>NW_028145204.1:0-649502 GCF_050947405.1 Trichoderma evansii
TCTTCTACTTCTTCTACTTCTTCTACTTCTTCTACTTCTTCTACTTCTTCTACTTCTTCTACTTCTTCTACTTCTTCTACTTCTTCTACTTCTTCGACTTCTTCGACTTCTTCGACTTCTTCGACTTCTTTAAATTTTAAAGGTGTATGTATATATATAAGGAGAGTTTGTGTGCAGGAGAACAGTAGCACCCTTTATCCCTCTTTCCTCGTGACTCTAGTTATTCAACTATAGCCATGTGACAACATTATCCAGCCTCATGATGAGATGGCTGGGGAATAGTCCAATTGGCTGGGGAATAGATAAAAGGGAGGCGGGAGAAACAGCTAGCCTTTCGATTTTGCTAATACTCATACTCCCTTCCATATAAACGGCCCGAGAGAAACTGTATTTCCTAGAGGTATGTATAATTATATAATTAGGGTTATAGACTAAAGATTCTCTGAAAGAAAAGTAAAAACATTTCAAAAGCAACTCAAAAGCAATTCAAAAGTCAAATTGAGTACATTTGAAGATAATATATAATGAGTCCAAAAGTTGCTTGTCATCCAAGTATGAGAACTTAATCGTATCCGTAATTCTAGCTTACTTCTCTCCCTTGAGTAAAAGGGCTATATTCGAGAAAGGGATACAGCTCATACGTGGCAGCAGAGGCTGGTCGACATGGGGGCGACTTTTGTTTCAAACACACACGTGGTTTTCATGGATCTGGTTAAGAGGATGCATAGACGGGCCTTTTTTCCCAAGTCCTTGCATGAATGATTCAATGCCACCTATTTTTACCAGGCTCGCTTAGTCCTTTGTCAGTTGAGTGGGAATACGTCACACGAGCAAGCGAAAACGCGTAAAGTATTAAGATTTATTTTGTAATATTGTTTGCTTCCCTCTTGGTAATAGCAAGTAGGTACCAGTAATAGTAATAAAAAGTAGTGGTGGTGGTACTAGTAATACCAGTAATAATATCCATGGAGAGCCAGAACATCTAATATCCATCCCGGCATGCATCCCCTCAAAATTCAAAAGTATGCTCAAGCAACATTTATCTACACTGTTGGTAGATCGGTAGAAGTCAACACTACCCGAAAAAACTTTCCCTTTCCCTTTCTTTGTGTTCCTTCTCCTCGACGCCAGTGCTTCAGAAAGACAAAAACAACAAATAGACGCGCTGATACAAGTAGTAGTAGATAAGATTGACAAGCAGGTAAAGTGTTGGTACACAGCTTAGCTCCAGGTATAAGAGCTAATAGGGTTGTTGTTGCTCAGACAAAGGAAAAATAAGACCAGTATAGGTAGTATCAAAAGGACAGACAGACATATTAATAAAATAATAGACCGCTTAACTTGATCAGAGGCCAATACCTCTTTTCCACAAAGATACAAAAGAAGAAAAAAGAAAAGAAAAGAAAGTGAAAGATTGGTAAAGGATTGTGATGTTGGAAAATCATCGCCAAGTAGAGTGCAATCTTGCTCGTCGACTTCTCGTCTTGACGCCAACGTCGCCATTCATCATAAGGCTCTTCCAGCGCTTGCCAACGCTGTGCCTATCTTTGCCCAGGCTGCGGGCGCAGTCCTGCCACTCCGTCTTGGACAGCCTCAGCTTCTCGAGCACCAGCTCGACGAGGACGCGGTCATCTTCAAGGCTCCATTCTGAGCCGTCCGCCTCAACCTGGAGGTCGGTGCCGGGCTTTTCGCTGTCTTTGCTGTTGGCGCTGCCTTCCAAGAGGTGGATGTCGTGGAAATCAGAGCGCTCGAGTCCCAGGGGTAGTTGTTCGGGAGAGATGCGAGCGCGTTTGGGTGTTGAAGGTGCTTGTGGTGATGACGATGGGGATGAGCTGCGTGTCATTTGTAGAGTCTCAGCATCCAGCTCACCCTCAGTATCCATGTCAGTCTCATCACTTCTCCCCATGTCGTCGTCAAGCTCGCGCCGGCGTTTGTTGACACCCCTGGGAGGAGCGGGAGGAGTGCGCTTCGCGATCCTCTTCCTCGTTACGGGAGTTTCTTCGCCTGTATCATCTGATTTATTGCCACGCGATCGTAGGCGCAGCTTCATGGGCGTGGGAGCGTATGCGAGAGGTGGTGTGGGTAGTTGTGTCAAGGTAGGCGCGGGCGCAAGCGCGCCGTGGTCGTTGTTGGAGGCGGACATGGTGATGAGAGACTGGAGAGAGCGGCAGGTGTTCATGATATTATCGATAGAGTATTGCGCCGACAGCGTCGTAGGGCTAGAGGGTGGTGATACGAATCGGCCAGTGTGTGATCTGGTCATAGGCGCGGCTTGCGAGCGGTCGCAAGAGAAGGCGGATGGGAGGAGCATGGTGGCTGAATGTGGTGTTTTCTTTTCGCGGGCTGGTGTGCAAAGTTGTAGTGAATGGGATGACAGCCTTCTCGCGAGAAGCGTCTTTGAAAATTGCGCGCGTAAAAGCACTTCAATATCGTAGTTGTGGTTGTTATTGCTGGTTGTTCGATATGGTGGATGCGCGCGCGCGAGTTGACAAACAGAGTCGATGAGAAGCGAGTGAATGACGCCGTTCAGATAGTAGTTTGAATAAAGAATGAATGATGTTGTGTGTATCGGCAGTAAATACTCGGTTGTGAATGGCAGTAGCCGTGTGTAGTGAATATATTGTTGCTAAGAATAAAGATTGAGAATGTTGTTGTTATTGTTGTAGGAACTTAGAGTGCGAGAGCAGGAGGGCGAGGCACAAGTAATTATGAGAGCGCTGGACGGTGCCTGTGGCAGGGGCTGGGCAGTTATTGGTGCTAGTGTTAGCGTTCTGGAGGACCCTTCAGGCACTAGAGACACTGGCAGCGGGAGAGGGTCCAAGGGCCTAAAAACGTCGGGCACCGTGCGAGTGAGAACGTTATTTAGGTGGGAAGAGAAAAAAAAATTCATCACCGCAGCTCAATACTATTCAGTGACCAGGGGGAGGGCCTCTTTTTTTTTAGGGGGGCGCTGGAAAGCCTGGAGAGGGGCCCCGTCCAGCTGTTGCTGCCCTGGGGCAGGGGTGGGCGGTAGCCGGATGCGGCGAACGTTCTGGCGGACGGGGCTGACGGAGGTACCGCGTGGGTATCGCGTGGGTACCGGGTGCGTGCCGGTTGCGTCTAAAGTACGTGAAACAGGATGCATTTGCATAAAGAACCGCTACAGCAGGGGTACTTGGAAAGGAGAAGAGGCATACTGTGCTGAAGGCCAATTCGCACGGCCTCTTCCACTAGAAGTCCAAATGCGGCGAGCGAGGTACGGTACGAGTAATAGAAGGAGGAGTGTTAGTGAAATGAGCGTCCGTTTGCTGATTCACGCCGCAAGTTCTTTTCTTCTCAGGCACCAAGTACCTGTACTGAGATGTCCAGTGCCCAAGAGCTTGACGCGTAACGGGTTGGCAAGTAGCTGGTACCTACCGGGTGAATTGAAATCACTTCCAAATTGTAAAATGAAATCGAATTGAACTTCTCGCTTATTGCTGTCACTGCCCATGGCACTGCCTCCCCCGCAAACCCGCCTCGTTTCTTCTGTTTCTTGAGCTGCAGGTCGTGTCTCTTCACCAGGTCTAAGCTTAAGCTCGCCATGCAAGCACTTACTGTCTGCTCATGCCCTGCAGTAGGGCATGAGGAAACAAAAACAGCGGAGCATACAGTACGGATTCTGCCCTGTTTGGTGTCTTTGCCAGATGGTCAGACCTCTCTCAGCACTGTGCCGCATGCAGAATGACCATGTTTGTCTTTCCTCTGCTTGTCTTGCCTTGTCCTTGTCCTTGTTCTCACGGCCCTTTTGCTCTGCTTTCTCCCTCGCCAAGGCTCTCTGAGTCTCAGCTTCCCTGCATCTGTCGAGCCTCAAGTCGTCATCTGCAAAGCATTTGCGGGGAGAAGAGAAAAGAAGAGGCCGATGTCGATGTCTTGTCTCACGGAAACGCCCTGACTAGAGGAGCCCATCCAGGGAAAACGGCCTATTGAAGAAATACTGCTACCTAGTTTCGATCCAATCGAGGGAGTGCCCCCCTTTGCTCTGCTTTGCGTTCTTCAGCAGACTGCTCAGCCCCATATGCTGTCTCATGTATCACGCACCTTCACTGACATCCACATCAGAGCTGTTAGCCCATTCTCTCCTCTTCTTCTCTCCACCCACACTAGCTTATAGCTACTGGCACCACGCTGGACGACGATGTTTAACGGCCTTAGAGTGCGTGATTAGTGCCGGGACCAGACCAAGAGGCACGGCTCGCCCTGATTAGCTCTGAGCTCCTCTTTTCCTTTTCATCGCCCATCAGAAGGGCAGCCGCTGAGCACAACGCTGCTCAACAAGTTGTTACTACCAAGCCTAGAGGTCACCCAACATGCTCAACTCCATAAGACACTTCATCAAGTGATGATAGTAGAATTGTGAGCTTGTCTCGCTACAGCTTTTGCGCCACGCACCAGCATCTTCCTCCCATGCCAGCTGGGCATGAGATCTGCCAATGTGCCCGAAAACGTGCGGATCCCGGGTCAGATTCCGGCATGAAGACGCCACCATGTAACACATTCTTTTTCTGGTTCTTTTGGCTTCTTCCTCTGCTTCTACCCCGGTTCTTCCGGTCAATCTTCTCATACTGTATGATGAAAACGCTTTTCGATTGTCAGCCAACTCAGAGATGCGTGCGCGATACCAGTAGCGTCATCGCTCATCTATGAGGTCAATGTTTGTCTCCCTCCAGATGGGATGGGAGACGCTCGCCCTAGCCCTGGAGCTCAATAGTCACTCCGAATAGTCCGTGAGCCCTTTGGAAGGAGTCCGATCTATCCATCTCGATCCATCTTCTCCCTGAGTGGATGACGCTTCTATTTGGGCTACCAATATGACTGATGGGTTTAGTTCTGCAATTGGAGCTCCCGATGCCGTAAGGTCTCCTTTGGAGATGCTACCCAACTTCTCTGTTTATCACAAGCACACACATCAAGGTGATACAAGTGAGGGAGTATAATAAGCTTCTCCTTCTTGTGTCAATAGCTCGCAACTATTGGCTTTGCGGGCAGCCCATTCAGGTGTTCATGCAACACCACCCATCTAATCAGCTTAGTCCTACTAACAATCTAACCATCTTAATACAAACTATTTTGCGTCAGCTAACCTCTTATTCTCCAAATACTAACAGCGCTACTTCTATTCTACATCATACAGCCTACAATGCGACGCCGCAAGGTTGTATTAACGCAATGGCTTTTGTGCAGCTCCTTAGCCACCACACTTGTTTCTAGGAACGCCAAACAGTCTCTCTTCAGCAGCTACGAGTACGAATTGCAACACAGCAGAGCACGATGGAATGAGGCGGTGCCTGATGGAACAGCGCAAACAGAGGCCAGGGTTGAAGTCAGCATCAATCCGTCCTTGTGACGATGAGAAACGCGTCTCCACGCGTGTCTGACGCGCTTTGACACGCCCCATAAATGACGCAGCCTTTAAGGTATTGCCCAATAATGGGCTGCGATTCTGCGGGTCGAGTGACCAGCCACCCTTGCTCGCCATCTTCCGCTTAAGAGCTTGCAGCTGTAGCCGCCACAAGGTAGCATTAGCCTGCCATTGCGTGGAATTAGTAAACGGTTCAGTGTATGTCTCCAAGCTGCAGAGAGAGCGGAATATGCGATGGCCTCCTGAAGGAACGAATATCCGCAAGCTGACTGGATAAGTACTACCAACTTGAAGACCTGTATGGAATAGAAAGCCCCCTTATGCACTCTTTTCATAGTGCTTATATCCAAAGGGCCCATATACTTCATACAGCCTTATGCTTCTACCTTAATGCAAAGTTGCTCCAGCGCTTATAGGTGCATGGACAAGCTCGGGATTTGAACAGAGAGCTCCTCTAACTGCCACGAGATCGACCCATCAAGGTCTCAGCTTTGTGGAGTTCACAGGGGACCCCCAAGATGCATAACCCGCACGTGTGATTGTGATGAAGCGCCGGCCTAGCTGATTAGCCTCGCTATCAGTTGACGCATGACATTATCCAAGACCGGTTTTTAATATAGCTCCAAGCTTAGAGGTCGTATCCGCCAGGCACTCCCGTTTCACTCATTGTCCAATCGAAACGTTTCAGTGACGACACATGTATCGATCGATTCCAAGCACCAAAAACATATTAAGTGATCTACCTGAAAGTGTCATCGATCAAGATGTCATCGACCAGCCTAACATTGAGAGTTTATGCACTTGCTAGCCTCATCGCAGTTGAGAGTAAGATGATTGACAGAAGAATGATGAACGTGCATGATATTTAGCCTTCGTAGTAGATGGCCTCTTCAAAGTGAGATTCACACAGATGTTCATCGCCGATCAAATACAACGGTTATGACTGGAAGCTGAATCTAGCACACCTAGGACATGACCAAATGCATCTTTTTCTTCTCGGGCCATCTGCAAAGGTGCACTTTATTCAACGCCTCAAATCTTCAACAGTGCTTTGCTTCATGTACAATAGTCCAAGTTTTTGGTTTGCCAAGGCAGCCGATCACGCAAAAGGCCTCATTCAATCACAGATAATATCTCCCCCTCTGATCATTGTCGCGCCAACGGCAGCATTCCTCAGAGTGGCCAATGCAACGCCTCCACCTCCTACATCTTTTCATCCTTGTGACCAACGATTAAAGAGCAGTGATAAAAGCTGAAGTGACTCTGGGTGGCGTAGAACCTCGTGACACCCCGGCATGTAGATTCGATGTTTAGTGTTGTTGATCGCCTTGAGGAGTGTTTTTGATGGACGGCTGTGGTGTTTTAGGGGCATTTTTCAGGAGTATTACGAGGAGACTTAGGGTTCATTAGTTATGGCAGAAGAAGTTGAGTTTTGCCCTGAAGGAGTTAAAGTTAATTATATTAGTGGTGCTATAGTTGAGAGAGAGGTGAAGATTTGATAAAGGAGACAGGCTAATTTTGTTGCCGGAGCTAGACGGTGAGTTTATGTTACCTGACAACAGCTAATTCATAGATTTTATTAATTCTGTTCATATATGTAAAGGTGAAGGTGTGTAAGTCGAATTAAGTAGTAGCTGTTAATTGCCTGACTATAGATGTATAGTAATAGATAGGACCATGTCCCTTAGGTGAGTTGGAATACCATATTTCCCTTTGTATACTGTAGTTAATTCAAGTACTGGCTCTTAAAGAGCAAGATGAAATATACATGGAAGAACAATAGGATGAGATGAGGTTATACCAGTGACTTAAGGTTGAGCCCCAAGCCCCGTTACGGACTAGGAATACATCGCCTGAGAATGACCTTTGAAACAGATGCAGAAGTGGCTACCGCAAAGCCTTGCAAGCCTTTCTTTTGTAGATATCTACATAGTCCCAGATGCGTTTTACAACATTACACAGAACTTCATGCTAGGCTCCAGCATCTGCCACCTTGATGAGAATAATGTTGTGCGCGGCAGAGATTTCGCTCTTAAATTACTGTAAGTACTAGTCTATTCGACGAATAAAAGTGCAAATAATAGCAATACGAAAGCGTGTGCGGTCGGCGGTTGGCTAGAGGAGAGGTATCATGCAGGATATAGCTATGAGAATACAGGAAGTTCAAGATAAGCGATACATTGTAAAATGCTTTGTATTGTAGTTATTATCACGTAAGGGGCCAAGGTACATGGGCTACGTTGGTTGTATTGGTTGCGTCGGTCTTGCTAACCCCTCTTTACGCGACACCCTTCAGCTTAGTTCCTCATCTCAAGCTTCAAACTGAGTGGCTTTTATGATGGCGGATTCAGGACACGCGCGCATTATCAGCAATAATCAGTTCGGCCCTAACACCAGAATCATCCAAGGCAATGTCAACCTCCACCTGCCTCAGCCGCTGGCCCGTGCTGAAGTCAAAGGCGTCTGTGTCATTCCATATCCCCGCAACGAAGATCTAGTCCATCGTCATGACCTTATCAATAAGCTAGACGGGCTTCTACCACAAAGCCCGGGCTTCTATAGCGCTGCGCTTTGGGGCTTAGGAGGTTCAGGGTATGCCCCTTAGCCGATTATTCTGTCTTGCTAGTAAAGGTATTAACAAATGCAGCAAAACGCAGGTTGCACTTAATTATGCATATCGACGGTGCGAGGATAGTACATGCTGCGTCTTCTGGGTGCATGCCGACAGCGAAGCGACTTTTATAACTGATTATAAGACAATCGGCAAGGAGCTTGGGGTCGATGAGAGGCTCGATGGGTCGGATTTGCTTGATGCGGTGCGCAGCAGCATTGAAGCACAGTTGCGATGGGTACTTATCCTTGACAATGCTGATAACCTGGAGTTATTTGGAGTGGGTTGTACAGAAGGGGGGAGTCTTTTTAAGTATATTCCTCAAGGGTCACAAGGAACGATATTATGGACAAGCCGAGATGCACATATCAGAGGCACACTTGTCGGCCCAAGTCGAGATATCAAAGTTCCACCTATGACAAAGGATGAGGCGACAACTCTTCTTGCAGCAGCTAGTGGTGATAAGTCGGCTGTGGAAGATGTAAGGCTTGATCGGCTTCTAGAAGAGCTACAGCGACTTCCATTGGCGGTCTCGCAGGCTGGAGCATATATACGGCGGACATCAATGACGATAAAAGAATATCTAGACCTCCTAATGCAAGGCTCAAGTCGATGGGACCTGCTCAAGATGAATGATTTTGATCGGCATCGGCGGCCGGAGGTGTCTAATAGCGTACTTGAGACGTGGAAGATCTCAACAGCGCGAATCCGAGAGGAAAGCGAGCTATCGTACCGGATTCTCCACGTGATTGCATACCTGGACAGCCAAGATATACCCCATGAGCTGATAGTGGCAGCTAGCCGGCAAGACTTTGGCGACGAGGATAAGGCTGAGCAAGTGCCAGAAATTGAGGTTCAGCAGGCCGTTATGCGACTGATGGAGTTTTCATTTCTTGATATGCGTCGGGGAGAGGGAGGTTTACGGAGCTATGAGATGCATAAACTTGTACAGGAAGCAATTCAATACGGGCTGTGGGCTCAAAGGCGGATGAAGATGACCTCAAGCAAGGTTATAACTGGACAGAACAGGGCAGAGAATGAAGAGGCTTACTACTCGAGTATGACTTTGCAGATAGTGGATGGTTTGTTTATGGTGCCAGAGCAAAAATTATGGGCACAATGCGAGAAGTATGTAACTCATGCTATACGGGTAGGAGAATGGGCAGAGTTAAGCGGGAAGGAGGTTGAAACATCAAATCTGCTCAGCAGAGTATCAAGGTTTCTGCATGATCGACATCGGTGGAGAGAGAAGGAGCCAGTTGACCAGAGGACAATAAATCTCCGACTAAAGGTGCTTGGGGAGATGCATCCACTTACAATCTGGAGCATGACAGACCTCGGGACAACATACTATGGACTGGGGCGATTTAATGAAGCTGGAGAAATTTATCAGCAGGTATTACATCTCCAACGAAGGGTGCTTGACGAAAACCATCCAGATATAATCAGGAGTATAGTATTTCTTGCAACAACATACTATGGACAAGGCCAATATGATAAAGCTGAAAAAATAAAGAAACAGGCATTAAATCTCCGACAAAAGGTACTTGGAAAGAAGGATCCGGAAACACTTACCACTATGGCTGATCTTGCGGAAATATATGGTTTACAGGGCCGGTATGATGAGTCTAAAGAAATAGGGCAGCAAGCATTAGATTTCCGAAAAGAGGTACTTGGGGAGAAGCATCCACATACAATTACAAGTATGTCAGACCTTGCAACAACATATCTTAGACAGGGCCAGTACAATGAAGCCGAAGAAATATACAAACAGGTATTGGATCTCCGACAGGAGGTGCTTGGGGGGAAACATCCAGATACAATCAGAACCACAGTGGAGCTTGCGACAATATATTATACACAGGGCCAATATATTATGGCTGAAGAACTGTGGAAGCAAACATTGGATCTCCAACGAGAGGTGCTTGGGGAAAAGCATCCAGATATAATCACGAGCATATCAGCGCTTGCGGCAACATACTACGGACAGGACCGGTATAATGAAGCTGATGAAATGTACAAGCAAGCATTGGATTGGCGACGGGAGGTGCTTGGGGAGAAGCATCCAGACACAATTACAAATATAGTACGCCTTGCAATGTTTTACTATGACCAAGGCTGGTATAATAAGGCTGAAAGGTCTTATAAGGATGCATTAAATCTTCAACAGGAGGTACTAGGGGCGAAGCATCCGGATACAATTACAAGTATAATGCACCTTGCGATAACATATTTTCAACAGGCCCAGTATAAGGAGGCTGAAGAATTGTATAAGCAGGGAGTAGATCTCCGACTGGAGGTCTTTGGGGAAAGGCATCCAGAGACGATTGCAGGTCTAGTATCGCTTTCAAGACTATACTATAAACAGGACCGATATGATGAAGCTGAAAGAATGCTGAAGCAGGTATTAGATCTCCAACGGGAGACACTTGAGGAGAAGCATCCAGATATAATTCGGACTATGGCGGAGTTTGCGGCATTGAAGAGCGCACGGGCCCGCTACAAGAAACGAAAACCAGGCCGTAGAACTTTATGGGAAGTTTTATATATCAAGCCTAGGATATTTAAAGAATAGGAATTCTAAGAAATATGATCAAAAAGACAACAAACCTCCTCCCACCGGACAAGGACAAGGTAGCTGCAGCATACACCAAACATCGAGCTCGAATCCCCCGAGAAGAAATCGTCTTGTACTCCAATAGTTCCCAGCTTACGGGAACAGCGGACAAGGTGCCATCAGGTATCACCCAGTACAAGCTCACCCACAGAACATCGATTGGGGCACTTCACAAGGGCCGAGATGTGCGACGCCGACATCACCGGCGCACTCGCAGCGGCGCAACTCACTGCGAGATTCCTCGAAACGCAGCCATCGCCCACCGCCGCACACGACTCCCTATACAACCAGGCCGTCGTATCCGGCTTATTCAAGGACCCTCTGGACCATTCACAAGATAAATTTTCAGCTTTCAGAAACATACGAGAGAGGCAGCCCCGAACCCGCTTTCCCCAGACCCACTGAACCCCCCGAGGCCGGTCGGTCCCCACCGCACTGGGACAATATCTCCCGGAGTCAGACGGAGGAGCACAGCAACTGTCACGCACCCAGCCAACCCACTACAGGGACTAGAGACCCTGTAAAGCCAACACATGAACCACGGGAACATTGGGACTTGGATGAACGCTGTATCAGAAGATACAGCTACCAGCAGACTAACCAACCAACCGACTATAGCGACCTCAATCCCCAAGCGGGTCAATGCGTCAGGGCACATCGCAGCCAGCGAGCCAACCAACCAACCAATCCCTATTTTACAAAAAGAAATGAAAGAGAAGGAAAGGACACAGAAGCGAGTCATTTCAAAAGACAAAAGAGGTGGAAATTTCTTTGTTTCCCCATCAGCCATATATCGTGAATAACGAAACACTACATATATGTACGTGAACTATGTAGAAACTAAATAGTTCCAACCAACCGTATGGCCCAAAGGGGATTCTTATGCTATTTATGTAGTTATTAATCTGAAATAAATAAATAAACAAGCACTACTGAAAATCTTATAAATGTATTTCTCTCTTGGGATAGAGTTATACATCATCATCTCTGTCCTCGTCTTCATCTGCGCCCTCATCGTCCCTCTGCCGCAAACTTGGCAATCATATCAGCAGCTGCCTTCTTCCCTCCATACCGCAGTCCCTTCTCCGAAATCGCCTTGGCCTTCTCCCGCATGTCCTCGCTTCTCAGCACCTCGAGGAATGCTTCAGTGAGGGCTGCAGCCTCCCAGTTCGGCGATGTCTCCTTGGATGGCCAGAGGCCAATGCCAAGGTATTCTGCTGTCCGTGCATATTTGTAATGATCAGCCCATTGCGGGAGGATGACGCTTGGGAGACCAGCCCTGTGGATATTTTGAGCTTTGGTTAGCAAAAAAGAAAGTTCTTCCAGACTACAACAGTCAGCACAAAACGGAGGTTACTCACAGCAACGCCTCATAATAGCAATTTGCGCCTCCATGGTGCACCGACATAACAATATCGCCAGTGTTAAACAGAGAAATGGGATCAACGTCGAGCCAAGATTCCAGTCGCAGCCTGCCGGTTTCAATATACTTCTTCGCCGGCTCTAGGAACTCATCGCTGAATTCTCCGCTCTTGCGCATCTTCCACAGGATCTGGATGTTTTTAGCTTCCAAGACGGGAGTGATTGCTTCCACCATAATTCGAGCCATCGTCTCATCATATCGCACAATACTACCCAAGTTAATGAGTATTGTAGGAGCCCTCTTCACCCAGCCCGCGAGCTCTGCGCTCTGCTTTTTAGCAGGGGCTACGTCAAGTACCAAAGGACCTGCAATATGAAAGTTGTCTGGAATATATTCAAATGGTAACTCTGCTTCAGGGAAACTCATGGCAATCCACGGTATTTCAGGGTCGAATGTCTCGGGTAGCGTAATAGCATATTTAATACCTTGCTCCTGAAGCCAGGAACGCTTGTCCCTCATAAAGGATGAGCTGAGGATTTGGACGATGAGGTAAATCTGCTGGTATATATTACTGGGAATGTCCTTCCAAGGAACGGGAAATTGAAGACCTGAGGCGGTGCTAGCCATGAGTTAGTTTACAGCCTGCACTATATACACCATGTTCCGCTGATGCCAAACAAACTCAAGACCATTATCATTATACATGTACTCACCCAGGGTATTTCCAAAAATGCCCCCCGCGGGGCTGCATCACGCTCACATTTTCCAGTATTGCATTTGGTAAAATATAAGCTCGCTTCCGGTTTAAATTTCGCGCAGCGTCGACACCTGGTCTGAACGCTTGGTCGAGGATGATAATGGCAGGATCCACCTCTTCAATAATCTCAACAATCCTCCGGTATATCTTCAAATGATCTTCTTTGGGCCATGCTGCAAGAATACGCGTGACCATGTTTGCATATTTTTGCAGCCCAGGCAACCCAGGAGGCGTCCTGAATTGGCTGTCGCCGCCCATAAGGGCGCTGACCTCGGGCACAAGACTGGTAGCGTCGAATTCATACCAATGAATCTTGGCTTTTGAGTGTTTTGCCTTTATACGCTCTAACGTGTTTACCAGACTAGGAAACGAGCCATAGTGAACTTCTAGTGATGGGTGGCTCTCAATCAGCTCCGAGACTGTGGCCACGTGAGCGTTGCTCTGCCCAGGGTGACTATCGGTGAGGAAGAGGACGGTATTATTGCGGCCACTGACCAGTGGCTCGGGGGCAGGCCGCTGGGCTAATAATACAGCAATGAGTGCGCCGAGGATGGCAATAGCTGCCAGTGCCCGCCGAAGCATTGTGTTTCCTTGGCTGGGTATGCAATATACCTTGGCAGATTTAGGCGAGGGAATGAGAAGAGAAAGGGTGTGATTTTAGCTGGCCCGTCAACAGCCGCTATGCTCTCCTATATATAAAATGGAAACACACGTCAGACGAGTAGATATAAGACGGTTATCCGGCCACTGCCAGATCATTAAAGTGGGCTATATCGATTCCCCATCTTTCCTATACGCGTTTTATCTAGTGCTTTCGTAAGGGTGGATAATCCATCTAGCGTTGGGACGGAGAATTCGTGATTACATCTCGCTGCTTGCTACAACTCGTCTCTAGACATGCGGGTTCACTTGCATCTCGTAAATATCCATGTCAGATTACATGTAGCTAGCCCCCCGCATGGCGAGTAGGCTAAAGAGCCCCGGGGAATTAATGTGGTCAGGGGATCAGCTATTGGATACTGCTCAAGATTCCATCTACACTGCACGACTCATGTGTGCATTGTCGAGCTACTGTTAAGCTATCCACATCCAATTGTCCTAGCTTGGTGAGGATATGGAGAATAGCATCCATTTGTGAGGTTAGAATGATGAGAAATAAAGACAGCCAATTTCACGTCATTGGTTAGGACTACCGCTTCTATTATAGCATTGTCATGTTGGAGAGACAATATTTGGGAGCACAGATTTTATGAGTCAACGCAGCTTTATATAGAAAGAGAAGGTCCCTCTCCCGTAAACAAGTTATATTGACCTAACCATGGCACAGGATGTCGTTTTTTTTTGCGCAAAAGCATAGCCGCGCCTTAGTCAACCAACAGTATGCCTCAGAAGGGATTTTTGCTAGGCTATAGTATATATAGTTATCAATCTCAAACAAGCAATAAACAAACACTGGTGGAAACCCTATAAACCCATGTATTTCCCTATCCGGATGGAATTATTCTTACTCCATCATCATCCTTGTCTTGAGCTTCATCGTCTTAATGTTGATTCTCGTCTTGAATTTCCTCCTTGTCCGTAAGGAATTGCTTTGTATGATTCCCACTCCATTATCATCCTCTTCGGCATTTCCTTCATTTTAGTTCTCCTAGAAACTGATTAGAGATTTCGCGAAATCGATTTCATGATAATCCTTACCTCCTCCAACGTCAGATATAGAATCAGCAACAGGTGCATTTGCCGTTCTGCGCGGCACCCAGCGAGGCATTTCACCATTTACAACGGCAAAATACCAGCCTAGGAATTGATTTAGTGATAGCAAACCCCCCCTGGGAACCAATTCTTACGATTTAATTCCTCCTTGTACCTAGGGTTATTGAAGCCGGTGCAGAGTCCGTGAGTACGGGTGCCATGACAATCTGCAAAGTGCCTTTCTAAACCTACGGGAGTAGAGTACTCTTTTCTCTAGATTCAAGTTCAGTACGCGAATGCAACACACTGGAAATTAATTTCTCCATACCTCCGTGCATAAAACACCATCAACGTCTCGCCAGCGACAGAAAACCTCACCAGCCGCAAGAATCGGCTCGCCATTCTAGCCAGAATTAGCGGAAAGCATCCTCAAGACGAACAGACAAGTATTTCTCACCCCGGTGTATATCAGAGGAGGCATCAACGCATCATTGCGCTCTGGGCGACCAGTTCTGCGGTTTTCATTCAGGTACCGGCGGTAGCTGGGCCACTCTATGTAGGTAAATACCATAATGAAAGTACCAGGTAGATCAGAATTAATTTGCGTAAAAAAGAAAAGCAGTCAAAAGTCAAAGTGGAATTTGTTTTCAATGATGATGCAGAATAATTTTTTGAAAGAGTAAATTGGTTTTTATGCAGGCGGGAGAAAAGATGCCATCAAACTCTTCAAGAGTTGGCCTTGCCCTGCCCATGGCACAAGTTGCCTTTTATTACTGCAGAAGGACAGTCGTGCCTCCTCTCTGGGTCAAGTTGCCGGGTCAGTTTATTTACATAGTCAAGAGATACCAGTCGCTAGACACCGCTTAATACAAACCCCAAAATTAACCATGGCGAGATATACAGACTTAGAGTAAAGATGCCGCATGACTCTATAGGCTGGGAAGAGTAGAATTTGGTAGTCTTATACCTGGAGATATCCGCGATGAGCACAGCAGAGGAGAGTGTATGGAGAGGGAGCAATTTATAAATCAATAAATATTATCTGCTCTAAATCAGGAAAAGGCATCAGCTACTTGGTTTACTCTGCTTGCTTGCTTTGCTCAAATTTCCCAAAACAAACTCCTTGAAACGCCGCCATGATAAAGTGCAATAGCCAAAAGAAAAACATTGCAAAAATACGCCAGAAATACAAAATAACAGAGGAAGCTGATGACAAGAACAGGGCAGCTTTGTATCAATATTCTTTCTGGTTTCGCGTCATTTTCCTTGGCGTGCAATGTAGTGAAAAAAAAAATGAAAAAGGACAAAGAAAATGCAATGTAGGCTTATTATTTCCCTCAAAACAAGACATTAATCTCAAAGACCAGTTCAGGGGTGGCTCTCCTCGTTCTTTCTCTTCTCCCATCTTCCTCATCTTTGTCATATATTAAGAAAAAGCAAACTCCCCTCCCAATAATAAGTCCACCGAACAATGCCTGCTGTATCAACCTTTTAAATAATTTCTGTTTTTGAAAATCCCCTCTCTCGCCAAAAATAATCTTCTCTTTTCTTTTTCTCTTTCTCTCTCTCTGTGTCCGGATAGGGATGGCGAGGAATACAGGTTCCCTCTAATATTCCACCAGTCGTCTCCTTGCCCCCTTAATCCTTCTGCTTTCAACTTGCGCGCTCTAAACAGCATTGCATAGAAAAGCCAGAAACAACAAAAGTATGCTTGCTCTCTCTGCTCTGCAAGGGGTGAAAAAAAAAAAAAGTATAGACCAAAAAGCTTAGCATAAACATCGTGATGAAAAGCACACCCGTGAAACATAAAACTCTCGCAGGCAAGACAAAATGATGAGCGGTTATGCTAGAAAAATAAATGGAAAGAAAAGGCGAAAGAGATAAAAAAAATATTACCAGGGAGAGTTTGGCTTTTCCGGCAAGAGTCCCTCTCTCAAAATATCCAAAGGGGGGGCCGTTCGTAAAGTATCCAAAACTCGCTTGTTTCGTATTAGTCGTGCCCACGATCGCCCAAATCGTGCTTCTTTTTTTCTTTATATTCACGTTATTCCGTCTTCGTTTTAAAGTTGAAGGTTACTGTCTTTCTTTTTCTCTCTTTTCCTCTTTTCCTCTCCTTCACATGACGATACAATCCTTGTCGTCTTTGTTTCCTTTTGCTAGTTTGGAGTTCTTTGGAGAAGCAACGTCCATAGGAACTCCTTGTCCGGTGACGGCTGCTTGTATGATGGCCAGTCGCTGCTTGGCCCTCTCATCGCCGGCATCCGCAGCCTTGACATACCAAACATTGGCCTCAAGAATATCTCGTCTGCATCCAATGCCCATTTCGGTAAAGTATCCAACTGCGTATTGAGCCTTGACAAAGCCTAAAAGAAGGAAGAATTATGGTTAGCGGTCGTGATCAATCACAGTTTCAAGCAATATAAATACAAGCTTGACAACTTACCCAAGTCTGCAGACCGGTGAGCCCATTCATACGCCTCTTCCTCATCCTTTTCCAGCATTGGCGGAGCACCAACCATGTACCAAGCACACAGACCCATCATGGCCGCTGCATGTCCACGTTCAGCAGCACCGGTATAGAAGTGAACGCTGAGTGCTGGGTCTCGAGGACAGTTGAGACTTCCATGCTCGTAAGCATCACCCATTCGGAAGTTGGCCTCTGGGTGGCCCAATTCCGCAGCCTGTGTGAACAGTTCAGCTGCGTAGTTGAGATCACGGAATACGTCATCACCATAGCCCGTCTCATACAGACATGCCAGTTGGTAAGGAGCAGCATTGTACTGCACATCAGCAGACTCAGAGGCCAGCTTCAGCCACTTGATACCCTCGCGGTATCTTTTCTCTCCTAGGTCTCCGGAAAGGCAAGCCTTGCCTAGGCGTGTCATGGCACCCGGATGCCTTTTGGCGGCAGCGGTACGCAGGAACTGGACCGCCTTGGCGGGATCTTTCCGGGCTCCCCAGCCAAACTCATAGCAGAGAGCCGTTCGGTAGGCAGACTCGGCATGACCATGCTTGGCAGCAATCACAAAGAGAGGAAAGGCTTGGTTGTGGTCTTCTTTGCCCTTGTTGAAGAGACCTGAAGCATAACCGTCGGCAAGATAGTACTGCGCAAAAGGGTATCCTGCACTGGACAAGCGCTGCAAGATTTGCCGGGCTTCCCGGACCAATTCAGGGGGAGTGGCCACGGAAGCCTCGACAACAGGACTGTCTAGGTCGCGGAAAGGCTGTGGGCTGTTCTTGCGACCTTTGGGATTAGAGAAGTCCAGTCCCTGCTCCTGGGCCACAGAAATCAGAAATACGGCGAAAGAGTACTGCACGGTGAAGTCGTTGGTCTTCTTGACATTCTGACGGTACATCTCGAGCGTCTTCTGCACGCTAAGCAGTGAGGCGTTGTTGCCCACTACGTTTCGAAGCCCCGAGTTGTCCATTGTGATGGGCGGAGGGGCTTGTTGAGGGTAAGGCACATTGAGGAGTTCAGCGTATGTTGAAAGGCGAACATCTGGTGACTTTCGTGACTGAACTGATGGAGCGCGCATATGTGAGCCACCAGGCATCAATGCCGGCGACCGCCCCCGCTGGCCATCAGAAAGAACAGAGTAGGCAGACTGGGGACGTGACAGGGAGCTTCTCCGTAGGTTATTAGACGTGGGAGTCAGATGGCGCTTGATGTTGCCTGCGCTATCAACCAGTTCCGGGTTGGAGGGGTTTGGACTGGCTTCGTTTGGAACGCTTGATACACGGGGTGGGTACTCCTGCTTGCGATAGGGAGGTTGCTGGCCTCGAGGTAGGTTGCCCTCGATGATGGAGCTGCCGGGAGAGTCTTCTTCTTCGGGGAGGTATTCCGGTCCTTCGTTTATGCCTGATAATGAACTTGCGCTTGTCGTTGCTGAAGATTTGAAAGAAATAGGCTCTTGAGAGGTGTTGGTTGCCTCATCAGACTCACGGCTGTTTCTGTAAACATCTTGTTTTCCAACTCGTTCTTGAGGGCTGGTAGCAGCCGAATCAGTCCTATCAGCCGCAGTCACAGGAGCAGGTGGGGGGGGACGGTCCGGTTTAGGGGGGCTAGTAGCAATCGCTGCGCTAGAAGCATCTTCTTGGGACGACTCCTGCTGCGATGCCTCAATAAACGGAAGTTGTAAATCAAGAGCGCCAGAGACAGGACTGCTCAGCAGTTCGCCAAACGATTGCTGCTGGCTCTGCTCGCCAAAATCGGCGAGCGAGCCAAAGCTACTCTCCTCCGCATGCTGCGGCGCGCTGTCAAAATTTAAGCTTAGAGGTCGGATCTGCGCATCTTGTTGAGCATTCATCTGACCAGGGGATATCGGAGCTTCCTGCGACAACGATGAGCGTTCAGAATCGTCGGCCGCCGCCGGTCGCGGAACAGGCTTCCGTACAGTTCCTGCGACGGGTTTCCTGGGCGGCGACAGGCTCTGTCGTATAGAAACTGAGTCTCGTTCGGTAGGCGACCCGGGAGAAGCTGAGGTTAGAGGCGGCGAGGCAGTGACTGCGGCCATGATGTTGGCGGACAAGCCGGCGCACGTCGAATGAGCTCGTCGTCTCTTTAGCCTCTGTGGATAGTCAGGGACGAAGGGGTTATCTCGCAGAGGTAGTATATCCGCCTAGCTGTGGTGTGGTTGCCGCTAAACGACACCTTTTACGTAGCAACAGTCTGAACGAATGCGAGGAGCGCAACGGGGGTTTGGCGTTGGCGCCTTTGGCAGTTTTCTCTTGTTATTCTCTAGTCGTAAAGAAGAAGAAGATGATTGAAACGAAAGATTGGGTATCCTATAAATCTGGCGAACACCTCTTCTGGCGGCGGCAAGAAAGTGTCGATACCAAACTCAGCTCTATTGCGCGCCGAGGTCCTGAAACTCTGGTCGTTGGTAGTGCGGCGTCCTACGACACAGCAGAGAAAGCGAGCGACTGGTTGGCCGTTTGGCCTTTGTAGCGACTGAGAGTCTGGCGATCAAAGGCGCGCAAAAACAGGGAAATCCCACGGCGAGGAGGTTCAGCGAGCGAATAGTGGCGATAACAATAATTGCGCCAGCAGCAGCAAGACAGAGAGGAAGCCGGGAATTTGCTGGCTGGGAGGATTGTGGAGGAGGAGAGGCGACTGGAAGTTGGGGGAGGGCCAGCGATATTCAGCAAGGAGGGAAAATTCCACAGGCCGAGACAGACAAGACAGGGCCAAGGCTTGGGTACATGTACCCTTATGGTAGGTACCGAACGAGGTAAAAGTGGAGGGCGGAGCGCTACGGCTCAGCGAGGGCTAGGCGCGCGCAGCAGGCTACAGGTCACAGGTCCAGTATACGGGGACCGCTGTAAGCTCGACTTGCCAGTTGCTGTAAAGTCCGTCTGCTGCCTACTCCCTGCTACCGTATCTGCAGAGACCCAGCACGAGCTGTCAGCGTTGATGCTGAAAACTAAAGACCATCTACGCCATCTGTCTCTTGTCTGCCGGCCAGCCTTGTTAGCATCTGCATTCACGGCGCCATGCATCAAAGCAGCTAGATGGATTTTCCCAATGGCATAACATGTATTAGGCAATCGCCGCATACATGTAGGTCATAAAGGGGGGGTCAACTAAGCTGACAAGCAATATGAGAGAGTTCAGGTACACAGGCACAGAGTAATGTATACTAAACGTGCTATTAAACCTACCGCCCCAAAAAAGTGTATTCGCCAGCGGGCGGCTGAAAGCGGGCTTCGTGGGCGCTGTCGAAACGTTTTTGATGGGCTGTCACTGGCTGTATTGTAATTAATGTTGATTTTAATTTTAAACCATCGCCAAACTCCAGGCACAAAACACCGCACCCCCAAACGCCCACCTTGACAGGAAACGGATAGAAGGGGGCAGAGAAGCACCGAGAGAATCGAAAAAAGACGTCCATGCACGCCGCCATTGCCTCGAATTCAGGCTCAAGGCTGCCGCGAGCTGCTCCGGCGTCCAGTAGACTCCGGGCTACCGCCTCTATCCAGCACAGCTGAAGGCTAAGGCAGTGGGGTATTCTGGGCAGAGAGCCTCATCATCCCGCTAGGAGAGGGGGGAAACTGAAGCGCCGGGGCTAGAGCAGATCAAACAACAGAAAGGCGCCTCAATCGGGCTCGAAAGGGATCTAGCTGAAGTTCGATTGAGCCTTGGCTGAGCTCCCTTTGATACGTGGCCCCTCTCGCAAGAGGGATCGAAATACTATCGATTATTGCATGCTTGTACATATGTGCTCAAAACACCAAAGATCCCGCCGATGGCGTACAGTCCAAGCTCTTGTTAGCGAGCCCACTTGGAGCAGCGGCGCTGATGTTTTAGGCTTCAAACTTAGCGTTTGAGTAGGCTACTGCTCTCTAGCTTCAACTTGCACATCAGCTCCGACTCACAGCCGCAACGCCAACGCAGAAGTCTTGCGTCAATGCCAAGCCCAGGCTCCATGTAACGAGTCCACATTCCGCTTTCGTCCTTGACAGTGTACGAGCATGGCATGCGTGCTATTATCAATCTGGCAATCAGATAGGCACACGGGGACAACGCGAGAATCTCACCAAAAGGAGCTGAATCATTCCTCCAACCAACCTTGTCGACGATTCGCGGCTGCAGCGGATATGTCAAAAGCGCCGACATCTGCGGGTATTCTTCGCAATGCCCGTAGTAGCATGCTATTCGAGGTGCCGCATGGATGGTCCCGACGTCGTTGCCTCGTACAGCCTTTTTCCTAATGCATGCACGTCTGACAGAAGCCGACCGACCCTGGGCTCGCAACCTCCATGCAACGTCCCCAAATCCAGCACTTTGCACTTGAATCCCTCTGGAGTACGAAGTACAGTACACCGCAGCACAGTGGTGGCTTCAGTCATCCATGCCAGTTAGTAGTACCTTGTGTTTGTGCAAGAATATCCTGCTATTAATAATGATCCTACACGTACGGGGCACAGATGACGCCCGCCCGGCACAAATAGTGACCAATTGTTACTCTAATTCCGCTTTACTGTACCAGGCATCTGGATCTGACCCGGCCAGAAGGGTACGGCAGCGTCAATCCGGAACAATGCATGGCGGTAAATAGAGTGCGGAATACAGCCATGGCAAAACTCCGTATGCCGTCTGACTTTCACATCCAGAGTGCCATTGTTAGTAACATATCTATACAATAAGCTAAATGTAGTTCATGTTGTCGTATTCGCGCACGCTGTCTGTCTGCGTGGAGAAGCCGCCAAGATCGATTTTTTTAGCCGTTCTCCCAGCAAACAGCCCCCCTTTTCTCGGCACGGCAGGGCATGGTATGGCATGGCATTGTGGTATCATGTCGTATCCCTCCAAGGTCTGCTGGTCATCCGACGCTGCCAGACCTCGTAACGCTCCGTATTACCTCCCCTTTGCGGCCGAGATCTGCCAGCGTATCGGCACCCGGCGCTCTAGAAGCCACTTCAGTTGTTCAATCCAGCAGTGCTAGTACTACCGGCAGTAGTACCAGTACCATCATCTAGCAAGCAGTTATATTCCCACTCTTCTCAATGGAACACCCTTGAAAGACCCTGCGTCTTTTTTCTCGTTTCTGCTTCTCTGTGGAGATGGGCCGAAGCATCAAAGAGGGCCTCATCCAGTGAACCCTTGACGCCAAGTTAGCTGCCGGCTAGGGTAGCCCGAAGGAGCTTTATCAAAGTCCTTGTAATTGAAAAGAAGAGACAAAGCAGGCCAACAAAGTAATAGATCGCCACCAAAAACGAGGCGAGGCAGCCTCCCGTAGATCTTGCTTGCTAGGTTGTAATGAGCACGATATGGCTGTTGTCCTCCTTTGCTAGCACCCCCGTTTTGTTCTGGTTTGTTCGAATTTGGACTGGATGGCGACATGACAGCCCCAAACCAGACATTCCACTCGGCACATGGCGCCAAATCTCAAGGCGCTACCTCGATGGCGCACCTCTCAGAAGCATTATCCTACTCGTATAGCGCCCTGCTGCTACACCAGCAGGGAACGGAGATCAAATACAATTAATTACTCGTACATCTTGTCGAGACGGCTATGGGCGCGCATACGGCCCGCTTGGCCAGCGTTCATCCTGTAGACGTACTGCTGCCATCCTGTGCTCCCTCGAGTCAGCGCTTCGCAGCCTCTCAGCCGCCCCATGTGCCAGCATTTACTCCTGTACGTCGTAAGAGCCCCTTGCTGCTTCTCTATTCGATCCATCTCAGTTGTTAGAATGGAGTAACCTGTGATTCTAGAGTATCATGCCAAGGTACAGATCGTGAATCTATCCATCATTGGATCCCTGCTTGCTGATGGCTCCCAGGGAGATTATAAGGATTTAGCTTTGCTGTCGTTGCCGGTACTTAAAAGCGTATTAGCAGCAGGGCAGTCATGAGCTAGGAGATAATAACGGCTCCTTGCGACTTGTCACAATGCGCCATGGTCTATTAGGAGTACATTCGACTGTCCAGATCTGGAGAGCTCCTTTTATCTGCATACCTCATGCTCGTGCAGCCTCCTAACAGGCAGATACGTAGCGGGAGAAAAAAAAAAAGAGGCTTTCGAGATCCATAGCACTCCAAGTACTAGGACTTCAACTTAGAGCAATCCCACTCCGAGTCCGTTAATAGTGCTCTCGTAGTGCTGGCGCTATTGTGTAATGTGGCAAACGTTAAAAAAAGAGAAAATAAAGGACATACCTACTAGTAGCTGGTATGGGGCCCCAACTTGGGTCCATACCAGCTCCCTCATCTCAACCCCATGGGCAAATTTTTCTTCCTAAACAGAGCGAAATGAAAGAAAATTAACGTTAAGATGGGGCATTGCGAATCTTCTTACTGTGGCAGCACGAGTAATCGGAGTCTCCTTTGCCATGGCCAAGTGGCCTCGTATTTGACAGGGAAAAGGCCTTGGCAGGCTCCTATCCCAGCACATCGGAATAATAAGAGCGTCCATCAATGGGTCGTTTTGTGGCGGTCCCCGCTCCTGCACATCACCGTATTGTCCAGACGCAACGGTAGATTCAATCCGAGCCGCGCGCATCATCGTCATGCTGGAATATCGTGTTCGCGTGACGATGCGCAAGGTCTTGCCATTGTGGAATTTCAGACCTTGGCATATAAGATACGGGAGCTGCAACCACTGGGTATAGAGACCGCTACTCGTAATGTCGAGGCAGTGGCTGAGGCTGCAAGCCTGTACTCCGTATCTATCTACTATTTAGAGCTGCAGGTTGCATTTCGGCCTGGGCCCTACCCTGCCCGTGCAAGCGGCGTTACAGTTGGCGCGCTGCCCGGCACCAAGCCAGGCCTGGACTAAAGCCCCATTGTAGCATCTAAACCGCAAGAAAGGCGACATGAGCATCGGTCTAATGCACTCACTTGCAACTATCCCTGTTTTTTCTTCCTTTCCTTGCCTGCGGAATCCACCCGTATAATTACTATCGCCAGAGCAAATAGCATGTCATAGACTCATCATGCATAGAGGAGCGACAGGTAGCTGACAGCTGCATTACATGCCCATAACCTAAAATGCAGCGATCACGGGCCTTGAGAAATAACAAGATGTCAATCCGCATTTGTAATGTCTTGGCTGTGGATATACCCAAAGGCGGTACATAAACCTTGGCCTTCAATTGCGCACCGTGGCCGTGAAAAACACTGCGTTAAGGTTTCGAAAAGTCACATGGAAATACTGGGGCCATTGAATATTTTCGATTGCTCACTATGGCGCGGTGAGACTAGCGTTCTACCTAGGTAGCTGTGAGATCTGGTGACCCGGCAATTTTCTCATCAGACTTCGCCCTGGGGCACGAGCAGTGATGGAGAACACGGCTATAGTGCCAAGAGTGCTTCGTATTGATAGTCTCATCAAGCTTTCTAGTGTCGGCTTATCCACTGTAGGCCGTATGGATGTCCATCAAGTATGGATTGGAATTATTATTCCCCTTGTGAGACGTAGCACGAGTTAGATATCGAGTAGAGTATTGATCAATTGGTGCATCTAATATTACCTACTAAGCATGCAACGTGTCTGCTAGCGGTGAGAAGCGAACACACCTGCCGAATAGGTGCGTCAGAGAAAGGGAAGGCGATAGTACGATATCAATAGTGCTCTGCAGGATGAGAGAAAAGGGGAGGTATGAAGGAGCATAAGGAAAAGCAAGCAAGGCTTAGGTCTATTTACCCATGGAAGAAGGCTGCCGTTAAACTTTGCTTCCTTCCAGTATTTGTTATGTGCTTGGGTTAGCTTGGCAGGCACAGCTGGTGGCAGCTCGTGTAACAGCGGGCGTGGCGTAACTCAAATTCGTGGCGCACAGCCAGGGTTGCGATAAATCGAAATTGCTCAAAAATCCTACTAGTACTGCCACCAAAGAATATGGGAAAAATGAAAAGAAAGAAAAAGGAAAGAGAGCACTTGTTGTTGCGAGGCAAACGACGCAGCACCTATTCACAGCTCTAGGGTAGCTAGTCGTAGCTGAGTTAAGAGGTCAGCGCCTTGATACTAGGTAGTAGTACTACGTACCTAGGCAAGCGTGAAACAAAAAAATAGGGAATCCTACAACCATAAGCACACAACTGCATTACACACACTGTTATTTTACTACTTCTATTGTCCTCTACTGCCTCTACTGAATTTTGTGTTCGTAGTTCTATTTGTGTGTGTATTTTCATTCTGCGGTCCCTATTTTTTGTCCTCCGCTTGGTAGGTACTTCGTACCCCTACGCCGCCAAAACTGCTGATCGACCGAACGATGAAGCGAGCGAGACGGACTAAAATTTTGCACACGCGATACAAAAGTGCATTGCAAGATCTTCACATGGCCCAGCTCAGCCAACGTCTTTTGGTAGATGATGCTATGGTACATATTTTCAAATTCTTACATCCATGATGCATGCCATGCCAAAGTACTTGCATCTATGCAACATGTTAAATGCTTACTTCGCAGGTAGAAGATGAGAGCTGATTAAGGAAGAAAAAAGGGCAGCCAATGAGAGGCGCTCTCCTCTCTCCGCAGGGATAGAAAAACATGAGAGCAAGAGAGTGGCGACATCCAGGAACCAAGCAAGCAAGACTGGTCCGACGAGGCAGGTATCTAGCATTGCATTTGTACATGCAGCTGCACCAAGCAGCAGGGCTTGAAGCAGGTACCCCCTGGCAATGGGGAACCTGCGGAGGCGGCCGTATGATGTATCCATCGTATCAATCAGAACTAAACCAAATAGCACCATGGGCCATCTGGCTAGACTGCTGTTAGTACCGCCTAAAGTGCTCCCCCCGCGCACTTACATTTGGGGCTGGCTGGCGCCAGGAATAGCAGGTACAGGCGCCGAGGGCGCTTTTCCTCCTCGTGGCCGTCTCGCTGGCTGAACGAACTCTTCTCCCCCCTAACCGCACCAGATCTCTCTGTGAGCGCTGGGGACAAAGGATCTCCTTGACGCAGCGCTCGTCGTCTCTCGTTCAGACCTTTTGGTCTCCTACCTTCGTTTTCGCTGCGGCGTATCCTTTCTCCCGCCAGTCGCTTTGTCTCGGACCAGCGACATCGCGACGCAAATCGCCTCGAGATTGTCGAGACGACTCGCGCCAGTTCCATCGCGAGCCACGCCTCCAATTTTCTCTCTATCCGAAACGGCACTGCCGGGTCGAGTCGCTCGCTGAATTTCGCTTGCCTCTCTGCAGAGCGTGTCTCTTCTGCGAACCATCCATCGTTTGCATCGTCTGCCTCTGACGATTTTTTTTCTCCCCCTCAGTCGGACTATCGCTTAGAAAAGAATTCTTTGAACGGCTCCTCTCGACGGTCGATTCAAGCTCGTTCGAGAGTGGACCGCTGTGGGAGCTGGATTTAGCACTGCTTAGCACTACGGAGCACTGCTTCGACCGCTAAGACCGCCTGGCTTTGTGTGGCTGTAGCTATTTTCCCGTGCTCCACTAGCGCCGCTTAGCGCTGTTCTGTTTTTGGCAGGCTGGACGACGGTCGCTCGTCTCCCAAACAACCCGCCCCTCGGTCAAAATAAAGCCAATTGGCTGCTTCCCGCAGTGCATTGCGCATTGTTTGTTTGCTGCGCTGACAGCCTCCCATCAGGTGAGTAGTTGTTTTTGTTGCTGTCCACCACCAGTTTGTTTTCTTCCTTCTTCCCAAACTGCCCTGTCGATTATTGCGACGTACAGAGTGAGGCCAGACAGCGGCGCATCGCGCAACTACTCTCTCCTTTGCCTGTTCCCTTGCTAATCCCTGGGATTCGCCCACCGAATCATCATCGTCTGCGGCGCAAGGGCGGGCCTTTACTTGTCTGTCCCTCTGGAATGTTGCATCCATAGACCACCCTGCCGCAGCAACAAGGCTTTGGTTACTGACGTTCTTAGTATAAGAGCCATGTCTCTACCTGAGAGGCCTGGGGCCACCAGCCCCAACTATAATCGCCGAGCTAGCTATCGAAACCCGCCGGCATCGCGACGCGCGCGACCTACGGATATCGAAGCTGGCATATACGAGACGTCATCGATCTCAGGACACCATCGTGGGAAATCCGTCTCCTCATATGCAGAGACAATTTCGAACTCTAATGTGAATACAGAGAGCATGCCTCTGTCGCCCACCGAGCCCTCGTCCGAGAGGACTCTTGACCCTGCCTTTACGCGCAAGAGGAGCCTCATCAGACCGGAGAGGAACCGCATCGACAAAGAGCACAGGAACTATCACTACCACCGCCATGCAGCAAATATGAATGTTTTACCGTCTTCCACAGGAAATGACCCTTTGTTGGAAAATCTGGCGGCATCGACAGAGCGATCCGCCAATACTGAGAGCGTTACGGACGAGACTCCTCGCCCTTCTCGAAGCCGAACGGCCAGTGGAGACCACGAGAAGAGCGGCGCCAATGTCAAAACTACGCAGCGCAAATCATCCGGCAAAATCACCAAAGAGAACAGCAAGCGATCTTCGAAACGCAAGTCCAAGCCTGTGGAGGATCAAGTCCGACCGCCCAGCTTCTGGAACGTCTACTGCGCGATTGTGACTTTTTGGTGTCCTGATTTTATCCTTGGGTGCTGCAAACCGACGAGAGCTCAGCGTCGAGCATGGAGAGAAAAGATGGGCTTGATCAGCATCATCCTGGCAATCATGGCCATAGTCGGCTTCGTTACTTTCGGTTTTACTGCTGCCGTTTGTGGTAGCCCTCCGACGAGACTGCGTGTAAATGAGGTCTCTGGAGGGTATATGATTTTCCACGGAGTGGCCTACGACTTATCCAATTCTCACCACCCTGTCGCTGAGGGTATCCCGTTGGAGCAGAATGGTCTCGGTGCTAACGTCCTGTTCGACCTTCCCGAGAAGCACTCTGGAGACGATGGCAGCTTTCTCTTCCAAAATGTCAATGGCAACTGCAAGGGTCTCATCACCCGTGCTGAAGGCTCTGATGTCCCTACCGACGATTCTGGCAACCTAGCTTGGTATTTCCCATGCACAACTTTCAAGCAAGATGGGTCTTCCACCCCCAACTTGACCATCCCATACTATCTTGGCTATGCGTGCCATACCTCGGTCAATGCCCGAAATGCATTCTATGTCGATCTCCACGGCACGGCAGATGTATATTTCACGTGGGATGATATCAAGAACAGCTCTCGCAACCTTGTTGCGTATTCTGGTAGCGTCTTGGACCTCAATCTTCTCAACTGGTTCAACGAGAGCCAGGTTCAGATTCCCGATCGTTTTAAGGAACTCCGAGATACGTCTTCCGATGTCAACAAGGCCATCCGTGGCCGTGATGTAACGCGCATGTTCCAGTCCTCGTCTGACAAGAAGAACATGGAGTGCTTCGAAGACATTATCAAGGTTGGCTCTGTTGATACCGAGACCGTTGGCTGCATTGCTTCCAAGGTTGTCCTCTACTGCGCTCTGGTTTTGATTCTCTCTGTTGTCGGAGCAAGATTCGCTCTGGCTCTCATTTTCCAATGGTTCATTAGCCGCAGCTATGCTGCCGCCAAGACATCTCAGAGCTCTGACCGAAGAAAGCGTAATCGCCAAATTGAAGACTGGTCTGAGGATATTTATCGTGCTCCTGTTCGACTTCCCGGCGATGGCAGCACAGTTGTTACCTCGGATAGAAGCAAACGAGCATCTTCTTTCCTACCCACCACGTCGCGATTCTCTGGTGTTTCTGGGCCGGATAGAAGCTCTTCATCTCGCCGAGTTCCCACCACAATGGCCAGCCAAGGTGGCTCCAGCTCCCTGTACCCGCCTGCCCCCATGTACAAGCAGGGCAACGACAGCCGCGCAAGCTTCCTTCGTTCAGACCCATATGGCGCTGGTACTATCTCTGAGGGCCCCGGCCCAGCTGGCTTTATCCATGACGCCGTTGTCCCTCAGCCTCCCGCTGACTGGATGCCTTTTGGATTTCCTCTTGCGCATACCATGCTCCTGGTTACAGCCTACTCTGAGGGAGAGGAAGGTATTCGGACTACTTTGGATTCCATCGCCACTACGGATTACCCCAACAGCCACAAAGTTATCGTTGTTATCTGTGATGGTATCATTACAGGCGCGGGCGAGACCGTATCAACTCCGGATGTCTGTGTAGGCATGATGAAAGACTTCTCTGTTGCTCCCGAACTGGTAAAACCGTATTCCTATGTTGCCGTAGCAAGTGGATCTAAACGACACAATATGGCCAAGGTGTACTGCGGATTCTACGACTATGGGTCTTCGTCTCGAATTCCAGTGGATAAACAACAGCGTGTGCCCATGATTACAATTGTCAAATGTGGTACTCCTCAAGAGGAAAAGGGATCCAAGCCCGGTAACCGAGGCAAGCGTGACAGTCAGATCATTCTCATGTCGTTTCTCCAAAAGGTCATGTTCGATGAGCGAATGACAGAGCTTGAATATGAGATGTTCAATGGATTATGGAAAGTCACCGGCATCTCCCCTGACTACTATGAAATTCTCCTCATGGTAGACGCCGATACAAAGGTTTTCCCTGACAGTCTTACTCACATGGTTTCTGCTATGGTCAAGGATCCGGATATCATGGGTCTTTGTGGCGAGACTAAGATTGCCAACAAACGAGCTAGCTGGGTGTCAGCCATTCAAGTGTTCGAGTACTTCGTCTCCCACCATCTTGCTAAATCCTTCGAGTCTGTCTTTGGTGGTGTTACCTGTCTGCCCGGATGTTTCTGCATGTATCGTATTAAGGCGCCAAAGGGAGGGCAAAACTATTGGGTTCCAATTCTGGCCAATCCTGACATCGTGGAGCACTATTCAGAAAACGTGGTCGAGACTCTTCATGAGAAGAACCTGTACCTTCTTGGTGAGGATCGTTATCTGACTACGCTCATGCTGCGGACTTTCCCTAAGCGAAAGCAAGTCTTTGTTCCCCAAGCTGTTTGCAAGACTACGGTCCCAGAAGAATTCATGGTTCTGTTGTCTCAGCGGCGTCGCTGGATTAACTCAACCGTTCACAATCTTATGGAGCTGGTTCTGGTCCGCGATCTCTGTGGCACATTCTGTTTCAGTATGCAGTTTGTTGTTTCTGTTGAACTCATCGGTACTCTTGTGCTTCCAGCAGCCATTGCCTTTACCTTCTACGTCGGTAAGTATTATTTGAAAATTTATGGAAAATGAATTTACTTATGCATGGTTTGCTGACTTATTGGTTTTTTTTTGTTAGTTATCACATCCATCATTCATCACCCCCCGCAGATTATACCGTTGGTGCTTCTGGGTCTCATTCTTGGTCTCCCTGGTGTTCTCGTCGTCATCACCGCACACTCTTGGTCTTACATCGTCTGGATGCTTATCTACCTCCTCTCTCTCCCCGTTTGGAATTTTATTCTCCCGGTCTATGCCTTCTGGAAGTTTGATGACTTCTCGTGGGGTGAAACTCGTAAAACGGATGGCGATAAGAAGGGCGGCGGCCATGGAGAGAGCAAGGGAGAATTCGACAGCAGCAAGATTACGATGAAGAGATGGGCCGAGTTCGAGCGAGACAAGCGTGCGAAGAGCGCTTACTGGGGATCGAGGGAGAACGTTGTCAGCGGTGGTACCAACAGCTGGGCGATGCCTCCTCCTGGCCACCACAGCGAAGAATATTTTTCTGACGCGTGATCCGAACACTTACGGGCATAATGGTGTCGCGGATTAATAATATCGTGCCTTTTTTTTCTCTAATTTTTTTTGGAATAACGAAATACATATGGGTAACGTCCGCATATTTAACAAATGGCAACACACACACATTTTACTTGCGCATATGATTCGGAGAAAGCTTATTCGCCGCTGTATCCACGACTTTGCCCAAGCTGAACTGGGATATTCTTTCATACTCTTGTCTTTGCTCTTCATTGTTGAGAAGGGGATGCTTGATGGCTTTTAATGATTGCGATTACTGTTTAGAGAAGATTATGTAACACAGAGAGGAGGTAAAGAGGGGGCAAGAGAGCAATTCTTTTTTGGGGGAAATGGGCGTCAATTTTTTGTAATAGGCGGGCGATTGATCGATCATTTGAGCGCTGATTGACTGAATGAGATGATTAGTTGATAAAGTTTGCTGTACATAGCTTTTATTATCATTATTATTGATGTCATCTGGTTGGAGCTCTGTGGAGATATTGTTATGACGCCCACAATCTGTGGCCTTTTTATCGCTGCACCTTAACCAGCCTTTTTAGGGTGTTAACAATAAAGTATGCGTGTACGTTTGATTATGATATATTGCAATTAATTGATTCTTCTTGAAAAGAAAAAAAAAGATACCTATATAATAGCAGCGCAATATTCAACATGTTTCGTTTCCTCTCCCAACTTCCTCTTCCCCTTTTTCGCCTCCTTTGTCTGTTTGTTTTCCTTTTTTTCTTTTTTTGGTCCAACCCAAAAATCTCCATCATTCAATCATTCATCAATCACACGATTAGTATCTACACGTAAACTAATATGTGCAACAGGGTATTGCATCCATTTCAAAAACAAGAAAAAAAAAAAAAAGAGAGTTTATAACGGCTCTTCCCAAAAAACAACATGAGCTTTGTCTCTTGCACTCCACCAACGCCGGCCAGCATGACCAAAATTAGAATCCTCAATAGCCCAAGTCCGTCGACGCCGTTTTAAACGCCGGCTTACCACCCTGGCCTTTGATGAATATGAACAGAAAATGAAATATTAGAGAGTAGAGAAAAGAGAAACTGTAATCTCATGTGCCCCCAGCTTTGGACACTCGGGTCACCGCCCGTGGTAGATTCATTTCTTTGAGTTCTCTACCTCTTCGCCCAGTTCCCAAGGTTTAGTTGGGTCGACAAATGTTGAGATGCGCTGGTCTCCCCATCGAGCGCCGATGGTTACCCAAACATGCTTCTGGGGAGCGGTTGCGTGGACCGTCTCTCGGTATCCGGTCCATCTCAAACGAGATTCCCTCTCCATGGAGCTGTTGCCGAGACCATCATTGGACACCCACTCTTTCACAACATCTTTGATGAATTCTACCTTTCGGCGGAAGTCATTTGCTGCAGGGATACCCTGAATCTCTGGGTCGATTTCTGGTCGCCTCCTCGCTGCGGTAGTGGTTGTTCGCGCTGATGGTCTGGCCTGGAAGTTGAGCAGAGTTTGCAGGGGATACGACAGCGTAGCACGGTCGTCTAGAGCGGTGGCACCAATAGAGCCGGTGTCCGCAAGTCGCTCCGCTGCTTCTTGAGGAAGATGCCAGAAGTGGCACCAGGTTCCAGTCGCATCTAGAACAATTTTGGTGTGATCTGGGAAATTGAACTACACAGAAGTATTAGTATACTATAAAGGCTGTAAGCGTTTCCACAAGGTTCCCTCTTTACCTGAAGGTGTCCGTCGCCGAATACCCAACAGCCAACATCTCCAAATCGCTGGTAAAAGGTCACCAGCTCTGCAGGCGTACCCTTTTGTCCTGGGGACAGAGTGGTATCCTCCTCTTCCTCCTCGGCCATGTCGTCTCGGCCATATGCAATCATGTAATTAGCAAATTTCTTCCACAGGATGATCCTTTCTCGCTTTCGGTGTTGGAAGACGTCTCTGCCGGGATTCATTTTCCCAGCCGTGCCATCCTCGTTCACCGACACTCGGAATTGATCAGGAGAGACCGTGACTTGCGAAAGGCCGGCCTCGCCATTATTCTCGAAAAATTTGATAGGCTCAGTCATTGGTACTGGCTGATGCCGATCTGGGTAAGCTTCGTCTTGCCTTTTGAGGATATGCTTTTCCGCGTTACGAATGAAAATGCCTGCAGGGGGCAGCAAAGCGGTTTTACTGCCTTCAGTGGTAGGGATATCGCGTAGGATGCATCCTACGCTACCGTCGTTCAAGATATAGCCTAGGCCAAATTTGTTTGTGTAGTCAACCCATTTGACTACAATATGAGGATGAGGCGGCGCCGCCGTTTTCGAAGAGATGATAGCCATAGTACGGGAATTAAGAGCTCGCTCGAGCTCAGCTTGAAGTCGGCTCAATCGGTCGAGAATGTCATCGGGCTTCGTCTCTTGCATCACTCTGGGTGTCTCAGAGGGGCTAAACAAGGTGGCGGCGCGAACAGATTCTGAACCTCGTCTCTTATGAACCGTCAAAGTTGCGGATGAGATCGTTGCTGCTCTCTCTGCAATTTGCGCATTAGGCACAGATCGAGTTGCTAGCGGCTGGGTCCTTGCGGAGACGCGCATAGTTCGGGTAGTGGTGGTAGTAGGTTCGAGAGCCTCTCTCGAGGAAGATGAAGAGGAGGTCGCCTCACGAGTGAGTGTATATTGACGATCCGGACGGGGTCGAATTCTCGTGCTTTGTGAGATCGACATGGTAGCCGACAGCGTAGCTTCTGGGGCAGGTCGAGGCCTCGTAGAGGTGGAAATAGTAGGCCGGCCCTGGGATCGTTGCTGAGCCGCAAAGCTCTGGGGAGGCTGGCGCAGAAGGCCGGTGGAAGATATCTTTTGCGAGCCAGCCGTGGCATCTTCCTGTCCCTCCGTTGAGGCTGAGCGCGCAGAGACAGACGCTGCATATTTCGCACGAATCTGATGCTGCTCCCTTAGCCAGTCATCAAATGGTCGATAGACTATATTCTCCGCCAGAGGGATGATTGGGGTCAAGCCCGCCTTTTCCTCAGCTGCCATCTCTTTCCAGATCTGCGTATGCGAAGCTTTCTCTCCGCTCCAAGGCCCGACGATACATTCTCGACATAGTTCCTTTAGGTGACGGTGGGATCGCACCTGCATCGAGGTACTCAAAATCGAGGCGTAATATTCGTCTGCATCAGGGGGCACTTCTCGTAGCTTCGAGGTGATCTCGCCAGAGGCCGGCATGTAGCCTGCAGAGAAGAACGGATGCTGAACAATTTCATCGGGATCTGGTCGCTGATCAGCATCCTCGAGCATCGTGGCCACCAGGTCCTTAGCCTCCTGGCTAATATATTTCTGGGACACCTCGGCATTTGGCCATTCGTAATCTCGCTCCCTGGCTCGGCGGTAAATCTCGTCTGTAGTTGATGATTGGAAAGGCGGCTTCGAAGTAAACATGGCAAACCTATTAACCCCCCTTCCGTTAGCCATGTGCTATTATACTAGGGTTTGGTTTAGTTGATCTGGCACTCAGCCGATACTCACATTATAATGCCCAAGCTCCAGATATCGACCATGTGGTCATGGCCCTTCTTCCCCTTCTCAAGAATTTCAGGAGCAATGTAGTTTGGCGTGCCGCACAAAGTCGTCCGTCGAATGGTTTGCATGTCCCTACCAGTCACCACCAACGCAGCCAGACCGAAGTCGCCAATCTTGGCATTCATCTGGTGATCTAAAAAGATGTTGCCCATTTTCAGATCTCGGTGAATAATACCCTTGCTGTGCATGTATTTGATGGCGCCGGAGATCTGGACTGAGTAGAATCGGACTTCGGGTTCGGTGAGGCCCTTTCGACGCTTTACCATGTCCATAAGAGAGCCATTGGGGCAGAGCTCGAGAACTAGAAAAGTGCAGTTGACGTATGAGAAGGCTCTCAGGAACTGGACAATGTTCTTGTGGCGCATTTTCGAGTGGATTTGTAATTCGGTTTGGAACTGCGAGGATATGAGCGGACTCGAAAAATCGAAGGTGGAAGGTCTTCAGTAGCACTACTAACCTTTTGTTCCATCTTGGAAGGCATCTGGCTCTTGACAATCTTGAGAGCATACTTTTGCTTAGTGGGCAGCAGTTGGCCACTGTAGCATATAGCAAATCCTCCCTTTCCCAATATTTTCCCAACACGGTAAACCGCGCCATCTGGGCGATCGGTGCTGCTCGGCTCGAGAACTTCTTCGGGGGGAGGAGGCGGATGTTCTTTATCTTTGGACTTGAGCTGGGTAGCTGGCTTGGCCTTGGCTTCCGCGGGCCTGGGCATTCGCTGGGCGTTGACATCTCTAGGGGACAAGGCCTCCATATCGACGCCGCCCCTGGGGACTAGCCTGTGCGCCATGTCGACGAAGTAATGGTTGAAGCAACGAGAGACTGGTCGAGATTATGCGGCGACGAGGAACGGGCAGGCGACAGGATTCAACAGCAGCCTGAAGACGTGCCGTAGAGAGCCTAGAAAAACACGGACGCGATTAGGCGAGGGCTCACTTTTTGCAGGAGGGTCAATCTCCTGCAGAGCCTTGTGTATGGCCAAAGCTCTGCCGGGTGGTAGGTATGCGGGCTCGAGAAACAAAACACAGCTGAGGCTGTCTTGCTTATTATAGCGTAAGCCAGACCAAGGCAGGCAGGCTAGGTCTCGAGAAAGAAAAAAAAAAGGCCAAACTCACAAGGTGCCTCGAATACGCACAGCATGCGAAAGAATGGCGGCGTGGCAAGAGCCTTTGTTGTGAACAATGTCAAAACATTCAAATTATAGCGCAGTCATGGAAAAGGCATTAAGCAATGCTGGATGATCGTAAAGCGGGTTAAAGGCTGGCGGATGCAAGAAGGTGAGCACAGCGTGACCAGTCGCAGCCACAGAACAAACCCTGCCGTTGATTGACCCCATATTGTGATTTGTGTACTTTGTGGGAGCTGGTTGCTCTTGGCAACAGCATTGCCTTATTGTGGGCCACACCGCCATTGCCGTAGGTACGAGTGACTGATAGCCATTGGAGCCCCACAGCGGCGAGATAGCGGCCGTTTGGAGGCGCTGAGAGGGAGTTTAGTGGATGTTTAGTGGCTGCCTCCCACTGAAGCTGTACCTGTAGCTGTTAAGTCAGCCCTGGAGCTCCAGCGTTGTCACAAGCCAGCGAATCGCGGCTCAAGACTGGACTTTTAAGATGGTGCAAAGATGTGGTGTGGCACCTAATCTTGCAGCATTCTTGGCCTGTGGACTATTATTACTATTACTGCTACTAGTATACAAATAGTACTAGTAACCAATAATTTGTAGTGTTTACTATTAGCATTAACCCTCTACAGTAGTCTTACCAAGCAAGACGGTATGGCGCTGGCCGCAGCAGCAGCTGGGCTTGTCCCTCCCGAAGCCAGCTCCGGTGGGCACCGGAACATCGCGGGCTCCGGCGCGGACTTGAAGCAAGCTAACGACGATGCCCGTTAAGCCCGACTGGCTTTAGGCCTCCATGAGAAGCTCCAACCTCTCGATTTGATAATGAAATAGTAACACCAATTGGCAAAGAACGAAAAAGCGCACACGCATCGAATTGGACCGGGACACCTCAGACGGCACCGGCGCCCGCAGACAGAACTTCACCAGCCGTCACCATGGTGCCCCTCCCGCTGTTCAAGCTCGCATCTCTCTTCGTGCGGCATGTCTCCAAGTATGGCGCGGTATGTATTGGCAAACTCGTTAGGATCTGCTGTGTACATTTTGATACTTATATATACCGTGTATAGAATCGCATCAAGGCGCAAGCCCATGACCATCCTCGATTTCGCGCGCTCGCAGCCAAATACGGCCAGGCAATCCACCAGCTCAATATGAAGATGTCTGTTGCCCTCCTGAGAGATCCCGAGGCCGAGCGACGAGCCAAAGAAATAGCCGAAGCGCCCACGGTAAAAACAGAGCAACAACTTAAAAAGGAAGAAGAGGCCAAGCAGAAGGCGAAGAAGAATAACGAACCCGAGCCGGCAAAGTACCCCAAGCTCACACTTGGAAACATTTGGCGGCGAAAATTCCGACCATTGCCGGAAGCAAAGGCTGTAGATTTGTTTGCTGATGTTGCTGGCGATACTTTTATTCTCGGCGTGGCGGGAGCATTGATTATATACGAGTACTGGAAGTCGTCGCAAAAGCCTGACGCCAATAAAGAGCGGCTAGAAGAGCTCAGCAGGAGATTTGAAGAACTTCAGAAGAAAGAGGAGGAACTAGCAAATGCTGAGGAGAGGCAGCGGCAACGATTCGAATCGCTCGAAGAAGCCTTGAGAACGTTGAAGGACCCGAAGACGAAGCAACCGTTATTGCCATCACTGCAACCTAGCAACTAGGCAACATCGAGGTTAATTGCTCGGTTGATGCGGGCTCCGTGGCCAACAAAAGGATGGAGCATGATGCCCAAATTTTGAGTATCTCAAGCTCCTGGAAACCACGTCTTGATGCATATCAGAAAGGTCAATTCGACAGGGAAGAGAGTCCCAAAGTCACACAATGGACTGGACGCTTCTTGGTTAGAGAGGGTTGGATATCCTCAGACCGCTCATCACTCCACTCCATGCTGCAAAGCGATCATATTTTTTGTTTTATTATTTTACATATCACGTCGAAAATGGACCAGCGGGCAAAGGATAAAAGAGAAAGGATAAAGGAAAAGAGAAGAAATTTGGGGAATAGGAATTGGATAAATCCTTTATGAGAAGGAGCGAAAAGGAGCGCAAAGACTCCTTCCTTACCATCGCCTCGCCACTTTGGAGGTGGATAAATATTTTTCAGCACATACAACACACAAAAAGCTTTATATAGACAGAAATTTATACTTTACCGAATACGACCCGAATAACATATGGCCGGGTTCTGAGACTTGCTGCATTAAAGGCCCGTCGAAAGAACTGTCAGCGGCCATGTTCTGTTCATCGCTCAGACAGCGAAAGGACTGGGCACAGATAGTACCAGCTCTGTCACGAAGTACCTCTCCAGGTTGGAAAGGTAAGTTGACGGCTATTAACTTAAGATGTCGTCTCTCAAAGGCAGGGCAACTGAAGGTTTGGTCAACTCGTTTAGAGACAAATCTCCGTGGCCATGACGTTGCCTTTGCGCTGGCGCCACAAAACCAGCACCAGCCACGCACCTTTAAACTCCTCCTTTTTTCGCCCGAAGAAGCGAAAGCCGCAGAAGCCAAGACCAATATCGAGAGATTATCCATGCTCAATGGTGGGAAGAATGTGGCCGTTATCCTTCTGCTAGATGGGAGCGGGCGAGTGGACTCGCTGGTTCACTTGCAGATGAGGTGAGAGCTCGCATATGCAGGGATTATTGCACTTGCGGAAGCGCCCGTGCCTGACAGAATGCTCAGTATCGTGACGCACGGCATGGCCCATGTACCTATAATCCCCGTCTCGTCTACAGCGGAGCTAGTCACTCGCTTGGATGCTTTACGACGTCAGTGTACAGCCAGCGTCCCCCGCCGAAGCTATGCTCAGGAAATGGCTGAGGTTCGGGCTCTCGCATCGCATTGTGTGCATGGGCAGGCGCTATCGCACGAACGGGTGAATATTTTGACGGATATCTCGAGTGGATTAGGGAGCTTGGCGCAGCTTGTGTTCAATACGGAAGGGAGGAGGAAGCTTTGCGACTTGCTCGAAGATGAAGAGGGCAATAGAGTGATATCATTCTTCGTTAATGGCCACGAAACCACTCTTCGGCTGGAGATGCGAATGCGGGAGCAGGCAGCGCAAGCATCTAGAAATTTGCGGATGGGGCCGGGAAAACTATGATTTTGCGGTATATCGATGATGTTTTCCGAATGTATTTTTAGACATGTTCAACCAGCAGGGAGGATGGTCTAGTTTGCAGTTGTTACGAGTACGAGCGGATGCTTGATTTGGGCCGATGGTGATGAAAATGAGCTGCCGTGATACGAATGGAGACAATATCATCCACTATATCTGCCCATTCACATCAATGGCCCAAGGCTACTTGTTGATCATCACCCAGCTACGGAATATTAGTTTTCGTAATCATCACCATGGTCCATGCTGGCCGAACCCATGCTGAAGAATTGGATTACAAGAGGTCGATTTGGCGGTCAACCAATGCGCTCAAGAACTTGTGATAGTGGCGCCGGTTGGCTGGGGCGGTAGGTGAGGGGAGCCAATCAGCAGTGGTGTAGAGCCGCCCTGAGGCTGAAGAGGGCAATTCTACGGGCATGGTCTGATGACAAGTCCATACGCTAGGGCCACGATATGGACTGTCCAGTCTCGTCTTTCGCTCTCTTCCTCTCGCACTGCAAAGAAATGGCCGTTGTCTCCATGCTAATGTAGAGTGATGTGATGAGAAGAGGTGACGGATGATTGTGACAAAGTGCTAAGATACGGAGCAGTGATAACATAGCTTGAGGGGAGCCTGTAGTGGTGGAGTAACTGGCTCCAAAGCTCGAGCATCCAAACTGCCAAGAAGAAAATATATCTGACAGATGATGGTGTTTCTGGAAGGGAGAAGCTTATCTCATATCGATTCATGCGAAACAAAAGACGATATAAGGGCGAGCAAACACAATGTCGCATCCGCCTGTCCCGTCAACGTGGCAAAGCGGGAACGATCATACATATCCGATCAAAAAGCCAAGCAGCATTGCATGAAAAAGGGACGTCCGACCAACAACAAGATCTCGCGAGCAAGAGAAATCGGAAACCAATGAATGAGCAGAAAGCTGCACAAGCTGCCGACCCGCACTTCTATTTCTGGGCCCCAAAACTTGCAAGCTAATCGTCACTAGTGGGTGATTCTGTTCTCTAGCAGATATTTTTTTCCCATTTGCAGTAACCCGCCAAAGATTGAATGAGCAAGGGCAAGTTTTTCTTAGGCGGGTCCAGCAGGGGGTTGCTGAGGGAGAGAGGCTTGGCTGGTGCCGGGGACGAAACTGGCCAAACACGGTGTGCTTCATAATTGCGGGATGTGAGACTGCGATGGTCGCGCCTCTGTCGGAGTGGCTCACTAGCAATGCTTCTTTTGTTTCTTTGCCTTCAGCTGTCTGATTTTGAATCACCGGGAAGATCGAACCGAGGACGATATGTTTTGATCAAGATACTAGCAACTCGCCGTGACGGCTGCTAGCACTATCTCTGCGCATGCCATGCACGACGCAAGACATGCGGAGCAATACAAAGCTCCAGTCCCAGACGGGCGCGGCCAGGATCAATTAACCAGCGACCCTCTTGCTCTCGCTTATACCGCCATGCATGTATCAAGCAGGTCCGTGGGTGGCATCGCATGGCAGCAACCGGACGAGGTCGATGGTTTCGGTAGCTGCTGGAGCTGCGCGCAGTGCAGAATACCTGGCAGCGACCGCAGCAAATGAAGTTCATGCCGCCCAACATTGCGTATTTCCCAGGTACTCCAGTCAAATGGCATTGGCACTCGTATAGCAGGGGGGCCCCTAGAGCTACAGTGGACCGGGGCCTGATCCCTGCAGCCCCGACGCGCAGGAGAAGCGGCTTCTCCTCTCATTGGCCCAGGCCCTCTCTGTAACCGCCGAGGACAGGCCAATCGCCTTGTGATTCCCAGCACCCAAGAAATCGCAACACCAAGCGCCAGACGGCGAGAGGGCCAAAAGCGAGAGACAGCCAGAGGCAGAGGCCATTTGTGTGACCAGCTCGCAGCAGTAGCTCCTCTCTCGGCGGCCGGGTCTTGGCCCACCGGCTGACTCTGATCAACTGCGACTTACAGATTGCCCGTCCGCAGTGCAGCTCGCACAAGTAGTGCCGCCAATATATCGTAGTAAATACTCAAAAACCCCAACCTATCCCCCCCCTCTCCTCTGCACTTCTCTTGCTCTCGCTGCTTCAGAAATCCGTACTTGATACCCCCTTCAGCGTTAATTCAGTGGCAAAGGCTCCTATTCCCCCCCATTCATACCTGTTGTTGGGCCTTTTGCTTTCTTTCTTTTTTTTCCTGTGTGTACGAGACCACGATAGCCGACGACTTACTATTACATACGGATACCATCGCGACAAAAGCAGCAATACGGAGCTGCTAATACTAGCACGAACGATTAGCATAGCATCGTGAAACTTGTCAAGCATACTCAAAGATACCCTCCCGAATTTGGCATTCCCTGGCTTTTTTTTTTTTTCCTATTGAGCGCACCCGAGATAATTCGTCTTGCCCCCTTTTGGGTGCCGCCGGTACAATCTCAAACACGCTCCTCGTTAGAGATCTGCTTCAGGTTCACTCCACCCTTGGTCGACGGCGGATATCGATCTATCCGGACCTTGCACGCTCCGCCTCATTCCACCAAAACATACTAGATTTCATTTTACAAATCTTGAGCTTGGACAAAAAGGAATAAGAAAAAAAAGAAAGCCCATTACACGAACCTAGCTGAAGCAGAAACGAATCCCGGCCTAGCTTGCCTTCTCCGCCCAACGCCTATCCTATCCCCCTCCCCTCTCACCTCGCTAGCTTCCGGGGACCTGACACAAGGCCTCAAACGTCTGTCTACGCTCGGCGCCAACACCAACAAACCCAGGCGGGCGATCAGGACCTCCCTCCCCCCCTTGGGAGGAAACACAGCCGGGCCTCTGTTTTCGGCCCACCTCCAATATAGACTCGAGCTGTCCCAGACTTTCTTCTTCTTGGGCTCTTGTTTCTTTCTTTCTTTTGGTTCCTTCCCTGGCCATTCTTTTTCGTTGTGTCACCAGCTGCGAGTCTGCTCGGTGTTCCTTTTTTTTCCTTTTTTCTTTTTATCATTCGTTTCTTCGTTACGCGGGTCCGGTACCTGTCGACTTATTTTTTTATTAAACGCCCTAATAACTTTTTCTCTTTGTCATTTTTAACGAGCAAGGATTTATTCGGTTGAGCCGACTTTTTTTTCGCTGGTTGCATATACTTTCTATCTCTTGGACGGGTCCAACAAAGGGTAGAATTTCGAACAAACGGGAAAAACGATTCTGGGATTTTTTTTTTATCGGGAAAATAAAGGGAACATTTTTACGAGTTTAAAGACGATTATTTTCGATTTTTATACACCGCAACAATGGGCAAGCTTATCAAGAACCACTGGGCTCGGCTCATTATGCTGACTGCCGCCACTTGTATGTGCCTTCACTTACACGACACCCCCCTCTACTTTTATATACACAAACATGTTTTACTAACACAACTACTTTCAACTAGACCAAATTGGCGCTTCCATCGAGGGCTTCATCTGGCCCAAGATCTTCTGGGACTTCCTCACCAGGTCTCTCGACGTCATGGTCAAGCCCTTCCCCATCCTCCAGATTATCAACCTGATCTTTGGCATTGCCATGATCGCCCTGGAGTGGCCCCTCCCCCTGCTCGCCGGCACTAGCATCCACCGATCCATCGAATTCCGTCTTGCTATTCTCCCTCTCTCTGCGCTCGCCTGCCTGCTCATGTATCAGTCTACGAATCCGGGATTGTATTATCTGGTTGCCATGGGTGCATACTTCTGGGCTTTCAGCGAAGGCGAGGTACGATTTTTTCTTCTCCACTCAACTACTCATGTATATAGAGACACTAACATTCTTTTCTAGATTATTTGCGCAAAACCATGGACTCTACCTCCGAGAACGCCAAATTCGAGCAGCAAAGTCTGAGACTCAGCGCCAAGGAATTTTTCAAGGATGGAAATGAGAAAGAGAAAAGAAAGAGCGGTGGAACATTCGCATGTAGCCAGACAAGAAACCACCCGCCAGAGCAAGAGTCGTACGATTACAAAAGGAGAGAGAGAGGCACGGAAGGAAAGGAGCATATCCAGGACCATGGAGTTGTGTGTGTGTATTTACAAGTACTCGAAAGTCGCTCCCCCCGCAAAAAAACCCCCCCGGCGAAGAGCAGGGAAGAAAGAAAGAAATCCAGCCAAAGTCAGACAAATCGAATTTTTCTACAAAGAGGGCCTCTCAGGAGTCAAGCATCCTTCCTTTTTTTTTTTTTTCTTTCCATTTCGTTCTCGAATGTTTTCAGCATCGATTAGCATTTGGTAACATATGCTAATGTGTATTATTATTGTTATTGCTATTGCTTGTATGACTGTATTTTTTGGCTCTTAGTTGTATGATTTTCGATTTTTTTTTATTCATTATGATGATTTTTTAGTGGAAGGGAAGTGAAACAGTGATTCTGGGGGAAATACCACAGAGCGTGGCACGATAAGAAAGGGTATGAAACTCGATCTAGCACATGGTCGATAGCTCGAAACAATTATCAAGTGACATCATGAGTTTAAGCTGCGTCCTGCTACAAAAATCGTACGAGCTCTTGTAGTAACTGGTGACAACATCTGCTGACGGTGCCCGGCTGCGAACCGTGGATCCAAAGGAGTGCACAAGTGGAATCCAGACCCGCCCGGCTTGCTGCAGGATGCGGCCCCATAATCAAAGTGACTTTCAAATGCAATGCTTGATTATTCCCCTAGTATAGAGATTCCTACTGTATGTAAGAAGAGCAACATGATGCAGGCACGCTCACTGGCTTATACTTTGCGAGGGAGCGCCCGTGTGCCCGAGGCCATCTTATCGCTCAATCAAAGCCCATTCCATAACCCATATTCCATGCTGCCTCCAGGCCACTCAGACCACCATCTCACTGCCACAGTACCGCTGTATTAACACAAGGGGGTGGAAGCTGAGTGAGACGCTCCTCTCCCAGCAGCGCATCTATTTTACTCTCATTGAGCTCATAGATTCATTCGTAACACCTTGCCGACCAGGCATCTGTCCAAGCACCAGAAGCATTAGCACTCTGTTAAAGAGATTAAATTTTGATTTAATGAATGAAGCGACTTACCTCCATGCTTTGCATAGATCCCTCCTGAAGGATCTTCATAATCGCCTCGTCAGTGTTCTCAGTGTCGAACTCGGCCGCTAGCTCCATCTTTGATGCCGAGTCATAGGTTCCCTGAGCTCCTTGTCTGTACGCAAATGTACTGTTAGCCGCCGTCATATTAATTTCACCAAGGGATGGCAGAGCGTTTCTTCAAGCGCTCAGCACCAGTGCACTGATCGCAATCCGTTGCTACCGGAATAGGCTGCACCAGAGGCGAGATAGAACGACATCAAGTTATGAGCTGCTGGGTACATACCGATGCGTCAGGAATACATTGAAAGTTGAAATGAAATGCGCAGGAGGAATGCTCTTGTCGCTCTGCCACTTCTTGTATGTGTCTACATCATCCACAAAGACGAGGAAGTCCTCCTTGCTTCCCTTGTAGTGAACCTTGGACTGGGTAGATTCTCCGCGAGTCATCTTGGCTAGCTTTGGTGGTGAGACAAAGGTGGGTGTTTGGTTAATTTAGGTAGGTGGAGGAGTCGCGTGACGTATAGCCGAAAGTGCTTATTTGTGGTGTTTATATCTTTCTCTGGCTGGCAAGAGAAAAATCAGAGTGAAGTGAGGTTGGAAAGAGAATTGAAAATGATGAGTAATTTTTTTATAGAGTTCAATGAGATGTGAAAAGAAAGAGGTGAAGAAACGGGAAAAGCAGCAGTTTTAATAGATGCGCCCTGGAGAGGGGAGCTCTATCACCAGCTACGTCATCGTGGCGTGCGGACCGAGTACACCGGTAGCTGGTACCAGGCCACAGCTCCCCCATCCTGCCTGCACTTTATTCACACTGCCAGCGCTGCACCTCCACAAAACGCTGAGCAATGGGTACAAGATGACCTCATCATGTCTGTATCCGGCACTGACGAGACAGGCCATACGTAAGGTTGAGCCTGGAGTGGATCGTGCTTGGCTGGTGATCCAGGAACAATTCCATGGCAGTCGAGGCTCTTGGACAGCTACCTATTCACAGCCTTGATCAGATGCTTCTTCTATCGTCTTCTCTCTTTCAATTGGATCCACCGGCTGCTCTTGGCGCTGCTCACGCCATAGCTTCACATTCCAGCGATGACTACGCCCGGCATCATCCTCAAAGCATTGGCCTCTATCTTAGCATAGCAATCAATGGCCATGGCTTCCACGCGTCACATTCAGCTTTCTTCGCAGCTCATTTATTGATTCTAAACTTGATAACTGATGCTCTGAGCTTCCCGGGGTTCTCATAGAGATGATATGCTAATCCATACAAAACACCCAAAACATGCTAGTTGGTGTTTACAAACAAAACTCTATAGACAGCCAGCCATCTACCCATGGCTCAATTTCCAAGCAGCACGAACATCCAATATGCCTCTGCATCCTCAAAAATCTCCCATCTCCCCTCAGCCACATTAATCCCTGCCAATTGTGAGCAACCTTTTGAGGCTACTTGGCGCGTCATTTCGCCCTCCACCGATTTTGGACCATAAGCCCAAGTTTCGAATCTTTTCCGTAGATGATTTTCTTGTATTATCCATGTCGCCAGGAAGAGGCGTCGTGACTCTTAAGTTCGTTGGCTTTACGGGTAGGGAAATATTCGTGGATGCCATACGAGTAGGGATATTGTGTATATTGCTGGCAGTGTCCCCCTTTGGAATCCTATTTTCTCGAACTTCGCGCCGCCGAACGCTTCCTGTAGCTTTTTTTATGCTACGTGCTGGTGTTATTGTTGCAAGTTGCTCCTTGGTAGTTCGCTGCCTTTTCGATTTTCTACCTGCTTCTTCTCCTAGACTAACGGCATCGTACAAAGGCGGCTCCTTTGGATTCTTTGTCGTTTCCATGGCGATATCTTCGCTGGGCTGGTTCTTCTGCGTTGAAGAAGCTGACCTCTTGGTAAAGGAGCTTGCAAAGCTGGCCACACTGAGCTTTCTGATAACCGTAGATGCTGAGCTTCGAACTAAATTTTCACCTCGAGACTTCACCGTCATTCTAGGAAACGGGAGGACTTCTCTGCTCCACACATCTGATAAGAGCGCCTCTAGCCGAGCTCTCTCACCTCTTGGTGGTGCAAGTACCGGTATTCGAGTAGTGTTTGTCAACAAAGAATGAGACCGATTGACAACCAAGGCAGTAGACGAGTTGTTGCTATGATCCCGCAGCACATTTGTATTTTTCAAGATGACTTGGCATAGTGGCGACCTGGCTCCTCCAACCGTAGTGGCTCTTTGGATCGATATCCGTCGGGCGAGCGTTCCTTGAATCTCAGTTAGAATGTGCAAATTGTAATAGGTTCCACTACGTACCTGGCTTCCCAAAAACGGTTCCCAAGCTTTTTACATTTATGTGCAATGAACTAAATATATCCGGCGACCTTGACTCTTGGTCTTCTCTCGCTGAACGAACCAATCTTGATTTCCACTCCATTTCTTCTTTGGGCGTGCAAGCTGTCATGATCACTTCACACAACTGATGATCACACTCAAATACCAACTTCCAAGAAAATGGCGCAGTGTGGCATTGTATTCCTGTCAACCGTTAGCCCACGCATCGCTTTTGCCTCTTCTGCTTTATCCTTATTCCCTGTTATTTTAGTAGTCAGTGAAGGCCAGCCAGTCTCACCTCTTCCATTGTCCACCTTCTCAATTCTAATATCATCGATGTTGATACAGGCCATTATGGTGTATACCGGATCGACCTTGCCGGCAGAAGCAAGGCAGAGAACATGGCGGTAAAGCAAGCATATAAAATACTGCCCGTCCACTCCATCATCGGTTTGCCAACAGACATGGAGCGTTCCACAAAGACGAATATGACCGAATGACCGTATCTGCCTTTTTGAAATGGCGTCAAGTTTCTAAGTCGAATGTTAGCCTCGCCAAAACCAATAAATCTATAATATAGGTAGCATCTTACCCTGTCTGGAAAGGCTAATCGATCTTGAAGAATCCATGTTTTTTCGAGAGTAGATTTTATCCCCTCATCACTCGACGCACGGTTGATCTCCGTAGTTGCTTCACGAAGCCGTGTCAGAGTATTGTCAATTTCCATGTGTGAGTTCGGACAGTCTGATATTGGGGTACACTTGAGGAGCTCAGAGAACAGTAGAGGATATTTGCAGATTCTTTGTATAGGCTATAGCGAGTGTTAGCGTTCTTCACCGAGGATGGGGCTATCTAAAAAGGAAATCACCTTGACGAGGAGATCATTGATTGTCAGAGCCTTTTTCACCCCTTCTTCGCTGCCCTTGGAGGACCCCAGCGCCATAGCCAAGGCCTCGAGACCTTTCTGATACGTCTCCCAATTTGGCATGGCTTGCTGGGCTGCACTGATGTCTTTGATCATCATTTCATATGTCGCCCCATACTCTTCATATATGAAGAGCATATTTATCTAAAGAGAAAAGAGCAAAGAGAAAGAGTTAGATTTAGTTAAACAAAGAATTTGTGTCGAGCAAATACCTTCTTTGCAAAAATTTTGGAGACCTCTGCTGCCACTTGCGGATCGGCAAGCATACCTGGGGCCTTCAAGAGCCACCTCGCTTTCATATTTTGCTCGGGTACGGCGCCGAGACTGGACCAGCGTCTATGGCTGTGGGCATGGAGACAGTTGGGATTCGCAAATGGAGTTAGCGTAGGAGATACGTTGATTTGTGTGTATTCAGAATGTGGAACTGCCCTGTGCAGTTCGCCAAGTAGTTCCTCATGTAATTTAACAATCTCGGTCAAGTTCTGGTTAATGGACGACCGTAGTCCAATGCAAATAGAAGGCAATGCCGCTAAAATTGTGACATATACCTATAGAATGCGTAAGCAGATAGATTGTCACAGTATTCTGAGCTTCCTTCAATTACATTCATGAGAAATCGTATGTCGCCAATGTATCCTTCTTCTGTACTGATAAGCTCTTCCAGTACTTTTCGTCGTTGTAACGATCTCTCTATAGCAGCTAGGTCTGCTAAGGAGTGGCTCTCCAAGAAGCTACTGTCTTCCGATGCACGAGGCCCTGTCATGGAAGCTCTGCTGCTACGTTCCGTCACAGAGAAGCCTTGCGAGCGTGCGACTGTCTTTCGTGATCGTGCCACAGCACTGACACTGGCGAGACTGGCACTAGCACTCCGAACCGCCGAAACAAAGGCAAACGAAGACCCAGAGGACGACTGTCGATGGTGTGATCTCTTCCAAGTAGGTGTGTGGTTGTGAATTTCTGGCTCAAGTCTCGGTCGCAGAGAATTAATGCTTCCATCCGACAGCGTAGATCGATGCCGAGCTCGGCGATGTATCGTTCGCATCCATTTATGGAATGGGCCATGTGGTTTGAGTTGTTCGTGGCTCTCCGAGTCTGTTACCTGGACATTGATGTTATCAATAGTAATCTGAGGCACCTGGATGGCAGTATCTAGAGACATGGTTTCAACGATAGTCTGAAGCTCAGGGTCGTTGACTCTCCCTCCAGACCCAGGAACACTGGCTTCTTCAATATCCAGTTGGGACATTTTTGTAGTAACTTCAGCGTGATCAACATCAGACATGGCATCGTCATCGCGATATTCCATTGCATCTTCGTATTTTTGCAGTAAAGCAGCCCAGCTCGACCGTCGAGAGCTCGAGCATGAGTTGGAGCCACTGGGACAAGAAGGAGAGTTGGCTGGTGCCATTTTGTTGAACTGTAGTCAAAATTGAACTGGAACAAAGAGAAGCTGAAATATGACATGTAAAACTGGCTCCAGTACGCCAAAGACCAAAAGGAGCTCAAGATTCACGATCCAAACATAGCAAAGTGTACAAGTTGGGAATAGGATAATATGGGCAGAAAAGTCGTTGACATTGTAATAATAGAGGCAGAAACCGCCATAGCGCATAAAAACACAGAAGTAATAGTGACGAGAGCTGTAAGAACAATGGTGCTAGTTGGCAGGGCATTGTCTCTTTCCCATATTGGCAGGGAAGGAAGTGGACAACAGGGTACGAGGGTACTGCAAAGACATGGATGTTAATAGTACATGTAAACGGTGCCTAAATCATTAATATATGCTTATATTTAAACATCCGCATTTCCATTACATATAACGATATCGTAGAAAAAAAAATAGGAATTGTTGAGGAGGGTAAGTTGTCATAGACTACATATTTAACAGAATACCTAGAAGCAAACCTAGGCTTCTACGAATTGTTTCTAATATAGCGATAATGTACCTATAGAGCAGGGCGTAACGAATGACTCAGCCTTGCTGAGCTGTAGATCTAGATGATCACGCTGAGATGCAGTTCCGTGACCGACAGACACCGCCGAACCGATGCCGTCCGCTGCCGACTTCTTACGGGACGTCAAGATGTTTGCCACATTGAATCGGAGCCAAATTATGCGGACCGATATGGAGCAAAATTGTGGAGTTGGGCCGCTTCAGCTGGACCACAGAGTAACATGGGGATATACGGAGCACCAGGCCTAAGACATGCATCATAACCCGCAGCAAGGTGAGGGTTTTAATCTTACAAATAGCCGTGGCATAAAAGCCGTGTCTTGGTCATCTCCATTCTGCATGTAAGACTTCCACCGCTTATTGGCCATGCAAGGGCGCAAAAAAAGTTGAAAAAAAAAAAGGGACGATACAAGAAGTAGCAGTGATACATACATAGACAATGCCATACACATATATATATTCATAGTCTGGGAATGAGAACTTTATATGAGGCTCCGGACAGGCATTCTGCGTGACATGAAATTGCTACTGGGCACTCTCATCAACCGTATGCAGGGTCTTTTTTCATTTCACCCTTGCTGGGAGACAAGAGGCAAAAAGCCCGCCACTTCGGTGAGATCCGAGATCGCACTGTGTCGCCGCCTTGTCTCAGCACAGGTCACCCGCCAAAGCACATTGCCGATGGCCCGTCGACCGCCGCATCCACAGTGCATAGCACAGTCCGAAAATGTATCGAGCCTAGTTCGGCCCTGGCATGCTTCGCCCGCATCGCCCAGCAAGGCGTTGCCAAGACGGCCCTGAAGCTAACCGCAGGCGGACAAGCCCAAGCCATTCGCGTGAGGCAGTGATGCAAAGGCCCTCCACCCCTTGGCTTGAGAACTCGAACAGAACACGTTGAAGTTTTCCTGGCGACGGCTGCGAGACTCAGCGGCGGGCCCCCCCGAACTTTTTTTTAAACGAGTTGCGATACGGGTAAGCCTGGGTCTTTTTGCCGCCCACCACGTGGGTCCTTTTTTTCTTGGGGGAAAGTCTTGACAAATCTACCATCCATGTTGGCAGCCCGCTGCCTTGTCCCGTAAACTATTACTAGTGCCTTGCTGTCCCTTTCTTTCTTTTGTCTTTCACTCTTGGATTCTGTGTTTGGCAACTTCAATCCTCCAAAGTCTCGCATCCAGAGCTATAGTAGAGCCTCTCTATTTTAATAGCGAGAGCCTCGATCCGGACCCAGATCTCGTTGCGCCCCCCCGCCGCTCTCGGCGCAACCCGCCACCATGGATAACGCCTACGCCCTTCCCATCGACGCGGTGCTCGCCAACTTCAGCGTCAAGGAGCAGACCGGTTTGACTGACAACCAAGTCTCCGAGCTTCGAAACAAACACGGCCGCAATGGTGCGCAGTCCCCGAATCCCAAAACCTCCAAAATTCTTGTCCAGTCTCTTTTGCCGACTTGCAAGCCCCACCATATCAGATACAACCTTGACTTGATGCCTGTGATGCTAACTCTAGCGTAGCGATTCCCGAAGAGCCTCCCACTCCCCTCTGGGAGCTCATTCTAGAACAATTCAAAGATCAACTCGTCATCATCCTCCTCGGCTCTGCCGCCGTCTCCTTTGTTCTCGCTCTGTTCGAAGACGAGGGCGGCTGGAGTGCATTTGTCGATCCCGCCGTTGTAAGTGCTTCCGCAGCCTGTATTCTCGCCGGTATAACTAGTTTGGTCTGGTCTCTAACCGCATGTTCTTGTACGCATAGATTCTCACCATTCTGATCCTCAATGCCGTCGTCGGTGTCTCCCAAGAAAGCAGTGCCGAGAAGGCCATCGCCGCTCTGCAAGAATACTCTGCCAACGAAGCCAATGTCCTCCGAAACGGTGGCCATGTATCCCGAGTCAAGGCCGATGATCTTGTTCCTGGTGACATCGTTTCGGTTGCTGTTGGAGACCGAATCCCCGCCGACTGCCGTATTGTTTCTATCGAGAGCAACAGCTTTTCTGTGGACCAGGCTATCTTGACTGGAGAGAGCGAAAGTGTTGGCAAGGATTCCACCGCGGTTGTCAAAGACGATAAGGCTGTCTTGCAAGATCAGGTCAACATGCTCTTCTCTGGTACCACGGTCGTCACTGGACGCGCCAAGGCCATTGTCGTTTTGACGGGCTCCAACACCGCGATTGGAGATATCCACGAAAGCATCACTGCTCAAATCTCTGAACCTACTCCCCTGAAGCAGAAGCTCAACGATTTCGGCGATAACCTGGCCAAGGTCATTACCGTCATTTGCATCCTCGTCTGGTTGATCAATATTCCAAACTTCAACGACCCCAGCCACGGTACCTGGACCAAGGGAGCCATCTACTACCTCAAGATTGCCGTCTCCTTGGGTGTCGCTGCGATCCCCGAAGGTCTTGCGGTTGTCATTACCACTTGTCTTGCTCTTGGTACTCGCAAAATGGCTGCTAAGAACGCCGTTGTACGAAGCCTGCCCTCCGTCGAGACTCTGGGAAGCTGCAGTGTCATCTGCTCTGACAAGACTGGCACACTCACTACCAACCAGATGAGCGTCAACAAGATGGTCTATCTTAACGAAGCCGGAACTGATCTGACTGAACTTACTGTTGAGGGCACTACTTTTGCTCCCAAGGGCAACATTACCTTGAACGGCCGGGTTGTCGAGAATCTTGCTACTACCTCTTCTACTGTTCTTCAGATGGCCGAGGTCGCTGCTCTCTGCAATGATGCTCAGATCGCCTATGATTCACGCACAGCTACTTTCTCCAGCGTTGGCGAGCCCACCGAAGGCGCTCTCCGAGTTCTTGTTGAAAAGGTTGGCCCTTGTGCCCCTGCTGGAACTGCTCTTGAGGACTGCGGACACTTTGCCAGCACTGCGCACGCACAGAGGCTGCCACGACTTGCGACTTACGAATTCTCCCGCGACCGAAAGAGCATGTCAGTCCTCGTCCAGAACGGCAAAGCCAAGAAACTGCTTGTCAAGGGAGCTCCCGAATCCGTCATTGAGCGCTGCACAAGCACCATTGTTGGTGCCAACGGCAACAGGGTTCCCCTTACTGAAAAGCTCCAGAGCACTCTGCTCAAGGAAGTTGTGGAATATGGTAACCGTGGCCTTCGTGTCATTGCTCTTGCAAGCATTGAAGATGTTTCCAAGAACCCGCTCGTCAGATCTGCCAAGTCCACCGAACAGTATGCCCAGTTGGAACAAAACATGACCTTCCTTGGATTGGTTGGCATGCTGGATCCTCCCCGTCCTGAAGTCCCCGCCTCTATCAAGAAGTGCAAAGATGCTGGTATCCGTGTCATTGTCATCACCGGTGACAATCGCAACACCGCTGAGAGCATCTGCAGACAGATTGGTGTCTTTGGTCAGCATGAAGATCTCCAAGGCAAGAGCTACACCGGACGCGAATTCGACAACCTCAGCCCCAGCGAGCAGTTGGAGGCGGCTAAGAGGGCCTCTCTGTTCTCTCGTGTTGAGCCCGGCCACAAGTCCAAGTTGGTTGACCTTCTCCAGTCCCTTGGCGAGGTCGTTGCCATGACTGGTGACGGTGTCAACGATGCCCCTGCTCTGAAGAAGGCTGATATCGGTGTGGCTATGGGCTCTGGAACTGACGTCTCCAAGCTTGCCGCGGACATGGTTCTGGCTGACAGCAACTTTGCGACTATCGAGGTAGCCATCGAAGAGGGCCGCTCCATCTACAACAACACCCAACAGTTTATCCGCTACCTGATCTCCTCCAACATTGGTGAGGTTGTTTCCATCTTTTTGACGGCAGCCCTCGGAATGCCCGAGGCCCTGATCCCCGTTCAACTGCTCTGGGTCAACCTCGTTACCGATGGTCTCCCCGCCACCGCCCTGTCCTTTAACCCACCCGACCACGGCATCATGAAGCGCCAGCCTCGTAGAAGAGATGAGCCTCTCATTGGTGGCTGGCTGTTTATGCGCTACCTTATCATTGGCACCTATGTCGGTCTTGCAACTGTCGCTGGTTATGCTTGGTGGTTCATGTACAACCCTGAGGGTCCCCAGATTACCTTCCGACAGCTTTCTAGCTTCCACCGTTGCTCAGCCGAGTTCCCCGAAATCGGATGCGAGATGTTCTCTAATGACATGGCTAAATCCGCCTCTACCGTCTCTCTGTCGATTCTCGTCGTGATTGAGATGTTCAACGCCATGAACGCTCTATCATCTAGCGAGTCGCTCCTCACTCTGCCGCTGTGGAACAACATGATGCTCGTATACGCCATTGCTCTGTCCATGGCTCTCCACTTTGCTCTCCTCTACACGCCAATTCTCCAGAATCTGTTTGCTATCCTGCCGCTGAATATGCTGGAATGGCAAGCTGTCACTATCATCAGCGCGCCTGTAGTGTAAGTTTTACTCTCGATTCCATTCCTCTTTATCTTTTCACCTTACTTTAGAATTGAGAACTAACAAGACTCGTTTAGGATTCTTGACGAAATCCTCAAGGTTGTTGAGAGGCAGTTTTTCATGCAGCAGAAGCCGGCTCCCAAGGCCATCAAGGCCAAGAAAGAGGAGTAAATGGGAGAAGAAGAAGAAAAAAATAGAGGGTATATATACATTATATACACATATACAATGCATACAGGTATATAGAAGGAAGAGAGACTTTACTCACTAGTTGACTCGCATTGGATGGGTAAACAAGCTGTGACTCGGCGTTCAGTACAAAGGCTTGGCTGTATGATATCCTACGACCTGTTTTGGCTCTATAATAAGTCTTAATTAAGGTGAAGTAAGGATAGTATGATATAGGGCATAACTGGGGCGCAAAATAGACGACAAGATGATTCTCAAAAGTGATATTTTTGGGAGTCTTTTTAATTATTTATTTCATTGTCTTTTGCATGCATTCGTAATCTCGATTGATGTGTTCGAGTCAGCTCTCTCCTACTGTTCATACAGCATACACAGCTTCGGTCACTTGCAGGCCCCGAATTATTTGTGATATCCCGTTTTTTTTTTCTTCTTCTAGTAATATGTATTTATATGAAAAAAGCAAGCTTAGTCCTGTCTACCCTTTAGTAACCTCTTGGTGACCTTGTCCTTCTCGATGATGTATACGTGGGCTCCCCAGCCGGATAGAGCGTCACGGTCGACGGCGGTCAGGAGGGCTTGTGAAATGGTCTCGAACAACGCATCGGGTTCCTATGAGTTGCAGGTATTAGTAGATGAATGACATCTTTTAAAAAGGGGGCAATAGGCAAGAAACGTACCAAATCAGGCTCCCACAGACCCTCGCACATGCCAAACAGCTGCTCGGACGCTGTGCCCGACACGATAAAGTCCTTTGCAAAGTCGATGCAGCCGATGCTGTCGAAGCCGCAGATGAAGGGCTTGCCCGTCTTAGGGTCCAAGCCGGCGACGACGGGCGAGACAAAGTAAGGGCCGAAGCGGCGCTCGTAGAGGGAGGAGGAGACGAGGTTGGCAAAGGTGCGCGGGGCGATGGCGCGCTCCTCTCGCAGGCGGTACATGTTGACCTTGTAGCGGAAGAGGTCGCTGACGGTGCTGACGTCGGTGGCCAGGCCGGTCAGGCCCAGGAAGACGTCGCCGTACTGGAAGATCTTGGGGAAGTTGTTGGAGATGGTCAGGGCCTGGAGGCCAAGGCGGAGATCGCAGGCGATGGCGACGCAGTCCTTGCCGACCATGGCGACGCAGGCACCGCCGTCTGAGGGAAAAGAAGAAGAGTCAGTATAGATTGGATATAGGATGGATCGGATGGGAACTAACTGATCGAAAAGGGAGAAGACTATATGGCGAGAAGGGCACAACGTTAGCTTCCAATCCATGGCTATCATGATAATGATAATGACAATGCAGCACTGCACTGTACGGTACGCACCATGATGCCGGCTGTTGTTCTATAGTATGAGTTTCGATATTCACAGCAGCAGTGCAAGTGAAAGTATAAGCCGTGCTCTCCCTAGAGGACCCGTCGCTCGAATCAATGCAGTCGTGGAATCGTAGAGTGTTGCAGCGTAGTTTGGCCGGTGATGAGGAAGCTCTCTCTGGCTGGTCTCTCTAAGCTGCCCAGCTGCTCTCTCCCCACGCTTGGCTGGCACGCCAAAAGCGCAGGCAAACATGGTCTGGCGTGGCCGCTGTGTGGCGCAACCTGCCTGGGTTTGGCTGCATCCGAGCTTCTGCCGCTGTGGCTAGTGCTGCTCTCTTACGTATGTGCGACCGCCTTGAGCGAGGCTGCCTGCAGATTGTTCGAGAAAGCGGGTGGGTCTTGTGCTGGATATCTAATCGACTTTAGACAGTTTGCCTTTGTCGTTTTTGAGCTTTTGCAAACAAATTGCTGCGGCTGAGGAAAGGAGATTGTTGAGAGATAAGAGACGTTGCTTTTCTTTTGCTTACTTCTTTTCTTCTATTTGATTCGCTGCTCTTTATTTACAGTCACTTGCAGTGGGCTTATTCTCTCTCTATCGGCAGCTGAAGACGGCCACAACCCCACCATCTTGTCCTACTACTTCGTACAGAGCTCCCAAATCACCCGTTCTCATACTTGACAGTCCAGTAAACTGCAACCACAAACCCCAGAGGCTATTGTAGCTTCATTATAGCTTCTCATACTATACGGCATCATGTCGTCGCACGTCGTGGTCATCGCCACGGATCTGAGGCGCACCACTATCAAAGTCAGCCCTGGCACCTACTTGTCGGATGTTCTGGCTGAAGCTTGTAAGAAGCTTGGCCTGGACGGTGACAAGTACTTGATAAAGTGCGCATAACACGCCTTAACTCTACCGAGATGTTCGCTCCATGTTGCGCATATCTAACTAACACACATCTACGTAGACACAAACAGAAACAAGTCGATCTCTCCATACCGTTCCGTACCTCTGGTCTCCTCGCCGGTGCCAAGCTGGAGCTTGTCCAAAAGTCAAAGTCTCCATCAGCTGTTCAAATCGCCCTGCAGATCCCCCAGCCAGAGGCCAAAGAAATCCCCGGTGGTCGACTGATCAAGAAGTTTCCCTCCGACTTGTCAATATGGCAGGTGTTGCGACAGTTTGAAAGCGGCGAGGCGAGCGCGGGGAAGAACATCAATATCACAGCCAGAGGTGTGGCCCAGACGGTCAATAGCGAGAACTCTGGTGCTGGCCAGCTATATTATGAGACGCCAGTTTTAAATATCATGGGCCGGGAGCTTGGATCGTTTGTCGACTTTCAAAAGTCATTGTCGCAGCTGGGACACAACTCCGGCAATGTCCTAATACGACTATCGTTTAGAAGGACTGATCAAACACTATATGAGGCGATGGAACAGATAGGAACCTTTTTCAAAGAGGAAGAGAAACAGAAGCAGGAAGAGAAGGAAAATGCGGCTCCAATCGTCCCTGAGGACAAGCCCAAAGATCTACCCACTGATGGAGATGTACCCATGACTGAAGCTCCAGCTGAGTCCATCAACAACACGGCCGAAGCGCAGCAAGAGCCAGCTCCCGAAGCTACACAAGACTCGACATCTTCAATACAATCTGAAACGAAGAATTCAGATCCTCAATCACGCTTCGAACCTGTCAATGTCTTCCTCGCTCCCACAAACTCAACACCTGCTGCCGCCCTTGCCCCAGTCGACGAAACTGATTTCACGCCCTCTGTCGCACAGGCTCAACTACATCAGGCCCGCCTACTAGAAAGCTCCAGGAACAAGAGATTGTTGTCTGATAGAGAAATTGAGGAAAAGGAGGCGGCTGAGCAGGCCAAGATCGATGCGGTCAAGTCTGTGCTCATCAAGGTGCGGTTCCCAGACAATACCAGCAGCGATTGGGAAGTTGGCCCGTCAGATAGCGGCGCATTCTTGTACCAGGCCGTGCGACATGTCATGGCCAATAACGGCCAATCATTCCACCTTGTTATCCCCGGAAGCAAAACCGTAATCAAGGATGAAGACACCCCTAAGCACAACCTCATCCGGGCGTATAAGCTCTCAGGCAGAGTCCTTGTAAGCTTGGTGTGGAATGATGACGTGCCGAAGGAGGCTCGGAAACAGCCCTTCCTCAAGGCCAACTTTGCCCAGCAGGGACAGACCATCAAGGTGCCCGAGATACCTACAGTTGAGGATGATAAAGCTGGACCATCAGTACCGCAGGTCCAGAAGCCTCCGGCGAAGGAAGGTGGGGATGGTTCTGGAAAGAAGATGCCTAAATGGCTGAAACTTGGGAAGAAATAGACTACAAGAGCGAGTAAGTGAGCGAGCGGTTGAAGTTTTTTGTATCCTACACGGATTTGGGATGGATTGGCATCATGTACATGCTAAAGGCGTTTTCTCCGCCTTGTTTTACCATCGAAGAGGCACAAACCTGTTGAATATTCAACACAGATAGTACAGATTTAGACATAATTCAAGCATTTTGTACAACTAGGTACTGGGTGGGCAATTGTTTATCATAAGAGAGAAAAAAAGGTATCTCAGTTGGGTCAAAAAGACGGCATATCTTGGAGAATGTAAAATTCTGACGGAATGAAAACCCGCAGCTATATACCGTTGCTGCGCCGTCGCATTAAAGCCCAAATTGAATCAATCGAAAATCATGACCCGCGCCGAATCCATGCGAAAAACCCGTGCTTGATTTAAGAAAAAAATTGTTCCTTTTTATTTTAATTCTTTTTATTTGCCATTACCGAATTATCCCTCCCATTGCTTCGATTTTTATAGAAATCGTTTAGTGAGCACGACGGGACTCGGCGATGACGCGCTGGAGCTCATCGACCTTTCTCTTGGCACGGCCGAAGGTACCGAGCCTCTTCTTGGCCAGCTTACGGGCACGCTTGTCCTTGCTGTTGCGGAGAAGTTCGATAACACGACGCTCATAGGGAGCGAGGCTGTGAAGAATTACATGTTAGCACTGACCCTTCAAAAATTTTCCAATATCAAAATTGGAGACAGGAACATGGCATATAAACTCACCCAGCAACCTCCTTGACGACCTCACGAACAAAGGCGGTGCGCTTGCTCAGGTGTCCCTTGGTGCGGGAAACACGGGGCTTGACGACACGAGCGGTAGTCTTCTATATTTGGGTAACAAACCAAAAAAACGTCAGTTCAGCGTCCATCGTCTGCCAGAAAGGTAGAGGGCAGAGATCCTCCACGAGGTGAGATCGCGAGTTGACGTACGTGGCCCTTGTTCAGGCCAACGGCCAGACCGGTCTTTGCAGGCGCTTCCTTAGCCATTGCGAATGAATTGTCGACTTGATCGGGATTGTCGAGTTTCGTTGACGTGGGAAAGGAAAAAGAGAGGTTTCGAAATTTCGACCCAGCCGCTAATAGGAAATTTCGTGCGGTGGAGGGTCCCCTCCGTGGGAATTTTTCCGAAGCGGAGGTTGTGGGTCACGTGCGAGAGGGTACGCGATAAGATAAGGAAGCTCTCAGCGCTGGGAGAGTTTGAGCTTGGCTGTGATTGGAGAACATGTTTAAAATACTGGGTCTATTTCCTAAATTGGCTTAAAGATTCCAATTGTTACGTTCAGCAGCAGCTGCTGCTGACTTGGTTGTGATATGCCATCCTCGGTATCTCCGTATAAGCACTCGTATAAGCACTCTAGATAATCATTGCCAAATAGAATACGGCCTGCTCAGTTGACCAGGAAATGGCGACAACTCCGGAGATCCAATGGAGATCCAATTGCCGGCGTGTTATCTGACTCTGTCTCCAAAAGGCCCCTTCTCGGGCTAATTGACCCAGAGACCTGCGCCGTAGTTCTGAGCATGTTCAGTATTAACCTCTGCTCGTATACATTCTAGAACGAGCTTATCGTGAACTGCTTCTGACTTTCACGAGTCATGCCTAGCGGTTCTTGTTGAGAAGCTAAGCTTCTGTAGTTCTTCCAAGCCTAAAGCTGCTGATGCAATGGGCACTAATGGTAATTGCTATCGGCTAACGTCCATTCTCAGTGGAGGAAGATGGCCGAAGCGAGGCGAAACGGATCGAAAAATGCAAGAGAGCTGTCCAGCGTTTCCCCGATCGTTTGAACCGAAGCATTGGATCATCAACATGGGCTCCTATCAGTTCTCGGTTATAAGCAGATCCAAATTAAGCGGTCACGAGCCATTGGCAGGGCATACGTAAGACGGAGTGCTCCGTACGTTGTGCCTGTTAAACAAAAAAGTGACAGCAACAACGACATCCTTGCTCCGCCGTTTCTGCCGCCGTTATTATTCCCACGCAGCTATTCGCAGCCCGCAAAAAGAGCTCCAACTTGCTACCCATGAGCGTTTCCCCCGCTTCAATCCTCTTAGTGTACTGGGACCACTAACTAAACTGCTAGGCCTATACGACCCTGGCAGCAGCAGCAGCATGTCGTTCATTGTGCAGACCAAACGGCTGTTAGCCAGAAGGACCCTTGCTCTTCGCTATCATCCGCCATTGGCGAATTGTCCAGCGCAGTGGTGCAGAGTGGATAGGTCGTGATAATGTGCAGCGGCGACAAGGGCGCTTATTTTACTTATACCGACTGAATAGTACAATATGGTCATGATAATATCTCGTACTCGTACTGGGGTAGTAGCTGCAGCAGAAAACAGGCAGTAATAGACGAAATCCCCATAAATTGTGGATTGAGGATATGTAGCTGTTCCATTATTCCCAACTGCTATATATCCTTGGCTCTGTTATTCCCGTCTGTCTCGCGATTGTCGTCAGATGGTGCTGCTCGCGTGCATTTCGGTTCTGCCATGAACCCTTCCCCCCCTCTCTCGCAAAAGAACCACCTTCTTTGTTGGGAAGGGGTATGACGGCAGCCAAGGTGACTTTCATTTATTGTATGTGCTACTGTAACCACATTTTCCAACAGAAATAGTACGACTATATACCTAAATTGCGCTTTGGGTTTGGCGAGTGGTGAATTAAGGTATGAGGCGCCGCCCAGATCGGCCACCCGGTGACGCGCGACCAGGCACCGAAAGTCTATGCTGGCCGGGTGTTCTGGACAGCACCTGCTTGCGCTTTAGCGCAGTATTAGGCGGTAAACGTCGACAGCGACGATCCATTTAGTAGACTCCAGACGACGTACAGGCCAGCAAGGTACATACATTAGCAGATAGCATGCGCCCTCAGTCGTTCAATCTGCCGAGATGCCATTGATTGCAGTCGATTCCCCATTTCCATGTGAACGCACGTGTTGCGCAGCTCCAGGGTGATCAATTCGCCCCTGAGGACGACGCCTATTACAGCGCTGGTGACTTGCGGTCTGGTCTGGCGTGCTCTGTACCTCTCTCGACGCTCCCTTTGCGCTTCTCCCGCCAGATGTTCCGCGGATGGTGTGACCTTTTGTCTCCTCCACATTCTCCTCTCGCATCTTCCCTCTCTCATTTCCCCACCAGCGCACAACATACGCAAAGTACCAGCAAGGGACATGTACAGACTGGTATAGCAACAAGCACAAAAGAAACATCCCCCAATCCTACCATGCACTAAAAACAGCACCAAAGCGCGGGGTGTCCCCGCTACGGGGGCCAGAAAGAGGGGAGGGGGGGCTGGAAAGCAGCAAAACGACCTGGAGGCTGTAGGTTGGCCCCAAAAGCCCGCCGAAACTAAGAGGCAGCGAGCGCCTGTGGCTGCTCTTAGCCTGCCGCAGTGCCGCTTTACCTAAGATAGGGCCCGCCTGCTGCGACAGCCTCCCCTCCCCCTTCTTTATCAATGAAGGAGGATACCTGGGAATGAGATGCTAAGAAAAGCAGTGAGAGAGAATGGAACCCCCCCCTCTTAATATACCTCAGCGCAGTTGACTCGTTGCTTTTTTTCTTTTTTTCTCCTTCTCTCTCTCGTGTTCCTTTTTTTTTTTTAAACTTTTTTCTTTCTTCTTTCTCAATTTTGTTTTGTGTCCTTATTTTTTGTTTCCTTTTCGTTGCTAGATTGGAAAAAGACCAGAGCGCGCGCTGAGCTATAAGTCATGACACCACGATAGACAAAACACCCGCTACACCGACGTCATCAGCGCCCACTCCATACGATACGGGGGGAAGCCAGAAACAGATAAGGCGCTCACGACAAAACTTGCCAGCGCCTCCAAATCAGGCCGCGCTGTTTGCCTATCCCTGAAGCTGGATTTCTGGCGTTTAGAAGAAAAATTACAAAACAAAGTCACATCTATAAATCTCTCTATTTAATATCTGCGCGCATAACAGATAAGAGAGAGGAGGAACCGAGAGCGAGACAAGAGGCAAAAGCCACACCAAGAGAACAAAAGAGCTCACCATCCTCTCTCACAATGTCGAACCTCCCCTCGCAGCATCCCACCCTCTCCCTCCACCTCACCGACCTCACTCTCACCCCGCTCATCACGTCGTCGTCCTCGCAAAGCCACCTCGAGTCTCTCACCAAACTCGCCTCCAGCGCCATAACCTCTCAGACCACCGCCCAGCGCGCCAACCTCGGCCGCCCGCAGCGCATCATGGTCGAATATCCAGACTCTGGCGCTGTCGTCTTACAGTCCTACCTCGACCCCAGAGAATCCAGCGGCGGCGATCACTCTTCCGAGTCAGACTCATTCTCAAAATACAAATACAAAGACGAGCACGAGCACGACCACATCCGCGACGATGATGATAGCAGCAGTACTCGCACCCCTGACACCGCAAGGCCCGCCATCGACGACACTGTGGCGCCCGCCTTGATCAGCGTCGTCGTCGCCGCCACATCAGACGATGCGAGAGAGGCCAGGCGCGCTGCTGCAAGGCTGGAGCGCATCGGCCGAGAGTTTCAGAGGGAGTGGACGGCACAGGGGTTGGAGCAGGACACTGACGGGAGGAGCAGCAGCAACCCCGAGTGACATTTATGAAAATAAATTAAAATCCCCCCAAAAATAAGCAACGGTCATTACTTGGGGATGACCGAAAAGCATTATAGAGTGGACATACTACGGCCATAGAATGCCGCGTCCATTCCAAGTAACTACTTAAAAGCTCGACAACCGAACCAGGCGGCGTCGCAGCTTAGACAACACAAAACTCCCGGAGAAAGATGAACGGAACGAACAGACGATATAATACAGGAAAGCAGCATTTTGGAGCGAGGCGCATAAAGATGAGTATACACAAGTTAATGAGAAGAACTGGTATCCTGTTTTCTTTTTGTTCTTTTTTTTTTTAATCTTTTGTATCGTCGCACAGAATCAGCTGGGGGTATACAAAAGAAGCTAGCATGTTGGTTCTAATGGCGTTTAAAAGAAAGGGTTTGTTAATTTGGTGGACAAAGTCTTTTTTTAGCTCTCAAGATCCAAAGTTTGTGTTTTTTATTTTAATCTCGATTTTCCTTTTTTTATATTTCGTCTATTGTTTTTTTTACTGTATTAAAAAATATGAAACCTCAACATTTCCTATGCTCCCATGCCCAGAGTCGTCACTACGTGAAATCATGTGCTTCCTTTTAACAAGCATCATTTCTTTTCAGGTTTTTTTATTCCTGTTTTGTGTACCATTTATATTCTGAAAGATCAAACTTTTTAACTTCGGTCTTTCGCAGATATTTAATTTAAATGAGCTGCTGGAAAGCACGGTTGATGGGGGATCGGACGTTGGGGACGTCCTTCCAGAAGTCGATGGTGAGGAGAGCGCGCTTGGCGATACCCTCGGGGGTGAACTCGAACTTCTATAGCGATGGATTAGCAAATTGTCTTTTTTTTCCTTCTCTTTCGTGTGTGAAAATTATTGAAACGTACCTTGTAGACATCCTTGTAGGCACCAGAGGCACCGAATCGGTTGAGACCGAACTGCTCGTGGGTATATCTCTCCCAGCCCATGGTGCTCATGACCTCAATGGACAGAGAAGGGATACCGTCAGGCAGGACAGAGAGTCTGTACTCCTTGGACTGAGTGTCGAAGACCTCGAAGCAAGGCATGGAGACAATTCGGGCCTTGACGTTGTGCTTCTCCAGGAGGAGCTTGGCGGCATCGACGGCGATGCCAACCTCGGAACCGGTGGAGACCAGGGTGACCTGGGCACCCTCGACCTCCTGCAGGACGTAACCACCCTTGATGGACTTCTCGATGACGGAGCCCTCGAGCTGGGGAAGGTTCTGTCGGGAGAGGGCAATGATGCTGGGAGTGTGCTTGGAGGTCAGGGCAATGTAGTAGGCAGCGCTGGTCTCGTTGCCGTCAGCAGGGCGCCAGACCATGCAGTTGGGGAGAGCACGGAAGTGAGCCAGAGTCTCGATAGGCTGGTGAGTAGGACCGTCCTCACCCAGACCAATGGAGTCGTGGGTGGCGACCCAGATGGCGCGGACGCGAGACAGGGCAGACAGACGGACGGCACCAGCGGCGTAGGAGACGAAGTTGAGGAAAGTACCACCGTAGGGGATGATGGTTCCGTAGGCGGCCAGACCGTTCATGATGGCACCCATACCGTGCTCACGGACACCGTAGCGGATGTATCGTCCAGAGTAGTCACCGAGGCCGGTAGCCGGGGGCTGGAAGTCAACAGCCTCCTTCCAGCGGGTAAGGTTGGAGCCAGTCAGATCAGCAGATCCACCGACAAGCTCGGGCAGGATAGCCTCGACCTTGCTGAGAACAGTCTCGGACAGCTTTCGGCTGGCAACGGCAGGGTCGGCAGCGGTGTAGACGGGCAGGTGCTTCTCCCAGCCCTCGGGCAGATCGCCCTTCAGGCGGCGCTGAAGGTCAGCGGCCTCTGAGGGGAACTGCTCGGCGTACTTGGCGAACAGCTTGTTCCACTCCTCCTCGCGGGCAGCGCCCTCGGCAGAGTGTCTGGCGTACAGGTCGTGGACCTCCTTGGGGACGACAAAGCTCTCATCAGGGTTGAAGCCGAACTTGGTCTTGAGCTGCTTGATGTCGTCGGCCTTGAGGGGATTGCCGTGAACACCGTGGGTGCCCTCCTGGAGGGAGCCGAAACCAATGGTGGTTCGCAGCTTGATGATTGAGGGCTTGTCCTTGACAGCCTGGCACTGCTTGATAGCGTCCTCCATGGCCTGGAGATCGTGGTCGCCGTTCTCGACGACGACGACGTGCCAGCCGAAAGCCTCGTAGCGCTTGGCAACATCCTCAGTGAAGGCAACGTTGGTGTCACCGTCAATGGAAATGTGGTTGTCGTCGTAGATGGCAATGAGGTTGCCGAGCTGGAGGTGACCAGCCAGGGAGCAGGCCTCACCAGAAACACCCTCCATCAAGCAGCCATCGCCGAGGAAGCAGTAGGTGTAGTTGTCAGACAGGGTGAAGCCGGGCTTGTTGTAGACGGCGGCGGTGTGAGCCTGGGCCATGGCCAGACCGACGGCATTGCAGATACCCTGACCCAGAGGGCCAGTGGTGACCTCGATACCGGGGGTATCGTGAGCCTCGGGGTGACCAGGAGTGATGCTGTCAACAGTCTAGAACCGGGATTGAGTTAGCGCCGCTACGTTAATTCCAGCCCCTTCTTATGCTCAGGGCTAAGGGAATCCGTCTCCTCTGTCTTCTTCCACTTCTTCAGCGCAGTCTAGAAACTTACTCGGAAAGCCTTGAGGTCATCGATGGTCAGGGCGTAGCCGAACAGGTGAAGGAGCGCATACTGGAGCATGCAGCCGTGGCCGTTGCTGGATTGGGCAGAAACGCGTTGTCAGTCTTACGATTTTGCGCGGGGTTTTTGGGGTTTCTCCCCAAGGTGTTGGGCGAATGCACTTACGAGAGGACGAATCGGTCGCGGTTCAGCCAGTTGGGGTTCTTGGGGTTGAACTTCATGAACTTGTCCCAGAGAACGTGAGCAATGGGAGCCATGCCCCTGTGCAGAATCCAGCGTTAGCAGCGAGCTCCGGGCGGGGATGGCGGGTGCAGCGGGAATGCGCATCGCTGGGCGTCATGGAAAACTTACATGGGAGCACCGGGATGTCCCGAGTTGCTCTTGAAGGTCGCATCAACCTGGAATGGCGATTCTCGTCAGTCAATTGCTCTCATTTCTAATTCTTTTTTCTTGTTGCTGTTGCGGTCTACTCATTGCCCGCTCTTCATGGTCTCTGTCGCTTGTTGCTCTCAAAGTCTCGTAGCTAGAGCTGTTGCCATGGAGGGGCAATGGCGGGGTAGGAAAACTGGGAGAAAACATACCGCGAGCAGGCGGATGGTGTTGATGGCCTTCTGGTCAACCTCTGTGTAGCCCATGATTGCGAATTGCGTGCGCTATAAGAAGAAATAAGGGGGTATCAAGATAGCGAGATGAATAGAGAAGAGAGATGGGGACCAGGTGGAGGGGGAGGGAGCAATATAAAGCACCTGGTGTTGCTGAACGCAGGAACCTTTTTTTTTTCTGTTGAGGGGTTAACGTTATGTCACGTATTAGGGGATCATTAGCCAACAAACCCACCGGCCGCCCACTTTACCGCTGGCTCTGGAGCCTCTAGGATCTCAATGACCGCTGCGAAGCCCCCCCCAACCTTCATCCAAGTTCCCCCTGTGTCGCCTCTATCGGCCCCTCTAACGCTTCGCCCGTCCACCCGTGGCCCCTCCATCAGCCACTCTGAAGCGGCTACTGGAGCCCCGGGGGTTGGCGGCCAGGCTGCGGCAAATGGCATTCGGAGCGCAAGTTCCAGCGGGGCCAGTTTCCGCTACTTTGAGCCCGCAGCCCTGTTGCTAGAGCCGAGTTTCGCCCCTGCTGTGTGGTGTGTGTAGACATCAGATGCAAGCTTCTCGCGCGTATGCGTGTTTATTTTGCATTTGAGCCCGATTACGAATTGCAGGGCGGCTCAATCCGCAGTCATTACTAACTTCAATTAAACCCTCCGATAAAGGGAATGCGCGAGGCCGAGGCCTCTCTCTGCGTCTCTCCAGGTACCTCTTCTATATGGATGTACCTGCTAATGCTTCACTTCTCATTGATCCATCCTTCGGTCAGATTCTAAAAATCGGGTCTCCTCCTCTTCTTTTTCTTCTTTTCGCCTTGACACTGGCGATCTCTCATGTTGCCTCTCGCCTCCAGTCTGCCGGCAGCAGATCGATCTGCTACTACTTGACGCAATGCTATCCACCCATTCCTCTGTATATAATAAGCGGAGACTCTAAAAAACAGTCTGTCTGGCCTTTGTCTACTACGGCTTCCTGCATTCGGATACTCCGTTTCGGCCCGGCCGGTGACGTAGCTGCCATAGCCTATCGAAGTATTGATTTCTTATCGTTTCATATGACTGGCACGTTTGTCAATGAATGGCAACCCAGTTGAACCCAGCATCAAATGTGATACACCGCCAATATACTGCATACAGCGTGGAAACTCCCGAGCAAGCCGCAGTTTCTTCAGGGTAGGTTGACAGGCTGCCATTCACCTCAATGCGCTCCTCGGGCTTGAGTCACCCGCTGCTCATCCTACGATTTCATAAGCAGACCCCGGAAGTTTCCTAAGCAAATATGGCAAATCCCACCAATCAAGCGGGTCGAGAATCAATCACCTGGATGGCCGGGAAAGGTGCACCGAAAAGTTGCTGCGCGCGAGAGACGGCGCCGGCCGGATCGTGGGCTGAAGTTTAAAGAAGAGAGAGAAAAGCCCTTTAGGCTATTATCCCTGGCGGACCAATCACAGTGCAATAAGCAAACACGACGCCAGCATGAGAGAGAAGCACTGAGTTGAGTATTTTGCAACGAAAAAAGAAATCACCAGCTATGCCTCATGGCATAAATTCAAAGTTTACCCCATACAACTGCTGTAAACCTGGAAGTCCTTTAGTATGCATAATTCAGTAGAACGTAAAGTAAAAAGTTTAAGGCGCAGGCAGCTCAAGTAAAGCTTAACGGCGCTATGTATATACCCACTTTCAAGAATGCCACTCGATTTTTCACTGCTCATGGAAAACTCCATCGTAAGCTTCAAAATATATCAAGTAAATACCATCAAAAAAAGTCTCATAAAATCTCACCAAAATGGTTAAAAAACAACAACCCAAGAAAACAACCTCTAAAAAGCCACCAGCGGCAACATCATCGTCGGCATCCACCACTCCTCTCCCACCCGTCGACCCTGAAGCTCTCAGACACCAGCAACGAATTCTTACCCTCTTCTCGGACGCCTTCAATCCCGTTCTCTCGTCAGACTCCTTTACAGCTACCCTTCAATCCATTAAACAACTACTCTTCAACAGAGACTTTGACGCTGCTTTCGGTAGCGAGGAGAATCTCCAAGCATACGCCGCAAGATGGAGTCCCACCAGGGCGTTATGCTACTCATCCATCTTTGAAGCCATCGCTCCGCACGTTGACGACATTGCTATTCTCCCGGACTCTTCTTCAACTCCTGAAGACTCCGATGAAGCAACATCTCCCAACAATGTATTCAAGAAATTTCTCTGCATAGGCGGCTGTGCGGCCGAACAAATCGCCTTCGCATCCCACCTTCAGCAAACCGCCTCATCGGGCATCCTCACCCTCCTCGACGCCGGCCCCTGGGCTCAAGTCGTCGACCTCCTCCAAAAACAGATCACTTCGCCGCCGACTCTGTCCAAGTATGCTTCCGCGGCTGCCAAAGCTGCAAACACACCTCTTCTCGAAGACGGACAGCTCTCCACTACCTTCTCCAAAAATGATATTCTGGCCATGGATAAAGAGGCCCTGAAGGAGCTGCTCGGCTCAGAACCCCTTACCGTGACCCTGATGTTTACGCTTAATGAGCTTTACACCAATGGGGGCATCGGTAAGACGACAAAGTTTTTAAAACTGTTGGGCGAGGTACTGCCGGATAGAAGCCTGCTTCTCGTTGTGGACAGTCCCGGCAGCTACTCAGAAGCTGCCGTGGGCAAGGAGAAGAAGCGGTATCCCATGCAATGGCTCTTAGACCACACGCTTACGGACGTCCGGTCTGCGTCAAAGGATTATGAGTGGGAGAATCTGGAGTCTCATGATTCAATATGGTTCCGGCTTCCGGAAGAGCTCTCATACCCGATCCAATTGGAGAATATGCGCTACCAGATGCATCTGTATCAGAAGAAGAGCACATCTACGGCTGCATGAACACCAGCCAAGGGACGATTTGAAAAATTCTAATCAATAAAAGCTACTTTGGAGATGCTGCTATGCACGTATGAAACCCATACAGGCTTCTCTAGGGATATTCGTCTACGCCCACACCAACTTCTTCAGAGAATGGCCCAGCTGCTCTAACAACCCAGTGCTGCGCTTCGCAGCGTCCAGCGATATAATATCGCCCTTTTCCACCAGCTTCTTCCGCTCCTCTCCCTCTTTGACCAGTTGTCGTTCGGCCGCTAGGCGTTCAATCTCTGAGCATATCGTGTCGATTTTCTGCAACTCTGTCTGCCGTGGCCCAGCTTCGCTTACCGGTAATGAAGAGTCCGTATATGGCGCCTTAAATGCAAGTTTTCGGATTGCAGGCTCCTTTGGGCCGTTGGCTCCAGAGAAGAGTCCCGCAAAGCCGGTCGGTGCCGCTTGGATCTCTCCGGTAGCTGTCAGCTTTGGTGCGTCTCTGGTGGACATTGTACGGGTGTTTCTCCTCCGGACATCGCTTTTGCCCGGCTGATATGACATCACGAAACCCACGTTCCTCGTCTCGTTCATGTGAGCCTGCGAAATTGTTGATGTGATATACATACCCTCTTTGATATTCGTAATGCTCGCAAGGGCAACTCTTTCAAAAGAAGACACTTTGTCTAGGTCCCAATCAAAGCGGCAGAGATATATCGCAGCATCAGTCAGAAGAAGGACAACTTCTTCCATTGGCCACGACTTTAGCGCGTTGGCGGTATTGGGGGTTATCAGCACCCAACCACCGTGGAACTCTTCACTGACATCCGCCACCACTCGCTTCTGGCACAGTTCCACGGCGCGCTCACGCATCCTTTCCACGGAAACAGCAGGGTCCTTTGTCATCATGTCGATTTCGAATTCTTCAAATACTTTAGCTGTGACATTGCCGAGTAGGAAGTCTATGGCAGCCTGGCTAAAATAGTCATTGACCATGCTAAAGAAAGGGAAATATCATTAGTATTTGCTTTAAATTATAGCCAGGAGAAGTGGTCTGAGAAAGACCTGGAAGAGGAGGAAATCTTACCCAGAATAAAGACGTGTTAGAGATATTCCAAGATCATTGAGTGCCCCCCTGTAATCCCTCTTTCTCGTCCTCGTGTAATCACCTTTCATAGCGGAAGTAGAGGCGTATTGTTTCGAAACAGCATCACCATTGTCTGCCCAGAGGGTATTGAACCAGGCTGTCTCTTGGTCTAGTTGAGCGCTCATGTCTATGCCTTCTTCTTTAAGCTGTATTTCCAGCATGTGTTTTGCAAAAGAGCTCTGGCAGACATTTGTTCGATCTAGACAGTCCATACAATTCGTTCGAAGAACTCCTCTTTGTTTGCGGACCAGCTCTCCATTGGTCCGCACCGTGCTTCCAAGAGTCTCTAGCTGGTCCTTCAAGCGCGAGAGCAGATGACTTACATTCTCAAACTTCATACCACGGCACACGTGGTGGAAGTCAAACCACTCAAAGGGTATCTTTGCTTTCTCATCGAGCCCATAATTAATGCGGCCAACCGTATTTTGGTATTGTGTTCCAATTGGCTCTTCGATTCCGTGTTTTTCTACCAGATTAACAATCTGTAGCGTGCCGTAAGATTTTGATAGCCTTTCAAAATGCTGCTTGGCGGCCTTGTAGTTTGTCTCCTCAGAGTGTTGTAAGACTGGCACTGGCTTCAGTGCGTATGCAGTCTGGGTGAAGAATAGCGGGATGCTGCCTCTAATCTGAGTAAACGAGTACAATGGGGAAGATTTGTCCCATGCAAGAGACGACAGAACTTGCTCGGTTTCGACAAAATTTGCTGTATATCCATCTTCATCTATGCCACGTCTGAGATATCGAAGGCCAGCCCTCTTAGTTGACCGTCGCGATATAAGAGTAATGAGATAGCTCCTCTCAGTAGGGCGCAGCTCTAAAGAATGTCTTGCTGTCCCTGAAGGTGGCGATGATGGCGCAGACGGTGTTGGCGAGAGATCAGCAAGCTCCATAGATTCCGCTCCTGGATCATCTACTTGCGGAGGCTGAGAATCTGCCACAAACGTCCTCTGGCCGACAAAGCCCTGCATCAAGGGCAGAGCCAAGGCATCCTGACCAGCTTCTATGAAAGGCTGGACAATATGCCGATTCCAAAAGAATGTGTTCTTGACTTGCGTATAGAGGGAATCGTTGGGGTTGGCAATCGCCGCTTTATCACTTGGGCTGCGCGTTATATCCAGGTCGTATGAGAAGTAAAAGCTACGCGATGATCCGAACCAGACTTGGATAGTGCGAAGCAACTTTGGTAGGAGCGCCGACGCTGGAATTAAGTGATTCTCATCTGCCTCTTGCAGGGCGGCAAGATTACCCACGGGAGTTGGTGGTGCTGATTGCCCAAGGGGTGGTGTAGATGTCGGCGAGTTGCTCATTCCCATAGTCCTTCTCTGATCAGTAGTCCATCCACTCCGGCTAAACCAGCGCTGTGCAAATCTCCCGTAGCTGCCTCGTTTCCGGATCACGTCTTGGGCAACACTGCTCACGCTGCTCCTGGGATCCGCCGGCACATCTTTTTTGTCGAGAATTTCATCGTCCGCCTCTTCGTCTGGAGTTGCAATTGGGATTTCGCTCTCTTCATCACTACTGCTCTCATCGTCATCATTCACGTTACTGGGCACCTCTGTTCGCAGAAGGCTTGCCGTCTTCCGCACAGAATCTTCCGCATCGGCTTGCGACGAGCATGGGGTCACGGCTACTTGAGTGACGACATAAATGGGCAGTCCAAACACCTGAGCGACTTGCTCTCGGCGCGTAATCGTCACCAAATACGTCAACCGTGATACCGTAATCAATCCTGAGAACTATTTAACATGATATTACAGTAACAAGGCCTTTCCCTGAGCTCACCAATAACGCCGAGCGCTTCAAACCATGAGTCGGACTTTGCCGAGTCCGGGACCTGATCGCGCGCCGCAGACGATATAGATGCGTCTCCGTATTTGATTCTCGCAGGCTGGAAGGGTTTTTGCCCTTTGGAAGGCAATGGCTGGATGATGAGGCCGTCGACAGCGGCAAAGATCAACACTTTGCGCGCGAGGCCGGGCATGGTGCTGTGCGGGGTCTGCGGTCCCGTCTTACCGGCGCAAGAAATACCGAGAATTGCTGCAAAAGACGGGAATTAGGACAAAGTCATGAGCCGCGGCTCGTGACTACAGCGACATTGAGGTGGCCATTAAGGGGGTGATGTTGAATCAAGACGAAATCTAATTATACTCAAGTAGTGGCTGGTGTTGAGTGGAAGTGTAATGCGCCTGCACCAGGGGCGACCTCAACGTCATCAATTACATACGTTAGCGGTCACCCCTGATGGCTTAGGGGCTTAGTGCTGGTAGTGAGCAAGCTTTGCCGAATTGTATAGCAACGTGGATGCGCCATCTAGCCACGGGCTGGGTGCACAATAGAGGGTTTGGTACCCATATAGATGGGTAGTGTGGATTTCCAATAGTTATGTAGTATACTGGATTCCAGGCCATGATATGCTGCTATTATTTCCGCCGGTAATAGAGTACAGGCGTGTTGACAGCCCATTGATTGCTTCCCAGGGTCTAGGCAGCTAAAAGCTTCTTTTTGGCGCTGTACTAGCAAAGCCAAACACTTTGGCAGCCAAGGGTCTCGCGGCAATTCAGCTCCTCTATGTACTTTACCTGTTACAGCCACCCCTTTGTTGGACGTCTCGAATACGATAATTGTCTTCCAAAGTGGCAATACATTGAGCTTTCACTGTGATGTGATGGCTACCCTGAAGCTGCATTAATGAGGCCATATTTTGGACAGACGGGTTGATATGATATATCACTCCGCGGATGACTCAAGATAGGTGGAATACATCCCAATTGGTGGCCATCTGCACAAACCACACGTCAAGCTATAGCCTGCACGGTATCGAAAGGTCATCTTTGTACTTCGTATAAGAGCGAGATACGTTGCGCATCAATTGGTGCAATGGTTGGTCGATAGGCACAGGCCCACACGGATATACTCCAAGGCAGCAAGCGAACAAGATCGTCGAGACTCGCTGGATCAATCGATGCAGAAACACCTCGTGGGGTACAAAGTGTAGCTCAAATCAGCTTGCTAGGTACGAGGCCAAAACAGCCATTTACATCCATCGGCAGACAGGCAGCAATGCATCCCCAGAAGGAGTCGGACGCAGTCGGCATTTGCGGCGCTGCTGGCCAACTAGACAGACTCGGTTGATGCCACCTGTGGAGCATCTGCCCAGCATCATCTGCAGATTGCACGTCGTCAATTGCATAAGCAGGCCAGTGAGGGGTCGCGAGACGACATGATCCGACCAGAGTTCGCCTAAGCAACGCTGATTCACCCGCATGCATCCGTGCCTGGCCGTGACACGCCTGTGAGCATGGTAAACAGGGCCGGCGGCCGGCGTGATCGATGGCGGTTTCTGCTGTGCTTTGGCCCTTGCCTAGCAGGCAGGACGATGGACGGAGGAGCAAGAGGCTCTAATAGGACGACATGGGGGATGGCTGCAGATTGAGCTGCGATCGCCCATTTGACAGATCTGCTTAGGTAGTGGCTTATGGTTGCTGGCATGGAACAGCTTTCGTGACGCTGTGAAGAGCTGCATGGGGGGGCTGCAACCCAAGGTTCGGCCGCGTACAGGGCTAGGTACTCTTTGGTAGCGCGCAGCGATGCTTGGGGCCTTGATCAGCGACTCAGATTGGCGGATGCGCTAACAGCGTGAATGATGGGACGTTGGAATCAGCGCTCAGCCTTATCCAGCGGTACGTGGCCGGTACATGGGACGACAGCTGGACGGAGCTTTGCTTAGCCTGGAATGACGATTTGAAAGGGGCCCTGCTGCAGCCCGCGCAAGTCACTGCGCACGCAGCGCCGTGCGCAAAGCTACCTAGCGCCGAGCACCTGTGCTGGTGCTGGTGCTGGTGCTGGGAGGGGGCGGGCCTGGATTGGGCTAAGCGGCCACCACCTCACCTCACCTCTTCACAGGCCGGCACCAAACACTTTTTCTAGGGCCCGGCAAATCTTGTGCTTTCTGTCCTTGGAAACCACCATCACAGCCTCTCATCGCTCGCCAACCCGACCCTCTGGATCATCAACGAGGTGCGAGAGGACCGCCTCCCGCTTTCTTCTCTTCTCTGTCTCTTCTTTGCCCCCCTTTTGATTCCCCCCATCTGGCTGCACGGTCCGGGCTGCTGGCTCGTCGACACGCCTGTTTCTTTGCCTTTCTCTTCGTGTCTAGCACCGCAGGACGGGTTGGGCTCCTCACTCGTCCACGTCTGGACCCTTTATTCTCCCTTCCCTGTTGAATTTTCTCCTCACTTCCATCCATCATCCTGCATCTCTGCTGCTGCATGGTCTCTCTGAGCTGCCACTCGCCCTCCTCCGTCCCCGACGACCCCCATTCGTCTGCCGTCTAATCGTCTCTGCTTGAGCCGCCAGAAACCAAGATCCACCATGGCCGCTGCCCCCCGGCGTAGAAAGCTCATCGGCCAACGACGCCGAGTCGAGGACGAGGGCGACGATGAGGGCCGTCCGGAGGCGTTGGAACTGGAAGACGACTCCCTGACTGAAGGCTCCGTCATCTCGGACGACCACGATGGCGCTGACGATAGCGACACCAGCAACATCGATGAGGTGTCACCCACCTCGCCCAACGCACGCAAGTCCGCCAACGGGTCCGCAAAGGGGGCTGGCCACAGGGCCGCCAAGGCTGCCGCTCAGGGGGATGGGAAGAAGTCTGTGTCGGATACAGAGCTGACGCTTCATGGGCTGTCCATTGCGGATCGACCGGACTCTGACTCTGCACAAGAGGCGCCGGTGGACGAAGTCACGGTCTCGTCACCCAAGTCGCCCTCTGCTCCCGTCATTGTCAGCTCCTCGTCTACCACGCGGTCTCAGCCGGGCAATCGACGTCGACAAGAACACGAAGATTACAAGCGTCGGAGGGACGAGGATCCGGCTTTTGTGCCCAACCGGGGGTCGTTCTTCATGCATGATCATCGGCATCCGGGACCGGCTGCGAATGGGTTCAGGCCGTTTGGAAGAGGAGGCCGAGGCAGAGGTGGCGGCCGTGGTGGCGTGGGGGGCCCGTATTCCCCAGCCAAGTAAGTGATTTCCATCTCCATCATTTGTTGTCGTCTCCTTATTCGCATTTCTTGACCCCTCTCCCCCTTTCTCTATGCCAGCTCATCTAACGCCATCAGTAGCCAGCTACACCACCCCGCCGATCCTACTACAAACTCCCAATGGACGCACGACATGCACGAGACTGTCGCAGACGTGATCCCACGTCGAGCTCGGCAGCCCCCTCAAGAGGAGGGACCACCTAACGGCAACGGTTTCATCCCGACGTGCGAGCCCAGTGCTACTCCGATCAACAGGACCCTGTCGACTGAGAAACATATTGGCAATGCCCAAGTTCGGGTTATTCTGCCAGAGACGACGACCCCCAAGGTCTTTCCTGGCATTCCTGTCAAGCAATACACCAAGCTCCCTGACCATCGCCCGCCTCTGCGCAGAGACAAGCCGGTGCGCATCTCGCTGCCAAACCACCCCCCGCGATACATATTCCCTGCCTCGGATCGATCATTCACATTCATTCCTCGCGCGCTACGACCCAACCAGCAGCGTCTCCGAGGCAGACCCCGTTCCGCCTGGGGTTCCGTCGGCGGCTTTTCGCGGAGGACCAGCTTGTTTGGCAGCTACTATGGCGGAAGCGTCTATTCCCCCAGTGTTGCCGTTAGCAGGCGCTCATCCATCGTATTGCACGATAGGGAGGGCATCTTTTCGCCTACCGGGTCTATCATCTCTCGTCCTGCACTTCAGAGTGATAACAGACCTGTAGTCCGTCTTCCCCCGGCTCCGCAAACGTTTGTCCCCGTTATGGGAGTGGAGGAACCGGCAGGTCCGTCTGAGTTCATGGTAGCTGGGCAGGAAACGTCCATCGGTGACATTCCCCAGCCACAATCGTATCCTCTTCCGCAGAAGCCAAACTTCCAAGAGAATTACCAGGCCTCGATTCCAATGCACCAACCTCGTCCCCAGAAGAACATCTCTGTCGCGGATATAGAGTCACCCACTATGACGCAGAATGCCTCAGCCTTCCAACAGGCCTTCCATCAGCAAGTTCCCCCGCAGATGGCCAACGGATACCAGGATTCGCACGCACGTCGACCTTCGTATCCGACTCATGTCTCGACAGGCACCCCACTGTCCCAAATTCCGGAGCGAGCCATACATGCTGCGCCGTTCCAGCCCAATGCTTATGGTCAACCAGCTTTCTATGGCCAGCAGCCGTATCAACCGCATCCTCAACAGGGATACTACTATCCACACGGCTACTCTGGTCCTAGCATGCCCGCTTCTGCGGTCACTGCGGCTCCGTTTGTCCCTCAAGGCCAGGTGGGCATGGCAGGAAGCTTTACGCCTCAAAATCAAGTTGAGCAGCCAGCTGTGGGCATGCCAGGGCCACCAGCACCTCCCAACACAAACCTCGTGGCCCAGGAGGTCAACGGTATGGTTTACTATTATGATGCTTCTCAGCTACCTTCTGTAAACCCTTACCAGCCATACCCCGCCTCGCAACCGTATCAGCCCAGCGTAATGGGCATGGGTGGCATGGTGACTCCCAGCCCCGACGGCTTCTACTATCCCCAGCCCGCACCGGGCATGGTTTACTACTCACAATAGGTTTGTGGGTTCTGTGGTGGATTTTGCGGTGGAAATTGTGGCGGGCAACGCTTCATGCCTGCATGGTAATCAACTTCTCATCGCATATTGCATATCAACTTTAATATCTTCGTCACGGCCCTCTACACATCTCACTCATTCTCATGCAATCTATCCTGATTCTTTTCCCTATTCTTCTCCTTTTCCTTTATGGTGTCATGGGTTGGGTCTCCACGTATCATTCATATCCCCTTTTCGTGGCTGGGTGGTTCGAGTGCTCAAAATCATGATTTCTTCTTTTTCGCGGTTCATTTTTTTCAACGTATTGTTATTGATCATTTTCGAATTATGGATTCTGGATTGGCCAGTTGGGAACTCCAAGAATACCTGGTGTGTGCTCTTTCTTGTGGGTTCCGGATTTTTCCATTGAAAAATAAATATCGAAGGTTGGAGGGTTCTTCATGTTGTCGACTGTTGTGGCTATCACAATCATTATTATCTGTGCCGTGGTCGGTCGGTGACCAGATGCTATGGAGGATGGGAAGATGGGAAAGTATCTTTGATGGATGCTTCTTTTTTTGTCTTTGGTCTTTGGTCTTGAACGAAGGGGAGAGAAAACGCATCAGTAGCTGGGAACGGATCATGAAAGCGATTCTGCAGCGGCTTCTCTTTGCTCATTTTTGTCCTGCTCGTTCGGGATGACTTGTTCGGCTACGTGCGTCAGTATGTGTGCCTGTGTGTTCCTTGTGCTGTTTCCATGGCAGCGGCGTTTTAAGTGGTGTTTTGGAGGCATTATGTAGTAGCTTATTATTTTTCTCATTAAACCTGCTGGGAAAATGGAGTTGAATTATGTGGAGTTTCTTTGGTGTGTCTACTCTTTCTTCTCTCCTTAAAGCTTCATTTGCATATATATTTTTTCTTTCATTGAGCGAGTAACTTGGTTTTGCATCTATCATGACAGCCACTGCGTTGGCGAAACCACACACAAAAAAAGGGTATTTTGTTTGCGAAAAAGTTATGCTTTGTGTATTGTAGGGACAAATTCACCTCTTATATCAAGTCGTATTCGGTATTGCAACTATTTAATATCCGAGATGAGTCTTTAAAATTCTTCTGACGTAGGTTTTGGCTCTCAGTGAACTGGACGGGTGAGGATCTTTGGCTTGGCATCTTGGATTAAGTAGATTCAACCATCATTATAGAGTTGTGTCAGACAATGTATGATTCAGATGCTACGTATAGGCTCAAGGGTACACACTTGATCCGACTTTTTATAAAGAACTGCATAATATGGAGCCAATGCTACCCTGATATTTGATCAATGTGTAGTATCGTTATGACCAGGATTATGCTAGGCGGATGAATTGAGCTGAGAGGCAGAATGTAACATCAAGAAACTATGTCGACCTTTACAGCGAAGAACTGTCTCTATTTACACCACATCGACAAGCCCCAGGAAGCAAATACATAGACATAGACCAGGACACTTTAATATTTATTATACTCAGTGGTTAATGTTCAAATGGCTCTCGAATTAAAACATATTCAGTGTCTTTTGTGAATGCAATGAAAGGTAGCACAACAGGAAAGGTAAATAATCCAATTTATTAGCCCCCCAGCCAGCTGAATTCACTCGTACTTAGTCTATAGAGTGAATACTTCGATCTATTAAGATAAAGCGAAGCTCCTCTGTCATGAGCCAGGCTTCGGCGACTTGGCTCAGCTCAACAAATTCATCATCAAGCCCCCTTATCTAATAGCTGCAAATTAGTTATTCTGCTCAATCTGTCACCGTCTTTTACATACCATCACCCACTAGACTCCAAACAAACACAAGAATGCAGGAAGCACCTATCAACGATGAAGCTGCTACGCAGGTTAGACATAGAAGTCTATACACTATTCAACCCATCCCTGGCAAGGGACATGGTCTAATCGCCACCACAAAAATCCTCAAGGGCACTCGTATACTTTCCGAGTTACCTCTATTCAAGATCTCGTATGCTGAATCTGATCGTCAGGCTCTTACTGAGCACATCGCCAAGGCGCTGAAGGACCTGGACGAGACTAAACAGCGGGCGTTTTTGGATCTTCAGAACGTATACGGCCTAGATGACGGCCCTATCCTCGGTATTGCCAGGTCTAATGTGATTCCTTTGGGCCCTGAAGCTCCTGAAGGTGGTATCTTCCTCGAGGCAGCTCGCATCAATCACTCTTGCCGGCCCAATGCGTACAAAAGCTGGAATGAGAACATTGGGCACCTCACAGTCCACACAGTTCTTGATATCGAACAAGGAGAGGAGATCACCATTTCATACTTGGGCGAAACGATAGACTATATCGAGCGCTAGATAATGTTGATAGGGCATTTCCGTTTTGATTGTGGATGTGATCTCTGTTCAGCGACACAGCCCCAACGCCTGAAGAGCGATAGAAGGATTCAAACGATTCGACAGGCCCACGCCCTCCTCGCATGGTACAGAGGCGGTATTTTTATGCTTGATTACGAAAAAGCGCTCTTTCTCGCGCGTAGTATGCGAGACGCATTCAAAGAGGAGGACGCCTGTGATGTTCGCTTCCCGGGTGTGTACAACATTGCACTTCAGGTGGCAATTATGAATGGGGATAAAACAAGGGCCAAGATATTTGCTGAGAGAGCATATGCGGCTATAGTCTTGGTGGAAGGCGACGACAGCCCAGAGGCCGCGAAAATAGCAGTGTTTGTCAAGCAACCTACACTCCACCCGCTTTACCAGTCGAGGGACGACGTGACTGACGTTGAGATTCCTCAAGGGATGGATGAATCTGAGTTCGAAGACTGGCTTTGGGAACAGCGCTTGACTTCCAGTGAGGACGAGGACGAGGACGAGGACAGCCTTTGATGCACCAAACACTGGCTAAGCCATAGTAGCAATGGTTTGTGGCATGATCTGGGTATACCATCATGAATGCAAGACCCTATACAGGTAGAGATTGCGGGCACTCAGTTTGGTTCCCATTGTACCTGATTAGGTTGATATTAGTTTACATATATTTAATGTTATTTTGCATTTGTCATTTCTCTTCTTTTTTATATTGGTGAACCTGATCACATCAGCTGGCCTAACCAGCGCCTGTCGCTGAATATATATATGTACGAGTAGTAGATTCGGATAGATGATGGTAGCTCGGAATGACTTGAGACTAGCTTCTATGCATGCTATGGCGACGCATGACTTTTGGCACCATGCAGATGCTGGCCATATAAGGTTGACGTGAATATCCCGGCTTGTTAAGCTAAAGTGGCTGCTGATGCTGAGACAGAAGTCACGTTGAAGAAACCGGCTAAGCGCATCTAGATTTCGACAGCGACCGATAATCATGCAAGGGGCACTGCGTATTGGTGCGGCTATGAAGATGTATCACACCACGAAGAATAATGTACTTGTAATAAATAAACAAACAAACAGCAAAGAGCTTTAAAGAAGGTCAAGGCGATAGATTGGGACTACCTGGAATGGAGCATAAACTATTGTTTGTGGTTAAAGGTACATACCGATGCATCCCACTTATATCCCGATATCAAGCATCTGAATGTAACCTCTCCCACCCAAAAAAAGGAAAGTTGTAGCCAGGGAGTCCAGCCGACCTCTGTCTCTATCTCTCCCTTGCCTTGCTGCTTGTTTGCTTTTTGGAGTAATTGACTGGGGGGTACAGGTTCGCCGGGATGTAACAACTTTGGAGTACGGATATGGGCAAGGGATATGGGCAAGGGATATAGCACGGCAAATAAGGAGCCTGTTTGCACATCATGCAGCCCCTTCTGCGAAGAATCAGGCATTATTAGCAGCCGTCCTTGTGCAAATCCAACGCATCACAGCTTGGGGTTTGTCCCTCCAGTCTTCACCAATCACGAACGCATCCCAGAAGGATTCTCCGAGATCCCAGGCGCGGTGTCACGATATCTTGCCGCATTCGGGCCATCACGCGCACTGAGCGGAGCCTGGCTGCTTCACGAGCTCGTACGAGTACGGTGTGTGGTTTGCGACTGATACAGGCATTTTACACTTGGCTCCAAAGAGTAGCATGTACCGAATACAACCAGGCATCCTGATATGCGAAATGGAAAGAGAGCGCAGGAGATGCTACTGCATGGAGAACTGGATAACATCCATAGTTACGTCGGGTATCGGGATTATCTTTGCCTTATTTGAGGCCACCTGTGAAGAATCTGCTCGATCTGACTCGTATGTATTGCTTCATCCATGCATTTGAAGAGCTCATTTGAGGATGAGCAGCTCCGCCGCCACATCTAAAGAGCTATGATGTTTGTGGAATGTTCGTTAGTCTTCGGTGAATGGCCTTCGGGTAAGCAAGCAGCCTCGAAGAGCTCAGACTTTTCGTAATCGGCTCTTGTAAAGCTAGACAGCTGCACCTATGGGACGCTCGCATTGCTTTGCACCACATACACTGCCGTGGCGGCCGATCGAGCCGGCCCTGGAGCTGGGACAGTCATTAATCAATAACCTTATCCGCCACAATGCAAGTACAAGTAAGGGAGGCGGCGTAGTGGTAATATTGACAGGCTAGACGCACAAGTCATAGCGCGAGTAGGACGGGGGGATGGATGGACGGGTGAATGATAGGGCGAGAGAGAGACCAGCGAGAGACACAAGCAGCTGGCGTGGCTCCTCTGCAGCCTGGCAAAGCTGTTCTGAGTGTTTCGCTGCTGGCCACTCACTTGCTCGCCTCGTCCGCACCGCCATCAGCGTCCAGGCATCCGCCGCCAACTAATCTTGCCGCAATTGGCTTTGGCGGCGAAACAGAAGCTTCTTGATGGATATTTGAGTTGCCTACCAGGCGTCACTAGTATAAGTGGTCATCGCTTGCGAATGGAATGGCCGAGGATACCGCAGGCTTGGGGCTTGGCCGGAAGACGCACGGGTCGCCAGGTGAGAGCAACCTAGAGACATGTAGTCGGTACGCCGTCGTCAGTCAAGCTTGGCCCTATTGATCGCCTAGGGCATTGCTCCAAGCAGGCAGATGCTGCACGGCAGCGAATCAGCGGGCGCTGCATGCCGTGTCATGATGCTGCGTTCTGAGACAGAAGTGTTCACTGCCAGTTTCAATCTTGTTCTGGGCAGCTTCGAGGCTTCTGCTGCTCATGTACACCGTACATGCTAGCTACTACTCCTAGTCCTACTACTGTAACTGCTACTGCTGTAACTGCTACTACTACCTACTAACCACTAAAGACCTACTACACAGATTTGCCTTTGGCCTTTTCCCGGGGGCGTCTTGCAGTCATGCACTTGACCGTTCTTGGTGCCGGAAATACCTGGGGCTAGTGGCGCCATTGGCCGCCCGCGACCCACCCCCAGCAGCCAGTTTTACTTGTGCTACAGCCCAGCAGGCAGGGATTTGTTTCGTCACTTTGGCCAGCCAGGGCGCAGACAGTAGGCGATAGTGCGTGATGCACTGTCGTTTCTGTTGCCTCGCTCGCGCCAACCTTCTCCGCACCTGTCACCGCTAGCACTGTGGCGACCTGAAGCTTAGCGCAGTGGAATGGCGATTCTCTTGGCCCCAGCCCGCTGAGCATCGGCGCCATCAGCGCTGCTGGGTGCTGCGCTGCAGGCCAAGCTGCGGGTACTGTACCAAATACCGCTGCGGTACCTTTACTAGTTGCGGCTACGCGTCCCTGCGCGTCCGTCTCTTGGCCTCTGTCGCTCGCTCTAGCTGACACTGTCACCGTCACTTCTCAGCGAGACCAGGTACTGGGTACCAGCGCTGCCCGCCTCCCAGTACCCGGACGTTGCAGCGACTTTGCCCTGAGCCGGCCTGCAGTGGTCCTCGGCAGCTCCACTAGCAAAGGTTCAGCGCTTGCCTCCCAGTCGGTGAGCCAGAGCCGAGCTTGCCTGCCTGCGTCACAGCGCAGTCATGTACATGGCGGCAGCGCACGGGAGGGGACCGCCAGGTCACTGGTACAAGTGCCAGCTGCCCAGAGGACCCAGAATGCACTGCGGCCTCTCCAGTTTCCGGCCGGCTCGCCTAACCCGGTCAGCCTGGCGCCTTTTGTAAGAGCTTCGCTCCCAACCACGCAATCGTCATCTCTCCTCTCTTTCCTCCTGCTCTTCATCAACCTCTTCCCATCTCCATCTCCATCGCAAAAAGGGCTGCATCGCCATTGTATCGCCCCTTACTAGTGCCATCTGTCCTTTTGTCGGTGGCCTGTATAAAAGAGCAGCCTGCTCTCAATAGCGTCGACTCTAGGGGGAAAGTTGTTATCGCGTGAGTAGTCCACCGCTTCGTCACTGTCACCGGCTTGTATCTGCATCCTGCTAACAAAGTATCATCACCACGTTAGACCGCCATCATGGCTTCTATCCCGCAGCCTGGTCCTGAGACCATGGTCACCCTCAAGGTCACTTTTGAGAGTACCACTCGCCGGGTCAAGATGCCACTTCGTGACATGACGCCTCACGTTCTTGAAAACAATGTATGTTTGACTGGACTTTCATCTTCTCCCATGATATCAGCCATCATGTTTTTTTTTTTGGTTAAATGATGACGCCGCTTATCTCACATCTAATGTGGTGGCTCCTAAGATGCCAGAGGTGCTGACATTGTATCCAGATCCGACTCTTCCTTCGCATCGCTCCCGAGACCCGGATGATCGTTGAGCGCTACTCTGACTCTGCCAGTGCTTTCGTCGTTCTCGACTCAAACAACCTGCCAGTCTACAAGCAGCTGTACAGAGCTGCCAAGGCCAAGTCAAAGCTGAAGCTGCGTGTTTCTGTTATCCAGCCACAGCCAAAGACTACACCAAAGCCCGTCACAGTGGAGGATGCACCAGAGGCGTCAGCAGCAGAGACCTACGAGCCCACTGACAAGATAAATTCCACCGAGAGCGACGCATCTCAGTCAACATCAGAATCCGCCACAGAGATGCCGACACCATCTACGGCTCCATCTTCGATTACCCTTCTCTCGGGTGTCGAATTGCCCCTGCGAACTGCGTCGCCTGCCCGACCTGAGCCGGTCGAGGAGACGGCTGAGACCCCAGTTCCTGAATCCCAGCCAGCAAACTTTGCCCAGTCTGCTCCTTTTGATCCTCAAACAGTATACTCTTCGTTCCAGGAGTACTGTGACCCAGCCCCAGAGCCGTCTCGTATCATTCATCCGGCTCCGTTTGCTGTCTGCTGTAACAACTGCGAAAAGACAGTTGCGGATGTCCACTATCACTGCCAGACTTGTGATGATGGTGATTTCGATCTTTGCCAGGCCTGTGTTGATCAGGCAGTCAGCTGCTATGATGAGAACCACTGGCTGATCAAGCGGACTATGGTAGACGGCCAGCTCGTCGCTAGCAGCACCGAGAAGATCGAGCCCAAGGCCCAGGCCAAGAAGCAGGAGGAAACCCCCATTCAAGAGGAACCAATCCCTACACCTGAGAGAGAGGAGTATGCCGTCGAGACCACTCACATTGAGAATGCTCCAGAGCCATCTATTTGCAAGCCAATTGTCCCCGAGCCTCTCAGCACTATCGATGTAGCTCCCGCATTCTCTCCAAGAGTTCCATTTGTTGACCCTGTTGGCGCCAGATGGTCCTGCTTGGGCAACATGCGAACATGCAACTGCTGTGTTCAAGGTATGTTCACATAAAGAAACCCATCATCCATTAGAATCCGTTAGGCTAATAGATTTCAGAACTTCCCGAGGCTGAGTTCCTCCACTGCACAACCTGCGAGGATTTCGACCTTTGCCAGGGATGCTTCGCCAAGGATGCCCATGGCCACCACCCCAAGCATGCCTTTATCCCTGCTGTTGCAGGTACTAAGATGCCAGGTCACATTACCGTCAAGATGGCAGCTGGTCGCAACCAAGCTCACCACGCTGTTTGTGATGGCTGCGACAAGTACATCACTGGCGTCCGCCACAAGTGCCTGGACTGCCCAGACTGGGATTACTGCTCTGAATGTGTTGTCAACGCTGCCTTTGTCCACGCCAACCACCGTTTTGCGCCCATCTATGAGCCTTTGGCAGATGTTCACTCCTACGCTTGTGCTCACCCTGTGCACATGGGCATTTGCTGCGATGGACCTCTTTGCTCCAGCAATCAGGATTATCCCACCTACATCAGAGGCATTCGCTACAAGTGTGCAGTCTGCCATGACCTTGATTTCTGCGCAAACTGCGAGGCTAGCCCTGCCAACGACCACAACAAGACCCATCCCCTCATCAAGTTCAAGACGCCTGTTCGCCATGTTAGCGTTACTACTACTGGCGAGCACCAGGATGGCAAGCGTATGCCTCCAATGGGCGACCGCGTCAAGAATGCCTTCAAGCCTGCAGAGACTTCGGGCGAGACCAACTCCATCAACACCGTGCAAACGGTTGTGGACGTGAAGCCTGAAGAGCCCAAGGTTGAGGAAACCAAGGTGAAGGAAGAGCCCGAGCCTGAGGTTAAGGAGGAGGTCAAGGAGGAGAAGGTCGCCGAGGTTGCGCCATCCGTCAACGAGCAAGACCTCCGTGCCGTCTTCATCCGTGACTCCGTGTCTGATGGCACTATCATGCCTCCCAACCACGTCTTTGAGCAGACCTGGGTGCTTCGCAACGAGGGCACCACTACTTGGCCTGCTGGATGCTCCGTCAAGTTTGTTGGCGGCGACTACATGGGCCACGTTGACTCTGCTCACCCCGCTGGTATCTCTGAGCTTGTGTCAGCATCAGAGTCAACAGTCTGCTATGCCCCTCTTGCCCCAGGCAACGAGTTCCCCTTCACTGTGCTCCTCCGCACTCCTGCTCGCGCGGGCCAGATCATCTCCTACTGGCGATTGACTACTCCTGATGGATTCAAGTTTGGTCACCGTCTCTGGTGTGACGTCAGTGTGCGCATGCCCCCGCCTGAGGCCCTGCCAACGACTACGGTCGAGGAGCCCAAGAAGGAGGAAGACGCCCAGACTGGCAGCGTCATGATCTTCCCCAAGCTTGACAAGGAGTCACCTCATGCTAGCATGCACGCAGAGCTTCAAACTCAGTCTGTCGCTGGAGACGAGAGAGCCACAGAGGCTGAATCTCAGACTGTCAGCGGAGGAGAGTACGAGTGGGATGGATCAGACGACGGCTTCATGACCGATGAGGAGTACGATATCTTGGACGCTTCTGATGAAGAGTACCTTGAGGATCGCGAGAAGAGATTGAGGAAGTAACAGGACGGCTTTATGGACAGCTTTTGAATCGGAATATGGGGAATTTGTTTTTTGCTTTATCTTTGGCATGCGTTTCTTTGCTCTTCTTCCCCTGCCAAATGGGCCACAGTACTGTACTTCCGTTCATCCCCTGTTATTGGGATTTCATTTCCGCTGGTTTTCATAATGCCCTGTGGCTTGAACTCTCTGCTCTTCAAGGCCGGCACCAGACCACACAGACAAGAAAGTCTGGCACCACCCTCCTTTGATTTCATCTATTAATTGTAGGATTTGATTAGGGATAGGTCATGAATATTTACTGATAGTATTGTTAACTATGTTGTGAACTTTTCCATTCCATCGCGTGTTTAACCGTCTATTTTTCTTCCATCTTATTCAGTAAATGAGTGCTCTGTGATGTCAGTGAGGCTCTTTCGGGAGGGTTTTCTGGCGGTGCGTGTGCATCGCGCAATCAAGGCAGCGAAACCAAGCAGCCTCGGTAGGCTGTACCAAATGTGTACTTACGCGCCGTACGTGCAGCTCCACACCGTGATTGGCTGCATTCGCGACGTGCGAGGTTGCGTCAGGGCAAAAAGAACTGGGCAAGTGACGTTATTGGACAGGGCGTGTCCAGCCGGCTGCAGCGTAGATGGTGTCCTACCGTGGTAGCAGTGACCTCAGCCCCAGGCGTCACCGGATCACCTGCGTCGGCCACTTCCAGTAGCAGCCGGCGGCTTACCTAAGTGACAGCCGGGAAGCTGCTGATTTTTTTTTTTTTTTTCTCTTCTGTTTTCGCCTCAGGCCGCATGCTTAACCTGCACTGGAGGGGCGTGGAAAAGCGGGACCCGGCCGTGCCCCTTGTGCTGCTAGTAATATTTACCTGGCTTGAATCGCCCCTTGCCGCGCCGCCCGTCTCGTTTTTTTTCTTTCTCTCTGCGCAGGTGCCGCAACAAGCTGCGGGCCATCTCTTCGACTTCCCTTCCGCCAAACCACCGTCCGCCGGTTGTCGTGTCAACTCTCTGGCAGCGACTTGGACGACTCTGCGTGCGTCTGCATCTGCATCGGCGTTGCAATCGCGACGAGGTTTTTGCTGTCTTTTGTTTTGTCCTCTTTTGCTGTGAATCCCCGCAGCAGCTTGTGCTCTTTGCGAGTGCTTGCCCTCGACGACATTTTTTTTCGCCTGCAGTCTTTTGCGGACCACGCTCTCTTTGCACCCCTGTGGCCGTTTTCATCCACCTACCCTGACGCGACCCAGCACTATATCATCGTCGCGCCTCTTCTCTAATCGTCTACCCTCCTCTCTTGTCTTTCTTCTCCCTCACATCCCCTACTGCAACCTCTTTCTCTGTCGCCGCCATGGTTACTTTCGCCCTGCCTGGCGAGTACGACGCCGCGGATGTTGGAAACAGCACTCCCATGTCACGTCCTCCTCTACCCTTCGCGAAGCGCACTTACGTCGCGACGCCATATGCCCACAAGCGCCTGGGAACGCCTCACACAGCTCCATCGCGCAAGCTGCTGATAAAGCGCGATGAAGTATCATCGGGCATCCTAAATCGAAACGGCGTCTCCTCTCGCAGCAACCTCTTCAAAGCCTCCGCCGCCGAGGACCTTCCGACGAGTTCCTTCTCGCCCAACATCCCTCAGAGCACGATGAAGAAGGTCTTCGCGCCTGGTGTGACTCCCGAACCGAGTCGCGTTTATCGCGAGTCCACTGCTCGCCCGACGCCTCGCGGCTTGGCCGCTCACTCCTCAGACAAGGAGCTGTTCAACATGCGAATCTCATCGCCACCTCCAGAGCTGACCGGCGAGGTCCTGGCAAACAAGGTGCCAAAGGACTGGAATTCTAAGGGATCCATCTATGCCGATCAGTTTTTGGCTCATCTCTGCCCTCCAGACCTCGACGACGAGCAGCGTCGCCAGTTCTTCTGCATTCTGGATCTCCGTCGACTGAAATATGCCGCCAACGAGATCTTTTCCAAGAAGTCATGGAAGCTCAATATTATGAACTTCGCCAAGGAGTTTGAAAAGAGCCGAAGCATTATTCTGCTTCGATATGGGCTGTACGAGTTCCAGAGCGTTAAGCCGTCCAAGGAAGTTCTCAAGAGATGGCGACGAGAGCATGGCCTCCCCGATCCTGAGGAAGAGGAGGAGGAGGCCAACGGCACGCCGAGCAAGCCAACGTCCATCAAGAAGCGCAAGGCTGATGATGACCTTTCAAAGGAGACTGCTGATGCGACTGAGAATGTGGCAACAGCGACCAAGCGAAGGGTTACCGTTACAGATGAAGTAGACGAGCCTACTGCCGTCACTCCTGCTCCTAACAAGAACAAGAGAAAGACTGTCACCAACGAAGGGTCGCCCGCCAAGTTGCAAAAAGCTACTCCATCTACCGCCAAGTCGCTCTTTGAGAAGATTGCCAGCAAGCCGGCTGCGACTCCCGCATCTCCTCTTGCATCTCCCGCTGGTTCTCTGGCCGCTGCCTCTCCCGCTCCTTCTCCCACTCCTTTCAAATCGGTTGACAAGAATGCTGCCAATGGTAAACTGTCTCGCTCTGTGTTCAACAACAGTTTGAAGCCTCCGGTCAACGGCAGTGGCAACATCTTTGGCTATCTGTCCGATGCTAGCTCTGCAAAGAATAGCGGCATCGAAGCCGATGCCGAGAGTGAATCTGAATCTGACGTTGATGACGACGAAGATAACGAAGACAGCCAAGAGGGCGCGCAGAGCGATGAGCCTAGCGGCGCAGCTAGCGGTGCAGGCGACGTTTCCTCCCAAGCTGGATCTAATCTCTTTGGCACCAAGCCATCAACCGGCTTTGGTACTGGTGTATCCAGCGCTGCTGGTACCAGGGATAGCACTCCAGGCCGCAGCCTCTTTGACCGTATCACCAAAGATCAAGCTGGGCAACCAGTGCGAGCTGACGAGTCTGCGGATGAAATCGCCATCAAGAAACCAGCATCATCCATCAACCAGACCTGGAATCCTACGACTCAACCCCTCAAATTTGCCCCTACCTCATCCGCTACCCAAAATGGTTCACTTTTCGGTAAAGCCACCTCCACCTCCACTTCCATCTTCGCGCCCAAGAGCACTGCACCATCCAACATTTTTGGAGTCTCCAAGCAAGACCAGAGCTCCAAAGCAAACACGCCTCTTTCGGAAGCCGACCTGGCTGGCGGAGAGTCTGATAAGGAAAATGACTCTCAACCTACCAAGAAGGTCTTCTCTGAACCCAAGGTGTCTGCCATCCCAAGCACTGGCGCGTCACTCTTTGGTCTCAAGCCCGCTGTGGCCGAGCCCGTGAAAGTGAGCGAGCCTGTCAAGCCTGCAGCTACCGCCACCACCAGCCTGTTTGGCGCTATCGGCAATTCTGAAGCAACCTCTAAGCTGTTTGGCGATGTCAAGACATCAATGCCTTCGGCGTCTACGGCTGCTCTGTTTGCTCCCAAGAAGGAATCTGAGAAGCCCAAGGGCAATGGACTCTTTGGCAATTCGGATGCCTCAAGCGCAAACCCGTTGACTGGCGCGTCTGCAGCTCTCTTTGGCATCAAGCCAGCGGCGCCGGCCGCAGCACCACCTTCTGCTCCCCTATCCGCCCCTTCTCCTGCCCCTACCACCAATCTATTTGGTACTGCACCAGCAGCACCACCCGCAACGACCACTCCAGTTACCTCGACTAACTTGTTTGGTGCCGCAGCCCCTGCACCTCCATCCACGTCCACATCTCTGTTTGGAGCCAGCACCCCTGCCTTCACTTCTGAGCCTGCCAAAGCGAAGCCTGCCCTGTCCTCGTCCACCAACCTGTTTGGCGCCGCTGCCCCCGCAGCAGCAGCAACCGGCTTGTTTGGTGCTCCGAGCGCTGTGCCGGCTAAGAAGGATCCTTCTCCTCCTGCTGCGGGCCAGCCCGCCGCTGCACCTCTGTTTTCCTTTGGATCAGCGGCTAGTGCAGGTCCTAAGCCCACGGAGACCTCCCAGCAAGCTGCCAAATCTCTATTTGGAGCGGCTCCAAAGTCACCTCCAGCTCAATTCTCGACCACCAGCTTGTTTGGTGGAAGTCCTATGAAGCAGGATGATGCATCCCCAGCAAAGAAGCAGTTTACCGGTCTTGGCACTGATACTTCAGCGCCACCTCCTGTTTTCAACTTCGGCGCAGCAGCAGGCGCAAGCTCAAACTCAAGCTCCAACTTGTTTGGTGGTAGCTCGATGAACTCTGCTCCTGCTCCCGCTGCAGCACCTCTCTTTGGTGCGGCCCCATCCAACACTGGATCTGGATCCGGATCTGGAGATGGCAGCGGTGGTGGTTTCAATTTCAACTTTGGATCGGGAGGAGCAGGACCTTCTAATGGATTCTCCAATCCTTTCGCATCTGGCAACGCCGGCGGAAACTCGGCCCAGGCCACGCCCTCGGCTCCTGGAGGCATGTTCACTTTCGGCGGCTCATCCACCCCGGCGGGAGGTTCTGGAGGCTCCGGAATGTTCCAGTTTGGCAACGGCACGGGAAGCCAGCCTTCGCAGCCACCAGCACCTTTGTTTAATGGTGCGGCCTCGAATACGAGTGTGCCATCTTTTACTGCGACGGCTCCTTCCAGTCAGCCATCGAACATGTTTTCCTTTGGAGCAAGCCAGCCTTCCTCCGGATTTGGCCTCGCACCGCCAGCTGGTGGCTCCTCGACCACCGGGACAAGTAAGTCTCCTTTTCCGCACCGGAAAATCGCGCCGCTAAAGCGACGGGTCTAGACTCTCCATTCAACCTTGGGGGAGGCTCTAGCTTGGCAACCACACCTGCCGGCGGGACTCCGGAACCATCGACCCAAGTGAAGACGAACAGCAGTGCTGCTGATAATAATGACGAAGATGGCGAGAAGCACGAGCAGATCAGCTTGACAGAAGGCGCAGATAAGGAGGAAGATGTTTTGCACGAAGTTCGCGCAAAGGTTCTCAAGTTTGTACCCGCTGGAGAAGCATCGGATGCTGAGGAGAAGAAGTCAAAAAGCCCATGGGCTACCCAGGGTGTTGGGTCTCTACGTTTGTTGAAGCACAAAGAAACTAATGCGGTGCGCCTGCTTCTCCGAGCGGAGCCTAGGGGCAATGTTGCCATGAACCGGTCTGTACTGCCAGATCTATCTTACAAGGCAGATGAGAAGTATGTGAAAATGACCACGTCGAATGAGAAGGGTGACGGCCTCGAAACCTGGATGATTCAGGTGAAGACGAAGGATTTGGCCAAGTCATTGGCCGAGGCGTTGGAGACACACAAGGCGTTAAACAAGAAATAATATGGGAATAACAAGTGCATTTTTTACGGCCGGTTGTTCACTAGGAAATGGGAGATGGGAAGTTTGGGGGGCTGTCCTTTTTATTTATTAGCATTGCGGGCGTTAGAAAGCTTGAAACTGAGGAAGGGTTTGCCTCCCCTATTGTTTCCTGGCTGGGGTTCTGTGAAAGAATGAAACTCTATATATCCCAAGGAGTAACCATGCCCTTTTTATTTTGATGATTTATTGTTCCCCCACAAGATGATTATGGTGTAATATTGGTGTTTTTGTACGTTAAATGGGCTGAGGGATGAAATATCCTAGATTTTAAAAAACAAAAGTCTAGCGTATGTACAGTGAAATGAGTAATTTTTGAAGTTGAACTCTTCATGTGCCTTACATTTATCTGCTAATTCCTGTGACGTTCGCCTTGTAAAGCATTATGCTGGATTTCAATCGAGTTATAGAGGTAGATATGGAAACTACATACTGGGGATAATTGAACAGCTACTCCGTACAGGTAGTTGCAACACTGGCAGTCTCGTGGGGGCGGGGAGCTCGCTATCGATAGCGGTACTTGGGTATGTAGCTAAAGTTGCGCGTGGCGCGTCTGCGCTCGCTATAATTCCGTAACTAGCCTCTAAAACACCACAACAGCTCTAGTTGAGAGAGCTTGCAGTCAAACGCCAGCAGCTATGCCACGGTATGAGCTCATTGCCTGAAGAAGATATCCTGATCGATTGAGGCTGATCTGAATCCTTCCTTTAAAATATTTAGCGAGATTATTACCGTTCAGGCTGGACAGTGCGGCAACAGCAGTAAGTGCTTTGCGCTTCCGGCCTCCCCTTCTTTTCCCCTCGGGCAGCTTCCTTGTTTTTTTGTTTACGCGCGGCGTATACAAAGTTTGGAATCCTGCTTTTGCTAACAATCTGGTCTCACTATTCCAGTTGGCAGTCAGTTCTGGCAGCAGCTATGTCAGGAACACGGAATTAGCCAGGACGGCAACTTGGAGGACTTTGCGACGGAGGGCGGCGACCGCAAGGATGTGTTTTACTACCAGAGCGACGACACGCGATATATCCCCCGAGCGATCCTGATCGATCTAGAACCCCGAGTATGTCGCCTTTATCATTCTATAGGTTTCTGCTGCAGGTCTATACTGGCGGGAAGGAGAAGACAAAAGGGAATTAGAAGGGCTAATGTGCGTCTTTCTCGATAATAGGTTTTGAACAGCATTCAGACGGGCCCGTACCGAAACATCTACAACCCGGAGAATTTTTACGTGGGCAAGAATGGAATGGGAGCGGCGAATAACTGGGGTGACGGATACCAGAGCGGTGAGGCGGTTTATGAGGATATTATGGAGATGATTGACCGAGAGGCGGATGGTAGTGACTCGCTTGAGGTAAGCACATGGTTATGCGTATTTTCGCCTTTGGCTGGATATGTGTGTGCTAACGGGATGAGTTTAGGGATTCATGATGCTGCATTCTATCGCCGGAGGTACTGGTTCCGGTCTGGGATCGTTCCTCCTAGAGCGGCTCAACGATCGGTTCCCCAAGAAAATCATACAGACTTACTCCGTTTTCCCCAACACAACAAACGCCCCGGATGTGGTGGTTCATCCTTATAACAGTGTTCTCTCAATGAGGAGACTGGTACAAAACGCAGACTCTGTTGTTGTCCTGGACAATGGCGCCTTGTCACATATCGCTGCAGATAGGCTCCATGTGCAGGAACCCTCATTTCAACAAACAAATCAACTGGTAAGCCCGGAGAATATATGGGATGAAATACGCTTGAAGTACATGGCTAACTGATATGAAAATAATAGGTTGCAACTGTCATGTCTGCAAGTACGACAACTCTACGCTATCCTGGATACATGCACAATGATCTTGTTAGCATTCTGGCCTCGCTGATACCTACACCGCGATGCCACTTCCTCATGACGGCCTATACGCCATTCACCGGTGACCAGGTTGAGCAGGCAAAGACAGTCCGTAAGACGACGGTGCTGGACGTAATGAGGAGACTGCTGCAGCCAAAGAACCGCATGGTGTCAACGGTGCCGGGCAAGAAGAGCTGTTACATTTCCATCTTGAATGTCATTCAAGGCGAGGTGGATCCGACGGATGTGCATAAGAGTCTGCTGCGTATCCGAGAACGAAAACTGGCCACGTTCATCCCGTGGGGTCCTGCCAGTATTCAAGTAGCGCTGACAAAGAGGAGTCCGTATATGCCAATGAGCCATCGCGTGAGCGGGCTGATGTTGGCAAATCACACAAGCATTGCTACGGTTCGTATATCTAAATCCCATCATATTTACTATTTTAGGTTACTGACTAGCATATTGTGATACAGCTCTTCAAGAGGATATTAAAACAATATGATGGCATGCGGAAGCGCAATGCCTTTATTGAGGGTTACAAGAAGACGGCGCCCTTTTCTGAAAACTTGGACGAGTTTGACGAAGCAAGGCAAGTAGTATCTGATCTGGTCGCAGACTACGAGGCAGCAGAGGATGCAGATTACCTGAATCCTGATAGCGGAGAGAAGCCCACCTCAGCCGATACGGACAGGCGAATGGCAGGAGTGTAAAGAGGTGGAGATGAGTGTTTGTTTATTTCGCTATCTTTATGTGTCAGTACTCGAAAGATGGAAGCCCTGACCAGAGTGGGCAGTTCCGATTGGACTGATGACGAAAGACATGGAGCGGCTGGCGTTTCGGACAAGGAAATACGTTGATATCTATCATTATTTTGTTTGTTTGCTTTTTTCCAAATCAAGTAGCTGCTATTATGACAAATCTAAGAAATTTTGACTTTAATCTGGGGATATCAGTGGGCAATGTGATGCAATTGGCGCCAGGATTCCAAGCGTTGAATGGGCCCTCTTACCCACCGTCTTACTCTTTATTGACTTGTATAACATCACGATCGGAAGATGACGGCGGAGACATTACATGTGTAGTTGAGATTAGGATGGCAATATTCGCAGATCTATAGGGGCCAATCGCCTGAATTTGTGGAGAATTGGCCGGAGCATTATCTGCGGAGGGTCGCGAGTAATGCTGATGGTTGAGTGCATAGCGACGTCACTGAGGCGAAGGAAAGTAAGGATACTCGCGATGAAAGGTATATAAGATGATTGGAAACAGTGAAATTGAGATGAAAGTAAAAAATATCATTTTAATTTATTACAATTTAATTAATTGAATAACATATACAGAAAAAGAAAACACTGCGATACAGTAAGTGCAGAGTTACAACATTTGACACTGGCTCATTGCTCACCACAATCTTAGAAACATCTACTCCTGCTTGACAATCAACAAACACAAAAGACACAAAAAAAAAAAAAACAATGTCTCACTCTCAGAACCAGTCCAAAGAACAAAAGATCGCCGACGTCCAGGCGAACCTACCGCTCCCAGAACAGCCTCCCAAGGCATCAGACTGGAACTCTGCAGACATGCGCACCACGGGCGTGGGCTCAGGGCACATCAGCGGCAACGCGGGCTCAGATGCGGGAGCTGATGCGGGGCTGAGAGGTCCGGCAGTGAAATCCAGCGAGGATGTTGATATGAGCAAGATTGGAAGGGAAGGATTGAGTAAATAAACTAAATATTTTGGTATAATATGATATAGAATTTGACAATTTGATGGTTTGCGAGACCAAAATACAGAGTACAGCATGTGTTAGTGAACTAAATTCCAGCTGTAAACGTAGCGGGGCAGGCACAGCAGCCTCGCCTTACAGGAGGGGTCCTGTAGCGGGGTGAGCACCCTGATAGCAATGCGCTGCCTCTCATTGGCCGCCTTGCAAGCTCTCTCCTCTGAAATTTTAAATTCTGCCCAACCATTGCCAACACCTCTTCTCTTCTTCCCATTTCAATCTCTCTTCAGAGCTTCATACTTTTTCATAAGCAGACGGGTCTCCCAGTTTATGTTCCGTCGCATCCTGACCAAAATGGCCGAATCAGCCCCCAAGCGCCTCAAGACCGACAGCAGCAGCGTCCTCGTCGGCACGCACAACGGCCACTTCCACGCCGACGAGGCCCTCGCCGTGCACATGCTACGCATGCTGCCCACCTACCGCGACAGCAGCCTGGTGCGCACGCGCGACCCCAAGATCCTCGAGACGTGCCACACCGTTGTCGACGTCGGCGGCGAGTACGACGCCCAGCGCAACCGCTACGACCACCACCAGCGCGGCTTCACCACTACCTTCCCTGGCAAGAACACCAAGCTGTCCAGCGCGGGACTGGTCTACATGCACTTTGGCCGCGACCTGATTGCCCAGAGCATCCAGCAGGCGAACAATGGCGAGGCCAGCGCTGATTCCAGCTCGGACGTCGAGATGCTGTACAACAAAATCTACGAAAACTTCATCGAGGCCGTCGACGCCCACGACAACGGCATCTCACGCTACGACCGGGACGCCCTCCAGGCTGCTGGCCTCGAGCAGCGCTTCAGCACCGGCGGCTTCACCCTCGGCGCCATGGTCGGCCGCCTCAACCCCAACTGGAACGACCCCAAGCCCGCCGACCCCGAGGAGGCCCAGGAGGCCGAGAACAAGCTCTTCATAACCGCCAGCCGCCGCATTGGCGAGGAGTTTGAGCGCACCCTCGACTTCATGACAAAGGCTTGGCTGCCCGCCCGCACCATTGTCCAGCAGGCTTTCGACCAACGCACCAAGCACGACCCGGAGGGACGCATCCTCGTCATCGAGGGCCAGAGCGTGCCCTGGAAGGAGCATCTGTATACCCTCGAGGGCGAGGGCAACCCGTCCGTGCTGTACGTGCTGTACGCCGAGAGCACCAACCCCGGCGCCAAGTGGAGGATCCAGTGCGTGCCCGAGACCCAGGATTCTTTCACCAGCAGGAAGCCCCTGCCCGAGGCATGGAGAGGATTCCGTGACGCCGAGCTGGATGGTGTTTCTGGTGTCGATGGCTGCGTCTTCGTTCATGCTGCGGGCTTCATTGGCGGCAACAAGACGTTTGAGGGTGCCATGGAGATGGCCACCAAGGCATTGGCATTGTAATATAAAATAAAAAGAGAATTTTTGGGAATTTATAATGACCGTTAATGACCACAAGCAAAAAAGAAAAGATATACCGTAGTGCTTTGGAGATCGAATGAATAAAAAAAATGAATAAAACTTGAGATCACATCTGTTTCCTGTGTGTATGCTACACATGTAAATATTCACTCTGGCCGTCTTCCATCCTTCGATTTACCCCTGCATCAACACCCCACTAAGCATACACAAAGGATGACAGCCACCACAAGAAAATAGAAAAGAAGAAACAGAGTATCGTAAGAAAAAAAAAAGGGAATGGCAACAGCAGTAACAGTAACAGTAAAATAAGAACATATTTCTCATCGTGAGATACATACGCAAAGCAATGCAAGCAATTCAACACGAAACATATAAAAATACAAAAAAAAAAAGAAGAGAGGAGCAAAGTCCATGTCGTCGTTTTTAAAGAGTTTAAAATAGTTGTTTCTTTTTTTCTTTTCCTTTTTTCTGCGCAAAAAGATTCATAGCGCCCGAAGTAAAAAAGAAGGAAATTCTGATAAATTTGACCAATTTCCTTCCGTCCTCCTCCCCATTTCCCGATTTAAAACGCCAGCGTGTCATATAACAACAACAGTAAAAAAAAAAAAAGCAAACAGAAAGAAGGGGAGGAGGAGGGCATAAAAACTAAAGGCTCATCATAAAACAACAAGATTTTCATCCATCTTCGAAGTCAACCTTTCGTGTCAATCTCCATCTCTCTCTTTGTCCTCTTCCTCATCCTCGAAGTATCTTCGTACCTAAATAGGATCGAAGCAAAATCCCAGGGAAGATGGCAGACAATATCACCACCCATGCATAGTTTTCATAAGGCAGCTGTTTCTCCACGCCTAATCTCATGTCCCATATCGCACTCTTCAAACAAGAAACAGCTGGGGGAAAAAAGATGGTTCCGTTTGCAGTATCCTCATGATCTGATACTGCATATGTAATCTTGACACGTAAGCGGGATATAAATTCAGATTCCTGGTCATGCTTGAAGGGTTTATTGTCGGAGCGGCATAGCCTCGCCAGCAGCAATAGGTGTTCCGGCAAGTCCAGCGGCAAGAGGCTTGGCTTCTTCCTCGTCTGGTTTCTTGTCATCTCCGCCTAGCTTCACCTCGCCCTCGGCGGATGTCTCTATGTTCAGGAAGCTACCCTCTTTGATAGGGCTGCCGGCTTGGATGCCGGGAACAGATCCGCGGTGGGCGTGGCCTGGAGCGCTGGTACCACCGTTGGTAGGAGAAGTCAGGTGTGGGATATTTTCGGGGACAGGGTGCTGCGAGCCAACGGCACCAGCGTCGTCGCCCTTGCCGGCCTTGGACATGGCATAGTCGCCCGAGTCGAAGTATTTGCGGTCCTTCAGGTGCTTGGCGAAGTGGTCGGATCGTGAGGGTAGCTTGCCGTAGAGGCGGAAGAGACGTTGCTCATCCGGGGTGAGCGACTAGAGCAAGAGCACAGGCAGCAAGTTAGCAAATGCAAATCATGTCATTGTAATTTTCCGAAGGTAGTTTCTTTTCGTCCCAAATCCCCTAGTGTTAAAAAAGGCGGTAAATGGATAGAAAAGCTCAAGCATATCTTTCCGTCCTTTGCGGTCGCTGCACTTTTCCCCAATGCAGGCCGTTGACGAGAGGAGGGGTAGCAAGAGAAACATTTCGGACAAGGGGTTTCTCACGTTGATGTCGACCTTGTTCTTCTGGTGGGGATTCATGGTCTCTTGGAATATAAAAAAGCAGGAATGTCGGTTTGGTCGATTTGTCCTTTAGGTCGCTTGTCGCACAGAAAAAAGAGGCTATCAAGTGGTAGGTCCTCAGAAAAGGTGACGACTCAGTTGTGTGGGCTTGTGGTGCGTGTGCCAGGCACAGCTGAATTGGATTTTCGTAACAGATGTGCGGGGGTTACAGGTGTGTCGAAGTAGAGCTTCCTTATTTTCAAGGACGAGAGAGAAGAGGAAGAAAATGGCGACTTGGGGGGTAAAAAGAGAGAATGAAGTGTCGTTGTTTTAGAGGCACCAAATACAAAGTCGAAAATAGAAAAATTAAAATAAATCGAACAAAAAATAGTCGGTCCCTGAGGCTTGTTCTGGCCCAGCAAGGTTACTGGATTGTCTGAGAGCAAGGGGATGGGAGGGGACAGAGAGCAGGTGATCCAGTTGATGGAGGTCACTCAAGCCGCCTCTGGTTGGTTCGGCAGTGATTTGTAGCAGCTGCGGTGGAGGTCCAGCAGCTGTAGCTTGGAATGTGCTGCTTCTGTTACTGCTGTTTCTATTGCTGTTGCGTTGCTGCTACCAAACCTGATGCTGCTACTGTAACCCTCGATAGTATTTCCCTTTCATCACGCTTTACTTCATTCTCTTTTTTCTTGGTATTTTTTATATACTTTTGATAATTCACCGCTGCTTTCCCTTTTACCTGCAGCCGTTTAATGCTACCCATCTAAACCTGCTTTGGACAAAGTACCTCACAGCAGCCTGCGGGTATGGCCAAGCTAGCTACTTAGTACCTAGAGATACCTGCCCAACAGTGGATTCTAGCTTCGGCCAAGACGGTGTCTGCATTAATAGGGCATCCATGTATGAGATAAAAATACCTCGGTTTGCAGATAAATCAGCAAGCAAAACAGAATGCATGCAATTGCCGTTTAGGGGCTCTTCTCGGTAAGACTATAGCAGCGGCTGCACTGTGGCCTCCGTGTAGCCCCTCCATAAAGAGGATAGGATGGAATCTACGCATAATCAAGCTCTTACTCGTACCGTACAAAGCACGACACTGTACGTATCGCTCCGCTATGCCGTCACCAACAGAACCTCTGGCTCTTAATCGCTCTGAAACAGATGGGGCCACAAGGAGGTCATTCGTTCCCACAAGGGTCCTGCAGCAACTTTTTTTCTAAAGCTGCAGTGACTACTACTCTGTCGATACATCCGCTCGCTGTATCTCGATCTCAGACAGACACAGAGAGCTCGTTTCTCCTGCTCTCATCATCGCCGTCCACTGCCAACAGCACTCGTGACACAATGCTGGGTTATGACGTAATCACCCATACACTCCACCTGGGCCAATCATGACGTCGTGCCCCAATCCAGCTTCATGACAACGGCTAAGGCGTGTATAACGCTGGTAAGAGTCACAGCGTGTGGTGGTAGCTGCACTGCCCGGATTCTACAGCAACACATCTTTGGTCCCCCTTTCTCCTTGCCTACAAGTCCCCTTCATCTTGGGGTTCGGCCAGCTCTGCTCATCATCTAAGCCAGAAGAGGGCAAAAGTTTAAGTGGCTTCCCCACATTCGTGCCATCATCCGGGTTGATGGCCAAAGGCTCAGGCAAAAGCTTGATCGCCGAGCCAGTCACGGCCATCTCGAGGCGCGAATCCCGCGACGGATAGCCAGTCAAGTTGCCCGGATCTGAGAGCCCCTCATCTCCTGGGCTGTCCTTTTGGTCTTGGTCGTGCGTGTGCAAACTTGGGCGGACCGAAGTCAATTGAACGGCACAAGGCATCTCTTCCTATCTGCGCACATGGACCGACAACCTGCTGCCTTTGGCCTTGTTCATTGGACTGTACAAGGCCCAGCTGTTACAGTCGTTGGAAGCCGCTCGCACATGGCAGATAGAATTTCATACTTGCTTTTTGCCCAGATTGCCACAGAGATAGTCGCATTTCTCGTAGACGGTCAATGTCTAGTTGGTTCTGCTAGGCTCAGGGCCAATCACAGGCAGTATCAGCAACGTTCCACAGCCAGTAGTGGTTATGCATGCAACCCCTTTGCGTGTTGTGCATTTTCTACATTCATGCAGCGAGAATCATTTCGGTTATAAAGAAACATGTCTTCAGTTTGCTTACTAACTATAAACTCCGATGCGGAGAAATGAGTATGCTTTGAAAGCTAGGATTCGAGCTTCGTCAGCTTCTCCGCGTAGGAAGCGAGGCCTGGGCATGGCATGGTATGGCATGATATGGCTTAAATACGCGGCTGCCGACTGGGGCCGACGAGACGGTGAACCACGGTGTATTCGGTGAAGGGAGCATGGGCCAACTACAATGCCTTACACAGGTATGGCTAATAGTAGCAACTATTGGTAAACAGAGAAAGGATTAGGAGGAGATTACAAGTGATCACGCTGGTAGCATCTCCAGGCTGCTCTGTTTTGTATACTTCTTAACGATCGTAAATCGAAGCGACGGGACCTCTTCCCGCGGTCTAGCGCGGCTTTTGTAGGAGAGGCACTTGGCTGCAACAACACAAGACCCCGGATTGATGGATTATTTTATTACTCTTCATCTCGATGGCATGCAGGGCAAAGCTGCAAAACGCCTATTTAACGCTCTGCAAGGCTAACTGCCCTGGAATATATAGCCCGTCACATGACGCAATGCGTCCGTTGCATGTTGCCATCGCCAGCTGACTTGACAATGGGGGTTTTTGTTCCCCAAAGGGTGTATTATTGCTTTTTTATTGAAGGCATCCCGTTTTTCTCTCGGGGCTAACGTTTCTGCCAACACTAATACCTACATTAGGACTGATCGTATCCCCTGGTTGGCAAGACCCAAAAAGGGGAGTCCTGGAGCTGCGGACTAGTCCCCGGCGGATAACAGAGGAGACATACCCATTACAGCAGTAATACCCTCAAAACCCGTCCATGCCCAGTCCGCGACGAGAGGAATCGCAGCTGCCAGATGGTTATATCCAGGCTTAATTGATTACCCGCATCGAGCCACTAAGAGCTTCTTGCAGGCGGACTCCGCCCTTTTCTCTTGCCCGACTGCAGAGCTCTCCTCCCCGACAGGCCGAGTGCGAGGAAGCGACGTTCCAGCTCGGCTTGGATTTCTAAGCTTTCACAAATCTTGGGCCCTCGAAATCCGTCCTGGATCCACAACGACCTTCTTGTTACGTTTCTAGCAGGGCAAAGCGGAGAGAGAATTTTTATTTTTATATCATTTTATCTCTTTTTTTTTAACACTTACAATCATTAATGTCCTTTTTAGGGCGCTAGAGCCTCCACCCGCCTCAACGGCCTCAGCTTGTAGATCTGGAAGGCAAAGATGGCGAATGGGAGAGAGCGGGAGAGAGAGGCCAAAAATAAAAAAACGGTCACACGGGATTGGACAAACATTAGATAAAGGCTGTGAATGCTGCATCACATCACATCACTTGAACATCGTATTATGTATTTTGCATACAAACCGCAACCATCCCACTCGTCAAACCTCGGGTTGTGCCTCGAGTCTCAATTTTTCTTACTTTACTCCAACCCCCGTCCCGGTGGCGCGCCTTTGTCTCGGAGTGGGGGTGTTCGGATTTGATAAGTGCTGAGATTTTTTTTCACTTTCTACATAGATAGTGCATCTCGTCCGTCTCCACGGCATCGCATCGCCATCTTAAGTTGCCTGGTCAATCACCGCGGCGGAGAGACTTGTCTTCTCCTCATCGGGCCAGGCCTTGATAATACCTGCCGACTTGATTACCGATCCCCAGGGTTGTGTCTGCTTAATAATAATCCGAATCCGTCCGGCATTGGGGCTACTCGAAAACGAAGCTTATCAGCTTGTCGGACATTTTTCTGGCTGCGGAGCTACCCGAGGAGAAAGAAAAATCGGCTCTCTCGTCTATTTCTTATTTTTCATATTCCTTTCTCAGTATCTTTGTCATCAGGGTCATCGCCGCCATTACTAGTGCCATCAACGACATAATTCCTCCTCATTAAATTGCTCTGCGGAGCATCTCGCATTCAACCCTCTCACCATCTCACTCAGTCGTTTGCATCATGGGTCTCTTGTAGGTCATATCATACCAAAGCACGTCTTGCAAGTACTAGTTGACTAATACGATGAATTTATGAACGAACAGAGCGCTAGGAACGGCATTGGAGTGGCCAGAGGCCAAGCTACGCGCAAACCAAGTGAGAGAATGGGGCATCAAGGTTTGTTGCCATTGCGCTGTTCTACCTGGTCAGGTTGAGTAGGCGCTGACATGACGATAGCAACTCTTGGAGATCTGGGGTAAAGCCAAGGGCAAAGAACGGGATGCCCTGCTATGGGGCGACGAGGTAAAACTCACTCACACCAGCTTACATAGCAGTTTTTTCTCATCTCAACTTACTAACAATGCTCTAGGTCGAGTATCTTGTTGTGACATACGCAGAGGATGAGCCAAAGGTGCTCTTGTCTCTTCGACAGGCTGAAATCCTCAAAGCTCTTGCGGCTGATAAGGAGCTTGCTGAAGCTGGCTGTGTACCTGCGCTTCAAGACGAGAAGCCTGCTGGGAAGCCATGGTAAGCTATCAATCTCACTCAACTTCCGAGCAGTCATCTAACTAGCCATTGTAGCAAATCGTCGAAAACCCTGCCCGTCTTTCACCCAGAGTTTGGCCGCTTTATGTTGGAGGCCACGCCTGGAAAACCATGGGGCATTGGATTGAAGGAACTCCTGGGGGTTGAGCCTGACATGAAGCTCCGGCGAAAGATTGCCAAGGAGCACATGTTACCCACCGAGTTCCCCATTACGCTGACTACTTTCCCCCAAATTGGCGTTCCAGGCCAATTCACTTACCCATTTTATCCTCCCTCTGGACCTAAGCTGCGGTCACAGTTTGTACCGGACGAAATCGCCAACCCTCACATCCGTTTCCCTACCTTGGCCGCTAACATCCGTTCCCGAAGAACTCGCAAGGTGCAAGTTAATGTGCCCATCTTCCATGACAAAAATACCCCCAACCCCTGGAAAGACCCTACCGTCAACTACGACTTACACAACTGGCCCGAGGACGATGACGTGCGCAATGGAGCCGCCCCAGACAACTTCATTCACATGGATGCAATGGCTTTTGGCATGGGAAGCTGCTGTCTTCAAATTACATTCCAGGCTAAGAATATCGTCGAAGGCAGAGAGTTGTACGATCAGCTGAGCCCATTGGGCCCCATCATGTTGGCATTGACCGCAGCAACTCCCATCTACAAGGGCTTCTTGGCTGGCACTGATGTGAGGTGGAATCAGATCAGTCGCGCAGTCGACTGCAGGACACCAGAGGAGCTTGGTGAAAAGGTAAACACTTTTTTTCCTTCTCTAAAACCAATTTCTTAGAGGCAAGTCTGAAGACTAAAACTAACATACATTCATATAGCCCCTGAAAAATGACCGCTGGAGGATCCCCAAATCGCGATATGCCTCCAACTCTACGTACATTTCTACAAATCCACGATTACGGCCCGAGTATCTGGATCCCGATCTGGTGATTGACCCTGAGATTAAGGCCCAGCTTATGGAAGGTGGTATGGATGATCGCCTGGCTACCCATTTTGCCCATCTTTTCATTCGAGATCCTATTGTCATCTTTGAGGAGGATCTCCAGGAGCTTGACTTGAACAAGACTGACCATTTCGAAAACATCCAATCTACTAATTGGCAACACATGCGATTCAAGCCCCCGCCAGCCGACAACAACATTGGATGGAGAGTCGAGTTCCGGTCTATGGAAATTCAGATGACCGACTTCGAGAATGCTGCCTTCTCGGTGTTCATGGTTCTAGTTACACGAGCTATCCTCTCCTTTGACCTCAACTTCTATATTCCTATTAAGAAGGTAGATGAGAACATGGAGCGAGCTCATGGCTTGGATGCTGTCCTCAAGGAGAAGTTCTACTTCCGCAAGAATCCCTTCCCAGCACGACCATCGCGCGCAAATACCGTCTTTGGCGATGATAGTCGGCCAGGTTCCGCTATGCCTAGCCGGCCAGGATCTCCTGGAACTCTTCCGGTTGAGGAGGAGTATGAGGAGATGACGATTAACGAGATTATCAACGGATCAGTCGATGGAGACTTCCCGGGACTGATTCCCATCGTGGAAAGCTACCTTGACAGCGTTAACGTCGATGTCCTGACTCGATGTGAGCTGGCAACCTACCTCTCTCTCATCAGCAAGCGAGCGAGTGGTGAGCTTGACACTGCCGCCCGATGGATTCGAAACTTTGTCGACGCTCACCCCAATTACAATCATGACAGCGTCGTTGACGATGTTATTACTCACGATCTCATTGGAGCTGTTGTGGCCATTGGTGAGCGGGAGAGTGCTGGCCTCGGTTTTGGCGGATTAGATATCCCTGGACTGCCCAAACTTCTTGGGAAATTCAGGAGCACCGGCCCAGCGGTGACAACATCAGACAAAAATGTTGGCTCGCGAAAAAGGAAGAGTGAATGGATAGACGGAACAACTGCCGAAGTTGGAGCATAATAAGGCATTGAGGCCTGGAGTTTGGGTATTGCCTGCCGAGACAGGCCATTTCATTGGATACCAAGCATAAAATTGTTTTTTTTTTCTTGACATGAGTAACAGAGACTACGCCATCAGTTGCTCGTGATGTTTGTTTTTCTCTACATATAGGCGACATGTCTAAAGAGACATCAGGATTCTGACTGCCTACGAATTTGCGATTAGTAAGTGGATCAAATGGGAACACTCTTTCACTCTTTCTTTAGATTCACGGAGTGAAGATGTGAGGATAGTTGGATGAGAAAACGTTGGCATTGAGAGTGAGAGCAATACGTTGTGATGCCATAGAGTGCATCAAAGCGTGAAATCGGACAATTTGAGCTATCAATGAGTTTGCAAAGCTTACTGTTTATATGTAACTATACTAGATACCGGCTTCTCTGAGCAGCTTAATAGATGAAATCGTATATATAATTAAACGGAATACGTCGTGCCTTTGTAGTATTAAACTTTGGTGACTACGTTTATATCATCCACGTGAGTAACAGAATTAAGATCTTCACAAAGATAACAGTCTTATGCAGTTGTTTGGACGTCAATATGCATCACTGCTATATCTTATTCTGACATGTCATTGTAGCTTAATTGATTCGACGAAGATTGCACTTTTTTCCAACGTCTTTTCATTTTTAACCAACAAGATAGTCATCATTACATCAAGGTAAAGCTTATCATTCCTACTTATCCAAATAGAATGTTCCTCTATAGTGACGATATCAATCATCCTCACTCCAAGTGACCTAAAGGATACATTTACGAAGTTTCTCTTAGAGGGCGTGAAAGATTGACTGAGTATTGGCAAGTTATCTATTGTTTCTTTATTATTATTATCCTATTAGATATCTCTTTTAAAAGCTTAAGGGTATTGGGTATGTAGCTCTTTCACGATTTCAAGGAATATGGCGGTATAACTATGGGTTTGCAAAACCAGGTTAAGATGATTTGTATATCTGAATGGAAAAGGGGAAATGTTCTTTCCCTTTCTTCATGTTACAGTAGATTTGTATATTTGACAATGAGGACATGTCCTCTTAACTGTACTGTTATTTTTTCCCATTTTTAAATATGCCTCTATATTTTACGTGTTCTCTCTAATCTTTCACTTTTGTTTGTCAACGCCTTAGTCATTGGATGATGACAGATCATCTTATACATATACACATCGTTTCCTGATTTACTTTTATCAATACTTGATAAACTAAATGCTCAAGATATTCTTAAAAACAAATAACTCAACTGTACTCAGATATCATCACTGCAATTCTATGTAAATAGTCGCTCAGCTAAAACCCTCCGCATGCTCATACTTTTCATAATACCAACGTCTCATACTTTCATTCAGCCTGTTACATCTACCTAGCGGTATAGCATAGCCACACATCATCATCACCAGACCACGATCAGTTCTCACTTCTCTACAGTAAAGACAGCCCGTGTTGCCGCCTTCCCGCAACATATCCCGCAAGGGAGACGCGCCAAGAATAGAAATACCACTACCAGTTAACCGAACTAATACGAGCAGCATCTTGTTTCCAACTGAACACTCCAACGGTAATTGTCTCAGAGGCATTCTTGCCGTTTACAGTAAATGGTCATTACCTAAAGAAGGAGACGAAAAAAAAAAAAAAAAAGCAAAAAAGTGAGAACTGCTCTTATGCCGCACATGCCGCTCTCCTATCCCCCCTGTTGATGATACGATACCAACAACGGGATGCGTTTCCCTAGCCCCTGCAATGTGTCTCACTTTGCTTGCAGAGGCGTGGTCTAAAAATTTAGCCCAGGTGACCCAAATTCATATTATTATCTAATACGAAGCCCATAATAATAATAGAGACACACAAGAGGTGTGCGGGATCTGAGTAAGTGCCATTCTCCAAAAAAAAAAAAAAAAAGAGTTGAGATCAGATCTGCTTGTATCAGCACTCCTTCCGGCGGTTCTAACTCAACTCGCCTAAAGGAGATTGCTCCGTACATCCAATCAAGGAGCAGTATTTAGCCAGAATTTAGTGCGTAAATCTCCCTTTCGCCCCATTAACCATCAATTATTTAGGCCTAAAGGTGTAGTTCTAGGGAAAAGAAAAAGCTTAAGCTCAGATCGGTTCGCAAACACAGCAGTAGCGCGATCAATAATCTATAGAAGAAAAAATCAAAAACAAGAAAAATGATCAATCTACTACGTACTAGCTTCCCGTACATCCAAATGTCCGATACCCGAGAATAACAAAAGAAAACACACAGAAGGCGCACCGGAGAAGCAATGTTTCTTCTCCTCCCTTGCTTCTGGGAGGGGCCTTTTACCGTCGGATCCGAACAAACTACACTAAAGTGACATATCGTTCAGCGGTAAAGCCCCCCCTTTCTGGAGTCTCAGCTAGGAACATCGCCGTCCAGACGGAGTATTAGTGGAGAATGTATTTTTTGTCTTTCATTTGGGCGCTGTCAAAAGCTAGGGCTGGAATGGGGGGCCCCCGTCTAAGATGGTAGTAAGATAGAGTGAGGACACGCCCAGTCTATCGGTCAATAACAGCATTCCGAGGGCGCGCTGTGTGTCTCGGGTAAGCGTCCCGTTCTGGGTATTCGTATGACCTCTTTTAATTCTCTCTTCTAATCTTGAAATCACCTAGCTTGGTTTTATTTGTTGTTTTGACGTGGAGAAAAGAGTGCCAGCTGGTACAACTAAACTGGTGGGGAAAAAAAGAAGAGAAACAGAAAAGTGTCTGTCAGGGGTATCGGATGTCTCTCATTGACGTCTCTTTCTGCCGTGAGCGCGCGCGTGGCAAATGGGCACGCGATATAATACAAAACATATGACTACGTACTAACATATCAGTGCTTCTTCTCTTTTTTGTTTTTTTCTCAAATTCTCTCTTGAGGTCATTCCTCTACTGTAGTTTCGGAAAGAATTAAGAGAGAAATACAGTGTTAAAATCACTCCGTTAGTGGGTAGCATCATAATGACTAGTCATGGCTATGTATAAACATGAGATGAGATATGGAGCAGGACTCCAACGATGCGACGACGTAATTAGCTTCCCCGGAACTTACCGCTCTTCTCTCTCATTTATGCAGAGTCCTTGCTTGCATATCGAGATTTCATGCGGGCTAATCTTCAACAAGGAGGTCAGCGTCAGTTGCGGCTTTCAGTCGGCTCAGTGAACTAGAGCATACTACTATCGTAGTTTGTAATACTAATATAGTTGGAAAAAAGGGAGATACCAAAAAAAAATCTGCACTATTCTGTAGTACTAGCAACTTCGTACGAGGGAATATTGCATGGCTGGACGGGCGCTGTTTGTGACTATGGAAACCAAATGGGTTCCGTGTTTGCTATCCCTCAGTTATGGCGTATTACTTGTGCGTTTTGGGAAGAAGGCGTATTCACACCGTAAGCACTCTGAAGACACTAGTAGGTTCTGAAGGCGCCTACGGAACGGTAGGAGGAAGTACTGGATACCAGCGATCTTGTTAGCCAAGGTGCTAAGTGGGTGTGTGTACGTGAGTTGCTGCTAGATGCAGCGGGCTGAGATTGGGTGGATGGAGCGTGCGTTTGTCCATCACAGCCCAACTCCACATCACGAAAAAGGCGGAGTACAATTCTCAGCCGAACAGACAGGGTAAAGGCAAGAGAAAGGGCCAAGTGAAGAGCCAAATTTCAAAGGGGTGCAAGTTAGTCACCTCGAGCTGGTAGCGCAGCATCTTGCACCAGTGAACCAACTCCTGATATCAAACAACAAAAGAAAAACACTAGATCTCATATCTAAACGCAATCTTGCACTCTGAAGGTCAAGATCGGAAAAGGAAGGGGGGGTGAGAACATGGCCGCCGGGAGAGATCTCACGGCAGCAGCAGAAGGTCCTGATCCTGATCTTGATCTGATCTGGCGCACTGTAAGTTTAGGGGCGATCTGCGGTCGTCTATTGGTGGAGAGGCAATTCGCTGAGAGGGGAAAGGTGTGCGCCGTGCGCGTATCAAGATGGTGTGGGCGTATTACGTCTTCATCGAACGATGCTGTGGATGATTTTGTTCTCGTGCAAGCTCGCAGCAGTAGCGGTAGTACTACTACCACTACTATCACCATTGCCCCAGCTATACTATTACTTACTATTCCTCTCTCTGGTCTAATTCTAGAGCTAGGTAGACGCACCGGGCCCCTCTTTCTCTCCCTTGCCTTTGCGAAATGATGCCCGAGCGGAGAAATCTTTCCGGATTGCTCATTTGGCTCAAGCGCCATGTCTTGGATCTCAGCCGCACGGCCAGTCGACGTCACCGACTCAAGGGAGAGGCAGCGGGGGCCACGTGCCGGCCTCGCTGTCAAAGGGGGAACAAGAAAAAGGAACAAGGGCGGAATGCTGGCGCGAGGTTATTACGAATACTCCCAAGGTGCTAAACATAGCAATGCTAGGGATGTATGTACTTTGCCTCGCCACAAGGTACAAAGTACAGCATGCACCTTGGTCTGTTTCCGGGCAGATCCGCCAGTCCACGGTGCGGCTGAAGGAGTTGGCGCCCATCGAATCCGAGTTTTGTTTCGGAGATGGAGCCATTAGCTTATCTCGCCGAAGCTCCATAGGTCTGGCTGAGGAATCGGCGAAGTAGTGGCTCCCCCTTGCTAGTGTCGGCTAGCTTTTTTCCTTCTCTGCGCCTTCGACGCCCCAGATATACGATGTTCTATCTTGGGTCTGTCCGGGGTTGTTTGTCGTGGATACCTGCACTCGGTTGTTTTCACACAAGCCACTTCTGGTATACTCGGTAGGCGAAAGGAACTCTGCAATGACAGCTGCAGCCGCGAGCGTGCCGGAGCTCAGAAGATGTCTCTCTTGTCAAAACTCCGAGTCCCCTGTCCAGTAATCTGAGTCGATCTCACTTCCCATGTGCTCAAAATCCCTTGGGCCCCGTTGATCGGTGAACCCTTCTCAGTAGGTGTGATGGAAGGTTGATTCAGATGCTGCCACCCCCAAATCTCAGAAGCGCCCACATGAACCAATGAAAACAGGGTTGAGACATTGTTGCAAACACACGCCCCGTTCCCGAATTCCTGTCAATTTCGGGTCAGATGGAACATCGGGTTCCATTCAAGGAAAGCTTGAATCTTTCCATCGGGCTTTGTCCATAGCAGCGGGTTGGTGTTGTAGTAGCGGCAGTGACTAATACAATAGCAAGAAGAGTAGCAACAATGCTCCATAATTGTAGTAGTAGCAGTAGTACTCTGTACTCTGTACTCTGTACTCGGTAGCATTCAATATGCAATGCTACAAGAGCATGTGCTGGCCCTGTGGATGGCACAGCAAACGGTGAACTTCCGGGTTACACTAACGACAATGCGTGGCCAGGGCAGGGCAGGTCCGCTTCTTCTCTGCGTTTATCCGCTGGCCGGCCGTTTATACGAGAACTTATCGATTTGCTTCCCGTGTATCTCGAGCACGAGCCGGCGCGTGTCAGTGACAGCCGCATCCGGCGCCAAGTAGTGACCCTTTGCTGTCTGTCACCCAAGCATCCACCACCGTCACAATTCAGATTTCTTCTTTTCCCAAATTCTCTCTTTTTTTGCATCAAAAGAGCCCTAATTTCTCCGAGGTGGGCAAGGGTGACGATCCTTTTCCCTTCCTTTTTGCTTGCTTTTTCCTACACCGGCTGCACGACGGTGGAGAGGCCGCCAGGACGGGCTGAGGAGGGGCTGAGACTCTAGACCCGCGTGGCTGGCTATGGACTCACATGGATAATTAGAAGGAGGCTATACCCGGTTCTGGAGGCCATAATTGGTTGCGGCATCGTCAAGGTGGCTTGACGGTTGAAGTCTCATTGCTCAAGGGCCGACAAGGTTGGAAATTGGCCTGGATGGTGTGGTTCGATTTATCCTGGAGAAAGAAAACAGTACGAGTACCATACGAAGTACTCCTAGGAAGGTAGTATTCAGATGCATGGATGCCTGAATTTGTTTGATGTCTTGCCTGGGCAAGAGCATCGTGGTACTGTCTGCCATCTCCTGCTCATCTCCTCTATGCCTGTTCTCCGTCGCCAGCCAAGCTACCGCCACCTGAACACTCATACGTAACTCGTCAAAGAGCTTACCTACTTGTGCCTAGCCTTGGTCTCCAGTCACTAAAAAGCATAGAGTTGCTAATAACGATTGAACTAGTTCGATAGTCGATGAAGCGAGTGGCGGAGGAGTGGATCGTTCCCAATCGTAAAATGATCTGGTAGACGAGGAGGGACCCAGAATGACGGGGGTGTACCAATCACCTGGGAGCCCCAGCACGACTAATGAGCAGCAGCTGGCTTTCCAGATTAGCTTTCAGGACGATGAGTGCTAATGTAAGAAAGCGATAGCCGTGGCGGTGGCCGTAGTATGTGTCAGTTACGAGTTGGATACCGCTAGATGGACCGACACGAGTAAGGGGAAACAGCTGCCCCCGGCTTTCTCACGAGGCCAAAAGAAATCAAAGATAGACTCCCCCCTATCCCTGTCTCCATCTATTTCTGTATGTGCGTGTCTCTCTCAGCTCGGCCTTTGCTGCCGCTCAAATCCGGCACGATGCATCTGCCCACTCCCTTCTGGAGTTGCGCAAAATGAGGCTGCTGCGGCCATCAAACGGCCATCCACATGATTGATGCACGCGCACACTCGTGCATATGCTTATACTACAGCAGCACCAGCTTTGGTAGCTGTGGTGGCGCTGCTGCTTGCACATGGACGCAGTGGCAGTATCCTCTGGAACACTGCCTTGCCTTGCCTCACATCACATCCCTCACTGCCCACGTATACCCACACTTTACTTCAGCAGAGCCGTTCAAGCAACATCCCAGCCGTCGTCCTGCAGTTGTGGCACAGTCCTGCTGCATAGCTGCATATGCCATGATGCCCAAGCGTGACCATGGCTTGGGCAGCGGCCGGCGCTCTCCGGGATTTGACGGAAATTGAGATCAAGATTCTTGTGACTGATGACCAGCGACATTTCTGTTCTGCGTAACGAGCGCGATGCAACCGCCGTCGCTATCAAGAGGCCAGCTGCAGGTCGACAAGGGGCTGCTGCTCTCTTTGTTTACCAGTCCTCCTCTGATCCCCCTGTACCGAAGGAATCCAATTTGTGATATGCCAGGTTTTGCTGCATTTGTTTGTCCTTTTTTCCCTTATAACTCCTGCTTGCTTGCTGCAGCTGCATTTAGCAGTGCTACCCTATCCAGGGACAATAGCCACGTACAAATTACTATACTTGTCCTGTGGCAATCTATCTCAGGCGAGCCGAGCAGTATCTGCTGTAGTGATGAGCAGAAAAAGGCAAGCGTGTGGATACCCATGATCGCTGCAGGGTACTCGGTTCTGTTTGTTGGTCATCGGCTGCGATCGAAGCCGTGGAGACCCCCTGCTTGGCTCTCGATGGCACCCTAGCCCTTACTTGTACGGTAAGCATCGTCGATTGATGGAAGATACTGTAGCAAGAGAAATAGCCGCATACTTACAGCTTCGGGTGCAAGCATGACAATGCGCTTGCTTTGACCGAGGCACAAGCACATCTGGCTAAAATCTGCCCTGAGGATGGAATGTATATGCCGGTAGACGCATAATCTCCGTCAACGCCACGGATTGTTGCTGCAAGGCATAGAGCGTACCGGACCGAGCAAGAATCATGCTTCACTCCCCAATGACGCTCAGATCCATCGTACCAGCAAATTAGACAACATCAGCTCAGCTCTGTACTCCATACACTTCCCACTTCCCATCAAGGGAGACACACCCCCAGCTCTGTCTGGCGCGCCACAAAAAAAAAAGCCACTTGAACAGGGATCGTGTTGTTTGCAATAATCATACAGGTACAAAGTACTCGCGCACTGCATACCAAAAGCGGATATCTATGCTTTTCAATTATTTTTTCATTTTTTGTATTCTGCGAGTGAGAGAAAAGATATCACACATGCAAGATGAAGAGCAAATAGCAAAGAAGCAGAAAAGATTGAATTGCAGTTACTCATGGTGCATCTCTGTACTCCGCAAATAATACGAGCTTAACGCCACAGCCCGGCTGCCTTCCCCTTTTTTGCCCTATTGCCCTCTCACATATCAGTTGGAACCAGATTAAGCTACGGCAGCTAGCCTCTATACATGCCAACACACACGGAGTGTGACCTGGCATGTTTGAGCTTCTTGTCTGTGTTGATGGATTTGCAAACTCGTGGCTTGTCTTTTGCGTGACTATGATTTTCCGGCTATCCTTTGCTCCATAGTTATAGATTGTGGCTTGAGATACCAAACATATAGATGGTCTATATGTCTGGCTGTCAAGTAGCACAAAATAACCATGCTGACACTCGCCATGTATGTGTATCTATATCTGTCCATTACACGTCCCACCGTATCACAGCGGCTCGTCCAGCGTCACTCCTTGTTTAGAAAGTTTTATTTTTGGTGTGGCCGTGACACATTCTTGTTCATTAAGTCTGTGTGAACGCAGTAGATATGGAGAGGGGAATAAAGTATTAAACAAGAAGAAGAAGAAAACAAGGGCCAACGCACGAGCGCGAGGAGAGCACGAACACCATGGTGCCACAAGCATACACCAAGATGGGAGACGCCATGAGACTAAGATTCCGCGTTTTTGTGTCCGATGAAGTCCAGCAGGCTCCCCGCCTGTCCGATCTTTCCGCGCCACCCTCTCCAGCCTCGTACGACGTTGAGGTTTAGAACAACACGCCCCTCATTCTATCCTCCATGTATGGTAGAAGAAGAGGTAAAGAGAGAGAGATGGCGAGAACGAGCGCGAGAGGAGGCGCAGGTCGAGATAGAGTCACCTGCTCGCTTGCAAAGGCCCGGTAAAGAGCGAGAGCGAAAAAGAGGCTGATCCTCTCTCTATTTTCCCTTGTTTCATGCATGCAGCTGCGTGCTCCAAGGCAAAAGCCGTTCTTGTTTCCTCACATCTCGGCTTCTTCCAGCCCACTTACACTACTACATGTACTAGGCCCAGCCTATACTAAACCAATCCTCGGGCCAGTTCCGTCTCGCCTTGCGTATCTTGCATGCATCTTAGCTCTCACTTACTCAAACTCATATACCAAATCAACCAAAAACCCCCCTTGTAGGATTTGTAACTTTCTTTTTTTCGCATGCCGGAGCTCTTTCCCGGCGCGTGGCTTATTCTTGGTTCTTCCTTGTTGATGAGATGTGACTAGCCTAGCTGATGTGACTCGTTCGATTCTCTCTAGCCAGCTTTGCAACGCGGTTATGTATGTACTAAGAAAAAGCAAAAACGCCATGGTATGATATTCTAGCAGCGCCAAGCATGAAGTTGGGCGAAAAAAAAGTTGCTTTTTTTTTTTTCTTCTAGCATGGGGGACCCTCCTTGTACGTACTTCATTTGTCTCACTAAAATATGCCATGTCGTGGCATGCCGGTTCTAACCAAATCCCCTCCCTTTCATCATCTATCACCGTGCACAACCCAGATACGGCTAGCAGTGCGCAGCTGCTGCTCTGTGCTCGAAATCGGAACGCCATAAGCATGTAAAAAAAGAAACAAGAAAAAACCACGCGTTCCATCTGTTGGTTCTTGTACATGGATGGTGATTTTAGTACCTGCTCGCATCGGACGACATTCCGGGGAGCACGGCACGGCCCCGGCTGCGATGATGCTGCGGAGCAAGAAGCGCTAAAAGCTGTCCTAGCTCGGAGCCTTTTATTTTTAATAATGGCCTGTTGGTGTTTGGTGTGTTGGGTTGGCTTCTATAGATGAGCCTTCATCGAGATGGGACGATGTGGTGTAAGTCGAAACCAACAGCCCGATCTCGCTGCAGGGATGCCACGGGCTCCAATCAGAAACGAGGCGAAGAACCGAGAGTGAGGGAACAACGACAGAGTAACGAGGCAGGCAGACAGAGAGGCAGAGAATAGCTCAATCCAAAGGGCTCAGTTACACATGCAAGACCGGCATCTTGACTGCTTATCTGCGTGCGTCTACCCTCCCAGTTGGGCTCGTGATGGTGATAGGCCCTCTTACACATCACATACAGCAACTCATTCACCCATGCACTCATTCGCCTTTTCTTGTTTCCTCGCCGTTTTTGTTGTCTCCCAATCTCCATCTCTCATTTCCTCATCCGTTGGGCCATGCATATCCGGCGCTGCAGCTACCCGACAGCCGATCCGTCCGCCGTCACTTCTCACCTTCAGCCCCATTCCACAGCAGGCTTGTTGATTCGCCAGTAGCCCAGCCGTTGTGTTTTCTTCTCTTTTCCTTGGTTCACACTAAGCGCACGAGCGTAGCAAATATATCGCCTGCATGACTGAAGGATTTTTGTGACAGAAAGACGCAAAATCTCATGCATTATATGCGAGGGAGGCATATAGTAGCGGCAAATAGTAGCAGCAATACAGAGTAAGCATCGCTAAATGGCTCTCTTTTTTTCCTCAGGTTAATGAGGTTCCCTCCTTTACAATGCATGCAACTCGGCTGCATTATTGACCATGTACATGTGATAACTCGTTTTCTATTTTTTAATTACTATCAACACGTACTGTATACTTTGTACAGGCTTCCAGAAAATGAGGAGGGGGAAGAAAAAAAAAGCAAAAACGCCAAGAATTTAAGAAGGATGCTAACTGAGCTTTTTTGTCACGCCACTATGGCAAAGGTAAAAGCGCAGGGGGCGTTAAAGCTGAAGACCGTTGAAGCTGAAGCCTGAATCTGACCGCCACCCGAGCAACCAAAAGAAAGGAAAAGAATATTGGAGGTAGGATCTAGAACAAGGACCTAAAAATCTTACATGTTGATTGCAACGCAGAGAGGGGGAAAAAACAAGAGCCCAATGTACACGTACAATGCTCCCTCTCGTGATTATCGCAAACAACCCGAAAGTCTGTTAGATCGCAGTAGCATCTCGTTTCAGATTTCTAATCTTGTTTCCTCGGTTGTCAAAAAAGACTACCTACTTCACAGCCTTATCTCACAAGCATCAGCACTAGGAAACAAGAGAGAGAAGAAATGCCGCCCGTTATCGTTCCCACACCCCCAAAAAACAGGTATTTCCAAACGGGAGGGCTGCGCTTAATCTCACCCTTCTTTCTACCCGAAACACAGCGTCACCCCCTCTTTTTTTTTCTCCCCAAGATCTCTCTCTTAATTTTTTTAAAACAGACAAAGTATCTTCCCCGACCCGATCTCATTAGTAAACAAGATGGGCCAATCACCGTCTGTCTTACATAAAAAGCTTACTTAGATACTTTGCCCATGACGCACCAAGTTTGAGGGGAAAAAGAGGAAAAAAATTCAGAGCGTGTGGGGAACTACTGTGAGCCGATATTAGTAGGAGTAGTCGTATGCAATGATATTCACGCGAGAGGAAAGCAGAAAGAGACTGTAGTTGAAATCGATATTGTGAATCCTCTATATGTATCATATTAACGCTGAAAGGGGATATTATTTTTTCGGAAATTTCCTTCTCATTCTACCCTTGCCAAAAAGGGCAGAGATACAAATAAGTGTGATCTAAAAAAGAAATCCAAAGCTAACTTGGCATCATTGTCTCCAAGACAAAATCTCATCATCAAAGGTGAATATTGCCCAGACCCTATAGTGTATATTATTCAACGCCTGCAATGCCATGGTTATTTGCCGCCCAATCCCAAAATCCCGTGTTCAAAAACACATGTACAATAAAAACTCTCCATGCAGGCCCTCGGCAAGAAAATGGGTATTTTGTTCTGCAAAAAATGTTTTGTGAAGAAGTAAAAAAATGTTGAATGTCTTTTCGGGTCATCAGCATGCTCTCCGCTTCGTAGGCTCCGCCATACAGATAAAGAAAGAAAAGAACCATCATGCAAGGGCTCGGTAACTGAAAAGCGCAGAGCATCTTGTCAAGCCCTGATTCGGCTGCTGCCGCCTTAACTTCTTTCCTCGGGCTTGGGTCGTAGCGATCTTGCTTCCAGTTGGCGCTTGCGCTCTAGTTTGGCGTAATGAAGACCGCAGGCATTGCAAAGTGTCCTGGCACCATCAGGGCCACGTCTCCATTCTGGGGTATCAATACGATTGCAGCTGTGGCATCGGCCAGGAGGAGCAGCACGCTGTAACATGTTAGTATGATTCATTTCACAGCAGCCACAAATAACAAGGCCAAACTTACACCGCGGCGTTTCTTGACTTCTGTCATGCCATATGGCTGCTTCATTGAGTCGTTGTACATTTGAACATCCTGATCGTCGTCATATGGGCCCTTTGGTTTGGCACCATCGCGGGCCCTCTCGCTCTGCAGCGATGCTACAATTACTTCTCTACATTGTTCGAGAGAGCGCTTGAGGTATTCGACGTTGGAAAGCATATCGCTCACCTCCCGCTCAGTCGGAAGGCGCTCGGGGATTGGCTGAGATCCATGTTGCTCCTGGGCAATGCGCCCATAAGCCTCTGCGAAGTTGAAGATGGTTCGCGAGCAGGTCCCAATCTATATTGTCCATTAGTGGTTACGCTCCAATTTGGCTCCGTGACAGTCACTCACTCTACTTAAGGCCTCCTGGTAGCTCCAGCTCTCAAATGATCGTGATGTTCCGTTGTCGTATCGGGCTCTGCCATAGTCGGCCTCTTCAAGGTGTGTGGGCGCCGGCCGAGGGTCATATTGTCCTGAGATGTGCGAAGCCGCATGGCCTCTAGGAGAAATCTGATAAGGAGGAAGCGGCTGCTGCCCTGCTGGGAGCGGCCCCGTCTGGTAAGGAATAGAGGTTGGCGGTGGCGGCTGAGAGTATACGCCATTCATTGAATGGCGATCAGACGGCTTTGGCGGTTCAACCATGTGATGCGGGAGAGGGTGAGCATCGTGCTTCATCGGAGGAGTCGCCCGGCGATCAGATACAGGGGGGAGGCCAGGTCGGCCACTACTAAAGGGTGGCCTGGGAGAATCTGAATACGCGGGGTGGCTATCCTGTCGAGGGTAGGCGGCGGAGTGCAGAGGCTGAGAAGAGTGCTTATCGGCTTCGGGATACTGTCGAGCCGATGAAGCAAACGGCGAAGGCAAGCTCGAGCCGGGCTGCAGAGGAGCATGCGCCGGAGGAGGGTACTGTCCGGGTCGCGCACCAGAAATAACCTCTGAAATCGATGGCAGTGACTGGCGAGCCGAGGACTCGTTATCGGGTGACGGTCGTCGAGGCTCTGAGGAAATCATATTGGCGACACTTGGTCCGGACGAAGGCTGGTGAGAAGAGTAGTTGGATGGGTATGACTGAGATGGGTAGTGAGCGTTAGGGGCGAGAACTGAGGCTGCTGCCATGACAGGCTGGTCCTGATACCGTCTGTCGACGGCTTCTCGTTGTTGCTGGTGTGGATGGGGAGGTTGCGATGGTTGATGTTCAAATCGCGTAGGAGTAGAAGAAGGACCAATACTGGAGAGAAACGAGGGGGAGTTGTGAGTTAATAATTCCACAGATTTAGAGGGGGGGCGTACGATCAAACGGCTAGGCCTGGAGGAATGCATGAGTAAGAACGTACCTCTGTCGGGCTCCAACGTCACCCGCTTCCATAGCGTGTGTGGCAAGCAAAAGATCTGGCGCAAGTCAGGGTCGTCGATACATCTGACTTAGCACAATGCTAGGGGCACAGAAGCGCTTGGGTCGAGCTCGGCGTCTGCGGTGGAGTGGCCACTGGCCTGGCGACTTAGAAACGGGGCCGAGGATGATCGCAGTGGACTCGCATATGTAGGTATATACAGGTATTAAAGAGTAAGCAGGCCGGGCTCAGACGTGGGGGGCCAGCAGAGATAAGTTGGGATTAAATACTGGCAGAGAAAAGGGCAGAAAGAAGGAAGCGAGCACAAGGCTATAAATGACGATGCTAATAAAGACCCGTCGCCGAGCTGGCAGGCCCTGCTGTTTTCCAAAAAAAAAAAAACAGAGACCGGGGACCCAGGCAAAGAGATCTAAAGCGACCTCGTGGTGGCGTCCAGAGTTGTGTGATGGGCGTCTCTAAAGCTGAGCCAGTACGGAGCCCACTCCGTACACCTCTGAGGCCTTGGCCAATGGGCAGGGGTCCAACGACAGCCTTCTGAGATGGGAGGATGCCCTAACGAGGCCCTTGGCCCGGCCCCAAGACAAGAGATTGGGGACAAGCAAGATGAGTGCGGGTGGGGACAGAGACCCAGGGAAATCCGCGGTACTGGATTGCACTTGCTTCTGCGTCCGAGCTAGCGACTCTGGTCTGGGCGGCGGTCAGATACAAGTATAACGTGGTCGGAGGCTAGGGGTGAGTCTAAGATTCGAATTCGAACCTTGCTCTCTTAGCGCCGGGAGGGGTGAAGATGACGATGGACAAGGGCGGGAGTGAAGGCTGGAAACCGTGGAAAAAAGGAAGACAGACCAGATGCAGTGGAGCCCACCCTTTGTTAGCCACACTCCTCTTACTTTGGAATGAACCAGCCAGCCAGTGCGGTGCGGTGACAGGGGCGGCTGAGATGCAGACAGAGCGCCATGCTCTGCGCAGGGAGGTCGGAGGCGTGGACGTAGGTACAGGTATGTAATGTACGATACGATGCGCAGCTCTGGTCGCCGGTACCAGGTCGCAGCATGCGCGTAGGGTGGTGCTCCGTATTTGATCTCGATTCGCGCCCTTCCTTGACGCCACGATATGGAGTGTTCGCGCAGCGAAGAATGCCTCTTATTTGCGGAGCTGAGAAAGTCGACTGACACTGACACTGACACTGACAGCGTCAGCGCCAGCTGATGGGGACGCCCTCAGTCCGCCATTGCCTTTCACTTACGTATGTCCAGCAATGGTTCAGCCAGCCCTGCTTCGATTATCCAGCCAGCCGCTTCGAGAACAGGTCGCCAAGATTGGCCGTGGGAACGGAGAGATGATGCATGAAAAAGATGGAGCATGAATGAGATGAAATGATCAAATCATGGAGAAAAAATATGATAAGCCCAGGCCTATGCTATGACCACAGTACATTGAGTCTACGATACGAGTATATGTAATACCTACTACTAGTAGTATGTAGTCTACGGGTCCCTCCCTACCTTGGCAATACTCGCAGCTCGTATGCCTACAGGGTTAGGTTCCCTGTACTTGCAACTTTGAGTCTACGTGTACTTGTACGTATCAACGGTGCAAAGATAAATGAGATAAAATGAGATAAAGCGGGAAAAAAAACGGAAAGAGACACCAGGGGTTTTTGGCCCGCTTCCAGACGAGATCAGCAGAGATTTTGTAGGGGTGCAACGACGGGGAAGGAGGCCATCGGCTCTAGCCTAAGCCACTCTGGGGAGCGCACCTGCCCATCCCCATTCAGCAGCCTTCATGCACGGCCTCACCGCAGACACATGGCGCCACGTGTGTCTACAAGATGTACACGGTACGTGTGCTCTGTGCACAAAAGTTTCCCTCGGTAATGGGCACCAGCAGTTCAGACGAGAACGACATCGTGCACTCGCATGCATGCGCAAAGCCAAAGAGCTTTCTGGCTCGTCCATGCCTGCTCCTTATTTTCCCCCTTTACAGATGTTTTGAAGAGGTGGAGAGAAGGGCGGGCAGCCGTTGGACGTTGGATGCATGTCGTAGATAGCAGCCAGTGTCTACTGAATCGGGCACAGAGGCGATCGGAGCATTGTACAAATACCTAGAGAGTACTCGTGCCCCGTACTGCGTATTCAGCACAGAGATGCCTAAGAAAATGCCTGGGTTCGACGGTACGGGAGCTTACAGGTACAACCGATACTGAGTAAGGCGGTGCCCAGGTACTAACCTTGCTACTCCATATCGCGCGGCACAGTGAGATGTGCCTGCCTCATCGGTACGATCAGACATCTACGATCACGAGTCCGGCTTGAAAAAGGGTCGAGGCCCTGCCTTTACGACAGGATGACGCCCGGCTGCCGACATCGTCAGCTTTCGCTGTTGAGCATGATGCTGCTAGCAAAACTGCCAGCAGCCACTGCATTTGCTTACCTATCCTACGCTGGATGCCAGAGACACCGCGATGAGGATGCGGCATGCAATTGGCATGGAGCTGGAGACGCCTGATCATTGCGAAATCCAGCAGTCGATGCCGGCTGCACCCTTTTGAGCACAAGTGCTATCGTCATCAGAGTGTTGCGAGATCTCGACAGACGAAGGAGCCGACAGGGAGGATCGTGCATGCATCTCCATGCAGGATCACAGCTGACCACTGCAACCGGTAGCAGCAATTGTCGCCGGCCGCCGGCGGGATCTCAAACGATCCAGAACTCTCGTCACTTTGCTCGTCATACTGTGCAAGTCCTGCTGCAACCATGACCGCCGATGCGCTCACTCGGGATGGCCTTAGGGCAGGGGAGATGCCAGATTTACGGTCCCCAGAATCGGGCTTCTCGGTGCCGTAGATGGATAGCAGTCTTTACCTGGATAGTTGAGTGGTTCCGTCTTGGCTTGTATCGAGCCGTTGGAATTTTTTCTAATCCCGCATGTAGACTGCAAACTATTATATTCCTGTTGCAGTACTGGCAATACCCCTCGTACGCCCGGGTCCATGACCTCGCCATGTTGGCGGCATTTCTTTCTGCCCGCTGTGGCCTGAGAATCATTCGTTGAGGGTGTCGATACCGTACAAGGGACAACGCCTCCCGGTCGGTCTGAAAGGGAATTTCAAGACGATGCGACGTTAAATCATAAGCGACAGATTCTACTCCGTACTCGCTGCACTGTCTGTTACTTCTTTCTTCTTTTTCGCCCCCAGTTAGCGTTCTGTGCCGCCCTCAGCAACCGCGTTTTCCTTCGACCGGTGCTCCTAGTGGTATTCGCCTACCAGGAACCTTGGCGCCATGTACTTGTATGGAGTAGTCAGAAGCGGTAAATCTGGCCCCCTTCGGCTGGGGTCTTGGTCACCATGCATCGTGCTAGTTGGCTTCAATACCTACAATTGGTGGACCATCATCCTAAACTTAGCGACGGCCGCAGCTCAATGAACCCAACACTTGCTCCTCGGTCAGCGGTCTACTAGTGGTTGCTGCTGTTCATTTCCTTTCATGTCGTGGCCAGCAAGATCATCCCATACAGGCGTCCCAAAGACTGCGACCATGAATGTCACGGCAATGCCAGTCTAGTACTAACTATCGAACACGAGATACAGGCAAAAGGGGACACCACCTCAGTCCGGCGAACGGCACTACTCGGGCCAGAAGAGTCCACACAATTGGTTAATTTCCTCCATTAAAACAAAAAGACAGCTGGCAAAATCTCTAATCGTCCAACCCCTTCGGTTTCCAGAGTAGACCCTCTTCCTTCAGCGGCTGGGCTTCACTTGGTGACATGCCAAAGGAGTCACTCCATACATACTATGGACTGCTAATCTATCTTGGCAAGACTAGGCAGTATTGCTACTACAAACTAGTCTGCAAGAATCATCTACTCCGTGCGAAGTACGAGATGCTCGTATTAAGCTACGGGGTGTCCACCATTTCACTGCCTAGCTGCACACGGTCTAGAAGCAGTGGCGCTACGATAGCTGCGTGCGGGTGGCACCCCTTTGCAACCGCTGCCTTGTAAGATGGCGAGATGGCCCGTCGACCCAATCTCGCTGAGATATTACTAGCCTAGATCAGATGCCTCTTAACTGTGGATCTGGATCACGCCAGGTCAGGCGAGCCCTGCTCTTGGCTGGCTTCACGCCAATATGGTCAGCGCCGCTCAAAGTCCATCGTCAAACTCTCGCACACTGTGCTGCTCCTCAAACCTTGCCTTTATGACAGAAGTGACGCGCCACAGCTATCCTGACCACTGGCTGCTTCAATAGGTTGAGGGTGACTTTTCACGTCTCTCTTTGCTTTCAGAACTATTCGAAGGACAGCAATCTCTCGAATAGGCTGAGAGACGGTGGGCACTTTGCAGGAATATGCGTATAAGATTCACCCTGGGTACTGTGGCTGTCACACTGAAAGCACCTTTTACTCAGGGCTGGAAGCTGGAAATCAGCAGTACGCAAGGCCAAGCCAAGCAATCAGCAGTTGGATAACCTCAAACGCATCGACACCGCCTCGTCTTCGGTTGCAAGGTGCCAATGCAGTAATTCAGCCAGACACTACCTCTACATCTTAATAAAGGTTCCTTCGCAGAAGCGTTGCTCTTGCGCCATTGTCAGTCTCTCCAACATATCAACCACGTTGTGGCTTGTTCGTTACACCTGTGCATGCTGGCCAGCTGTGCCGTACGACTAGGACATGCGCGCAGCCGATGTCATCCTATTAAAGTCTAAACAGCAGCTCGTCATGCTCCATTCTCTCTGTCTTCTTTTCAATCGCACGCCCTGTTCTCCATAGGCTCTCAACAGAACTCAAGCGAACGCGCAGTTAACAGAAAGTTATCAAGTTGCGAATACATCGCCCCTCTTTTTACACAACTATTCAGCTAGCTTCCAAACTTCCAAATCCGACTCTATCATTGTCGTAGATATCAGCTAGTATCAAATTCCGTGAGCTGTATCCAGCTCACTCAGGGACATGGTGGCCGCTAAGTATATTTCAGGCGCACGAAGGAGCAGCAAAATCCTGGCCACAGTGCCAGCTCTCTCCTTTTGCGGAAGGCCACGGAGTAGAGCAATATGCTTGTAAGCTGTTGCAGGCTCTTACATACTTAGACGACTTACTTCTTAATTGGGAGGATCACGTTGTAATACCTTCTACTCCAGGCCTTAAAACGGTATGGGGGCCAAAATAGGAGGGCATCCACAAGGAAGCACTAGCTTCGATCTTGCCCCAGCGACTGCTTCTCAACTCCTCGATCTTAGCCACTTTACTCTACACCCAACAATTCGGGTACCGAAAGACAGAAGCGTTTTCTTTGCCCATATGATGTACGATAGCCATGCTACGCAAAGCAGCTTCTGTACAGAATTAGTGAGCCTCTAAATTATTTCATCTAGCTGTTCGCAGTTGTGGATAACGAAGCCAGGTCAGTAGAGATGGCTGGTGAATTCAAGACGCGGATGCTTCACAAGCAGATTTATGTTCACACACCTCTGGTCCTTGTGCGGTCGTATTAACCGGCTAGCGGGATTCGGAAATTTTAATATTTTCAAGCATAGCTCAATCTTGCGGTTGGTGCAGCAAGCCGAATCGTATACGTGACTGTGTTACCAGTCATCGAAATAGCTGTAATAAGAGACAACAAGAGATGGATACTCTGCCGACTTCCTCAATAAGAACACAAGAGCTTGGCTTCAATATGATAGAGCCTGTTTCTTTATCCAACCAAATTAGAACCAGCCACATCCGAAACATCGATTGGCACCAACATCATCAGATTGGTGGGTATTTACTCGCTATACTTGCTCTGGGCCCAGGGAAAGGGGCTCTTTCAAAATCTTGCCCAAAGATTCGAGACAAAATGGCTTGGCCAAGACCTGCAGCTTAGAGTCGCCCGCCCTATCTAGCATGCTGCAACACAGACACAACAGACTAATTTTCGGCATCATGAGACGGACCAAAGCGGGGTTTAATATATTGCTTGCTCGGTCTGGAACAAGAGCTTTTTCTTCTGCGAACAGAGCTGAGTCGTCCCGGTACCTCAGCTGCTGGACCCTCCACCTTGTTCAAGCAGGAATCTGGTCATATTGGGGCAGAGGGAGGTTTAAAATTTACGTTCTGTTAGCAGGGACCCTTGCGTGTCCGGATAAAGTCGTTCATTCCATGGGCCAATGGAACACCCCACAGGTGTCGGAATCGCACGTGGCGTGTGCTTCTAGCTTCCAGGCTGGTAGAATCGAATATTCTTCCTGTTCCGAGCGCAAAAGGCGCCAAGCTACTAACAGTCCACTTTTGACTAAGGCATCGTCAGCCATAGCGTCGATTCTGTCTTCCTTTCTTCTTGATGGATCGATCAAACGGCGTCCCACTCAAGGACCACTTTTAAGTTATTTTTTTTTTTTCTTTCGATCACACGCACATGCGCCAAATCTCAACGCCCGACACGACCCTTCTCCATCGCGAGCCGGTTTACGAGTCAACGAAATTAGCATGCGTTAGCCTACCCAAGCGATGCATGAGCCGCTCCAAGCCATGTTCTCGTCCTCGTACATGCACGTCCTGCGAACAGTCACATCCCAATGCAATGGTCTCTTTTCTTTTTGTCCTGCCATTGGCTCTCATAGTCCGCTTCTCTTGTCATGGCACAGACCTGGCTTAGCAGCTACCAGCCTGGTGAAGCTTGGCTGATTGGCACCTCAAAGAGTGAGAAGGGGGAAAAGTGCGACGCTTGGATCCAACACTAATATGGCGACTCGGGGCTACTAGACCGCAGGGCGGCGAGACTTTTGAGATCGGCCGTCAAGCTGCCCGGCCGCTCTTAGCAAGCGAGGATCCGCTAGAATAATAATAGCACCTCTAAGTATGGACCTCGCTCTGGGTCATCTGTATTCGGCATGCTTCTTGTCTAAGCGAAGGACAAGTCCCATCCCCGTCCCTGCCCCTTTGACCACCGCAATCGTTTATCCACACTGTCATTCAGCGGTGCGCGCAAGGCAGACAGGTGGTTGCAATGCTGGCTATGCTACAACAGCGGGCGGACAATCTCACAAGTCAAACAGTTGATGGCCATCTATAAGCCCTGTGGTGTGACTGGTAATTTGGCCATCAGCTAGCGCGCCGCACAAGCTTGATCAGAACACTGGGCCGTTTCCAAAGCTGGAATAACCCTCCGAGCTGCATACTCGTACAGATCCCACCACATGCGAAAAAAAAGCATGATGTATCGGCTACATACCAATATAATGTACGCATATGTGGGTTATCATCTCCTAATGGGCCTATCGACCGCAGCTACGGAGTACATTGTCTATGGCTGCCTATCATTATGTTGCCGGCAAATGCATCTCTCGGGCTTTCGGGACATTGACGTGGGATCAGTTACGCGTACGGAGTACCTCATGTCCATATTCGTTACACCTCCTCTGATATCAGCTCCCCTTTTTTGCCCCCATCCGCACCTGTTCCAAATCCTCTGTTGGCTAAGATCATGATAACTCAAGCAGCACCTTTCACCAATTGGAGCCTCGGCGTTACTACTTTCCGTATTAGCAACCATATAAGCACCCGTCTGGAAGTATCAAGAAGGTGGCCACGTATAACAGGGTAGTGCTATATGTAATCGCCTAACCTTGTCTATATGAGCTTACTGCGCTGGTATACAAGTAGTGCATACTACCAACTATACTGGCAAGCTGAGAAGCGATCGAACTTTGCAGACTGACGTCGGTTGACACCCACCCTATGCAGTTTTCTTCCCCGTCTAGCATTAGAAACACTGGGCACACTACATGCTCTCTATAAACGGGTATAGCCCGATGAGATGACGGCATGCTACTTTCCACAGAGTTACTTTTGGAACGGCGTGCGAACATCGCCTGCGGAATTCTCCGTTTACTACTCTGCACCCCCTCCCTCCTCCTGCCTCTTGTGGAGATACCTTTATACGCATTACCCTACAACTGTCGATTTGGGACTTCGGGCGCAATGCCATTGTTAAGAGGGCGTCGGATGAAGTGATGGCCATTCCTCGCCATATGCCAAATGCAGTGGTGGATCATAATTAATATTCACCCGTTGTACTTTATTGGGATTACGTGGGTTCCAATTCGTCAGTTTTGTATCACTTCACTCTTTTCTTCTCAGTTCTTACCGGGCTGAGTCCATCAGAAATTCAACTAGAACTACCTAGTCTGGTGAGGCGATACTAGATGCAGTCGTGAGAGGCCTCTAACTCGCCTTTGCAAGACCTTGTTTCAAGACAGCTAGCCAGACGCAGCGGTCGTCGTGCATGAATTGAAATCTTTTGGATAGATGACAAATGATAGACTGGAGATCTGGTCACGGCTGCTAGTACAAGATACATTGAGATGCAGCGGGGGTCAAAAAGCTCCCCAGCCACCCTTCCATGCAACTGGGGCTCAGGGCTAAGAACTACGGAGCAGTAGCAACGGAATTATAACGCTAAAAATGAGCAAAGCTCAAAAACAAAGGGGTACATTCTTTTTCTAAGCGTTCATATTTTCACACCCCCTCGGCAACGGCCGGGTGAGTTAATACTTGTTCAAGGACAACTCCGAATTCTAGGACCGCGCAACCATCAGGTGAGACTTCCTGACGTGTTATCAGATGGACTCACCGACAGTGCTGGCTCGTATGCTGCACGCGATACGGCAAGACACAGGACAGCATCTAAGTTTCCAAAGCCAAACCGTTGGGATCGGGCTGTTGAAAGGGGGAAAAGGGAGGAGTGCATGGAATAACCGATCGTCTGATCTGGAAGATCGACCGTTGCCAGGATGAACCATACGGTACTCATATGTGCTTGATACTATAAGTATACTGTACTCCCAAGTTCGTACTCGGTTCACACGCACACATTGAACATTCGGATGTAGGCACTACAGCTTCGGCGTGAGATTTACGCTCCGTGTGACTGATCGTAGATGGATCAGATGGCCCGATTTCCTGCTGCGAAGGGCCTAGGAGTGGCTCTAAAAATTGACTGATAGCCTTGCAAGAAAGACTCTGCTGACCATTCCAGGCTGCACATATTACAGGCCGCATTCTCGAAATAGCGTAGAGCGCCCAAATAGATTTGGTTGGCAGCAATATATTATTTGTCGGTCCCCGGATTGAGGGGTTTCCCTCTACAATTGGGATCTAAACCCATCAACGAGGGGGGCCCGATTAGCTTTCAATTATTGAGAAATAGCAACGAAGGGCTTGTCTTTAGGCTGCAGGATGCATCTCGAGCCTAGAATTCCCATGCCTGTCAAATCGGGGGCCGATGAAATGACGGATAATCTAAAGAGCGCTGGGGTTAAAATTCTGGCATGATGATGTCAAAGACCCATGGCCATGGCTCCGCTTCCGGCAAAATAGGCCTGCTTGCAGGCCTGCACAAAGGCTGAAGTCGACTGCTCTGGCAGACTGCAGGGGCTTCTTATTCACACGCCAGGTTGATGGGCGATTAGTATTATGGGCTAATTCTGTAGCAAGTGGCCCAGGAGTCGAAGTGCTCCAATAGGTAACAGTCGTGCCGATACTTGTGTGTGACGGATCACTAACGGCATCTAGGATTATCATTCATTCAACGCCATACAGGTAAGCCAGATGCTGTGTGAGTGGTGGCGGCCGTTCTATAGACGGGGGATTTATTTTCAGCCATTTGAAAAGCGCGGCTGTGCCCGTCATATGTCAGCCGGACAATGTGTGATCCTACACGCAGACTTGTCATCAGAACTTCCGCATCTGAGCCAGACCGGGGGCACAAATTAGGATGTGGGAGTAGAGAGGAAATGTGATGTGTAGGAAATGATATGATAAGATGCAAAAAGAAAATTGCAAATGCCACCCTGCGACTCCGTACCCTACGCTTTTCGTACAAGCTGGTTAAATTAAAAGAGGTACGGAGATGGCGAGGGGCCTGGAGAAGAAGATCTCTCAGTGGAGGGAATATACGATACGATACGATGGGAGTGTGGATGCGGGTGTGCAGGTATGTAGCAGCATATACCCAGGTATGGAAGCAGAGAAGAAGTATTGTAGCATCGCTACACGCACAATTGGGCTGAAGGGTGCCTGGACAAAGGTGCTGCATGAAGGCCCAGAAGGAGAGGGAGCCCAAAGGAAGAAGTGTGTGCGACCTTTTGGTTCAACATGACGCCCACGATGGGTAGTGGTCGTGCCCAAAGCAGCCGACAATCCAAGAAAATATCCAGTGCCTACCTATCTAGCACTATTGCTTGCACAGAGAGGCAGATATGTACGGAGCACGGATACTAGGCTAGCAATTAACGCACTACTGCGCCAACAGCACGTACTAGCTAGCTCGTGCATGGGATGGAGGCGGCTTGGCAGAGCATCTGGACGAAATGAATGAGATTGGATTATTCATGCGTCGCCCCAGCCATTGTCTTTAGGCCAGGCTCTTTGCAAAAACTCACGCCACTTTGTTGGGTCTGTTTTATGAGTTCTTTTCCATTTCTTGGCTGCCTTGATTTAGACTGAGTTCCATTGCGGTTTAGAATGAAGGGTGTATTGGATTTATTGTTCCTAGAGGAACTACGAGGGGGTGAGATTTTGATTTCATCTTCTGTTGCCTCCCATCTTCCTTTCTGCTTGGGTTGCGAATGGGATGCCTCCGATTCATAAGATGCACTACGTAAAGCGGATCCTTTAAGTGGCTAGCACGAGTGGTCTTTTCATTTACTTTGGGGACCAGAGATTGGCTATTCTTACGAGAAGTGTGAAAATGCGAAAGGTGGTATGCTACAATAGGTACTGCTCGGTATGAATGCAGCTGGGATGTCGTGGTAGATTCAATGTAGATGTGAGGTAGGCTAGATCGATTGCAGTACTTGTATAGTACCTACTTGATGTGGTAGCAGCGATATTTTTAGCATGGCTGGCGCATCTTTATTTGACGTCTTATTTTACGTTAGATTTCACCATGTACGACTGACTTCAAGTACCTTTCAAGGTAGCCGTCTTATGTAAGGCAGATCAGTGCGCGCACAATGTGGACAAACTAAGCAACTGCCATGGGGTTCATGGGCAAGTACAGGAGCAGGGCGCAGCTTCCCTCGTCCAGCTTCCCAGCCCAGCCACAAGGAGCAAGAAAGCGCGACTGAAGGAAGTACCCTCCAGGTAGGGAGGCAGCGTCTGCGCCGAATTCCTACTCACACGCCATCGCGGCGGTTTGCTCTTTAATCTTTTTCTTCCCTCCTTTACCTCCCAACTCTACACCCTCACTTGTGACCTGCGTCTAGGCGAAGCTCCAAAGGCAGTGCTTCGCGCGCGTCGTCGAGCCAATCTTAACTCCTTGCCGCAAAGCCAGGCAGCGTCATCCTTGGGCATTGACTGGCTTGCGGCCACCAATCACTCCATCGTGGCCCTTACGAGGTGCATGAGTAAGTTTGCCTTCGGCTCTGCTTACCATGCTAGATTCTTGCCGACGTGACAGGTCTCTTTTCCTTTCTTTTCCCTTTTGTCTTTTCTCCCAAGCTTCAGCCACTTAGTATTAAGAAGGCTCTGTTGACCGTTAGACAAGGGGGCAAGGGGGCCGCTGATACGACGCCGTTGGTATTCGTCGCATGGAATAGCCGGGCCATCGACGCCGTCTCCAAGTTTTGGGTCGATCCCCATGTCGATATGCTACGGCAGATTTCCCCCATTAGGACTGGCAAATTATGGAGGGCTGCCTCGCACTCATGGTAGAGCCGCGCTACTTTTTGCACGCTCTGACTCCGCATACTGACAAGGGGAAAAGCCACAGCTCCTTCCCAAGAAAAGAAGGAAAACGCAAAAAAAGGACAATGGATCTTCTTTACTAGCGGAACTCCACGCGCCTCTTGACAGCTCTCCTTTTTACTCCTATGGGTAACTCTCTCCTGAAACGATGAACTTGATCCAGGCCTCGGTGATAATACACTTTCGCACTCAAGGCAGACATATGCATGTGCATGCACGAGGCACTGCTACTTACACATGGGCGGACAAGCACTGCGTACAAGTGTGTACTGAAGGCAGTATCATTTGCAAATCGGTACCGGCATGGATCGGCGGGAGGCTATATCGACCCACCTGCGCGCTGGCGATGGGCTGTGATAACTTTGCATGCGCAGAGTTGCAGTAGTAACCCTCCTGTTTGAATGGCAAACAATGGATGCTGGCAACTCAGGCGCCACTAGAGAAATCGACTGGCACACAGTCGATAGCGCGGTTCTCATGCGCCCGGCTTCGTAAAGCGCACGCCAACCCCGCTATTTCGAACTAAAGATGCGATGAGACAAAGATCCATCCAAGAGCTGACGCCAGGATATCCTGAAAGCACTGCGGCAACCTTCCATTCCTTTGGCAATGCAAATAGTGGCTCTAACCTGCCTACCACCACCAGTACGAGTAGTGTGCAGAGTACAGGAGCTGCCTCACATTGCAAGCATTCCTCATCGGTAGGGTTCTCGGACCTTTACCACCCGTTGGCCGCTCAGCCTTACCGCATCAATCGTAAACAACAAATCTTAGGAAGCTCGATGCTACACTCCAGTTCAACGGGGGGGAAGCGATGACACGAAGACAAGCCGGCTCCTTTGGTCTCTAATTCGCTATATTCCTGCTACCTACCCTTTGAGAATCATAAAATCTCCTTCGGAGGCTCAATCGGGGCTAGCATCCCGCTTTTCTCGGACTGTCTCCGTCGCTATTCAAGCAACTTTGTTAGCTCTATACGAAATACAACTCGTAATTTGCATCTGATAAAGGAGCAAGGAAGTCGGCTTCGGCCTGGAATGGTATGTTCCCTGTACCATATACGAAGTACAAGTACCTTTCAATCTACTCTCGGGCTCTCCACACGCTTTAATGGTGTCTCCACTTTATATCTATCGTCATCTGAAATCGTACCATTATTTACGGGCAATTTAGGTCGGCCGTACAGATCGTAATACCCTGGTTCATGACGGCTGGGACTCTATTCTAGCTGGAATAGCTGGAATATGGGCTCCATGTCACCTGCAGCCGGCAATCATCTTGTATGCTGTACTTGAACGGAGTACTGCGAAAGTGCTGCTCATTGCAATTGGAGCATAAGAGATAACTACCACCTCCTGTTATGGTTACTCCGTGCATGATTGGTCAATTTAAACCACCGTATTGCGGCGGATTCCATGCATGCAGCACTTTATACTCTTTGTCTATTGGAAATATACAGTATGATACAACCAGGCCAAAATGAGCAAGCGCAAGATATGGAATAGTAGGCTGTAATGCTACTGCTGATAGTATTTATTATACGAAGCACGGAGCAAAGGCTCGACACAACGCAGATTCTTTTTATAACACGCTTCGATTTGTTCCTAGATCGCCCACGAGGAGTCGAAAGATCTCGCTTCCTCTGACAAGGACAAGGGACGGTCCGACATCACCAGCTTGGGACGCGCTAACTGGGGACGGGAAAAGCCTGACTCTCTGACAACTTCATCTTGCGGTCGATAGCAGTACTGCCGCCTCGTAGCGGTCAGATTCGTCGATTCTCGGCCAACCTGGGTCTAGATTGGCTATTAACCGCGTTTGCTCACGAGTTGGCCGAAGGGGGTGCAAGGATCATGCAAGTTCTAGTCACTTGCTCCATACCATACATGCGCAGCCACCGAAACCGAGCGCAGACCTTATCGAGTTTGCATCTTGGCGCTGAGAACATGCATGTGCATACATGTACGTATGTACGTGTGTATGCGCACGCGCGTCTTATATATGCAAGCCTCCAGAGAAATCACACGGCCAAGGGCAGCTACTGCGCACTGGTAGCTTGTTGGAGCTTCGCGATGCAGCCTCGCTCCCTACGTCTCTGTTTTAAGCGATTATAAGCAAATCTTTTCTCTTTGAAGCCGGGCAATGGCCTTGAAAGTACCCTGGGGTTATACACCCTGGTACAGCTTAGGCTTACAAGCGCGAATGGAATCCGCTGCCTGGTGCGATTAAGTGACAGCTTTAGTCCAATGCCACGGAGACGGTGACAACAGCTGTGTTTAGTTTAGTAGCTCAAAAGGGAGAGAAGGAGCCTGCGTGGAATGCCTCGCTCCCCATTGGTCCTCGACAACCCCGTTCATCGGCTCATTTTTTGCACATGCGAGTATCCATCAGTCGACAAGCTGACATTAGAGATTGACGGGTATCGGCGACAATCATCTGCGTCGGTGATCTATCCGTGATTCGCGATTGGTCTGCCCTAAGCTCTTTCATCCTCTTCTGTCAGTGCTGAAAGTTGTTGATTGTGGCTTTCGTGGCCTCAAATTCACTCCTCTTTAGGTCGATTAGAAGATCACAGAGTCACTAGCTAAGCAGTTGATGGGCCGTGCCGCGCCGACGCTGCTTCGTTCGCCCTCTGGTACAGTATGTGAGTCAAAATAGCTTGTTCATACAACGAAAGTGCCTATTAGGATATCCCATGTGACTTCACAACGTCTCTGCCTAACCATGCGGCAATTCCAGGGAAGCGAATCCTATCTTGCTTATAGTTTTACTGTACTGGAACGATGAGCCTGATGCCTCGGAGTTCATCGCAAATTATCGGCGATGTGAAGGAGAGTGTGAGAAGCATCTGTCAAGCCAAGGTATGAGAGCTGTATAAAGTACGAAATATCTTAGACCACGTACTCCGTACGCTACCTCGCATCTAGACATTAGCGCTCTATGTTTAACGGCGTTTGCCACCCCCAGAGTACGCACCGCGTGGTAGAATTGAGTGCGTCTGGGCAACAGCTCCACTTCAGTCTTCTGTCGACATTTCCTCAAGACGCCCCTTTCCTAACCCCGGCCTAGGACATAACTGCCGGCCGCTTACGCGCGCAGCTACATCACATCGGAGCACCGGATTAGTCCCATCTGAAAGCATCATATCACATCTGATAGATTCTTGATATCCTTGCTGAGAACCTGGTGGCCTGAGCCTGATACAGAGCCACACCCTCTGTGGGCCTTTCCTTCTTTTTCTTCTTTTGCTCCCCTTTGCTCGATTCCGCCTGTTCAAACCCCCACCCTTGTTATTTCTTCTCTTTCGGCCAAAGATTGGTACGGAGTAATACTACTGCTCGTGAGTCTATCGAGCAACTCACACTAGTACGCACGCCTAGGAAGGATACTGACAGGCGTGTACGAAGCACCCTGTGCAGTTTGATCCTTTCACAAAAGGGGCCAGACCGTGGCAATGTTGTCTATCTATTGCACTCCTGGCGTTTCCCTTCCCCTTGTAACTCATGGGCTCTTCCGAGATGGTACTAATCAACAGCTTTTGCAAGCGATAAACGGAGCAGTTTCAGCATTGTTGAGGTAGAGAATCGGCGATAATGCGGGTGTGTCGCGAGAATTCATCCAGATGGATGGGAAGGTATGACTACCGCCACCACTACAAACGCACGGAGTAGCAAGATGTGAGATCGCCATAGTGTGCTACATCACTAGAGCACGCCTACTGATTAATTACCAATAGAAATATGGGGTACATGGCAACTGATCCGTACCCATTGCCATTCCGAGACACGGAATCTTAATGGAGCGGCCCAGATGAACAACCTCGAGCCGCTAGTGTGCGTTGCGAGGCTCTAATATTACTAGCTGCGAGAAAATCGTACGATTTTCACCCGGCGTGGGGAAAAAGACATGTTTGTCCGAGAATGTCTTTGAACTTTTTGGTTGTCCTTTTTCCCTCGCCAGTGCTATAGCTCCTCCGGACACCGGCAGCCGTCTTTCCCCAAAGAAGCATCGTGTACTGATATGTCCGCCGGAAGCCGCTCCCTTGGCACTAACAGCCATATCTCGGCTTTGGTAAGGGGTCTCATCGAAATCGGCTTTGCCGAAAAGGTCTGCTTGGGTCAAGGATGCTGGCCGACTTTTGAGATCAGTTGTCGAGGGGTCCCCTAGCAGAATCTTTTGCCAGCAGGCGTTGAAAAAAAGTAGGGTGGGCCTCGATGGTACTGCCCGCTGTCAATGATGCCGATCGCTTAAATCTAGCCGCACTGTTCTTCGTTACAACAACATTGACTAACTTGAGTGGACTGAGAACGGAGTTCCGGTAGGAGAAAAAAAATAAAGAAGAGGGCAGCTCAACGTGGACAAGCAATTTGCGACGGGTAGCCACTTTTTCTGTTTCGAGCAGTAAACAGTTCATGCGATCGTCGATCGTGTGACTTGTCCCGCCCGACGCCGGGGGTCCCTTTTTTTTTCCTCCTTCTCTGGAAGCGAAGCGATCTCTATTTGCAATTTAGAGCGCGCCACTCCTCCCATTACGGTCTACTCTATCATATATCTAAAGCAACCGTCTCGCCCCATATCGGGGCAAGCGACGATGCCAAGGAAGAGGCAGAAAACGGTTATGCGACCCAGCCTTTTGGCCATGCATTAAACGTAATCTTGTTCGCGACATTGGAGAAGGACCCATCAAGACAGATGGGGATTATGGAGAAAAAAAGAAGATGAAGAGAAGGATGAAAAAACTCCCAGATTAGGGCATAGGTAACTAATTACTAGTGTTGCCTTGAGATATAGTACTCCATACTGACAGCCAAGAGGCGTGCAATTGCCGGCATTTCTTCCCCCCTCTGGCAGCGGAGCTTAAACAACCGTGCGTCGCATTAGAGATGATAGTACGGAGTACATGATAATGCTCTATGACATCAAAGTTACCTTTTTCTCTCGTCTGGTCCCCCCACCCCTTTTTTTTTCACTGCTTTGCTGCCTACTTGGAAATAGTATGGATATTAAACTATGTAGAGAAAAGCTGCCAAGATGGCTTACTGTACGAGAAGGGGAGCGAGCGAGCATACGAGTAATGGCCAGCTTGCAACGGGTCGCGGGAGCCCCGGGCGCGCTGAATCATCATGACCAGGCATAAACTCGGCTGTTTTGCTGATTACTGTATAAGAGACGAGAAAAAGGCCGATATTTAAAGCGCGTTGTCTGATGGGTAGTACGGTAAGCATGCATGCAGCCAACAGTCAGGCGGTGAGATGTCGTGTGGAATACGAAATACGATTCACAGGCGGCCGTCAGCTCAAAGGCAAGTTGCCCAATGAAGTGACTAGAGTACCTCAAAGTGGTAAATACGATTGATCCAATAATACCCTTTTCATCAGTTTTTAGTTTTCTCCTTGTTAGGTGGGTTGCTTTGAGGAAACAAACATCTATTGGCTTGCAGTAAGTAGGAAGTAGTAGCTGCATATACATCATGCAATCTTCTCATATACTTTATGTAGCTTACTATACATTTATGACACATTACTGTATATCGTCATACTTGATCTGAATCCAAGATCCCATTTCAAGTAGTAGTAGGTATTACTTTCACAAATCCATCGTCCCGTTCAGGGGTAATCGTCTGCTGCTGCTCCCCACGTAGAACTTGTACGTGCCCTGCTGTAGCTGCCACTTTTGCCTCTCAACGCTCCAAACGCTCAAGTCTCTTCTCGTGAGGTGGAAAGTTATTGTTTCCGACTGGTTAGGCTGTATGAAAGGCTTTTCAAATCCACGAAGCTGCTTCTCTGGGGCCCCTGGAATGCCAATGTAGAGCTGCGCCACTTCTGCGGCGGCAAAGTTGCCTGTGTTTTCGATGTTGACGCTGACGGTGGCGATTGCATCCCAGAGATCGGTTTGGCCGCCGCTTACGACGGGACCTCCCGGCCAGGGATATGTATTTGCCCCCTGGATGTAGTTGATGGATATGTTGGAATATGTAAAAGTCGTGTAACTAAGTCCAAAACCGAATTCATACCGAGGTTCAATGCCCTTTTTGTCAAAGTAGCGATAGTCGAGATATATTCCTTCATTGAAATCTGCCTGGGGGAAGTTCACAAATTCGCCTTCCGGCTGTGCCGGGTTAAGCAGTTTTCCATAGTCGGATTCATTTTTTGCAACTGTGTATGGAAGTTTACCAGAGGGGCTTGTATCTCCATAGAGCAGAGAAACGAGCGCAGGACCGCTCTCTTGACCTGGCAAATGGGCAAAGATGACTGCTGTAACATTTGGATGATCAATAAAGCCGTCAACTAATCGAGGTCCTGCATTATGGAAGATGACAACTGTCTTGTTACACTGATCCGCCACTGATTTGATTAGTGAATCTGAATAGTCATCCCGAATCGCGGGACGATCAGATCCTTCACAGGAGTATGCATTGCCAAAAACGATGCAGGCGTCAGAGCTAGGCTCAACAGATGGACTATTAGAGATAAAATCGTTGAATATAGCCGTGCCATCTTGGTAAGCCCTCATCTTCAAGGCTTCGAATGGAGAGATGGCAAGTGCCGGTGTGATGGCGCCAGAGCCACAACCGCCGAACATGGTACCATTTTCACCGAATACCGGCAGTCCATTCTCTGAAACATAGTTGGAATTAAGAGCCTCCTGGCCTGTGATCCAATTTTGACTGAGTAGTAAATTCGAGGACGGATTAAAGTCGTCTGGAGTCTTGGCTGAGTAACCAAAGAGGGAAAGCATACGAGGTGACTTCAAAGGCAAAGTATTCTTTGTGTTTTTGACGAGAACGTGACCTTCAATGGCACCATTGAGGAGAACTGGAGCGGCAGCTGGATCCCGTCCATCCACAATCTCATGAGGATCCAGGACATTGGAAGGCATGCCGATTCCTGGCTTTGGGAAGTCTTGGTCTTGATTAAATTGATACCAAGAAGCGATGACTCTAGATGTGTGTCAGCGTCTATAAACTCCAATAGTCGACATCACCATTACCTCATTGCCATATCTGTCACTCGAGACTCTGGCAGTGAACCATTCTTTACAGCTTCAATGAGGTGATCGCCCCAGAAGCCACCATTCGAAGGCATGGCTACATCGAGGCCAGCTTTTGCAGTAGCAACTCCTGCGTGCTGAGCACCCCAGTCAGAAACAACGAACCCCTAGATTCGAATATTCAGTCAGTGTTGCTATAATGGTAGCAAAAAGCAGTAAAGAAGCGAAGAATTGGAACTTCTATATGAGAATTCATGTACCTGAAAGCCAAGTTCGGTCTTGAGAAGGCCATTTAAAGTCTTGCTATTGGAGCATCCATACGAGTTATTGACCCGTTGATAAGAACACATGATGTTCCCGCTACCAGCTCTTACGGCATCCTGAAAAGGCCTATCGAAGGTTGGATAGTCAGTATTTGGCTCCAGATGGGCCTTGGAAAGGCGGTAATACTTGCCATAAGTATACTTCATGAATTGTTTTATCATCAATATTAGAAGATACGGCAGATATATTTCCTCCTGGATTCCGGTTGGTCTCTTGTTCGTTGCCAATATAGTGCTGCAGAATGAAAATCAATATTGATCATTCAACAATCCTTGGGAATGGCGGAAAGTCGCGTGAAGAAGGCTTACCTTGGTACTGGTGATAACGCCCTGCCCCTGTATGCCAGAAACAGTCTGACCAACCAAGACTCCAGACAACCATGGGTCGACAGAAAAGCCTTCCCAGTTTCTGCCTCCACGTACGATACGCCAGGCAGGGCCAACAACGGGGCCAAGCAAGACGTTGACGCCTTTCGTCTTGAACTCACCACCCATGGCAGTGCCACGACGGAAAGCCAAGTCCTTGCTCCAGCTACATTGGGTTAGCATGGCAATGTTCCTTGATCGAGATGTCGAAGCTTCAAGACAAGACAACGAAAGGGGGATAACTTTCTCACCTAGCACCAACGTGAATTCCACTCGGAAAACCGCTGACAAAGTCCGTGTTGCGAAGACCATTACCAGCATCACTTAGGCACATGCCTGGAAAGTTTAGACGTTCGATGGCAGGAATATTGCCAGAACACGTGGAATCTTTTGTGACGCCTGCCGTCAGATTGACCTATAAAGGGTTAAAGAAAGGCTCGGAATCACTTGCGATAGCTCGTTGCATCTCTTTGCCTCACCTTTTCTTCCAAAGTCATTTTGCCAACCAGAAGTTTCGCCTTTTGAAATGCTGCTTCCCATTCGTTGCCGCCCACCATTTCAGCTAAGTTGACGATAAGATTAGTACATTATTGCAAGAGACCATCCTCTATCCACAAGCCAAGTCTAGTACAACCTACGCGATGGATAAACTGGCGGCGACTGGCCATAAAAGTGAGAATCATCCGTAATGACATCTTGGGCAGCGCCTATCAAGTGCGCCAGGCCCGCAAGCAGGACGGCCTGCTTAATAGCAACCATGGCTCCCGTAGGATCGCAACAAAAATAGATAAAGCTGTAGTCGGTAATGCGTGTTCTAAAATGCAGAGCAATTGGAGTCGGGAAAGAAGCATTCGCTCGCTTGCAAGCTTAAAAATATCAAAGTCTCATTAAAGCAGAGTAAAATGACGAGAAGTGATTGTTTACTATTGCGAATTATAGCTCTGTAGGAAATACAGTAATGCCATGTCACGCAGCAAAGATGGCGAAAGCAAAAATGACGAGGATGAAGAAGGGGAGGAAATGAAGGAGACGCGACAAGGGGCAGGGAAAAAAAGTTGCTGGTTGATTGTTCATGCTAGTTTCTTCCAAATATCCAAGACATGCATACGAAAAAAAGGGCTCCCTTCTTTACCATCTCCTCACAAGACGGGCCGCCTCAATCTCCGCATCTCACGCAGTTCGAGTGACCTCCTCATTCACCGACAAATTGGGTAGCAATAGTTTTCTTTACTCGGCTAGCCTAAAGGTGCCCGCCAAATAAAAATAGAGAGAAAAACTGGTAGCTGCTACGGGAGCACATACGAGTCGAATGCAACCGCAACCGGCAGTTTGTTGCCATGCAACGCGCCATTGTTGCTGCTCTTTCGATGGTGGCTGCTGCCTTCCCCGCAAAAAGACTGCGGGAAGGAAGGACGACAGAGCAGTGTTTAGCCCGATTGGCGAGCCTGGCGAGGGGACCAGGCCAATGGGCTTCAGCTTGGCGGTTTACCCGTGTGGGGCCATGATGACGATTTGGTGCCTTGTTGTCGATGACGCAGAAAAATTGAAGATGCTCTCTTGTGCGGCCGTGATGATCTATTTATGGAGCAAACTCGAGATGGTGCCGCTGGTGTATTAGAGGGCGTGAAAAAGAAAGCATGTATATCTGTGTTAGTGGTTTTTGGAACGAAAAAAAAAAAAAAAAGATAAGCGAGTAGCAATTGCACGTTTCGATCGTGCGACCTCCGGGTTATGAGCCCGGCGCGCTTCCACTGCGCCAAATTGCTTTGTGACTTGCTTGGGTTAGAGCGAGCGGTAATCGGCTCAAGAAGGTACAGCCAAATCAAGCAAGCCGAGCCTTGGAACACAGCAACACTCCCTATCATGAACCACGGCAGCTTTTTCGATATCAGGCAAATTCCAAGCATTCAATTCAATAGCGAATTTTACGCACATTAGCGATTTAAGATGTGTCGCACAAATGTGTCAAAAGTTTTCTCAGTATCCAACATCAAAGTATTCATTAGCTAAGCTTCAAACAGCATCTTCCACCTATCAATCTACCACGTGCCATCATACCACTGCCGCACCATCCTCACATCAAACGAGAAAAACAAGAGAGCAATAGGCGTTCCTCTCTGAACATGTCTACCAAATACTGCAGACATGCAAAGCAAAGTAACGAAAGAAAAATAAAGAAAAGAAGAGTTAGGTATCACTGAAGAAGGGTTTTAAAAAAATAACAAATCCACCAATATCTTTCTTTTATCCAAAAAAGATGCCCTGGTTTCCTTTTTCTCCTCTCTTTCTCATTCCACTTCCCATCATTCCCTCTTAACTTCACTTCAGTCCTAATAACGTGCAACTCAAAATAGACATCGTGGGGCCTTTCCTCCCAGCCTGCAATAATCTCCTCCCATCCCCCGATTTGACCATGACTATAATAATAATAAGAGCGACAAAGAAAAATAAATAACAAAAAAATAGAGCAAAGATACGGAAGAGTGTGACATATCCCCGCTAATGTATATATGTTAAGACAAAACAACGCAAAATGCAGCCGAGAGCTTTACTGCCGACGAATAATGAAGGTGAAAGCCGTAAGATGCCGTAATCATGCATGAAAAGGCGCCCGAGTCGACTTGGGCAGCCTAAACCGAGGAGTCAACTTGTATATGTTGGTTGAATCAAAGATCGACACCCAGGCAGGTAAAAATAAAATGAAGAGGTTAGGCGACAATAATAAATCAGTACTTTGGCAAATTGAAGGCCGCTTCAAATAAGTAACCTGAAAAAAAGAGTTGGCAAAAAGGTTCTCAGCGCGGTGCAAAACGAATTAAACAAAGATGATGAACTGGGGTGTTTATAGTATTAACTTTTTGAGGTTTCTCTGAATAATCATGTCCTGCACGGAACCCATTGTGATTTTCAGCAAGTTTGTGTCAGTGGCGTTGGTGAAGTGGCCGTAAATCTCCTTCTCGGGGTTTCTGCTTAGCGCGCGGAACTTGTCGAGGAAATATTTGCTGGCTGCTTTGTAGTCGTCTTCAGGGCCGTGGTAGTCGGTGAAGCCGTACTTGGAGATCGGGCTCTTGGGCAGCTTCTCCTTGAACAGATCCATCTTGTTGAGGAAAAGGATCAACGACGTCATGGCGAACCAATGTGAGTTGGAGATGGACTCCCACAGCATCAGAGCTTCGTTCATTTGGTTCTATAACCGTCCGCGTCAGTTCATGTATCCTCTTTTGGTATATACTAATTTGGGCACTTACGCCGTCCTTGTCTTCAACAAGACACTGATCATAACCACTGATAGCAACGAGGAAGAGCAAGCAGTTGACGTTCTCAAAGCAATGGATCCACTTCTTTCGTTCTGACCGCTGGCCACCGACATCAAACATGCGGTAAGTCAACTGACCTAGATCAAAGACAGTTTCTATGATACCTGTGGTTCTCAATCGAGAGCGGAGTAAGTCTTGGTCATTCGGTACATAACCGTCAGCCCATATCCGGTCGATATCGGTCACGAAGCTGAGTTAGGGTTAGTCATGGCTATACATGTACTCCGAGCAACATGATTATAAAAGGAAGAAGGATAAAAAACCTCGCAGGGTTACTGGAGCGTTAAAAAGGAAAGCAGAATTAAAACTGACTATGTGAGATTGTCATGCAGGGCATATTCATTGCCCTTGGCAATTGCGGCCATTACACCACTGTCTTGCCATAGCAATTTGATAGGCTCTAGGTAGTCCTCGGGCATCTTGCTGTCTGGGCTGATTTCGCTATCAACCAAAATGTGCGCCATGTGTTTCTATAAATAACATTTGTGTCAGCAAATTTCATCGTCACGATCCGTGTAGCACGCCCTCGTTCCTCCTCAGGCTACACCTTGCATCCGTGAACGACGTGACACAAGAATAAGCTTGCAAAGAGTGCACATGTATATCATATAAAGTGCCTAGGCGCCACAGTAAGAGGTAAAACTACTAACCTCGTTATCGGGACTGTCGTATTCGAATCCCATCTCGCCCATTGCCTCGGAGATGGTCTTGAATGACTGAACAATGTTGTTGAAGATGACAGGCTTGAAGTCTAGCCTCTCGTTTTTGTTGAAGCCCTGAGCATATATGAGCTTCATCTGCTTCAGGATGGTAGATTTTCCTGATTCTCCAGCACCTATCAAGACGATTCGCGTTAGCACATTGGATATAACGACGCCAATCAGCGGTACGTATAATTCCAGTCCTCTTGCTCGCTCAACATATCCTTTTCCAACACATCTCTCTTCTTTCCCCCCTCTTTTTCCCTCCTCTCTTATTTGCCGTGATTGATTGGGGCTGACGACGGGATAGTGGACATATCGCAATCAAGACTTACCCAACAGCAGCAGCTTCACCTCCTTAGCCATGCGCTTCTCATCCTGGCGCAGGACCTTATCCAGCTCTCGAGAATGGGCCTCGCCATCCTCGTTCTTATTCCGGGCCCCGAAGCACATCGTGGCGTTGTGTGGCCAGAGATTGGCCGCCGTCGTGATCAAATGCCGGTGAGAATATGCAAAAGCCGAGTTGCCGTGGAGTCGCGTTCACGGAAATACCGATTTGCGGAAAGTCTTTGGCCAACGAGTAGCAGACTTTTTTCTTTCGACTTCGTTTTCAAACTTTATCGCGCGCAAACGTGTACGTGCGGAACGTCACGATGGCAATTGCAATAAGGTCGTCGCTTAGCAACAAAGGTTGCCGCCGTACTATAGCAAGCGACGTTATGGAAGTGAAAAGCGGTGCTTCAAGGCTGCCTCTCTCGCTTTCGACCCCTTTGTTTCGCGATCGTGGTCAATATGCTGCGCGAAAAGCCCCTGTCAATCTCAAGTCCCTGTCGACCCGTCGCTTTGCACGAGTAGCGTCCGTCAATCGTCGCTGTTCGTCGTCGATCGGGGGGAGGAAATCAGGGCACAGATGGAGAAGAGAAGAAGGCTGTACGGAGGAGCAATTCAGCCGGGCAAGGCCACAAGCAAGATCAAGCTTTCCAGCAACTACGTACTGTACTAATAAGATAAGCAACGACGGAAAAGTGGCGACCAACGGGTAAGGTTCAGAAGAGGAAAAAGAGGAAAAAGAGAAAGGAAAAGAGAGAGACGAAGATGCGGCAGAATCGGGATTCGCTCGTCCCCATCCACAGCCGGGGATGACCAAATGCAACAGCCTGTTTCTGCTCGGGGGATGGATTTCTTACAGCAGGAGTCTACGAACCTGGATTCAGCAAGCTGCCGCTGAAGCATGGCATTTGGCATGGGGGTCCCCTGGGAGGTTCCGCCCAGTTCAATGTACCAGCATGCAGCGACCAGGGCCCTTTTTAGTGTCTGCTGCAGCCGAGCCTGCCATCGAGCTTCTGTTCGAGACACCAAGACGCTCTAGCGGCCTTCGATGGCGCACTGCTGGGGGGCAAATAAGGGGCTCTTGGTGGACTCTCCAAGTTGGTACTTGGGCGCTACTCAGCCGAAAGCCAGCAGGTACTTTGAAACGGCGCGAAACTAGAAGCGTCTGTAGTGCGCATTGACAGCACTGAGATGGTACCGCTCTGGCTGGCGTTGCGTAGCGCCAAAGTTCCCTGAGGCAAGTCAAGAGCAGAGTAGACAGTACCATCACTCATGCAGGTGGGCTCTAATTTGGGTCGTACCGACTACTAGCTCATCGTCCGCCATTTCCAGCAAAGCGCACTCTACGGGAGTAGCGGAACAGACACGCCTGAGGTTGCGAGTACCAAACGGGCCAAACGCGCTGCCACGGCCCAGGTACACGATACCTCCGGCTGCGCACTCCGCACGGCTATTGACCTACCTGAGCTCCTCATCTTCAACTCCATATTAGTGGTCCCTGCATGCAGCGCACACGTTTTTGCACACCAACTTGTCGAGACATTGTGGTAACTACCGGAATGGCGGATCGAGACGACTCGTGGCATGGGCACGGCATGACATGAAGGACTCTGGCTATCCCTGCAGTATGGCTGTCTAGTTGGGTCATGCGGAGACTTGTTTGTGATATATAAAAACAGAAAAAGAGAGAGATGGAGAAAATTTTGCAGAGAAGTGGACAAGGAAATACGTAAAAGTATAGAGAAGAAAGGCAAAATAGTATAGTTAGTTGTACGACTAAGAGTCACGCAAGTGGTTCCACTATACAAGTATCGTATGCTTACAGCCATAGGCCCTCTTTCTTGTGCCGTCCTGCTAAGTGCGCATCGCATCACGGGCTGCAAGATTCCTGTTTTTTGAGCACTTCTGCGGTCATTGCATATGTACGTGCGACGTGAGCATCGACCAAGAACTGAGTCGGCCGCAACCTGCTGACGAGCCCGATTTGCAGGATTCATGCGCTACGACTTTGCGCTGCTACCCAAACAGACAAACTATTATAATGGGGACGGCAAGTCCACGACAAAAAGAAAAGAAAAAAAAAAAGAAAAAAACTTCGTGTTTGATAGTAGCAATGCATGCCATATCATATCATACCACTAGTCGGGCACCAAAGCAATCAATATCGCCATCCCAAAAGTCCGAGTTTGCACCGCTTGACTCAAAAACCAGTCTACCACGATTGATTACACGGAGTGCAGTAATATATTCGCCCTTGCTTCTCGGGATACAGAGCGGTAGTAGTGCTGCTAGTGCTGGCGTTTTTCTGCAGCATGGCTTGATGCGGGTAAGCATGAAGATTTGCTATGTAGGGAGAGGACTAGCTGTGGTTTCGATTTGTGGCTTTAAAATAAAAGTGACATCTGATGACGAAGGACGCAAATCAATGCCCATAACGTCAGCGTTCCACTAACCAACCTCGCCCGTCTCAGCCACTCGAAATTCGAAACCGCGTGGCTGCGTTTCTCAAATATCTTGATCGTTTGAAGCATAGCATGCATAAACTCCTCTCCCAGGAGAAGAAAATTCTGTTTTCTTGTCTTGGCACTGAAAATGCTACTTGACACAGCCGTGGCAAAAGGCGGCCCGTGCCAGGGGAGGCTCTCCGCCTTCGCGTGTTGAGTGGAGTTTGGTGTTATAGTAGACACTACACGTAGCATATAGCATGTAGGCATGTAGTTCGGCTCACCATTTTGAGGCTTGCTAATCATCAACCACTACTGCTCGTACTACTGCTAGTTTCTACATACGCAACTATGCTAGGATGAAAAAGGCCAGCCGGTTAATGTCCTATCCCTTAGTGGGAGCCTCCTCCTCTAATAATAATTAGCCTGGGTTCTTTTTGCATACGAGAAGCCATAGTACAGCTACGTACACATGGCTCCTATTAACTGCCTATGCGCGATAGTTTAGTGTGCTGCATGCTAAATAGCAGTACCTGCTAGGTAGGTAGCGGCGATGATCCCTTCTGGATCGTGAATGAGGCCCGAGATAATACTCCATTTCTCAACGGCGCGGTGCCCGCCCAATGTCATTCGCATTCCAGTCGGTGGAGGCATCGGCCGCAAACGGAGATTTAAAGTTTCCATTTGTCTCGCATCCAACCTCCGCTCGCCTCGTGGCTTCCAAGACACTGGAGCTGCAGCGTGGGCTCGGCAGTTTGAGTAGCCGTGGATGAGGCCGCAGAAGAGGACCACTGGAGGTGGCACTGTTGCTACCTCACTTGAGAGGCGGCCCTCCCACAAGCCTTGTCCATATAGCAGTGGCATTTCACACCCACTCAAACCACTGATGGCCCACGTTTATAGTGAGTAGGTAGGGCGTGAAAACATGTGCGAGTAAGTATCTGTGCAGAGTTGTGGACGACTCCACTTATACTACGAGGTGTGTTAGTGTAGTACGAGTATGGCAAGGCTTATATTCATATTTGAAAGCCAAAACTCACAAATGCCCATCTTAATTCACGGGCATGCAAGTGATTTGCAGCATTCTTTGCATCGCGTAGGGGCTTGTGCCTGGGATGAGATACTAGTACGCACTTCGTAGTGTCGCAGGACGATCTTCTGAGCAACATTCTCCTAGCGAGTGTGCAATTACAGCTGCATTTTGCCTGGGCTAGCTTAGTAACATTTAGTGTGAAAATGCCTCGTTGGGCAAGTCCAGCACAGAATGCTGGTACATAGAATGGAGTCCTCTGTCGTATTGGCTCCAGCGTCTGGTATTGTTGAAGCCACTAGTTAGTATTGCCAGTACCTAGGCATGGCATGGCATGCAACAATTGACTCGGCTGTAATCCGTAGCAAGCCGGATATTTTCCCGTGTTGCTCATGGCTCAGCCCGGGCCTTTGAGTCGAGTCCAACCGGATGGATGGCAAACTGGCAAACAAGCGGCAAGCAAAAGCAAAAGCAGCAAACCACCCACCAACCCAACCTCTTTCTGGGCTTGCTTGTGCAACCCTCCCTCAGGCACGTTTTGGCTCACTTGGTGTGTTGCTGCCAACTGTCACGCCTTGTCACCTGTCAGCTTTCCTTTCTTTTTTCTGCTTCCCGCCCCCAGTCTCGTGGCCTCATTTGCTCAACGGCGCAGGAAACCGCGTGGCAATTTCGCAACGTGCTCTTGGCCGCCTAGCTAATATGTGACATGTCAAAAGTTGGGCGAGAGAAAAAAGATTAGTGCGCCGATGGCGGGCCATGTTTGATTTGAAACATCGGCGCCATGGCCGGGATAGAGTAGCGTTGGTAGTTGAGCCGGGGGCCTCATCCCTGCTGGACTAGATTTGAAAGGGCGCCTCTTGACTGCTACGAGTAAGACTAGGTCGAACAGGGGACGGGGAATCGCCTTGGCTGCTTGGGCATTGTCTGTTTGCGTCTGTCGTTGAATCGTAGAATTCCGCTGCACAGCTGCTCGTATACCCTGGGCGAAGAGCCTTCGTGCAGCTTCTCATCTCCGCAATAGCCAGATTCTGGGCGATTCGATGCTGATAACACCACAGATGCTTTGTAATGCCGGATTCCTAACCAGATACTCCGAACGTTGTTATTCCGAATTTCAATCTTCCGCTCCGCATTCACTGATACGTCATATCGTTTCTACCTCTAGTTCACTGCTTGTATGTAGGTACTCATCAACACTGAAAAGCCCTACATTGTCTTGAATGCGAATTTACCCCTATAAATTATAGTTAATAAGTAACCGCCACCAGCTTCTTATTGCAAGTAGTTAGATGGTGAGTATAGTCTTTTCGTTAGTTTATTAAAAAAAAAAAAAAAATTAAATACAAAAGGCATAACCCTTTTTATATCCTGCGTCTGTTGTAGGGTAGTATCAAACTGCCAAGCCTGTACAGTATTTCGACGCGCAGTAGTTATAAACGCGCAAAGTAATGCCATCGTCACTTATTAACCTTGTAGTTATTATCATTGTGATCATTAGGCATGGGCGGAAAACAAAAAGCTTCGCACCCGCAAAACGCGACATTTTAGAAAGCCTGCAGAGATATTTGGCGAAATCTGCTGCATCGCTCCAACTTATTCTCCCGATCTGATATTGCACGTCAGCTAGATTTAGTGGAGTTGACGGCCATGCATGTTGGTGCTCGTAGCTCGGAGCACCCTTGAGATATACTACGAAGTACTGCTGCAGCCAACCAGCAAAAATCCCAGCAATTTAGCCGCCCCTTGTCCCTGATGCCATCTTTAAACTGAAAGGAGGCAAACCGTCTTCTCCTTTACTGAAGCAAGTGAATAGGTTCCATACCAAACTACGGTCAGGGATCGCCGATGTCTCCTAGAATTCGTGCTCACTTGTTACACCCATGCCACTCTGAGCTGACCATTCTTACATCGGGCATTGAACCAAAAGCAGCTGTGGTGCAACCTTGGCATCCTATCCTATAATAATGACCGAATATCGGTGTTAGCCGCTAGGAGATTCCAGAAGAGAAGCTTTTTTTTTTTGCCCCAGATTACATGGTGCCTTATAACTACTGCACCCTTTTCGAACAACTTCTCTATTATCGCCATCTGCAGCTAACCCCAACATAATGCACAACTGCCCTAAAGGGAAAGAAATCAATCCTATGCGTCACTTAAATCGTCGTAAGCCATTTGACCTGCCATAAAGGCACGCTGACCTCGCGATGATCTAGTCCGATTCTAGATCCCCTTGTAATAAGGAGCAGCCATACAAAATTCGGATGGCAGCTCTATGTCTCTGTTGCCTTCTTTTATCACTCTATGTGATATCCGGTAGTGATAGATGGTGACTTTTGTGAGTTTATATTATGAACAGCAAAGGTAGTGATGAACCTTTTGTTGATGACTCCCAAGAGTCATGTTCCAGAATGTTCTGTCCACATTGAGAACATATGCAATGAGATGGCAAAGCTACCGTAGGATACTTCACCTGGATTGCCAGGGTAGCTGTAGCCAGCCGGGCAAACCAACTTCCATAGACGCGTACAGTTCCAAGCTCACCGGCCATTAAATTCTCTCGACATAAGAGTAGCTCTTCCCACGTCGTTATCACCTTGAGCTGATTTCCAAACTTGTCAACGAGAAGCTGACATCGCCATCGCCATGCCGCACACAAGAACAGCCGAAGAAACGAGACAAGTCCTGGCTCTGCAATGCACGTATAATGTCTAAATCAGCCATCCATCTTGATCCGTCATACACTGATATCAGAGCCTCGCGCATCACTATGTCAGCGTCGACAGCGCCACGACCACTGGCTAACGGGAATTTGTAGTCGGTAAGCTTAAGATGTAGGGAAGTCTGAGTGAAGGAATTCCCGGGCTGTCCATCAAAGCTAGCAGCCTGTAAAAATCTTCTTCGCATAGGGCTGGCTTGTAGTATTCGAGGCACCGGTGGTGGGATGAGCATGACAACCCCGGGGTAACCCAAGTTACCGTGAATGCGTCGAATCCCCTTGAAAGCTGATTTACTCGAATTGTCTTCCAAGGCCGGGTCTTGGAGCAGCTTCTGAAGTATAAATAGAATTCCCACTCGCCATGGCCATGGCCATAACCAGCTCGACTTGGTCCGGATGTAGGTCGCACCCACCTGATTCAAGCATTGCCAAACACGAAAACTTGGTGGCTCTCCAAAAGTTGCCTTCCTTACACTCAGTCTGATCGCAAACATTAGCAGCCCAATATGCACGTCCTATAGGCTGCTTGGTAATGCTAATGGAAATCGTTGCTCCAGGCCAATCGCTGTATAAGTCTGATATAGCAGATGCGGCCCTCAAAGATCTGAAAAATAAGGCACTTTGCCGACACTCTCCATCCAAGGAATCGGAGTAGTCTACTATGCCTAATTCTGGGAGTCCGTTAAGATATGTCCTCAAGCGGCTGGGATCCAGGGCTCTGGAGCGCAGAATTCCTGCTAACTCGGGAAGCGTATAAGAGGGTATGTTTAATCTTGGTGGCATTTCTGAGAAGCAATGAGGCGACTCCATTCGCTTCCACGGACCGGAATAGGACTGCGCGCCCATTTTCCAAATAAGGGGAGTCATCTTGGTATTCTAGCTTATCATCCGGAAGATTTATAAATTGACGATACTCTTCGTCTGTAATATGGCGTCCCGGAGAAGAAACCGCGTTTGTCTGAGTGTATTCTCCAGGAGCATCCATCCATTGAAACTCAGTTCCACAGGAAGTAAGTATAGTGCTATCAATGTATAAAGTACTTCTCACGGAGAGCCAGTGACAATCTTCATCTGGGATCCCTGAGGCAGACTGGCAGCTTCGAGCATTTGTGCATCGTAAAGTTCGCTCCATGCCCGCAAAGCCAGACAGACACGAACACATTGAAGTGCATCGGACTCCTTGTTCCAAACAGGGGCAAAGATAGCGACAAGAACCATTACCCCTCTCAGCACAGTCGCAAATTTTGACTGCCATGGCAGTTTCATCCAACATTTCCCAGTGAAGTTCTCCAGAATCCCAATCCTGCCCCGAGAAAGATGAAGGTATTTCATCAGCAGTTTTGTCAGCAGTTTTCCCGGTAGCTTTGCTAGTAGTTTCGTTGGAAATATCAATGTACCGTTGCGACAGAGGATCTTTAGTGCGGTTGATATGGACCCATCGAGCATGCCGTTGTGTATCTCGCGGCTCTCCTCCAGAGGTCCGTTTTCTGGTTTGCCGTGCTATGGGAACCGCGGAAGCAAATTCCCAATTGCCTTCGTAGTCAATATCTCTCTCGGCCATATCGCCACTACCGTGTCCGACTCGGGGTTTCGTAATGATTATACAATCTTTACTACGCAAATGTATGTCTTGAGCGAGGCGTCGGAGTATGGCGATAGATCCTTCCATGTCACGACTTGGAGCATAAAAATCTGGCGAACATTTGAATAAAAGGTATGGGTTAAGTAGTCCAAACATGGGGACAATATCGCGAAATTCATCGTCCAGGAAGTTCCGACCTCGCCGTCGGCCGAACTCGATGAAGTAGAGCGTTGCATCTCTCTCCTTTTCGACAACAGATAGGAAATCCTTTGCTGTATCAATGAGAGGGGTGATCCAGCCTAAGGGGGTATTATAGCCTTTTTCGTCAGTTGCGCTGTTGTAGGATCCAATGGCGTCTCCCAGTGCAGAAAAACACTCTGCTGCTTCCTCAATGCTGATTAACGCTGGCTGAGCCCAGCCTCCAAGGACGCATCCAAAAATGATGTAGCGGAGTTCTTCGACCGTGATCCGGTCACTATCCTCTTCCAATAGCTTCTCAATAACGACCGGGTCTCCATAGAAACGCAAGTGAGAAAGCGATACTGACCAACTAACCCCAGAACAGTTCTTCTCTTTCGCCTCTAATCCAAGAGTGATAACGCCCCCGGGCTTAACAAGTGGATCATTAAATGCAACATATTGGTTCGGAGAGAAGACGTTTAAATCTGGATATATGTGCCATGACATGAGTCCTAAAATCACTGAGCTATTTGTTACATCCTGTGGCACACCCTGTATCAAGTCCTGGGTCGTCTTCATCGCCATAATCCAGTTCTCCACCACGTTCGAGTAGGTTGTACCGGAACTGTGTATCGATGGAAAATTCTTGACAATTAGTTTCAATTGAGTATCCTCACCGTTTCTTCACTTCGTTCGCGGTCTGTAGCCATGCGCGTGCGCTGGCATCCCAGCTCGCCAGATTGTCTCGCAAGATCTGACGACCTTTTTCTGCGGCGTATAAAGCTGCAAGACCCTGTATTTGAGAGGCCTCGGCGGCTTGTTCAATATCTTTCAGCCGACCATCAACAAGCTGCATCCAGATAGCCGTAGCCTCAACATTGGAAAACATCGAGCCAGCATACAAGCAAGCAGATGAAGCGCGATTATAGTCTTTCCAGACGATGCTGCTACGTAGATAGAAGTGCCGTCCACCCCAAAATGCCCGGAAAATGGACCGTGGTCAGCGTTTTGAATTAAAAATTTCTCAGCATCAACACATTCGAGCACAATATGGAAGTGGATGAGTAGTAATTCTACATACCCTCAGATCAAACTGAGATGAAGTCGCAATTTCTGAGGCCCGTTCCCCATATGCGGCAGCAAGAATGTCGATGTTCGGAATAACCAGCTCGAACAAAGCCCCGAGCCTGCGAGCTATCCTGTGCTGGGGTCCGGACTCAGCATTTTGTCGACGATGCTGTGAGAGCGCCTTGCCTAATCCTTCGAATTGCCTAGGAACTTCCATCTCAACGAGAGCAAAGTCTAAGTTTCCAGTCGCCAGTGCAAAGCTATTTTCTTTTTTTGCAGACAATATTGAAGCACTGAGTTGCGAATTGAATGCCATTCTGTATTGGTCCGTTTTGCGTTCTGGTTAATAACCAGAGAAATCGAAATTTTATGTACCTTTTTAAACTATCGTTTATAGGTGTAAACCAGCAGCCCGAAAGCAAGCTGCATTATTAGCGTCGCCCAATAACAAGTAAGAGAACTATATGTACTTCATGTCATAATATTAAAGCTGCACTTGAGATGGCCCTTTGCGCATTTTGCCATCTGATGTTATATTCTGTGTATTTTGACGAAATCGTGACATTACTAACGAAATCAGTATTCAGTATTTAATGTACGGCTCTCTTAATATCGCTATGTTGGTAAATCATTAATTATTGCGGAGCGTCGTTGGCTTCACACCTTGGCCCCATATACAGACTGTGGTTCAGATTAGGGTCGTTACGCACGTAGTCCGATCGGAGAAGCTCATCAGCAAAATCAGCAAATACAGTGCTCATTTTTTCAATAATGTCGACCAGAGCCAAATTTTATTTCTCAAGGGTAGTCAGCGCAGCCTCTTTCCGAGGTCAGAAAGCGTCTTGTGCGTCACGAAGCCGAGCTCTTCGTGGCTGTAATATACCGTGCGCCATAAGCACTCAAGGCAGACATTCTGCTCTTTATTAGAGGTTCCTCGTACCTGTAGATGAGTCTCCCGATGTCCTCAATTACCAGCATCCGAATTGAGGGGAAGTTTGGCTGCAAAACTTTGATCAAGGTCCAAATCCATGGCCAAAAACTTGATTACAAGTAGGCATGTTTGCTCTACTATTGGCAGCAAGATGAAAGACGTGGAGCAAAACGGGCGTCACGGCTCAAGATTTGGTCCGAATTGGTGCGGAAATGAAATAAACAGGTGTTTATTTCCTTACATCCGAGGACTTGGGCAAGGACAGCGGCTTACATGAGGATTGAGTTTCAACAAGCCCACAGTTTTTCGTTGAAGTGTGTGGTGCAGAGTACACTAGATGCTATAATGTTTGCCCAGAGTAAATTTTCCGGAAGAAAAGGTTCATTTAGACACCACTCTCGTGCATCTCAGCGTTTGAAAGGGTATTTAGGCAGCCGCCAAATCGTAACTCTGATACTAAGTTTAAGTTATTGCATCATAACCAATGATATCACCACATAAGCAGTAGAGTCGACACGCGGCAATATTAGCAGGGGCTAACTTTATTGTATTGGGAAATTGTCCAATTCTTTTACTAGGCCGAACGAACCGACGGAGCTGTCAATAAAGACCTCGAAGAAGCGCAGTATGCAAATATACCTTAAAAAGAGCATTTACACGCGCTTTATGCTACCAAGTTATAGCTTTCCTCAGTTATTCTGGTATCACCGTGTGCTTTAATCCTTGTATCAGTTATCAGAAGCTGTGGATTGCAGGCGTTATGAGGATAGGTATAAAAATGAACCTTTGACTTCATCTCCAAGGTGCCCATTCGCAATGCAGAATGTGAATATAGGCAAGATTGAGCGGGGAATGAAATATTAAAATAAGACCAGCAATCCCTATTGATAAAAAAAAGTAAGCGTCGCAAGTGTAAAAAGAGTTCTATTCGCCAACCTTTGCCGACATTTAACGCATAACCACCTCTCTACATGTAACTAACCATTATATCCAGCAGTACCACATCTGTCGATATCAAATTCTCCAGCTGAATATCAATTCCTATCGAGCCGAACTCGTTGATGAGAATCTAGTCGCAATGGATCATTTAGTTCGCGATACAGCCTTTGGCATGCTAGTTCGATGGGTAACACGGGGCAGATTTCTCAAGTATCCAGAGGATCAAGCAACTTTTCAATGTCCGACCTGTTACAATCCGCCAGTCGTGCAGCGCGCGGAGAGCGCGTCGGGGGACGAAGCAAGTAGCGCAGAAATGGCGCCCGTGAATGCGGATTTGGATACGCACTTGATAGGAGAAGCCGATTGTGAGGACCAAGAGATTTCGAGAATCGTATCTCGACCACAGATGTCACGAGTCGAAACAGCATCTTCTTTAGCACAGGCATATGACGATGCGACCCGCCAAGAAACTGTGAGGTCAATGCATTCTATTATCTCGCCCAAGACCACGGAAAACGGCATTATTTTGGTCGACTGGTATACTACTGATGATCAGGATAATCCACAAAACTGGTCAAAACAAAGGAAACTCTTCACTACCACCCAGCTCTACTTGTACACATTATCCGTGTACATGGGATCCGCGATTATAACACCCTCTGAACCAAAAATCATAACTATATTCGGTGTTTCGCCAGAACTTGCATCGATGAGCCTTTCTATGTACGTCCTTGGCTACGGCGTTGGGCCCTTGTTATTTTCCCCTTTATCTGAGATTCCAATTATTGGCCGCAATCCGCCATATATACTCACATACTTTGCCTTTATTTTAATCTCGATTGGAACCGCTGTTGTTAATAATTTTCCTGGGTTAATTGTTTTGCGCTTTCTGCAGGGATTTTTTGGATCTCCTTGCTTGGCCACCAGTGGAGCGTCTTTTGGCGATATGCTCAACCTCATTGCGCTGCCGTATGCGCTTGCTGGCTGGGGCACGTTTGCAACCGCTGGGCCTGCTATTGGGCCTTTGGTTTCGGGGTTCTCGGTTGCGGCCGAAAATTGGCATTGGTCTTTGTGGGAGATTGTTTGGACAAGTGCTCCTATCTTCGTCCTCATGTTCTTTTTCCTACCTGAAACATCCTCGGCGACTATTCTGCTCCAGCGCGCCAAACGTCTCCGCCGACTGACTGGGAGGAGCGACCTACGATCACAGTCGGAAATGGACCAGCATAAGTTAACGGTTCATGAAGTGATTGTCCAAAATCTCTGGCGACCCTTTGAGATCAACATTCTCGATCCATCCGTTCTGTTTACTAGCCTATATACAGGCCTTATGTATGGGATCTTTTACTCCTTTTTCGAGGTTTTCCCGTTTGTATACACTACTGGCCTTCCTGGCCTTGCCTCTCCGACTCATGGCTATGGTATGAACGAGGGCGAGCTCGGTCTTATATTTATTTCTATTAGTGTGGGCGTCGTCTTATCTCTTATTTGTTATGCAACATACCTGAGATATGTATTTGAACCCAGCGTCCTTAAGCACGGGTTCGGCGAACCAGAGCGGCGTCTTATTCCTGGCCTTATCGGCTGTTTTCTGGTTCCCATTGGCCTATTTCTTTTTGGCTGGACGGGAAATTCGAGTCCAAAGATTCCCTGGATTGTCCCCACCATTGGCGTAGTATTTATCAATTCTGGGATATATATTATTCTTATGGTTATTTTCATTTATGTTGCTTTAAGTTATCCGATGTATAGCGCAAGTTTATTTGCAGCAAACGATGCTGTTCGGAGTAGTTTGGGGGTTGCCGCAATTCATTTTTCGCGGCCATTGTTTATTAACCTGGGTGTTGGGAAGGGAACCAGTCTACTTGCAGGACTGAGTTGCGCGGGAGTGATTGGGATATTCACGCTTTATGTTTATGGAGCGGCTTTGCGACGCAGAAGTCGGTTTGCTGTGAAGTAGATGGCAAAATCCTGTGGCGGCAGGTTTAAGAACTGAGGAGGCTGAAGATTCTTGGCGATTGGAATTTGGATGCAAAACTCTTGTGCCCCCATAACGGTACTAGAAATGTAATAGAAGGCCGGCTTGGCAGGACAGGCTGCTTCAAGGCTAGATACCTAGTGATTGACTTGGAAAATTGTTATTTAGAAACCTAGTTTCGTTATCCAACACCTCAGCCGTGGCAATGTCACGAATTCACAGCTATTTACTGCTTCTCCTGCTTCTGACTATGAATGGCAGTTGGATATTTTTCATGTATGGACTGACTGCCTGATGGGCCACAGCTGGGGTGCCGAATAATAATTCTCTTAATTTGGCCCGCTGTCTGCTTGTAAGAGGTAGCAAATCAAGGTCAATGTAGCAGCATGTCAGGGGATAAAGTTACGACACATGTAAAACGAAAGATCGTTAGCGGCGCCATGGGAGCAAACCGTCATAGGTCGCTTATCCATTTCGTCCACTCAACAAATAGCCTGCCCGGCTAGCTCAATCGGTAGAGCGTGAGACTCTTATGAGTTACACATTCTGTATACAATCTCAAGGTTGCGGGTTCGACCCCCGCGTTGGGCTTTTCCTATATTTCCAAAAAATGATTGGTATCTTTTTTGATCTTTTGCTAAAATTTTCATCTTGGTTTTATCAGCCCCATATGTCTCCATTTTTTACTTTTTACAGTATAATTGTTTCTTTTTTATGGCCCCGCTTCACGGGATTAGACAAAATAAACTACGACGATGGTCCCCATAACATCTCCAATTCGGAGAACTTGGCAATAAGCGAACACTTGAAGGCCGTAAAAAACCGATACCACACGCTTGCATTTTGTACAGATACTGGTTGCTGGTAGAACGAATCATAAAATGGTGGTATGTAGAGATATAACATGGTCTTACAACCACAATCACAATCTTTTACATGGAAGAAAGGAGAAAAGTATGGATGCTGATGTTAGTTTCAGGGTAGGTGGATTCTGGGGGTGAAGTTTTCATGTTTATGTATGAGAATACAGTCTAGGCAGCAGATAACATAAGTCAGATCGCTGAAGAATTCTACAATATATTTTGATAGTCAAATGGCCTAATGCAAACTGGTCCATACGAGGAGATTTAGTGAAATGTACTCGTACCGATGCATCATGTGTAGTTTGCAGTCTTGCCTACTATTTCGGCCACCATCTCTCCAGGCTTGCCAATCCACTAATAACTGCAAGAAGTGCAGCACAATGTTCATAAGAGTAATAGCCTGTTATAATTGATAGCGTGATGAATTGCCTGATGAGGGAATTTCCTGAGAATTCAAGGCCTGGTGGGTTCGTGTTTGCTGCAAGCGGAACCCAGTAGCCAGTCATGAAGTGCTCCAAACATGAGCCTTCGTCCACATTGCCCACTAACTTTTTTTTTCTCTTCTGCGGCCCCAGGTAAACATGCGACGGCTTAGTCAAAAAATACTTTAAAGGTTATCATTTCCGGGCTTAGAGCTGGGCATCGTGGCCAATCAGCAGGTCGTGTGGGAGCTCAATGGAGGGCTTGTCGTCCAATGGCTGGTCCTGGTTAGCTCAAAGCTTCCCGACGTCATGTTTGTCAAAAGGGTGCCGGCAAGGTACAGGCAGCTGCAAGCACTCTGCAAGGTGTAAACCCAATCAACAGGTACCGAATCTCATAATTCTACGCTGATACTGCTCTAATTAACATCATTTCAGGCATATTACATGTAAAAGCAACAAAGCATCTCCATGGCCTTGTCCAAATGGTCCCAGTAACTCGCCCACGGCTGCAGTCCTTCTTCCAGACCCAGAGCCGGACTCAGATCCAGAACCACCTTCTTGGGGTCAAGTCGGTGAAAAGTGCGCCAAAAATTTTCACCCCACCAGACTCAAACCCAGCTACGGCTCGTCGTTGCGAGTTAGGCGCTCGGCTGCCTGCGTCTGGGCTCCCGTCTTTTCTTCGCTCGTCGTCACTCCCTCTTCTTTCTTCTTCTTCCTCTTCTTCATTGATACCCCGTGCTATATCCTCACGAGTCCTTCACACCACAGCCAAAATGTCCAACGAAATTGTTCACCCCACCATCAAGGGTATGTTTGCTGCTGAAATCCCATTCTCACCTTGTGTGCTCATACCCCGCCCTATCTGGAAATTTTTATTCCAATTGCCCCTCCACGGCCATGTTCATGGATGGCGGGGCATGACGTTGGAATCATTAGCATATGCTTCTACCATTGCATTGAATATTTTCTTTTGATGCATAAGAAGAGCAAAAGCTTTCAGACGCTGGATATGGCTTGAGATAGCTAGAGGAGTCCCTTTCTTTATCTAGGCGCTGCAAGTGTTGCGATAAGAAGTCGTGATAAGAAAAAAAAAAGTTCAGCATGGGATCTCCAATTGAACTGGAGGCGATATGCAGAAATGAAAACCCAGCCTCAATCAAGCTGTGCTTTCGATATTGCATTCGTCCATCACTGCTACCGCTGTGTAGATTTACGCTAACATCTGCAATCACCCAGATGGCTGGTTCCGCGAAATCTCCAACATGTGGCCCGGCCAGGCCATGACCCTCAAGGTCGAGAAGGTCCTGCACCACGAGAAGAGCAAGTACCAGGACGTGCTCATCTTCAAGTCCACCGACTACGGCAACGTCCTTGTCCTCGACAACGTCATCCAGGCCACCGAGCGCGACGAGTTCTCCTACCAGGAGATGATCACCAACCTGGCTATGATGTCTCACCCCAACCCCAAGAAGGTCCTCGTCATCGGCGGTGGTGACGGCGGTGTCCTCCGTGAGGTCGTCAAGCACGACTGCGTCGAGGAAGCTATCCTCTGCGACATTGACGAGGCTGTCATCCGTCTCTCCAAGGAGCACCTCCCTCACATGTCCGTCGGCTTCAGCCACCCCAAGGCCAAGACTCACGTCGGCGACGGCTTCAAGTTCCTCGACGACTTCAAGAACACCTTCGACGTCATCATCACCGATTCTTCTGATCCCGAGGGCCCCGCCGAGAGCCTCTTCCAGAAGCCCTACTTCCAGCTTCTCCACGACGCCCTCCGCGAGGGAGGTGTCATCACTACCCAAGGTTGTATGTCTCTTTTTTCTTTGAGAAGGCGTGTAGTCCCGCTAGGGTTTTGGCCGGCATGCTAGAGCGACCCGTTCTGGTTTCCTGTATTTTGCATTTTTTTGCATTTTGGAACCAGCTTTGGTGACTGCATCCATACTCCGACTCCCTAGGGGCTGCCAGAGCTAGTGCTGCTTTCTCAAGAGGGCCGCTCGGTAGTTCCGAGAACAGCCGCTAATAAAAATTTCATAGGGCAGAGCATTCTTTGTTCAGCTAGAGCTTCAGCTCCCTATGCTTTTGTTTTTATTTTCATCGTTATTATACCCAGTAGATAACTAACTGTTGTAATTCCGTACAGCTGAGAACCAATGGCTCCACCTTCCTCTCATCACCCAGCTGAAGAAGGACTGCAAGGAGATCTTCCCCGTCGCCGAGTACGCCTACACCACCATCCCCACCTACCCCTCCGGCCAGATTGGCTTCATGGTCTGCTGCAAGGACGCCACCCGCAACGTCAAGGTCCCTGTGCGCAGCTGGACCCCCGAGGAGGAGGAGAAGCTGTGCCGCTACTACAACGCCGAGATCCACAAGGCCAGCTTCGTCCTGCCCACCTTCGCCAAGAAGGCTCTGGAGTAAGGGAAGTTGACACGAACGAGATATACGAGTGTGGTAAAATAAAATGTAACAAGAAGGATTTGGATTTTCCTTTGTTGATGAGCGATGGCATTAGCGCAGAAGGATAAAAAGTTGGACACAAATGGCCGCGAAAAGGATCAAGGGATATATAGAGTGATACACTCTGAATGTAGAGAGAAGATAAAAATAAAAGATCTAATAGATCGCTTTTCTCATGACAAACTACAGCCTTGGTTGATTCGGTCTGTCTACAGTGTGTGAATGCCGTGAAGTTGACCTCGTAATTGAAGCATGATATTTCAATGAGTATACTGGCGCATGTCATTTCTCAAGTGTATTATCATTAATTTTAATTTTAAGTTTCTATTTTATTTATTCTTTTTGCCCGGCATTACGCCTTTACAGCTTGTCAAACGAAATCTGTCCCTGGCTAACATCAGGATACACATCAAATCTCCGCTGAGAGTTCAAAGGGATGTTTCTCCGCGTCTCAGTGATATCCTCGTCCACCAACTCTGCCTGAATAATAGCCTCGTTCTCATCTGCCTCAACCAGGACCTTGGCCATGGGATTCACAATTAAACTGTGTCCCCAGGCGTTGTAGCTGGCGCTCATATCTCTGGCGGGGCTGCAGAAGGCCACATAGATCTGGTTGTCCACGGCGCGGCCCTGAGCCAGCAGACGCCAGTGCAAGTTGCCGGTGGTGAGGTTGAAGGCACCGGGGTAAATGAGGGCGAAGGCGCCGCGGCGGGCAGCAATGGTGGCCAGCTCGGGGAAGCGCGCGTCATAGCAGATGGCGATGCCAATCTTGCCGTACTCGGGCAGGTCGACGAGCGTCACCTTGTTGCCGCCAGTGAGGACTTCAGATTCCTTAAAGGTGATCTTGCCGGGGATGTCGATGTCGAAGAGGTGGGTCTTGCGGTGGGTGGCCAGCAGCTTGCCGTCGGGGCCAAAGGTCAAGCTCGTGTTGTAGTATTTCTTGGTTTCGGGTTCGAGCTCAGGGATGGAGCCGCCGACAAGGTAGATGTTGTTCTCGGCGGCCATGGCCGATAGGGCGTGGAACGAGGGGGCCTGCTCCTTGGTGGGCGGAGAGGGGAGCAGCGTCTCGGCGTACTGGGGGAAGTAATTGGTTCCATATGGAGAGTTGAAGCATTCTGGCAGAATAACGAGCTTGGAGCCAGACTGAGCGGCCTCGGCTACCTTTTCAGCAGCATGCTTGAGGTTGGCATCCTTGTCAGCGCCAGAGGCAAGCTGAATGCAGGAGATCTTGATGGGCTTCTTGAGCACCGAAGCTGGAGCTGAGGACATTTTACGGAAGGCTGCTGAGCGAAGGAGGGGTGCGAGGGCTGTTTGTGGCTTGGAGAGATATCTAGGGCTTTGCAAGAGTGAAATTGATCTAAACAACATTCGCATGGCGGAGAAAGATAGTGGGCGGGGAGAGGAGAGAGGAGAAATTGACTTATAGTGAGGTAAGATAATAGCTTCCGGTTGACGCCCGATGGCGATGCCGGCGCTTCGGGTCGGCCACGGAAGAGGAGCTGCTGCTGCTGCTACCTTAAGAGCCTAATTCTTTACGGAGAGCTAAGGCGCGACGAGTGTGTACATGTGTTTTGCAAGCACCGTGCGGGGAAGTGCTTGTACTTGTACCTACATCATGCACGTCATTTGGAGAGCCATGCGACTTAAGAAAAAAAAAAAAAACACTGCAAAAGAAGAGCATAGAGAAAAAGCACAAAACATGAAGCAAGCTGCGCAGCTTATTCGTAGCACAAAAGACAAAAAAAAAAAGGAACCAATTTAGCAATTGCACGTTTCGATCGTGCGACCTCCGGGTTATGAGCCCGGCGCGCTTCCACTGCGCCAAATTGCTTTTTCTTGGTGATATTGTATCGTGGTATGACTCATTATATAGCCTTTCGCGAGATGAAGTGGATACACCTGCGAACGTCTAACGGCGATTGTCCTTATCGTGCAGAGTGAGACCCGAGCGTCCTATCAGCCGTGCTTGGATCGAGGATAGGTAGATATGCTGTCTGAGCCTGTGTCATATGAGTGAATGACAAATGAGACGAGAACAGCGGGCTAATGCTGGTGGTTGCCTCGAGCTGTGCGTTCATTGGAGGCGATGAAGAGGGAAGCGTCATGTAGCGCGCGGTGATGTGTTTGCGATGAGATGTCGCATTCGTCATGCAAAATGGCTAGGCGATGGAGAGGCCACCTATAAGTAGTTGGCACTCTTTTACAGTAGATATCTAACAAAAACACTTAAAGAATAGCACTAACTTTGTTAACAAGCTAGCTTTCGGTACGTACCTCTTATTGCACTGCCTGCTTCCCGCCTGCCAGGGATCGAGTACCTGCGATCTGCCACAGCCTCAATCTGTCCAGGCAGCGCTGGTTGGTTCTTATCTCCTTTCACTTCATTGCTCAATTCCCATCTCAACACCTGTTCTTTTTGGTTTTCCTGGAGAAATAGTCTGCGATACGTTTTTTTTGTGTGCCTCAGTCATGACACGGGTCTACGTCTACACAGCTGGCCTGGTGGCCTTTGTTGCCGGTACGTCATCAATCAACGTGCGCCCCAACAGTCGCAGCTACTGCCACATACGAGCTTGAACCTGCGATGGATTGCCAAGCGCAAGAAAAATGGAACTAACTGTACGAGTATAGCTACGGCCATGATTGTCGCCTCCGTCACAGAGCCCCATTGGGTTTCGTACTCGGTTACCACGACCTCAGGCGAGACGCTTGAGAAGCACATTGGCCTGCACAAGAGCTGCTCCAGTCTCGACGATCCACACTGTCGCGATTTCCCTTCCAAGGAGCTTTGTCAATATGGGGAGCGATACTTTTGCTCCATGTGGCGGACTGTCGGCTTCATGGCTTCGTTTGAAATAATTCTGTGTCTCGCCAGTTTGGTAGCCTTTGCGCTCGTGATGGGCGGTGGAAAGTACAGGCGCGAGACGGGCTGGCCTTTTGTGGCTGCTCTGCTGACGCTGGTTTCTGTTGTCGAGTTTATCATCATATCTATAGTGGTACGTATCTCAGAGACAAGGGTAAACATGGCATGTTGGAAAAGGAACTCTCATGACTGACTGTTGTTGCACAGGCGTACTTGTATGACCACGACGATCAGTTTACCGTTCCAGGATGGAACCTCGATGTTTCTTGGTATCTTGGCACCGTCAGTGCTGGCATCTCTTTGGTCATCGCGGCTGGTCTTGCGGCATCTGCCTACTTGCTTCCGCCGGAAGAAGGCTACGAATTTCTCGATGATCCGCTTAATGCTTGATTCTTTTCGCCATGCGTTTGATAGCGATGCAAAGGCTGTGCTTCATGCGTTTTTATTTGTTTCCATTAAGCGTGTTCGATTCTTCTTATGACTTTCAATTCTCTCTTTCTCTTCTCTTATTATTGAGACCACACATTTTGGGTATATAATTTGGCGTTTTGGGAATTTTTACACCTTGGTCAGTGTATACATAAACGACTTGTTTTGAAAGGTTGATGCAAATGGCGCTATTCATATGTCGAGTTATCGACGTTTCTCAGGCTTGCGGTCCTCGACGCGCTGCCATATTATACTTAATTCTTCATATATATGATTGAATAATGAAATCACAAAGCTTCGATGCTTATAACTACTACAATACAAAAAACGCTGTGATTTGTACTACTGTGAAATCGTCCTAGGCCGTCGGCGGAGTCCGACTTTCGGGGAGCGAACCGAGAAACGACGCGGCTTCCGGCGGGGTTGATAGCAAAACATGGAGTAAAAAGATCGCTATCACCCCACTTAGAGAGAGAGACTACATTCATTTATCAAAAGTTCGCCGACAGGGCGTAAGACGCACCTGGATTAATTTCCCCAGGTTTTTATGTAATTTTATAATCTCTCTCTCTTTGTTTAATACCATCTCCTCAAAAATAGTCTCGTTCTGCAAATACCCTCTCATAGCTCATAGCTTCATTCATCATGGCTGCACCAACCCCCGGCCTCACTCCCGAGCAGCTCTCATCCTTCAACAAGGACGGCTATCTCATTATCCGAAATGCTCTCCGCCCAGAAACCGTAGCCTCTCTCTTAACCGAGACACACAGCCTGCTAGAAAACTTCTCTCTCAAGGACCACCCCCTCACGCGCTTCTCCACGGGCGAAAAGTCAGACCATGTCGGCGACGACTACTTCCTCTCCTCAGGGGACAAGGTCCGCTTCTTTTTCGAGGAGGATGCCTTTGACGAGGCTGGAAACTTGACTAAGCCCAAGGAGCGCGCTGTTAACAAGATCGGGCACTACCTGCATGCCCTGTCGCCGCCTTTTGCTCATCTCATTGACTCCAAGGCTACCAGCGCTGCGGGCGAGGTCAGTCCCGCCGCGGTGGCGAGAGATCTCGGCTTCAAGGACGCTAGATGCCTGCAGAGCATGGTCATCTGCAAGCAGCCTGAGATTGGCGGTGCCGTGCCGCCTCACCAGGACTCGACCTTCCTGTACACCAACACGCCGTCGGCCGTGGGCTTCTGGTATGCTCTGGAGGATGCCACGCTGGAGAATGGCTGCTTGAGTTTCTTGCCTGGTTCGCACCGCTGGGCACCGGTTGAGAAGAGGCTGGTGCGCAAGGCGGGCAACGCGGGGACTGAGATTGTGGATAATGATGGACCCAAGTTTCCTCCTGGAGAGGAGTATGGTGGTGAGCAGAAGGGTGGGGATTATATCCCTGGTGAGGTCAAGGCGGGAGATTTGGTGTTGATTCATGGCAACATGCTGCATAAGAGCGAGAGGAATACGAGCCAGAAGGGGAGAATTATTTATACCTTTCACATCATTGAGGGAGAGGGCAGGGAGTATGATGAGAGGAATTGGCTGCAGCCGCCAAAGGAAGGGTTTACCAAGCTATTCGTCTGAGTTTAGTCAATAACAGAAAAGATGTTGATCAAGGCAAAAGTTCGTGTACGAAAGGCAAATTCTTTTCTTTCATCTGCTCCTCATGTCTTCAGGAAATCTATCCGTCGCTCATGCGCTCTAATGGTACAGTACATACATGTATATACAGGTCCTCCCACAGAAATGAAGAATAAACGGTTACCCCCTTCTATATATACTTAAAAAAAAAGACTCTCAAGACTTGGGAATCTCCGTCCCAGGTATCATAATCTCCCCTATATGGCGTGACTACATGTAGTAGTCTACGTTTGATAGCCGATTTAATAAAACAAACAGAAAAAAAAAAAAGTCGTATCCGTGAATGGCAGAAAAACAAACTCCCCAGTCGGCTAGAAAGGCCAAGGAGAAAGAATAAAAATTAGAAGAGAGCAAGCCATGGTCTTTCTCATTCTTCATCTGAGCTCTCATCGTCCGAGTCAGACTCATCTTCTGATGAAGATGAGGAGGAAGAGGAAGATTCGCTGCTGGAAGACTCGTTGCCCTTATCATCCTCTTTGCCATCATCAGAGTCTGAATCAGAATCAGAGTCGTCTGAAGAGCTGCTGCTGCTGTCGTCCGAGTCACTCTCTGATTCGGAAGAGCTGCTGTCGTCCACCTGGGTACGCAGCTTTCTCTTACGCTTGCTGGGTCCTTCCTTTAGTTTCACCTGGTTATCACCTTCGGTAGCCTTGGTTGTATTGCTCTCGGCAACGCTCACGCCGGAAGAGACTGTTGTCGTGGTGGTATGACTGGCATCCGATTCTTCGCCCTCGGACAAGTGGTCAAGAACCAGTTCTGCGCGCATTCGCTTGATCACACGCCTGATTACATCATCGACATCCTCTGATGAAGTCCGGTATTCAGCCTCATGGAAGGTCTTCCTCTTCTGCCCCGCTTGCGAATGAAGCAATTGCGCGAGCAGCTGGTCGTATCTTAATTGCTTCTCCGGGAGGTTCACTGAACCTTCCGGGAAGCCTGCGGCTCCTTCCGTGCTGTCCTTGGTTCGGATTTCCATTGCGGTTTCTTGTAGTCTCGTTCGAACAAAGCCCTTGAGATCTCGGATATATAGGTAAAAGGTATCAATGTTGGCGGAAGGGAAGAGAACGGGGTCGAATGCGTGCTTGATGAGGATGGTCTGGTAGTTCTTGTTAAACTTCCATGAGTCTCGAGCAGACTTCCACTGGTTCAAATACTCGAGCGCAGGCTTGATATCCGAAGGGGCAGCAGCAGCATTGGCCTTCTTCTTCCCAGGGGTCTTGGCCTTCTTGGGAGGTGGTTTGTTGACGGGCCCCTTGGAGTCGATTCCACTTTTTGTGGGCGTCTCACCAAACGAAACCGACTTTCTCTTCTTCAGCTGAGGGTTAGAAGCTGCAGGATGCGATTCATTCCGTGACTTTTTCAATGCCGACAGAGGTTCGCCCGCCGGCGGGGCTTCGGGCTTCCGCTTGGACGGTGTCTGCTGGGTCCTGCTACTGCTTGGATGCCCAACCTGCAGGGTTTCATTTGCTGGTTCGGGTTCGGAAGACTGCTTGAGCTTCAGGCCCAACCTCTTCCAGGCTGGCGCACGAGCCGATGCTCCATCGCCCGAAGAAATCATGTTGCGTAGAATGTGGTAGAAAGCCCCTTTTGTGGTGATTCAAAGTTGGTTGAACGAGAGTCTCTGAGGCGCAAAGGATCGTTGATTGGGCTCTGATCGCGTGTGGTTGTAGAGCCAAGCTCTGCACAATTGAGAAGACTTCACAAAGACAGTGGTCTTGGGAGGTTGAAAAGACAATTTAGATGGAAAACGAGCCAATGCAGGTCCCCAATTGCTTGCTGCAAATCATCAATTAAGAACTAATTGATATCCTCAAAAAGTTGTTTGCGCGAACCGTCTCTTATTTGATTTCTGCTGGGCGCTCACTGATAAGATGCCCCGCCAGTTTTTTTTTCTGAAGCTCCACTGCATATCGGTGACCGCGTCTAGGGTGGATACTTGCTTGCTTCCATGAATGGCGCCTCAGGCTCCCAGATTACGTAACCATGCACCTCAGCCTTCCCAGGCAAGCTCCCAGTGACTTGTGCTCTAGGCAAGCTGTGCTAACGCGTACGGCTTGATGAAGCTACTTGCAGCCCATATCGACAATCGACCTTGACATTCGTAATTCCCTCCCTTCGGATCCAGACTGTAGCAGACTCGAGCAGCTGCCGTGAATATATCTTCTCCAGATTGCCCTAGATAGGGCCTACATTGCCGTCACCATGTCTGGTACGTTGGGCTATATCATAGCTATCCCCGCCAACATCATCCCTCCCGCTTACTGACTTGCAACGCTCTTCTTAGCCAGCGCATACGACCGACATATCACCATCTTCGCCGACAATGGTCGTCTGTACCAAGTCGGTAAGTCCAAAGTCCCGAATATGAAGACCGATTCGACTGCTCGAGTCGATTTCGACCGCCTGCATCTTGTCACCCAGCCCGAGCCGACCTGACTGACATCCCCGACACAGAATATGCCTTCAAGGCAATCACAGCCGCAAACATCATGTCTGTAGGCCTGCGAGGCAAGGACTGCGCCGTTGTTTTGTCACAGAAGAAGGTTCCCGTACGTACTTGGACCGCCCAAATGCTACCTGGCATTGACTGATCTCTTGGGTACAGGATAAGCTTATCGACCCCTCATCTGTCTCTCACATCTTCCAAATCTCCCCCTCCGTCGGATGCGTCATCACAGGCTCTATTGCAGATGCCAGAGCATTCTCCCAGCGTGCCCAGGGAGAGGCTGCAGAGTTCCGATACAAATATGGTTACGAGATGCCAGCTGATGTCCTGGCCAAGCGACTGGCCAACATCAGCCAAGTTTATACCCAGCGTGTAAGGACGGCCTATTCTATGAGATGAAAGACTAGGGCCATATAACTGATGCTTTCTACTAGGCTTACATGCGACCCTACGGCGTCGCTACCACCATTATCAGCCTGGACGACGAGCGGGGACCCCAACTCTTCAAGTGTGACCCGGCTGGATATTTTATCGGTTACAAGGGCACTGCTGCAGGCCCCAAACAGCAGGAGGCTATGAACCACCTGGAAAAGAAGCTGCGGAACAAGGAGCATGCTGAAGGATCATGGGAAGAGGTTGTTGAGCTGGCCATCACAACATTGAGTACGGTTCTCAGCATGGACTTCAAGAAGGGAGAGATTGAGATTGGTATTGTTGGCGGCCCTCGAACAGACGGCAAAGAGGGTACGGACCCGGGTTTCAGAAAGCTCACTGAGGACGAGATTGAGGAGAGATTACAAGCCATTGCCGAGAAGGACTAGTAAACATATAGATGGATTAATGAAGCAACGTTAGAGACGTCATTGTCTACCAAAGTGGCTCGGAGCATTGAATCTCGGTTCTTGAAGTTCATGCCGCTGTGATCTTACCTGTAGCAGCAATGTCAATGCTTTCAAATGCCGACAACTTGTAATGTTATCTTATTTTTAGGTGAGTGCCTGAAGTAGCCCTTGGCTTCATTAAAAAGGCTGCCTAGGTAGGGAGGCAGAAGGTATAGCTGAGGCAGCAGTCGATCTACATAACATAACGGATGGACCAGTAGTGCGTCTTACTCATATCCGATAAGGAACATCCATTCATATGTACTTGAGCCGCGAAATAGATACAGTAGCACGGCAAAGAGCACATAACCTACTAATCAAGTATAGTGAGAATCCAGGCAGCCGGTAAAGGAGAAGCTCATGTGACGGGCGCTTGAACCCACATGCTGACAATTAAACAATTAAGCCATCTGGGGAAGTGTTCTGTACTTGTACTCCATACCTCGGAAAGCCATTGCATGTCGACTCTGTGAGGGAGGATTATCAAAAGTGGGCAATTTCGCTGTAGCCTTTACTTCCAGGGGCTATCATTAGCTGGTGGATTTTATAAAGGGAAGATGAGGTCGTTATTTTGAATTTGACATGGGCCCCGCAGGTGGATGCATGGGCGAACAGGGGGCTGCGAAAGATGCAGCCTTTACTAGGACATTAGGCGCCAATCAATTCATCGGATAGAGCAGAAGTCATGCCGGTTTGCGTACTAAAACTGCCAGGCAACTAAGAATTGGACTAGAAACCGTCAAGTAACGTAGGTGCCTGCCAGGTACCTGTAGATTAAACACTACCTTGCTCCATAACCGCAAAGTGTATGCATGTTTGGGCGAGACTAAGCGGTGCCTGAGCCGCACAGGGCTTGAACAAAAAACTATTTAACCAGCTGGAAATACGAGACACAGAAGAGCAACTGAACCAAAAATAAGACAGAATCTGCCTTCAGAGCAGAGATTACCCCTAATTACAAGATAGCAGCCCCTAAACCAGGTAGGACAGCTAGCCACAGAATTTCCCCTTGGAAATTGTCTTGCGGTTGAGCTGGGGACGGCACAATTTGGCAGCTCCCAGCTAGGACTAGCGCCACCGGCCTCCTGCAACTGGAGAGCTAGACCGGATCATCCCGCCGCAGCCTTTCCCTGAAGCGGTACTAATATTTATTATTTTTATTTTGTTGATTTTGCGACTACCTGCCGCGCCGACTGTCCACCTCATCGAGCCGGTTTTTTTTATTACCAACTCGCCCTCCCTTCTTTTTTTCCTTTCTACATCTTTCGCCTCCTACATTTCCTCGCATTCGAAGCTGCGGCAAACTCGATTTCCCTATTTCCTTTTAATACAAATCTTTTCTTTAGCTTCATCCGTCAGTCTGCAAAATGCGTGAGATTGTGAGTTTGTTTTGACGCCTCCCCCCACTATCAGAGCTGGTGGAAGCTTTCCTCACGCGCCCACTGCTCCTCAATTGTTGCAGAGCTCCAAACTCGGTAGTCTGCATGGACGATCAATATGGCCATACTCTTTTGATGTGAATACTGGCTGACATATGATTTTCCTTCGACGTGCAGGTTCACCTCCAGACCGGTCAGTGTGTAAGTACTTTACTCTTGTGCTCCTCCTTGGGTGTTGCCTCCCCGCACAAAACGCGACATCGCGATGCTAACAATTTCCGCAGGGTAACCAAGTTGGTTCTGCCTTTTGGTACGTTTTCCTTCGAAAAACAGCGAAACAATCTCGGCTCCACGCGTTTTGACGAATCGTATACTCATTCATACTTATAGGCAGACCATCTCTGGCGAGCACGGCCTTGACGCCAGCGGTGTTTATGGCGGTACTTCCGACCAGCAGCTCGATCGTCTAAACGTCTACTTCAACGAGGTGTGTAGATTCTGCCAGCGCCCCGCTTGACTTGAATATCAGCCTGGACTGTGAAACCTAACGTCTTTGTGTGACATAGGCATCCAACAACAAATATGTTCCCCGTGCTGTTCTCGTTGATCTCGAGCCCGGTACCATGGATGCCGTTCGCTCTGGCCCCTTTGGCCAGCTGTTCCGCCCCGACAACTTTGTCTTTGGCCAGTCTGGTGCTGGTAACAACTGGGCAAAGGGTCACTATACCGAGGGTGCTGAGCTGGTTGACCAGGTTCTCGATGTCGTTCGTCGCGAGGCTGAGAGCTGCGAGTGTCTTCAGGGTTTCCAGATCACTCACTCCCTGGGTGGTGGTACCGGTTCCGGTATGGGTACCTTGTTGATCTCCAAGATTCGTGAGGAGTTCCCCGATCGTATGATGGCCACCTTTTCCGTCGTTCCTTCTCCCAAGGTCTCCGACACCGTCGTCGAGCCTTACAACGCCACCCTGTCTATGCACCAGCTGGTTGAAAACTCCGACGAGACGTTCTGTATCGACAACGAAGCCCTGTACGATATCTGCATGAGGACCCTCAAGCTGTCTAACCCGTCATACGGCGACCTGAACCACCTGGTTTCTGCCGTCATGTCTGGTGTCTCTACATCTCTCCGATTCCCTGGCCAGCTGAACTCCGATCTTCGAAAGCTCGCCGTCAACATGGTGCCATTCCCTCGTCTGCATTTCTTCATGGTCGGCTTTGCGCCCCTGACCAGCCCTGGCGCCCACTCTTTCCGCGCCGTTACTGTTCCCGAGTTGACTCAGCAGATGCTGGATCCTAAGAACATGATGGCTGCCTCCGATTTCCGCAATGGCCGTTACCTCACCTGCTCCACCATCTTCCGTGGCAAGGTTGCCATGAAGGAAGTCGAGGACCAGATGCGCACCGTCCAGAACAAGAACTCTGCCTACTTTGTCGAGTGGATTCCCAACAACATCCAAACCGCTCTGTGCTCCATCCCTCCCAAGGGCCTCAAGATTTCTTCCACCTTTGTCGGTAACTCCACTGCTATCCAGGAGATCTTCCGTCGTGTCGGTGAGCAATTCTCTGCCATGTTCCGTCGCAAGGCTTTCTTGCACTGGTACACTAGTGAGGGTATGGACGAGATGGAGTTCACTGAGGCTGAGTCCAACATGAACGATCTCGTCTCCGAGTACCAACAGTACCAGGATGCCTCAGCCGATGATGGCGAGGAGTACGAGGAGGATGCTCCTATGGAGGAGTAAATGTCTTGACTATTGACACTGCTCGTACCTTTGGGGATTGGGGATAGAAAAATTCTTTGGCTTCACTGGGGTTAATTGTTAGATGCAAGCCCCTTTTTTATGATCAAGCTATACTGTTTTAAATAGGCTCTTCAATAATACCTCTGGGCTCAAATAATGAGTAACAGTGACTTTTATTTCGTGTATATTTCATGGGCATGAATATTTTGCAAATCTAGCCACCAGTGACAAAATATGAATCTAAGAATTGCGTTTCACAGCCAGAATGGAGCAAATTATAACGAGCCTTGTAAAGGCATGACTATGTTCTTAGCTGTTGACAGCATTATAATAACCCGCGGATATAGAAGCTGGAACAAAAATGCCCCAATTTATCACTTTCTTTTTGCTGTAGAAGCAACAATTGCCATATACTAGGTAACGGCGTATGCTATCTCTCAAACACGAGCTTCATCCGCCAGTGTTAGATTATCCTACGTTACGGAGCGGCTTGGCACTGAGAGAAGTAGATCAGGGTGTATCTCTGTTGGTAACCTTGAAGCTTGATAGTCACTCCGACCTACAAGATTAATTTGGCCTTGTCATTATAAGAAAATTGACGGAACTGAACTATTGAAAGCTAGAATACATGCGCTTGATCAGTTGAGTTGGTATACCTAGGTCTATAGTTAGGATATGTGTATTTGGGATTATCAGTGTTAATCTACTACTGGGTAGGTACCTAGTAAAAACAAGATAAGTTCGTGCTAGTCAAGCATTAGGTACGAAACATTTCACATTAATAAGAAGTAGAAGTAAAATGTAGGCAAGTGGATTTACTAAACTAAGAGATTATTTTGCAAGTATTGCCTCAAAGAGAGGGGAGTATACATGCGTGTGTAAAGAAAAGAATAAAGGGAGAACATTTTTTGCACAATTTAGCTCATATGTGTCGCAAGTATTGTCATTGAGAAGCAATATGTAGCCATAGCAATACTAATGCTAGCAGTATGAAGGATCAAACTTGTGCATAAGCCGAGATATGCGCTGCGCATATAACGGCATGAGAATGAATAACAGGTATAGTAGCTATCGACTTTTTGCATTATACAGGGGTACAGCTTCCAAAGCCACAGTAATGTCAAGGTCACCGATTTTCTTGAAATGTCATCGTCGTCGCCCTTTTTTGCTTCGGCTTGCGCGGCCCGCGAATCTCCTTATGCGCCCTGGGGCAGGATAGCGACGGAATTTTTTTGGCCGTTGATGTCATTCCATAAACGAACCTGCTTGAGTTGGGAACGCCTCACAATATATATCGTGTAATAGCGTAGGATGGACATATATGAGTGCTTTTTCTGGTGTGGCGTCGAAAAATGGTCAAGGTGACCAACGCCATAACTGAGACCGCCAGCCACTTCTTCCAGGGGGGTGTAAGGCAGCAGGTTTTTAGGGGGCGTATTCGCCTAATACCGTTTTTCTTCTTCTTTCTCTCCTGCAGTCAGCATGGGTTCGTCATTGTGCAAGATCTGAGCTGTGTGGGGGAAGAAAACAAGGCAGTTGCCCTGTGAAGCACTCGTCTTGGCATGTGATGAGTGCTGTTATGGAGTGTTATTGGCTGAAGCTGGGGTTTTCTATCACGGTGGCGTTTATACGAGGGTGTATCGTTGGTCCTAATGTAGTATAGGTAGGTAGAAAGCGCCGAGGAGTAGACAAAGATGAGTGATGCTAAATAAAGTAGTTCGTTGGCATTGACATTGTAGGGCTGTGAAGCAAGGAGGTACTATGCCGGATAGAGGGAAGAGAGCGAGGCAAGAGTTTCCTGATATCCGCACATTCGTAAGGTCCTTCGGCCCTACGTCGCCATTCAGTATGCCAGCTCCGTGGTCTGGGTTCGGTGACACTGCTCAGGATGTGATCCGAGCTAGAGACGAAGACGGTATTAAGATTCGTAAGATTGGCGACAGTTAGTGGCCAAGATTCCTAAATCTCCACGGCTCGGGATCCGACGCTGCTGTGAATGCTGACTTGGTTGCATCCTGTTGAGCTGGGCCTGTCGTGCTGAGGTCGAGGGTATCGTAGCCATTATTAATTATTCCTTCTTCCGGTGTCTTCTCTACAGGAAGAGCCTCACGATGTCTACGACAAACGATTGGTTCTTGAGCAACATCCTCATATGGACAAATCATGTCATTGTCATCGCTGAGGCCTCTTCAGCATAGCTGAAATGTCCCAGCATGACACATACAGAGATATCTTCATTACGAAGCAGTAAGCAGGGCATCAAGGTGATTCATCGGGCAGCCCATCTGTTCAGCTGCGATGGCATCGATGCCAGCATGCTTACGAGGATGAGGCCAGTCAATCATCGTGACAGAATAACATGCTTGATCACGAAAAGGGTCAAATCTGCATCTGCACGGTCCTCCATGAATTATGTTTCGAGTACCAGGCAGCAGCTTCAATTTCCCTTTCCGGGCCTATACGCTCCAATCAGAGCCCAGAGCTTGATACGGTCCCTTGGGTTTGGGTTTTTTGTGTTTGATGCTTGTCGTGTCGGGTATCAGTGGGAACACAAGACAAAAAAGCATTGCACAAAGTGATATGAGACGAACGGGACCCCCCCTTGTCGTGGATCACCGGGGCGGGATGGGTTTCAAAAACTTTCAGCAGGCGATGGGGCCAGTAAGGCGCAGCGCCCCGGGACCTGCAGTTGAAGGTGGATGCGAGCAACCAAACCATGTTCGTGTGTGACGTGTCTCTGGATGACATGCGTGTCACATCCCGTGGCGACAGAGTTATGTTTTGTTTTGTTTTTATTTATTTTTGCCCTGCCACGTAAGTGCTATGCATATGTACTGGGTAGGCAGAAGTGCAGTTTTGAATCTGACGCTCTTGTTCATGTTTGGCGGAGATGCTGCATGTAGGAGTTATTCAGGTGAAAAGGGACTGAAAAAGGACCGGCCGGTTTTGGATGCATATCGACGACACAGCCGTTGACAAAAATAGTTTAAGGGTAAAATAAGCATTAAGCGGCCATATATTGCTGCAAAACAAATTAAAATCCGATACTGTAATACAAGCGAAAGCCACTCCCCATGTGGTCCAAGTCAATAAAGTGACTAGAAGCAGAGGGAAGAAAGTGACAAGGCGCAGCGGCTGTCTGTCACTTTCTTCGCATTGCCTGCACTGAGCCTGCACAGAGCTTGCACAGACAGACGCATCTCGTGCAACTACCATCCATCGACTGCCAAACCCAGATGCCACCCTCCCACCCTGGCAGGCCATAGAGCGCTGCCATTGGCTGCGTCAGCCGTCCCTGGCGCACGCAGCTCATGCAGGGCCCGTCGCTCTGGCTTCGTTCGGCAAGGCTGCGCGTGGTAGCGTCGCTGGGCCGTAGCTGAGGCGTCGAGCGATGCACGCCATAGGTCCGATGGCTGGCCCCGCCGGCAGGGGTGTTCAGGCGAGACGTGCAGCGGCGCTTCTAACTAACCGCACTGCACCGCGATATGGATCTGCTTCTCTTGTCTCACTCCTCCTCCTCTAGACAAGGGACGCGGCTGTTTGTGGGCTCCGTCGCTTGGGTATCACGAACGCCGGGCCTCTGGGCTAGTGCTGGGACCAAACGGCGCCCCCGGGACGCGACTCCAGTCTTTGTTTCGCCAGAAGGGCTCCATGCACGGCGATAGCATGCATGCATGGTCGACTCGTATGGTGCCGTACCTGCGCTGCCAATGGGTCGACCCACGGAACGGGGACGTCAGGGTCTCGCCGGCAAGGCTTTCCTCTGGCTCTGGACTCGTTAGCCTCGTCTGGCTCTGCCTAGCCGGCGTGCTGCTGAGATCGACAGTCACAGTCGCCGCATGCCCGAATCCCTAGCCTGGCCACGGGTGCGGTGGTCACCATGTAGACACGCCCAGCCTCGGAGCGCAGGCTGGCTGGCCTAGACGCCATCAAGGGGCTAGGATAGGGCTGACAACGACTCCGGTTGGACGGCTGCTGCCCGATTGCCAGCTCGTCCGGGATTCTTCAGGTCTGAGCTTGCAAAGAGCCACCGGGGGTGGAGGACACGGGCAGAGCTCTCGTTGGTGTTTGCATGACGGCTTCGTGATAGCTGATGGTTCAGCCTGGTCACCCTCTTAGACCCTCAGATTCAACCAAAGCACAAGTCCACCGTAGCTTTGTAAGGCGGAGATGGCCAGTAAGTCTTCGTTGCTGGATCCTCCCGTAAATACCGGACGGGGTCGATCATGGAGAAATCGTACAAAAGGATGGAGCATCTCGCTCCGGTTCAAGTTGAAGGCAAATCGAGCAAGCCCGCAAACCTCTTTTGGTCCTCGCCACTCAATAGCCAGCTTTTTTCAGCTTTACTTGCCAAACTACGAACGCCTCCCGTCTCCACGAAGCCGACGAAGCGAACTTGCTTGTCTTCTATCTGCATCATTTGTTGTTTTCAGCAGCATCGACTAGAATTCCCTTTGCCACCACTTATTTTTCGTCTCCAGCATAGCATCAGAATCACTGCACGTCACCGTTGCAGAAGGGCTATCATCGGCATCATCATCAGCATCATCAGCCATTGTCTTTGTTCACGGCGGTTATATCGATCTCTTCACCTATTTCCATCTTTGGAAACTCGCTAGGCTTCTTTGGCCCCCCTTTTTGCGCCTGGCCCCCAAAAGTCTGATTCGGTAGCTTTCCCTAGGAAGCCATGGACGGATGTAGGTCACTAGTCTCAGCTCCATCAAATAGTTTTCCTTTTTATTGTCCCGCTATTCCTGCCTTTCCCCAAGCCCAAGTAAAACTACGACAAGCAAGCTACACCGTTTCCCCCTTAGCCCTTGTGACTCTGCATCTGCATATGCACTCGACGCGTGGTAGGAACCCACCTGTTCATACTACTACACGCAACTCGCCGAGAACCTCTATGCGTAAAGATGACCTTTACCAATCTCTAACTACCCCATTTTCATATCTTGGCGAGAGCAATGACTGATAAAAATACACTACGAAAAGTGAACGAGTGCCGTACCGCCCGAGTTGCTGAGGTCCTTGCCGACTTTCGAGCACTTCAATACTACATCTCAGCCGGTCCTGTCGAGCCAGAGAACGAGGAGGACTACTACACCGAGGGATGGGCCGCTCTGCGTCAATGCACAATCGACGGACAGTTTATCCTGGATGTTGCTGCTGATACCAGGGTGCCTGCAGCGCAGGGTGGAGAGGAGGAGCAGACCAGAGCCGAACTGCAACAGTATGTCTTTCTCAAGATATGATGAAGTATCTACTTGATTTCATATCTATTCATTCACCTCATGTACTCAAGTTTAAGATGGCTAACTTTCTTTGTCTTTTCTCTCTCTAAAGGATTTTGCTTGATGCGTATGCGCGCCGACACGAGGGGCAGAAAATCCTCTTGAGACAGGCAGCGGCACAGCGTTGGATCGAATACCGAGATCAAATATTACAGGGCCAACGACCGCATCCGGGGAACCATGCTCAGCTGCAGGTTATTGATAACCAACTTCGAGCGGTAAGCTTACACCCATATTTTTTTTTTCTCCTTGTCCAGCTGGACCAGGCTCTATTTTTTCTGACTATAGCTACCGAGTGGGAGATTGGTCACACAGCCTCGGTATCCACCCGGTACATGTCGGGAAAATCCTTTCTTACGGACATATGCACGGACAAAGTAGTGGAGTTTGGAACTATCGTACTAATTCGCTGTGTGTGCTTAGGAACTGGCTGCGATTAGTGACGAATATGTGTACTCCGAGCTGTTGACGGCGGACCAATCACAGGGGCGCTGGACGATGGAGGATCCGAGCCTACACAGAATTCAGCGCTGGCTTCAATCTCGACGAAGATGATATGCTTCGTATTAATAACAGAACTAAAGGTGATGACGAATCAGCAGCTACGTATTTACGACACCATCGCCGCCAGGACCAACAACAGCAACGTTTTCTATGGTATTCGACTCTTGGGGGGACCCGCCACCGTCCCTGGATACCAACATCTCTTATTTGTTTCTGGAGCGAGCTTTATGCAGCGATTATTGCAAGGCCTTTTTTCTTTGTTTTGGATTTTTAATTTATTGGATGTATGATTTGGGCGCATGGGCAAGGATGACAGGCAGCAGCAAAGCACAAGGACAGGGGATACCTTTTTTTCTTGGTTATTTTTTCTTATTGTTTTCTGGGCGTCTTTTTGACATTATTGGCAGGTATAGCGTGCTGCTGCAGATACGTGATGAAAAGCAAGCATTTCAAGGGCACAATTGGAGGATACTATATGGGCCATAGATTTTTTTTTTCTTTCTTCTGAGCTGCCTGGAGCAGACTCTAGTTTTTTGTTCAAATCATTCAAGTTTCTTTTTATGAATACAAGTTTATTCATCCTAATGAGTTTTCTTTCTCAAATGCTAATCTTACACAACGATCTAAGGTCTAAACTCTTCAGTTCTTGCTTTGAACACACAGGGCGATTCCGGCCAACGACAGAACCATCCCAATACCAGTTTCTTTTTTTCTATAATTAGCTCTTGCTAACAAATATGAACTTCCGCTGGTATCCGTCATTAGGCGGAACAAGACATACATACCTCTACTGATCACTTTCCCCTCAACAAACCACTCGCCCAAAACGGTAAAGAGGAAAGCCATGGCATTCACAATCGGGACGGTAAGGCTCAACTCTAGTCGGTGGCAAAAATACAAAATGCGTTAATTAGAAAACCGGGGTCAGATCTCAATAATTTGTTTTATGTTTGGTGCTATGTAATGGAGAAGTAACGAGGCTGCCTGCTCTGCTTTGCTGGCTAGCCCAGTAGGGCGGTTTTGGTGTGGATGGGAGGGGGGATCTAAGACATGGGAGGCCTGCAGGGGCAAAAAAAAGTGATGATGCAGCAAAACGGACAGATGGGATTTTCTTTCTTTAGATTGAAAGGTGGAGTTGTGGGAACGTGGGTGAGACAGGAGGAGATTGGGAGAGATTTGCGTTGCATACCGGCTTTGCCAATGAGAAGAAAGAACCAGACACTGCCGGTGAGGTTGAGCACCAGCGGCACTGCGTAGCGTGGGTTGCGCAACAGATCGACGACGGAGAAGAAGGCGCCGTAGAGGGTGCGCCGGAGCCAGCTCGCCTTGATAGCCGGGCGGTCGAGGATGGCGTGGGAGGGGGGCTTGTGGGAGCGGGCGGCGCGACGGATGAAGGGCGTGGTGAGGCCCCAGGCGAGGCCGACGAGGATGAAGCTGAGGATGTAGTTGATGGCGGGGGGGCGCTCGTCTTCTGATGACATTGTGTTGTTTGTGAATGGGTGAGCGAATAGATGAGTAAGGTGCAGTGTGAGTGTGTGTGACGTGGGCAGGGCTGAAGCGAGAGAGAGGCTGTAAATCTGGTGACGATACAGCGATTTTGGTGGTGTATCTTGGAGGGGGCCGAGGTTTTTCGCTCTGCTTTCCCAAACTCTCTACATAGCCTCGTGGCTTTCTGAGCCTAGTCTACTTCCGTAGTTGGGATACAGGGGTCGTAGGTCAATTAATTTACGGGACCAGAGATCTGAATGACCGGATTCGCGGCCAGCGATTGGACGGGCTGCGCCGTGACCACCTGGCAATTTTTAGAAGCCACTATATCTCAAATGCTACGTAGGTTAGTGCTCTTAGCGCCATCTGTGACGACGGGTTAGCAGTCGATATTGGTTTGCTACAGTACACATGTTCCTATAAACAAAAAAGTGTCGTCACAGCGCTAAAGGCGAGCCACGCGGGCTCTTCGCTTCGGGCAATGGCACGGCACGGCGGCGCACAGCCCGCCCAAGACCAGTAGGTGTGGCTTGCGGGCTAAGGCTGGAGATAGTTTAGTAGGCGGGATTTTTTTTAATACATTGAATGAGAGTGCAAGTTTGAGTGGGAGGAGTTGCCACGCTTATTTCCAATTGCGTGCGTGGGAACATGCAAGGTCGGAGAAAGCGATTGGGAGCGTTGCCGGATAGGGGAGTATGGGACTGGACTGCATGTTTTAGCTGGTGGCGAAAAAAAAAGGCAGAGGAACATGTCATGGTTCGGGGGGGGGGGGGGGCTTTGAAATGGAGAGAATGGGGCATGCATTGGCATCTTTTTTACATGGGCGATTTTTCTCAGTTTTTCTGTAACGTGTGCTAGAGGGTTTCATCGTGGTATCTAGTGTTTCCAAATGCTGGGTCCCCAAAAACGTGTATCCGCTTCTGGGCTTCTAGGTGGTTTACTCCATAGTTAAGAGGGAAGCAGCATCGTTAGTGGTGTTTGGATACTATTTGTTGGCTGCAGACACTAAAGCAAGGTACATATTGCTGCCGCGACAAACTAATGGCACATAGTACTACGGAGGTCGCTACCAAAAGTCTTGTCTGACCGCCTTTGAATTTAAATGGGGTTTTGGTGAATCCCTGTAGTTATCCCTGTACATTTGTTGCCCTATAATTATAGGTGCCTTGGCCACTAAATGGTTGCTCGACACCGCTATAGGTCAATTCCTTTAGCGGCCTTAGTAAGTACGACCACTAAAAGTTAGTGATTAGATTTTGCCGGACATATTCAGACGCTTGGCCTGTGCGTCATCTTGCTTCAAAGGCGGTCAGACAAGACTTTTGGTAGCGACCTCCGTATGGATACTAATACTAGTAAAAAAGTATCAAACATCCAATATTCCACTTTTGTTTTCTCTTTGTTTTCTCTTTTCGGCCCGCAGTGGTTGGTGCCCGAGCCGACAAAGAGGCAGCCAATAGCGCCCAGACCAACACTTACACGGGTTTATCGTATACACGTTGGAGTTTACACCGCAAAAGCTGTGGATTATTATTTTTTTTTCCTTTTCTTTTTCACTACCTGTATAGCTGTGCCCTCGTGCTTGTCCCTGCTACGACCCACGTCACAATCCATCACATCATAATTCACAAAAAACAGCTCATCTACGATTTCAATAGTCTCACCTTCCCATCAATATCAAAAAGAGTCATCAGCACACGCCCCTCCCTCCCGACTTAGAAGCGTGTCTCTCATGGCAGGGCTGTCAAGGAAACAGCAAAATGCCCAGGGTCCCCCACCCCAGTTAAGTTAGCGTACCCGTCAAGATCCTTGTCCAGCTGGACGAGCCCAGCGCGCCGCTTTCCAATTAATCAATCTTGCCAATGCCGTCGGCGAGCCAGTCGTTTTGCCCCGACGAGCCGGGGGAGGGGACTAACGAGAAAGCTTTTGCTTTTCAAGGCAAGGGAGGGAAACAAAAAAAAAAGCCCCATTGGGGAGAACCCAGACTAGCTCTCGGACCGTTTCACCTGGCCAGGATCGCCATTGACAGTTATTACTCGCCATGTGAGAACCGACAAGGGAATCCGTTCCCTGGGACGCTTGGGTATCATCAACGTGAACAATCAAGTAGGGATCTGCGTGTACGGACAGATGGATGGCCTCTTCCTTCCCGCTGTCATGCGCTCTATCCACTTGGCATGGCCAATCGGCTTTTGACGATGCGCAGAGCAGACAGATATTGGAGGGTGCCTAATATACGAGCTTTTTCGAGGTCCCCTTGGCCCTGCTCGGAGCCGAGATTTAGGTTGCGATTTATTTCTCCTGCGGCCGAGACTTTGTTTCTTTGTTCCGTCGTATACTGCCGCTACCCTGGTTGCGATAGGAGCTGAGTGAGCCGCGAAAGGTCATAAGATGCGAGATGTCCTGGCGATAGTATCATCTGTCACAAGTCTTCTGCAGAAGCGACTTCTTCAGCTATCATCATGCAGTGCAAAGTCTTGGCAGAAAAAAGTTACTCTTTCAAGTCCAAAGCGCTGATCCGCTCGCATCCATGCCTGGACAAACTATCTCGTATATCCATCAAATGCGTAGACAAGCTCGCTAACAAGAAATGTCAAGTGCGTATTCCAAGCTTATCATATGAAACACAGCTATCACCCTGGATCCTATACAAGCTGCGGCCTAGTTATATTTCGAGCGAGAAAAAAAGTAGAATGTATGGTATGTATGCGCCCCTCAAAAAATCGCTGCCGATACAAGGCAAAAGAAGTAAATAATGGTAAAAAGTAATTAAACAGAAAGAATACCCAAACGCCACGCCGTCATATCCCTAGATAACCTCTTTGCAGAAGCTACATCCATATTATTTGCCTTCTGAGCAAGATATTAGCGCGTCTCTGAGTAGTCATTGAGGGCTACGCAGACAGCTCCTCTGTGGTGGCCGTTGTATTGACGAATAATCTGTTGACTGTGCAGTTCCCACAGGCGAGCATAGTGATCTGAGCATGCCGTTACCAGATACGCCGAATCTGCACTGAACGCGCAGTCCCAAACCCACCGCTGATGCCCAGTCAGCGTAGCCTCGAGAGGCAGCGGCCTCGGTTCGTCCGACTTTCCATCTATTCTTGGCTTGACGTCCTTGATCTCCCAGATTTTGGCTGTGTGGTCGGCGCTGCATGTTGCTAGCTTCTTCACATCGGGAGAAAGTAAAATTCGGGTAATGTACTCTTTGTGAGCATTGAAATGTGTCACCGGGAGCAGCTCCGTCTGTTCATAGTTTTGACGAAGATGCCATATGAATACATTGCCCTGGAAGAACGTTAGTTAATTTGAGGGGAAACAACTTGACACCGCAGCTCCTGTATCTGACGTACTGCTGTATTCGCGGCGCATAACAGGGATCCGTCACTAGCAACCGTTACGCTCGATACCGACACGTCCTCCTCAGGAATAAGCTCGTGTGCGCAAGTATTCTCAGCCAGATCCCATATTCTCACACTACCCGACCTATCGCAGCTTATAATTTCGCCTTGATTTGGGTGAATGACGACGTCATTGGCAGGGTGGCCATGGTTGTAGCTTCTCTGTATTGACCCCGTCCGTGTTTCCCAAATCTTCACAGTGCCATCTTCGGAGCTCGTCACCATCCATTTACCCTCGCAGTGGAACGCTACTCCAGTGATGTTTCCAGTATGTCCCTCAAATGTAAGAAGCGGATTAGGATTCGTAGATTTGATGTCGTAAAGCTTCACTGTATGGTGGCCGGCCGCGGCAAGGAACCTCTTGTCGGGAGAGATACATAGGCGGTTTACCTGGGAGTCTGGGTGTTGGATCGTGCGCGAGCAGATTCCCGATAAGGCCTCCCAAAATCTGCATTGCGTCGAGTTAGCATTGTGTGTAGAGGAAGTTGCTTAGCCGTAGGTTTGCGAACCGGATCGTGTGGTCGTAACCCGCTGTCGCACATTATTAGCTCTCAAGTTCGCGACAACTGGTGGGCGAGAGGGGATCCGGTACTGACCTGTACATAAAATTACAGACATGGCGGCCGATATTAATAATGATACGCGCACTTGGTCGCCAGATGAGATATTACGTAGTTGTTGAGTAGAGTTGAAGTGCTTGAGGTCCGTTTGGCGAGGCTGTGGACGAATATTATTCCGAAGAGAGCCCGGGCGCAGCTAACTCATGCTAGAGCAGCTACCATTTGCAGCCGCCGAGATATGACCAGCTCCCAGCATCAACAAGAAATGCAAAAGAACTTGGCCGAGGATACATACAATCATCCACTGTGTTTAAAGGCCAATGCAATAGGATGCACTTTGCAGCTTGTGCTCCTTTGCCAAATGTTTCAAATGACAACACGTGACGAGCCACAGATGCGTCTGGCCGTCGGCTCCAGGATGGTATCGGCTCAAGATGCTGTCATTACACAAAAGCACTATCCTGATTGTGTTGACCTTATTTCTTGTCTAATTTAACTCTCATGACGGGCTTTTACTCGGTTCCGAGTCTGGCATACAGTTGGCCGAGTGGCTATTGAACTGAATCATGGATGCAGCACTCCATCTCTGGTGGCTGCTCAGCTGTCGGATAATCTATTACCTGTTCGCATGATGCGTCTATCGTCTTATGACATTGGCGTGTAACAAGAAGCCGAAAACAGCATTCTCTATGAACGAGCCTTGATTGAAGACGAAACATACTATTTTGTCGTTGGCTATCCCTCTCCCGAGTTCCATACGAAGTCTGCGTTTGTTGATCCTTGCTGCTAATATTCACTGGTTCAACCTATTTTCAGTCGGGCAGGGAAAACAACTTTAAGATACATTGATCCGTATATATTGATCTATTTTCGTTATATAACCTGTCCCATTTTGACAAAAATGCGCCACGCCTAGAAATTTCCACCAGTTAACAGCCAGCCGTCCATTGAGGAGTGATCAACGTTGAACCATCCTCCAAACCTCTCAAGTGAGAACGTTCTACATCATGTATAGGATGAAACTCCGCCTTTCCCCTCCATGTAACCACACTACAAGGCTATTTAGCCTCGCATTTTTTTTTTTTTAAAAAAAAAAAAAAAAAAAAAAAAAGAAAAGAGAGATATATGAGAAAGAAAAAAAAATCCGAAAGTATTCGCATGGACGCGTTGACATCTGAACATTCTGCTCAACGCAGCCTATCTGCGTTTTGAACAGACACCTGAAGGCTTGTGATCTGGACCTGAACTTGGCCGGTTATTTTGTCCTGTTGATGGCCTGCCGCTCTGACAAGCAAAAGGCGAACTCAGAGATGATGATAGATCCTGATAGTTGGACGGAACAAATCTGACAAGTGAGCCCTGGCAGTACTCGCAGCTGGGTCTTTATCTTTCGTCTCAGCAATCACATCATTGAAGCACATAGTGATAATCAAGACGTACTGTCTAATACTGCACATGTCGCAGGTGATGGGCACCAGGTCTGGTTTCATACCGGCGGCGAATCCAGAAGACATAGCTATTAATCTAATGGCAGTCTTACCCAGAGATGGAAATTTGAGAAGTAGAGAGAAGGTTGTTTTGGAGGCTAACTGTTGCGAATGTGTTTATGAGGGAGAACGTGTGGCGGAACCTCTGCTTAAATACTAATATCTACGCCGTCAGAGTTGAGGAGCTAAACAGTTGCTCATCCTGCTCGCCTGCTCGTCTTTACTCTACGCTATCTGGATGGCTATGAATCCTTTGACCGCTTCTGTCGTCGTCGGCCTTAGAGGAGGCCAACCCATTCGCTGCAAGACACCTCACTACTGTCTTTATTCCAACTTGTGTGGTTGCCTCGACATATAGCTGAGGCAACTAGACAAGAGCAACGTGATACCGACCCGCCCAGCTGGACATGGATTCTATATAGAATCATTTGCTTGAGCTGATATCAGCCAACATCCAAGCTCTGAGCCTATATGCGCCACCGTCACAGACAAGGTGCTCGGTAGCATTGAACAAGTTTTACCACCTCGTTAAGTGCTCTCCTCACTCTTCTCACCTATCGTTCTTGACGAATAATAGGCCTGACAGCCACAATTTTACTATAAAATGATACTGAATTGAGCACTCAATTGCAACAATGGATCTATACGCTGTCCTCTCTTAACCGGTCCGTTCCATTTTGTGTGAAGATAATGGTGCTGAGATGCTGCAGCCACCCGTGATGGTGATCGGATCCCAGCCCTCTCATTTGCCCATAGCCGGACCGGTCAGGCCTTTGACGATTACTTTATCGAATCATAAAATTTCGCCTAGCTGGGTTTGATCGTATCATTGATGGAGGTGTTGAAGTTTCAGCCGCAAAACAGGCGTCTGCAAGATGACGCTTTTTCCAATTCTGGCAGCTATGGCATCCTTCCTCTTATATCGCAGAACGGAAAAGGCGGCTATTGCACTCTTATCACCACTCCGATGGCTAATCATTGGGCACGCAGCATCCGTCCCTGGCTGTCTTAAGAGTGATGGATCCGACGCAGTGGCTGGTGTTCCGGAACACAAACAACATACAGGCTTCCCTGGTTGGATACTCTCCGCCAAGAGAGCAGTTGGCCAGCCAAGACGCGACTTTCAGAGCCGGTCACCAGGCCTATATCGGCAACCTTCTTGGCTCCCTCCCATACGACTTTGGACCAAACAATACGAGCCACGAATCGAAATCCGTTTTGTGTACCCTCCCGCTTCCCTAGAGTCAGTTCAGCCAGTAGTATTCAGCTGACATTCTGAGGGGACGAATCCCTCATCCAGCTCCGTTTCCTGATCCGATTACATCTCTGCAGAGTACTATGTATGTCATGTTAATCCCGCTGCCGACCGGCAACGCCTCAATGATCGACTCAAGGAAAGCTGCATTGGGCATCAGCCGATGCAGATAGCCATCCCGAAACACTTTCACCGGCCCGCCACGTGGGAACCCGTTGCCGTCCTTTCCACCCTTGCCTTGTGGCAGCACAGTTCTTCTCCCTTCACCGGTTTTTCTCATTTAACTTGTACGCCCATCATGACGGCGTGCAAAGACGCCATTCTCGGATCTACTCCGACTAGCGGTTACTCGCTTCGCAGTAAATATACCCATACCGAGGAGGGGGATAGAAGAGAGAAGAATAATGTAGCTTGATTCGAGGTACTCTCCTTTTTCTTCCAGGTAGCATAAGTTGGGAAGTTGTTTTACGCAATCAGTTGAGACCCAAAATAAGGCAACCACCGGTTTCCTTCACCACTGTAACACAAAGCCATCCGAGAACGCACCCTTTTCTCTCACTTCTCCTTTTGCCATTGTCATTCTAGACAAGCGGTGACCCGAACTCTGATCCCGTTTGACAACCATAAAATAAACAATCTGCGGGTAAGCGTCGCTGGAAGATGTATTATGAGTACACATACAATGTATACGAAGGAAGAAAAGCCAAAACAAGCCACTCGATATGCTGGAAGTTGCCCGAGAACTTTTCAACACCAGCCAGTGATTTTTGCAAAAAATCCTTGTTAATTCTAAAAATTGGAAAAGGATTCTTGGACATGGCTTGCCACTACTTGCTAGTTAGTCCTTTTGAGAGCGAGAAATATCACTGCTATTGCCTTTGTTGTAGATACTACACGTACGCAATGTGTTACTGCTACATTATCTTGCATTGAGATCAATTAGAAAACGGAGAAGCAAGAAGAGAGCCACGTTATACTCGTTGTAAATCACCCAACGACAGACAATCCCATCTCAACCAGCTAGACAAGGCACAAGTTATTCTAAACAACACAAGGTGTATTTTAAGTATATAGCCAAGTATTCTTGGCAAATAGACGAGAGGGAGAGAGTGGTGATAGACTGTAACGTCCGAAAGTTCTCCTGGGCGTACCACTAGTATTGCGCCGACGAAAATATCCCGTAGCGAGACTGTGATTGGCTGTGAGGCGTTGAGTTTGTGAAGCCTTCGGGGGGTTAGACTACTTTATTTTCTCCTGTGACTAGTAGCACAATTGATAATAACGTTAATACGGTGGCTTGTATGCTATGGGGTCTAAGCGAAGTAGTAATACCGCTAGATGGAGTGGATGAAAGGTCGGTGAAGGCAAGTTACCATGTTCAAATCACATGAAGAATCAAGTAGTGGGTATATAAAACAATTGCTCTCAATTTATTGGCTTTCCTTCCTGAGTAAAGATTTATTTTCTCTTTATAGCCTTATTATATAGGAAATGAACAGAGACCCCCTGGCGAGATAACAGATTAGGAAATTCGTAACCATAGAGTTCATAGATAAGAACAACAAGTACATGAAAAATAAACCGTCCAAAAGCCATCACAATGAAGACGGCTGCCTCATTAGGGACCGATAACCAGAGCTGAGAGTCAGCACCTGGCGCCGATGACCAATTGACGATAGCCCATCCCAAACGGCTCGCAAATTCGTGAAATACCGAGACGCCAACAGTTAAAGACTGGGAAGCCAGGTCTGGACAGCGGAATCTCTTCATATAGTGAAAAAGACAAGGAAATAATAGTTTAAGACAAGGAGAGAATAAAAAAAAGGAAAGGAAACAAAGAAAAAGAAATCAAGTTAAACCAACGGGGAATCAACAACTATACACAAAACAATTCCTGAGAAAAATCTTTGAAAAGGAGCCTGCAAGATTTATAGAGCTGGAGCAGTGGCAATCAAAGCAGACATAACAGCAACTCCTCCAATTGCCGCATATCCAAAGATTTCCGCAGCTTTGCGCAGCCGCTTTGTTGGTGACTCATTAGTTCCAGATTGGTGGTCGTCAATATCCATGGCAGAGTCATTAGGAGTCCTGGGTCTAAGTGAAGATGATCGTTGAGCTGGATCTCTCTCAGCAAATGGAATTTCCTCAGCGGTCAATTCTGATATCTCCACAGCTTTTCGCTTGCCATGAGAGGACTTCTCTTGCTGATCAATGGGCTGAGGCTGAGCAGCGCCCATTTCAGGAGCAGTAAACGAAGCCTGTTGCTGCTGGGTAATTGCATTTTTCGTGACTTCAAACTGATAAGCAGAAGTCTCGTCTAGATCCAAAGGAGGGGTGACATTCTCTAGCCCAGGATGCTCTTTGAGAGGAGAGTTGAGAAACTCAGCACCTGAGTCTAACAGAAGGCTGGACTCGGTTGCTCGGTTGAGAGCAACGTCCTCTGGCCAAAATTTTGGCTCAACCAGCTCAGGAGCTGCCGGAAGGTGAATGCTTGCTGGAAGCTCATTTGAAGCCGCATCATTGTTGATGTCGGTAGTTGTATTCTTGTGATCCATAGAAATTTCCTGGGACCGGAAGGTATCGTTGAATGAGGGTAGATGTACGCCTTCTGCATGATCGTTCGGGGCCGTAGCTGCGTCTGATGCTGAGAGAATGGGTGGAAGACAGTCGTTTTCGAATCTATCCACAATTTCGGCCTCATGGATTACAGCGGCCTCGACGTCAGCTGTGGTGTGGTCGTCGTCTAAGAAACTGCGGCGTAGGGTTTGATCAGGAGAGCCAGTCGAGTGATCTTGAAAGAATTTTGTTAGCCGTACTGTACTTTGCAATTTAATAGGGTGGCATAGTGAGGAGGCTTACCATCGTTGTCTTCCGACATGTAGTCTTCTTCGTAATCGTCCCCATAGAAGAGAGCGTCTTCGTCTGAAGAATGCACCGCTCCTGGGGGAGTAAATTTCTCCATCATTGGATCTTGGACGGATCTGGTAGATTCGGTGTGGTCTTCATGCTCAGGCTCAGATGAATCCATCTCGTGATCGGATTCAATAGTAATGACAGCATTACCCGAGACCATGAAGCTGGGGTCTGGGCGTATACCATGATCTCGTAGTATTTGGGAGGAGCTTCGAATAGCGTTATCTTCTTCGGCGCTAACCTCATCATCACTATCGTCTGGAACTCGGAAAACTGTTGGGCCCTGAAGGGAGCTATTGGCATATTAGGAGAGGTTGTTGAAGAAGGGGGATATACGATTATAGGCTGGTCACATACCTGGGTGTGCCAAACTCAATGCTGGCTCGCATAATGCAGGGTGGGTTGGTTTCTGATCCCCTATCTATGGGGATACCGAACTGAATGAGATCTCCGTCCTTTACCGCTTGAGCTTGGTGCTTCTTCAAGCGGGTATCGTTGTAAAACGTGCCGTGGAGAGAGCCGATATCCTTGATGAAGACCCTCTGCATAGAAATTAGCTGGGAACAGATTCGTGGAGTAAAAGGAGTAAGAGGGAGTATCATACCTGGGACTGTGGATCGAAAATAAGCTTGGCATGATCTCTGGACATAACGGCAGAGTCGATCCAGCCATTATCCTCTCGGGCAGCGAAAATGCCATTCTTTTTACTCATGCGTCCAAGGGGGACAGTAGTATTCGACTTTCTGAGCAATAGGCTGCGAGTTGGAAACGCAAAATCAGGGGTTGGGTTAACAACCGTTAGGGATACCAGAGCTGTATCAAAGTTAGTCGTCAAAATGTTGGAGTGTTGCGGCGCATCCAAGGGATGGTGTGACGTACCTTCGTCACGATAGACTGATGGCGCCATGATGGTCGATATTTGGATTGGCGTGGGCTCCTGCGATGTATGCTGACGTGGGCAAATTCGGTCAGAATCGAAGAAAAGATTCGGCGTGGATACAATTTTCGATCAACCTAGATATTGGCTTCCTGAGCTGGCCCAAGCTGTCGATGCCCGTACAAAGGATGATTTCCTGTCTGCTTCTGCTTCCTTTGGCGGATAGGCACATCAAACCAGGCGGAAGAAGAGAGGAGAAGCAAGCACGAAAGATTCCAACCAGCGGAAGAGAAGAGAGCGAAGGCACAAAATAAAAGAGAAGAGAAGAAAGTAAATAGGACGTGAGTGGCTGTGTGAAGTTATTGCACAAGAGGGGAGAAGAGTCGAGGCTTCGGAAGTGAAGGATGAGGTGGGGCTCGAGTCACCTTCACCTCACTACGGGAGTTTAATGCTAGGTGCAGCGAATAGTGGTGCCAAAGGGCTGAAGGCAGCTGGCGCAAGTATCCAGCAGGTACAGGCTGTTCAGCTCTGCGTACCTCGACTCGTCGTATCTGCAGCGAGGTCGACAGCTGTTCGGGCACCGAGTCGAAGGGAATTCAAGGGGAGGTTTGTTTGCTCGCCTGTCTCACGCTCTGCAGCTTCCAAGGGAGACATAAGCAGTACCAGACTGGCCGATGCAGCATACATGTAAGGTACCTTGGGTCTTGACACCAGGTCCGCCGCGGCCGCTACCAGTGCCCATGGCAGGGGACGGGAGCAGATGCATAGCGCCTGGCAGCAGTGGTGTTTCAGCGCCTGAGTGGTCGAGCAGCAGGCAGCCTAGGCAGCCCCAGGCAGAAGTGGGCAGCGATAAGCCCCGCGGTGGGTGGCTTTATCGGAGCTTGGGTGGGGCGTGAGTATGTCACTGGCATCGTATATTTGCACGTTCACGAGTATTTGCTATGTAGCCGCCGTCACCGAAGGGCAACGTAGAGGGCACCAATATAAAATGAGCATGAGCGCAAGTGCAGCATCTTAGACGGGCACATGTGTAGGTAGCTGCTGAAAGCTGCATGATGGGCTCGAAATAAGATTTGTCGACGCAGTCTGCGGGACCCAGCAAGCGTACATATGCGCGGCTTGCCAGGTGGACGAGTACTGATACATAACCCCTGTGTTGGCTGGATGGATGGATGCGGCCAGCCCTGCTGCAGCTGTTCTGCGCTGCCTTGGCGCTAAGCTGTGTCAATACAAGTATGACTCTATTATAATGGTATTATGCATCGATATTCGGTACTAATCCAACATGGGGAACTCGGCTAGGGTCCACAGTGCAGGTTACATGCTATACCTATATATATATATTGCTTGTGCCAGCAGCATCTGACTTGTTTGCCAGGTTCTGGCTGTAGCGATGGTCTGCAACCTGCCCGTAGAGAGAGAGGAACTTTGTTGGTCATGGATTGCTGTTTGAGTAAGCTATTCAACACTTCAACACAACACTTCAAATCCTAGTAAAATTCTGTTGAGCCAAAGCTAAACAAGCAGCTGCATGGCTAAATTGGCGAATATCATTTTTCACAGGCTTGGTGCAGCAACTTAAGATGTAGCAGATGTACTTATACGGAACAAACTTGCCGCCACCATCTGTGTAGGCTTTGCGGCTCTTCTGAAAAGTGGAAAATCCCTCGCTACTCATCCGTTAATAAAGCATTCAAGTTTCAACATCTCTGCTGACCCGAAGCCCAAAGTCGCGAGACATGCCCCACCAACCATATTCCACGACTAGTGCATGTACCTTGGCATGCAGCTCCATGTCAACTCACAGCTTCAACTGGTCTCGTCACGAATCAGGGCTGCAGCACGTGGAATAGGCTGTAGAGCTATGTGGTGTAAGTCAAAGCAGAGAAAGAATCCCTCTTCTTGGAGGGCTCACCGAAGCAAATGGTTTAGCGAATGAAAACTCACAGCCGGGTAATCAAGTCAGACAATACTAGCAGTATCATGGTATTACTAGCACGTTGACCTGCTAAACCGGCTTTATTGAAACCCGTCCAGGCGCGTAAAGTGGCTACAGCATATGACGCATGACCAGCAGGGATGTTGCGTCTTTTGCGGAGTAGCTCAAGATGCCGCCGGTACGTGCAGAGAGGTACAGCGGTACCATCTCCCGTCACTCTCCATCCATATCATCAATTTGTCGTCACTGTGTTTCCCCGCCATGCTCGAGGCTGGCCTTCGTTTGCAATACCGGACACCGACGCCGAAGTGAGTCCGACGAGTGCCTAGATGGCAGAGTTGGAAGAGAGAATATCGAGCGAACAATCTCCCGACTTTTCCCGGAAAGCCAGGTCGCAGCAGCTGTTTGTTCGTAGCTCTGAGTACCTGCTGAGACAAGGTTAATCGCCACAGTGCCTTGGTTTACGAGCCTAGAGGTGTGCTGTGTAAGGCATATACCCGGAAATAAAGGGCGCCAATAAAATTATACATATTGCCTAGGATTCATAATACACAACGCCGATAGTAATATTACCAGGCAGGCCTATCTGCTCGTCCCACTTTGTCCAGCTCTTGCAGCTCTCACATGTCTGCCGATCGAGGGCCATTTGACCAGTGCCCTAAGCATGTACCGGCTACATGCCCCGAACAGCCTAGCGCGCAGCATCTCACGGCCACGTTCCAGGTAGCGGCGACATGGAGCTCTGGTGGACGGTCATGCCGGGCAGGCGCACGCACAAACCTGACGCCACCGAGCCACTCAGCTCTGCTTTTATTCTTCCTTGTTTCTCCCTCTCCCTCTTCGCCTTGCTTTAGCTGTTCTTGTCTCCTTAGCATCGTTCCACATTGTCGTATTTACGTCTCTGCTCTCGCTGTTTTGCCTCCAATTTGCTCTGCATCTCGACACTTGCCCAGGATTCCCATGGACGGTCTACTTCTCGATACCCTCACCAGACTAGCATCCGAAGCACTCGCAAGCAACCTGCGATCCTACAGAAGCAAGCGAAAACTGACGTGACGGCCCCTGTGCTTTCACCTAATCTAATCGAATCGAAGGGGAGAGCAAAAGACTGGCTACCAAGGGCTGCAGAAGCGGAATAGTGGGACGTTGGATTCCATACATCCCCCTACTTCCATTCCCATCGACTTGAAGACTTCGGTGCAGCGTCATCGATTCTTCTCTTGTCCAACTTGAAAAATCCATAGCCAATCTCCCAACAATCCAGCAATTTCTCTCTCTCTCTCTTCTATTTTCTCTTTATACAATACTAGTCGCACCGCTGTTCTTCAGCCAGCAAGCCTTCAAGATGATGAACCATGCTCGAGTCAAGGCCCTCAAGGGCAATGGAAAGACCGTCTCCAAGAAGGCGATTAAATCCGGCCGTGCATCAGGAAGCGCAACGCCGCGAAGCTCTCCTCTTCCGTCGCTATTAACGTCACCCACCCATTCCGCAGCGCATAGCCGCGTCACATCCGACGTCAGCGACGATGACGGCGATTTTGAATTAGACGACATGGCATCAAGTGTCTACTCCGGCGAGTCTGTCGACGAAAATAGCGACGAGCCCCATGCTCCGGTTTTCGACACAAGAGCTCTTATTGACGGCCTCCGAGATCGAAAACGTAATAATGGCGAGATGCGAGAATATTTCCTCAATGCCTTTATCAAAGCAGTTCGCAACCATTATACCGCCGAAACTCATCTTTGGCTAGACGATGCCGCAAGTGAGCTGGCAGACCTTTTCCTTCACGATTCAAATCGTGCTGCCACAGCCAAGGAACGCCTTTTGAGTCTACATGCCTTTGCTCTCACAGTCGGAACGGTTGGATCTTTAGAGATCTTCGATGGAGCGCAGAGGATACTCAAGCAAGTATTGATGGACGACGATGACGATGACTGCCGCATCTATGCGATCTACGCGCTCTGTATGACAGTCTTATATGGCGGTGGCCTGGAAGAGGCTGCCCTGGAGGTGATGGAATATTTGGTGGAGATTGTGCGAACAGATGGAGAGTCAATCGAGGCTCATGACAATGTCGAGATTGTCGCAGCCGCTCTTCAAGGCTGGTGTTTCGTTGCTAGCCATGTGGCTGACTTTTCTGACTATGCCGATGCGGCCATGGATGCTTTTGTGGATCAGCTGGACAGCGATGACGTTGACATCCTGTCTAATGCCGCTGGCTGCATTGCCCTCGTCTTTGAGGCATCACGGAACCACATTGAAGAGACCGGCGAGCCATTCCAGCTCCAGTACGATCCGCAAAGACTGGCCGGTCGTCTGAGCGAACTGGCTAAACTGAGTGCTAAATCAGTATCGAGGAAGCACCGCCGGAGCTTACGAGAGAACCTGCTCAGCGTAGTGACCTCTCTCGAGAGGGGCGTTGGGCCCTTTTATTCTACTGCTATATATGTTCCTGAAAAGGGCGAACATGTACCCGCCGCGCAACGCACCGATGATGGCCAAGCAGAGTACGGTTATCGGTGCAAGCTGAGGCTTGGTAACCATGTTGCCAAGATCGATACTTGGTCTCTCTATTTCAGAACAAACCTTATGAGGGTGATTTTTAAGGCTGGGCTCCAGCATCACGTCTTTATCAATCCGGTTGTAACCGAATGTTTGGAGGACGCACATTTTATACAAGACTACTCACCCGCCCCAAGAGGATCAAAGGGTCGAAAGAAGTAGTCGGGTATATTAAACTCCCTATATAGGACAACTTAACCTTCTATCGCTATCCTTTCTTTCTTAAATCCTATCTTCTTTATTGGTTCCGACATGCAGTATCCGAGAACTAGGCTGCTGCTATAGAGGAGCTTTCCCTCTTTCTTCTTTCTCAATATCTCTTCTCTTCTTTTTCTGTTTTCGAATTTGGAATACGGAGCGGATCAATTGTTAGAATTGGAATTACCAATACCTTTTACTGCACTTCATTTTGTCAAAGCCCTCTTTATATTACTATATGCTTGGTGGTGTCTGAGTTTGGCGAGATGAGATGGGTCAAGCTTTCATATGCGACTTTTCAGAGACTGTATAGTAACTATATCAGCTTGAAATTACTCTATATTTTGTACTTTCGCTCGACCTTGGCTTAATTAGTAGTGGCAAGTACTTGGTTCCTGTTTCATCTCTTATATGATATGACCTGTATGGGACCTGATTCATGCCATGGTAGCTTAAGTGTTGACCTTGTAATATTACATAGATGTTCGTGTCAAAAACTATTCTTATGCTCAAATGACTAGTAATGGTTGCTATTTATTTGATTTAAGAACTTTTCGTCCTTTTCATTATGTTTCTCATCTTGTATAACGAACCCTATTCCTTATTCCTATCGCCACTTTCTGTTCAGTATATACTTATAACAAAATACCAGTGCGCCGAATCCATGCAGTCTAAGGCTTTTACCGTGTAATTATCTCATATACCCAAAGTTGGAGTCGATTATGGCGAGAGTTGAGCCACACAAGTTTAACAACTTGAGCAAGAGTTCCAACCGACAATGAAGTCAAAACACTTTTCCTTTTCCAAGAGGCTGTAACCAAAGGCGCAGTCCAAAGATCATCAGTGCTCCCAAAAGAGTAAGAGATGCAGAGAAGGATTGGACGGAGAACCAGGTCGCGGTTGCGTCTTTGATGGCACCGCTGGCAGGTCCGCTGGACAAGGCGCTGAAAGAAGCAAAGGCCATCATGAAGCCAATACGCAGGCCAATATGGCCCATATCTGGAGTGGTTTGCGCTACACAGGCAGATCCGAGAGGGATGAGGCCTCCGGAGAAGAGTCCGAAGAGAAGGGTGAAAGCGATCATCGAGCTAAGAGTCGTCATGGCGACCCAGCAGAAGGTGATTCCGGCGGTCAAGACACCCATTACAAATAAAACATTAAATCTGATGAATTTTAGTTAGCAATCATCCGAATTAAGTAGTCACCGTCCCGTCCCGGGAGCAAAGTGGAGACTTACCGGCCGAAGCGGTCCGCGATCCAGCCGCTCCCCACACGGCCGACGAAAGAACCCGTGTATCCAATCGCAAGGAGACTGTTGGCCATGGTAGATCCCACGCCATGCTGAATAGCAAATAAAGGGATGAAGTAAAAGGGAATGAGCATGCCTCCATAGATGAAGAAGAGAGATAGGCAGAGAGCGAAGAAGCGCCACTCGAAGACGGCACTGCGGATGCTCCTCTCCGAAGAGGACTTGATTTGGCGGCCCTCGGTGTCGTGGCCGGCAGCATCGTTGCGCTCTCTAACGAGAAGGCAAGCGATTAGAAGGATGGGGACGGAGATGAGGGCAATGATTCGGTGGACCCAGGGGGCGTCTAAGACGGTAAAGAGCTTGTTGATGATGAGGGGCCAAAAAATGCCGCCGACGGAGGAGCCTGAAAGAGCGATGCCGAGGGCGAGACCTCTTTTGTGATTGAACCATTCTGAGATGGCTCCAGTGGCAGGGTAGAAACTATATAGAGAAAATGAACAAAGCGCTTTAGTTTATTTGATTCATTCGATGGCGCTGCTAAGAAGGGGAAACTTACAGCAACGCATTGCCAATACCGAGGAGGATCCCTTGAGACAGGAGATATTGATAGTAGTGAGTAGCAAAGCTGGAGCAAATGAAAGAGAGGAGGCAAACTGCAGTGCCAGAAAACATGAGAGCCCGAGAACCATATTTGTCAAAGATGGGGCCAACGACGGCGCCGCCGAGGAAGAGAATAAAGAGCTATTACAGACAATTAGTATATCATAGGCTAGCATGATGATGTCTAAAAGTTTCTTTGGCCTGTTGTTACATACCTGAACGCTGCCAATCCAAGTAATGGTGGATGTAGAAAGCCAAGTCCATTGAGTTTCGTAGCGAGCCTGAAAGGTGCCAAAAGAATTTACAAGTCCTATAATGGAGATTAGCCTCAACTTTCTTTTTTCATCTTTATATTATGCAACTTGAGAGAGGTAATGTATTGTGAAGAGAAGAATTGGGAGAGACTGTAAGTAAATCTTACCAAAAGCAATAGCAAAGTCCAAGAATCCTCCAAACACGACAAGCCAAGCTCGGACACCACCATCCGGAATGCTACTGCTGCCGTCAACAACAATGGGCTCCTCAAGAGCTTTGATCTCTTCACTGGTAGCGAATGAAGTGGCCGGAGACTCAAGACCGCCGGGACTAGCCGCCTGGGCGGGCGGGATGTCGATGATGTAGACTCCCGAAGCGATATCGCGAGCAAATTGAGCGTCTTCCATTGGGTTGGGAAGAGTAAGAGACATTATCTTATCTTTTTTCCTTGATCCAAATATTAAGAAAAATTATTAGAGCTTTTTTTAACTTTGCTTTTTTCTGTTGACCAAAAAGGAGAGTCTATTTTCGACGGAGACGTCTGTTGACGGTTTCCTTGAGCTCAAGAAGAAGGAAAGAAAGGAGATTGTATTAGGAAGAAAAGGTTGAGATGGAACAAAAGAAGTGGCACAAAAAAAAACGTGGCATAGAAAAAAAAAATTTTCTCTTCAAATTCATTCCCAAAGTGCAAACGGATTGAAGGCCATGCATGTGTGGGCCGGTGGGTGACTGTAAGGGCGCGCCAGCACCTCGCCAGCTGGCAGATTGACGTGGAGGGCTTGACGGGTGGCATTGAAGCGGTTCGGCGCAAGTGATTTCTGTAGTTTGGAAAAGTGAGGGTTCGGCGGGTATCGCTACACACTTTCACTTTGAGGGGAGTTGTTGAGATGGGATATATGAGAGAGTTGATAGAAAGGAGAGGCGGCTGCTTTGGGGGACTATCTTCGAAGTTGGATAGAACTTTTATATACCAGATGGGAATAAGAATAATGTATTAGTATTTGAACGCTATATGAGCATAGGAGCTGCCAAATGTTATTCTTACATCTCATGTTCGTTTCGTTTTCTTCTTTTGGCGGCAAGCGGTGATATGATTACCACAGCAAACTGATCAAAACGGCGAAAGTTGCAAGTTATTACACCATGTTCCTTGATTTTGGCATCTATAGCCCATCATTCGCCTGCCGGCTATCCATTATTAGATTCCAAAATTGGGTAGTCATCAGCACTGTAATAACTACCTCCATGTTCTTTCACAATATCAACAACTTATTGACTAGAGCTCTATTTCATTTCCATCGCCTATTTTTTAAACGTACACTCCTTTTAGCACTAGATAGAGAAGTATATTACGTTCCCTGTATCAGCATTGCACCCCTGAAGACAATTTCGTCGAGATTCCGACTCTCTGCTAATGCCTACACATCTTAGCTACCCTTAATTCCAGGTAGAAAAGGAATGATAGATATGTGACCGATTTCTATCAGCAGCATCTCCAACGCCCCCACCTCAAGGAGTTAGCATACTTTGCCAGGGAACTCCCCAGTACCAACTTGCCGCCGCCATCGCACTAACACTCATGGTGACAGCCATGAGGAAATTGACGTCGTTGTTGTCAAGCAGATCCCAGCCATTTTCAACTATGCGAGAAGGCTTATTATCTCCGAAGCTAGGCTTCCTGTGCTTGTTCTTAGGATCAAACTTATCCACAAACTCATCAGACTCATCGACAGCTGCTGAACCTATCTTCTCTGTAGCTTTTCTGCCCTCGCCGTGCAATAATGAGGCTTTGATATCGGCTCGCGTATCGGAGCTATCGGCCTCGCCAGATACCAAGACGCGAGTGCCGCCGTCACCTTCGACAATCTTTCCAGTACGCACATCTTTAACTGAGCGCTGGAATATGGCACCAAGATAACTGTCCAAGACGCTACCCAGAGCGCCCCACAGGACCAAAAAGCCCATAAGTAGCCGTCTATTTTCCGTTGTCCAAGGAATACCACCTCCACGAGACCAGGCAGCAGATTCTTCGTTGCACATTGGTAGGAACAGCATAGAAGACGTGACGATAATAATCGATCCCAGCAGCCCAGCTCCTAAACCCAATAATGTCACCCCGCCGTTTGTGCCGGGGGGGACCTTTCGCAGCGTAAGGGAGGTGATAAGGCGGGGTTTACTCTTTGACAGAATACCCAGCTCCGAGCTGAACGTGTCAGCCGCAACCGCAGCATAATTGGCGATGATGCCGATGACAAGGAGGTCGCCTCCCCATGAGAAGCACATTGTTCCGCTGGGTTCCGCACCACCTGGGGTTCTGAGGGCAGCATCTCGCGCGTAGAGCTGGTTGGCATGGAGAACAGACAAGATAGACGCCACGAGAGAATTGGCAAAGACTTGACGACAGGGTTAGCCTTTGTTTAGACAGCTAGAGCTTCAATCATAAGCGACAGCCGCCAACCTACCTTGAACATGCGTACGAGGGCCTTCGCCGCCAGAGGCTCCCTTTGCACTCAGCGTGAGCGTAGCTTTAACATTTTCCTTGACCTGATTTCATCGTTAGCCTTTATTCTTTTCTTTCTTTAGCTGAAGGGCTAGATTGTCAAGTTCTTTGACTCACGTGTGTGACTCGCGTGCCCGCCAAAAAGAAAACAACGAGAAGGACAAATGGCAGATTCCACGGATGGTAGGCATGCGCAATGGCAGTGGCTGTAGCAGCAACGATGCCTGCGGGGGTCAGAGACTTCTTGCTCCAGGCCCTGTACACAAGGGCCGAAACCGCTGGAACGGCAATGATGGGCTTCATGATGCAACGAGGCTGCGCTTGTTTGTCCTCCGAGTGAGGTTGTTGATGTTACGAATCGCGGAGCTGCGAAGGAGTGAGAGCCGGATGGAGCCCGGATGTGGCTTAGTAGGCAGCTGCCAGGTCAGCTATGAGCTTATCCCACCAGGGTCGTATTTTGTAGCTGTCCACTTGTCAGCTGCTGCTTCCAAGGTTGCATGTACCCTCCGTATTCTCGCCTTGTTATTACCAGGATCGCCTAACATAAGCTACGTCTACATGCCTGAAACTGGAAATAAATCAGCATGAAAACAATAAAGACGTGCATGACTTTTAAGAATGAAATGTACGTGGCCTTGGTATAGAAAATAGCCTACTGAAGCTTATAGAGATTAGCACTACTGGGTAGGTTCCTATTCGCTGCTGCTAGGAGATACTAGTGGGTACTATGGTGTGCTAGGTACTTTCTACGGCGCCCAACTACTGGTATAGCACTTTCCGACCTCAGTGCTGATCACCCAGATAATACAAGGAAATTAAATACTTCATCTTTTTTATGTTCACCTACGTCTCTCACAACCCTTTTCAAAACTTGACGATAACTAATTCCATACCTCACGGCCTGCTTCTCGCATCACAATAATCTCTAATTGAGGCGCAGAGTCCAATCATCTGCGAGTCTGCCTCTGCTGCTTTCAGTGCAACATGGTGGATGCAGAAACCATGTAATAGATATATCATCTTGAGCATTTCCTTCTGTGCTAACCTTCAGCGAGGCTTTACTTTATTTATTTATTTTTGCTTTTGTGAAACGGCGCGACAGCTCGGATCTTTGGATGGCTCAGCCGTTCCATCTCAAGAACCAGTATGTCGCACGACTTACAGATGCTTGTGGCACTTAATTTCATCATGGGATCAGCATATGATGAAGCGTCTCAGTCATGTTTTCCAGCATAGGGAATTTATTTTATACTTACGCTACCAAGGTAAAGCTCTTCATTGCCAGGTTGAGCTGCACAGCTCAGCTGAAGCACCATCATTCTCAACTGTTTATATCATGACCATCCATCAAAGCCAGAATTCCGCTGCGTGGTTTGTGCAACAAGATGACCAACGCCTCCATATATGAGTACGCAGCTCAAAAACCGGCTCATCACTGCGCCCACCGCTTCCAAAGCCAGACGAATCGCGAGCTGCAGGAGACTCGACGACGATGCTACACCAGGGACTAGCTAGCCGCTAGGTTAACGATCCGCGTGGTCTTATACACTCAGCTCCAACTTCGCACCACACGTCAGCCAGAACACGTATAACGTACAGTTACACAGTTTCACAGCGGTAGCCACTCAACTATACGGGATATTATATGTGAGACAGTCGTTGAAGGCTAAAGCAACCGCCTCGTGTATTTGCGCTTGGGACTGCAGCATTAGTAAACGAGGGCTCTCAAAAGATCAAACTTAGCTAGTGCGGCTTGCATACGAGGGCACCCTCTTCACAGTAGATGCAACATATTTCGTACAAGCTAAATGGTGCTGAATATCATGATTGAGTGTATATGGTCTTCACCTGGGTTAGCACCAAAAAAAGATATGGAAAGCGAACTGGTTGAAAACAAGACAATATGCTACTGGGGTTTAGCTACATCTGAAAGGCTTGATGAAGGAAAAATCAGCGTCAGTCTCGGTTCAACAGATTACATTCACCCTTCTCTATCCCATATTGGCAGCCAATCATGAAATGGCTATTCCAGAGGAATGGCTACCAAGGGCATCGACGAAAAGTTATGTTTGTTCTCATTTCCTTTCTCCAGCTTGTTTCAGCTGCAACCTTGCAATTCGACGAAGACAGTACCTATATGTGAGCTTCTAAGCAGTGTCTTGAAACTATCAGCAGAGACCTATCGCTCTATCTCATGTAATCTAACTGTTGAAGCGAAAGAACACTGTACGGTACCTCCTAGGCTTTACCTCTAACTACCTAGTAGAGTGCCATATATCAAGGAACGCAGCGAACCATGGTAATGCCGCAGCTAAGATGAACCAAGTCAAGACCTCGCCACTACTACCAATGATAGTCCGCTTTGCCAGCATATTTGCCTCTTCTTCCTTTGGTCCCTTGGAAGCGGTAATACTGGTAGTTCTGTTTAACTATAGAATCTTTATAGCTAGGAAGTCTCATGCTGGTTTTTGGGGACATCTATTCCATATACTATGTCAAATATCATGCTGAATGGCGGTTTCACGTCGACACGATGCTTTTGCCGAATTTCTTTAGCCAATTATCAAACTTTTTCACAGGATGAGAAACGCACCTATAGTAAGGGCGTATGCGCAACACAAATACATTTTGTTGTCCACAAAAGGCATCCTCCTTTTATAAACAGTAGCCTACAGCGGTAGCGTCCTCGCGGCACCTTCTGTAATCGATTTAACAAGACTGTTAGCCGCTCTCAGCGTTCCTGACGAGCCATTTGGGTGGTTTCTCCGTTGAAAGCCAGCAGACGTCTTCAAACAATCGAGTTTCCCGGTATCATTTTTTGGCTTCATAAGCAGGTATTATAACCATTCATGCTACAACCATGTTCCGTCGTGCCTTTCTCACCTGCTAAGAAGAGCAATCTCCAAGACAGGTTTACAAGACACTCGCTGCCTTGTATTAGACATACCATCGTTGCTGTCTGCGCTACTATCTATCAGCTGGCTGATACTTTTCGATAAATTACTGTTACCATCTTCTAATCTAAGCGCCCTATTCAAAAACTGCCTATATAATGAAGCTTCACAGGTCGAAAGGCCATGTCGAACCCCCGTCTGGACCTTTCAGCCACCTTTTTATATCTGGACGAACACTTATCGCTTGTCAAAACTGTGCGAGTGCGAAAACTGGCTGCGATAAAAAGATTCCATGTTCAAGATGTCTTGAAAAGAATATCCAATGCATCGCACGATACGCCCGCCGAGCATCCAAAGCTGCGATTCGGGCTGCAGCACAAGCAGCGTCGTCTTTGTCAACAAATAGCCTTCTCACATCGACAGTCGAAAACATCTCTGAAAATATCCTCCTCCAAAGCCCGATACAGCATCTATATGGAGGTACAGATCAGTATGACGATCATTTCCGAGATGCTTTTCATAATCCCCTTTCGCCTTGGTCCAGTCACTCTGCCGCCGCCACATCCTTGGGTAGCTCATCCTACTCAGACATGAACGCATTCGAACGTAGACAAAATTCGCCTATACATATCGGATTCTCAGAATTTTCTACAAACATGGAGTTCACCAACAACGACGTGTCATCAAGCGTGCCGAACGGCTTTCGATGCCGTCCAGAGAATACAGATAATTGCTCCAATAGGCTAACCTCGCTTCCGGAAATGCACTGCTTCCAAGAGTCGAAGAATTACGGGAGTTTCGTTAATATACCACAAGTTGGTAAAGACGCAGCCAGCTTTCAAGGCAACTTTTGCAATCCCTTGCACGATATCGACAGCACTCTCAATCACTCGTACTTAACAGAAATCCCAAATTTAAATTCTGCAAAGATTTGGATAAAAAGACTTAAGCGAAACGGACTATTTGACGGCCACAGTCCAAGCATTCATGTAGATGAATCGATACAGCTTCATCAACAGTCAGATGTGGACAGTCAACGTCCCGGTCATGATAGGCAAGTCTCTATTGGATAAAAGCTTCGAGAAATTTTTCTGATCGTTTTAAACAGATTAGCATATAATTGGGCCAAACTGGATCAAGAGCTAAGCTTGTTCTACGATGTTGAGCAGACGCTTTCTCTTTCCGATTTCACACGACCTCTTCCCGATCCCAACGTTCCATGGCATACGAGGTCCATCATACAAACCAGCTACTCATATTTGATCGATGGCTTACATTCAGAAATCAACATAGTGGAACTACCAGGCTTTGAGCTCCGTCAAACACTAAAGCAATTGTTTCAAGACATTACTCATGGTACTCTGCCAGATAGAGTACCTCCACGGCATCTTCAGCTTCTCCTTCACCCGCTGCAAGCTTTAACTTATCACTCTCGAAGCCTGCTTTCGTGGGCAAGGAATACCTCCTCTCTAGCATTAAGCGGAATAGCTGCCTCTAGTGTACTAGAAACGGAGAGACTTCTCCGATCCTGGTATACCCTTGCCACAAAAGATCACAACGAGGACACATTTACAACTGATATTATACTTGGCTTGATTCTTTATCATTTCATATTTCTCAACCTGGCAGTTAACTTGGTGGAAATCGAGCGACTCACTAATCCAGGGAGTCTCGATCTTGCCTTCTGGCAACGGCTTCTCCAAGACCAGGGATGTTTTCGTAGCCGTCAAGAGGCTATTTTCCACTGCGGTCAGGCACTACGACATCTGCGTGCCGTCGACGTCGACACGCGCCCATGGTGGTGGCCAACAGCCGTACACAGGGCAATTTTGACGTTATGGGCCGCTTCTCATCTTGTGTCTATCAACCCAGATCCAAACATACTGGAGGCTTCATCAGTATTTCCGATGGAAGACCTCTGGCAGCAGAGCTCCACGGATATAGCGCCAGGAACAAACATGTCGACGTCTGAGCTCTGCATCATTGCCATTGACGGCGCTACTCCTGAAGATCCCTGTTTCCGCGACGCCAACTGGAGTGAAAAATATATATTAGTTCTAACCCGTTTGGATGAAGGAGTAGTAGCTCTGACCGACACGACGGGCATTCTGGAATACGGAATCTCGCTCATCGGTGCGCTTCCTAGTTCATTGGAAGGGGAAACAGTGATTGCAATGCTCAAAAGTCTTGAACAAGCTTGGGAGGGCAAGTAACAGCAGTCGCGAATACCATCAAAGTCGAATTCGGCGTTCATGTTATTTAAGGAGTTGATTTTCAAATGTAGCTGGTATAAATATAATTTTGTTATCATCCAAGGTCATATTCACTTCCATAATAAATAGTAAAGCATCGTAAGAATGAATCAGTCTTCATGATATATCCCGTCGTTAATAAATAGCAATCTCTTGTACCCTAAACGCCAAACAAAAATGCTCCTCTCCGCTCAAAGACACCCTTATGAACAAGTATTATCCAGATAAAAACGTCACAATTGCATTATCATAAATTCCAAGGCATGATATCATCCAATCTTCTCAACGCCCCATTCTTGGACACCATATCCTCATTCAACATTGCCAGATATCAAGCCCTGTAGTTCAAAAGGACTAAGAGTGCTTCTCCGTCTAGATGTGACTTTAGCCACCCGGATATCCCTCTTACGCTTTTCGGGTTTCTGTATTTCCTGCTGCGCAACTTCTCGCTTTACCGGACTCGTACTCCTGGGACGACTGCCTGCCACAGCGCTTATTCTTGCCGCCGCCGGAGGTCTCGACAGCTCTGTGGCAGAAGCCACCGCAGGCCTTTGAGCAGTCTTCGCAGCGCGAAGGGCTTGGAGTTTCGCACGCGCAGCATCAGCTTGCTTTTCGGAGGCGGCGAGCTTGGCAGCAATCGCAGCTTTGGATGGTGAGCTACCAAACTGTGGCCGCGAGACTCTGTTTGCCTGCGTCGGAGCTAGGCGGACAGGCATACGACGTGGGTTAGATCGCATGCCTACTGGGTTAGAACTGGCGCCAACTTCAGGTCCGCTTCGAGAACTTGGATGTTCTTCCACTCGGTTGTTTGACAGTAGAGCTTCATCCAGAGATGACGTCGATGCAACGAGAGGCCGCTCTTCGGGTTTGGCCGTCTTTGCGGCATCAGATCGCTGCTTCTGTGAAGTTACAAGCGGCCTTACAGCTCGATTAGACGTAGTTTTAGGCGCTTCGGTACTAGTAAATGCATTTGGCTGCTGCATGATAGAGCCACTGGGCTTTTGTCGGTGTCTACTTTGCAAAGGACCACGGTTGCCAGCTGAAGAAGAATTCTGAAGAGGAACCAAGTGAGGCGGCGGTATGGGAGGCTGATCCGACTCTCTAAATCGTCGATCATCCCCAGCTCCCCCTAACGTTTCTTCAATCTCTGGAACATGGTTGTGCGGTTCTTCGGCATTGTATTCATCGATTTCCATAACATCGTCGTCGTTGTCGTTGCCGTCATTGCCATCATTGCCCTCGTCACCTTCGTCGTTGTTGTCAAGGCCACCAGACTCATCATTACTATAACCATAAATGTCCTCTTCGAGCTCGTCTTCTTCTTCGTCTTCTTCCGCATCATCAGCCATCACTCGGTATAATCCTTTGGGGGGACAAGGCGATCGCTTCAGCTCATCGTCTTCCTCCTCTTCTTCGCTTTCTTCTGCCACGGCTGGTAGGCCGGGTTCTCGTCCGGTTCTTGTTTCCTCAACATTAGAGACGCGAACCGGGCTTAAATGTAGTCCCATCTTGAGATCTTCCTCCCCAATAGGTTTACCGGTTTTAGCCATTCTCTTCCGCCATCCATCCATCAGATGAACAGCATCTTCCCATCGGCTCTCCATCTTGATCCAACCAGCTTTAAGACGATCGATTTCTTCCTCTCGCACCATAACCTCTTCGATTGGCACAAAGGATGGGTTCGTTAAGATTGTTCTCAGGTGTTCCATCACAGCACCAAGCTCCGATGCCATCTCTTGCCAGCCTTGCGGCTTCACAACCTCAGTATCTTCTTTTCCTTCGCTGTTCCATCCACTCATCTCGCACAGCCGATCTTTGGCCTGTCGCACGACATTCAAGAGAGTTTCATTCTCTTCGCTCAAGTTCTGCGCCAAGCTAGCAAGGAAAGAATTTGTCTCGGCACGCAAGGAATGGTCTTCGTCCTCGATACTCCCTCCACGTGTGAGTGACCTCCTGCCTTCATTGCCCACGTCACCTGTCACGGTTATCGACACAACTCCAGAGCTGGTTCTTGTTCCTCTCGCACGACCCGCCTCGCCGACCTGCTTCTTGAGAGATTCGATTTGTCGATCACGTCTCCGTACCTCAGTTGCACACGCAGTTCGTACCTGTGCGACTAATCCTTTTGTACGTGCCAGCTCGTCTTTGAGTCCTCGCACGGTCGACTCTGCTGACTTGAGCTGGGTCTTGAGCGAAGCCTCAGATGCCGTAGCAATGTCGCTTCTGCGCTGTGCCTCGGCAGCTTTCTCTGATAGTCGAGAAATGTCGCTTGTGTATTTCAAATTCTCCGCTCGAAGATTGCGCAGCGCTACCGAGAGGGATTCGCGTTGTTCCGCATCTCGCTGGTGATGTATTAGCTTGAGTGGCCCATTTTGCTAGACCTGGTGAGAATGTCTCAAAAACGTACATCTCGTCGGATAATGAGATCATTCAAGATGCTTATGATGCGGCCTGAAGTCTCTGCAGTACTAAACTCCTCTTCTCCAAGGCCTGTGAAATCGATGTCGCGGCCATCTCGAAGAAGTCCTCTTGACAACAGTTGATTGTTGATGTACTGCGAAGCCGTCCAAAGATTATCTGCATCAATCATGTTGACTAGATGCAACGGCCCAAGTGAAAGATGGCGAAATAAATCAGGCAGTCAGTCTATCTCTTATTACCATGCGTCAACACAAATCGAGCTGTTGATCGCTGGTAGACTGATCTCTGTATTGGCCCTATGCGACCGCAAGGTTTTGGTTGCCATGTGGAGGAAGTAAACAACGCCCAATGAGCTTTGCATGACTAAGCAAGGGTGCGCCAAACACATCATCCGCGCATCTAGGCTAAGTGCTAAAATCGTAGCCACTGGCGACAGTAGCTTTATGTAGGTGATAGGTAGGTATCTTGGAAGGAGAAATTATGATTTAGAAAAATAAACAATCTAGAAAGTAAATATGTCTTCTTACACTCAATATGCCCCCATACATTCACTAAAAATCTTATTCGAACTTGTTTTGCGGTATACACCCTTCACTTTGTAAAGGACAAGACACAGGCATGATAGGCACATAATGGGATAACTGAATCCGTACTTGTTGAGGATATATATGCTTTTGTTATTATCTATATACATTGGTGGTATCATTATATGCCCACATTCCCGTGGCACGATATCCTCATTGGTGAGCTTTCTAGCGGCTTCAGTAGCATGCAGCGCTCAATTTGCAAATTAGCTTGATGGTAACTCGCTGAAACGAAATCGGTAGAGCTGGTGAACGGGTGATTAATGAAGCCGCAATCCCTCTGAAAGGTGATACCGAAACTATAGGTCTGCTCCACATAGGCATCGTTCCTGTTCGTACATTCAGAGCCCTCATCGAGCTGACAAGTTCAGTATTCCTAGATACGGCGTTAATACCATCTTCATCGCAGACAATTTCATAAAAAAGCGTCTCGTCTGTTGATCTTAGCTTCAGAAGAGTTGAGAAGATTGTTATTACGCGGTTGTTTTCGACATCAGCCGGAATTGAGCCCAGGCGAGCCTGGGTCCCCTTCTAGCCTCTCGATGGCCCCGCGTGCGTCATCATGCTTGCGTTTCGAGGAAAATAAAAGCCCAAGTAAATGAAATCTCGACTCACTTCACTTCATTGACCATACGAGAGAGGTCCCCCTGTATCATGTCTCCGGCTTGAACTTTCCTCTCTTTTCTTTCATCGCATTGACCTTCTTCTTATCCTCTTCGAAACGTTTCAGCAGCTCCGCCTGCTCTTGCTTCCGTCGTTCTCGCAGTTGGAATCGGTAGAAGTCCTTCAACTCAGACTTCTTCTTGTCTGCCTTCTCGACCATCTTTCGTCTAGCCTCCTCAGCCTCAAATTGGTTCGCCGGGTTGACCTTTCCACCACGAGTAACAGTAACGAAGCCATCCTCATCAGGCTCATTACGCAGGCGCTTGCTGAGTTCAGCAGCTTCCTTCTCTTTTCTGTTGAATACATTGAAGAATGCATGTGTAGCCTTTTGTATCTCCGCCTTGTTGGCACGGCACAGCCGTAAATGGGAAGAGACCCACGGTGAGCCTAATGACTGGACATCACCGGAGATACTTTGGCCCCATACAGGATATTTCTTGGTCTTTTGAAGTTTCGTGATCGCCTTGAGGACAAGTTGTACGCTCTTATCATCAGCAAGCAACACGATGGCTGTGCTACTGCTTCTATGCAGTTGGCGCGTCCAGATATCGGGTAGTCTTGCAGCTTCTTCTTCCGCCCTCTCCTCGTCTTCCACGTCTCCTCTCTTCCGTTTACGCGCAAATCCAGCAACCTTGATCGCTCGGGCAGGATCGATCGCAAGAGCAGCTTTGTTATCGTCTTCGAAGGTTATAGTCTCGAATCGTCCAGCGCCGACAAGATCGGTAAAAATTGCCCTAAAATGAGGCTCTGTGCTATCTGCGGGAATGTTTTTCAAGAAGAGACTGCGAGAATCATTCGCCGTTGGGATCTTGGGCGCATTTCTTCGTATCCGCACTTCGTGAACGGCTGTCTCTGGAAATGAAGGGACCGGAGGCATCTGAATGGGGAGAATGGCGAACTGATCGCCAGTCGCATCTAGAGGAGCCATTTTGGCGAAATATTTGGGAGATAGCAGCTATGCGTCTCTCACGTTAGAACGAAGTTTTGCTGGCGCTTGATTCTCAGATCTTGAGAAAAAATTGGCCCCACTTCCGTATCGATACGAACCGGCGTCTTCAGCCATATTTAGTGCTATCACTGCCGCAGGCTCTGTCTGAATGCTCTCCAACGTAAGCGGATAAAAAATATTACTGCAGGAGTCACAAAAAAATCTATTATTGTTGTTGTAAGGGGAATCAAAAATAAGCGTCCGACTAGATAAAAAATATTGATCCTATCTATAGCTATTCAGAACAGCAAAAAATCAACTGACGAGAGTGGGACTCGAACCCACGCGGATTGCTCCACCAGGAATTGCTGTTAAGGTAGCCTTAACCTGACGCCATAACCAACTCGGCCATCTCGCCGTTAGATGCTATACATGGGGAATAATTATACTAAGAACTCTTTCAGAAGCAGATTGGCATCCTGCATACACAACTCTTAGATCGCTTGTGTGATGAATATTACCAAGAATAAATAGAAGTAGTCTTCACGAGCTGATGATATTAGAACAGTAGAAATCTAGTAGGACGGAAAGATACGGTATATATCGCATAAATAAACCACAGCCATCTATGAAAATAGCCATCTTGCTCGCACCCAGCATCTAAACCTCAATAGCAATTCTTCCCACACCACGACTCACACATGCCAACATGGAGACGTCCTTTTCATCTGGCAGAAGCGCAGAGCCTCGATGAATAATCTCTCCATTTTTAACAGAAATTTTGCATGTACCGCAATTGCCCACTTCGCAGCTCGAAGGAATATCGCCAAATTCCCGCTTCAAGACCTCCAGTAAGCTCTCTTCTTCTCCAACTTTGACAATCTTATTCTTTCTGTTGGTAATTTGTACTTCGAAAGGGTCTCCAGTAGTATCGGCGGAAAAGGCCTCATAGTGTATCTCTTCCGGCGAAATGCCGGTCTCATCGGCGGTAACTTGGGCTGCTTCCATCATACGGTTGGGCCCACAAACATATACGAAGCTATTCCAGGGAAGGGTCTTCATGATATTGCCCATGTCCATCCTTTGGCCTTTAGATTTGTCGTATATAATCACCCTATCTCCATATGATTCCAATCGATCTCGAAAAGGGACGTCCTCTGAAGATCGTACAGCATAGTGGAGTTGAAAGCTCCAGTTGATGCTGTCGTATCTGTTCATCATATGCATGAATGCGGTAATGCCAATACCTCCGGCTATGAAAACGTGGTGACTTGCTGCTCCTGTTGGTCCACTAACATCGCTCGTAACATTGCTCACCTGAATGGTGTCTCCCTCTTTGAGAGAGTTGTGAATATATCGCGAACCACCTCGACTATTTTCATCAAGAGCAATGCCAAACTCCAATCTTCTGACTTCCTCATCTCCACTTCCACTGCTCGACACCACAGAGTATGTTCTAACAAGGCCATTTCCAAGCTTGAGCTTTGCATGGGCTCCGATTGGGTATTTCTCAAAATGAGGTTTCGGAGGGGCTTCAAGAACCAGTGAAATGGCTCTTGGTGTCTCAATTTTGCGACTGATCACCTTGAATTTCTCCCAATCGTCTTCTTTCTTTTGCATTTTCCGCCTTTGCGCCTTAGCCACGCGTTTCTGAAACTGGTTGCGAGCCTCTTTGCCGAGAGCCTCAATTTCAGACAATTTCTCATTCATTTCATCATTGTCGGTCACTCGATGGAGATACTCTTGAACTCGTTCAATAGTCCACTCCGGCCATTTTCTCTCAACAAGCTTCAGCTCATCGCCGGCATTGACGGTGCCCTCGCGGAGGACTCGGTAATACCACCCAGTGCGGCTGGTCTTGTATGTTTCAGGGGCGAAATTCTTCAATGAGAAACGATGATTGAGTTTGAAGCACGGCTGCCGCGGAAGGGATACTTGGAGGATCACTTCTAAACCAACAGAGATAACGTCGCCAATACAGACGTTTCGCTCGTTCATATGAGATGTTACAAAGTTCTCTCCGAAACCGCCCGGGACGAATTTATCGACTCGGTCAGGGTAAGATTCTTGCCACGACGGATAATGAGAAGAGCAGTCTATGAGCCAGTTTGTTAGTCTGAAGCCGTTTATATCAGCAGCAAAGGAAAATATTTACATCCAAGGATAGCCTTGTCTAGGCCGCCATGAAATGTAGGGTCGTGTTCATCTCCTTCGAGTCCCAACTTGTCAATCTTCATTGAGACAGTGCGAATCTGCTTGTCGATTCCAGACATGACATTCAAGCCTGGCATTTGTTTCATTCCGGAGGTACGGATTTCGATAAGCCGGTCGGCCTCAAAGGGCGCCGCAAGATTGTCTAGATATGAGCCTCTCATTGTATCTGTCAATGGTATGCAAATCAACAGCGGTGGGAGTGATGGAGAGATGAAGGATCTAAAGGTGTAAGTCGGCGTTTGGCCTTGGGTTTGCGTCTACAGTTTACGTACTGTGCCTCGGATTTACTCGCTCCAATGGGGAATCGATGGCTGACATCCGAGCAGTCGCACTAAGAATGCGCCGAATTTATGTATTTACTGTACTGCGTCGAAGTGCCGAATCCGATACCTTATATGAAATGGCTTTGCCGCTTTTGGTTGCTAGTACTACTACTCAAACGTTCTGCCTGGTGGCCTTCATCTCTTCGCTGGCGCACTGTATCCGATCCTTGTGCCGGTTAGTCTATCGGATGACTCTTATCGTCAATAGGTATCGAGCAATGTACAAATCGAGTTAAGCTTGCAAAATACGATGTCAGTTTATGTACTCCGTATGTATAGTATATCTTATCTTGTGATTAAGGCCCAATTGAATTGAAATGACTAGCGGTGTCGCCACAAAGCAGCCTCTTTTGTTGATATTTCCCAATTTCAACATACAAAAGACACGGCAGCTGAGCTGTCAGGAAGCCACAACGGCTTCGCGATACCGAAAACTCCACGGAATCTATACTACCGTATTGAATCTGAGAGGAATCAGGGTTTTCCAGCGCAAATTTTACTTTCCCGTCATCTGTTTTGGCATTTCCGCGGCATGAGAAAACGCTACCCTGCAGTGAAGGTGAAGAAAAAAAAAAAAAAAAAAAAAAAAAAATTAGTTAGAGAGCAAAATCTAGCGAATCGTGTATAAGGCCAGATACGACAATTTTCGACCAATCGCAGCATAGGTTCTGTGGTCTAACGGTTAGGACTTTGGATTTTGATGAAAGATTCAATTCCAGCAGCGAGGGTTCGACTCCCTCCAGAACCTTTTTTTGGTCTCTTTTTTGGTTCTTTGTCTACTAGTGGAGCTAATTTGGCTAACGCCGCGCGCCGCTAGGCATCTTCTCTCAACGGGAAGAGAGGCTCGATGTTCAAGTTGTGTGTGCCTTTACGGTATATATGGCGCTGGGTTATCTCTTTTGATGCATATCATGAGCTTATTAAGTGTATAACGCTATCAATTCTGCTTTGCAAATCCATAGTCATCAAGCATTATCATGAGCTGAGCAACAGTGACGAATGCGCAGTATTGTCTTTTGCTGAACTGTCCATAACACAGCTGTATGCTCTTCCGTAGTCCTTGTGCCCCAACTTCGGCCACTTTCGTTTATAGTACCAATCCGAGAAAAGAAATAAGATGTTCCAAAGGTCTTCTATGCCCAATGGCTGAGCAAGGCTTTTGATGGCCTATTTCCCCGAGGTTAGTCAAATCATTGGCCAGACTCTTTGCTTCTAGCAGGGGATAATATAATTGCCGGTTTTCGGCCCCGATGTGGACTGCGGGTCGGGATGTGACTCCGGATACCCCGCGCCGGGTTCCTGGGGTGTGTAAGTATATAAGATAGACGGCTCTTATTGTCAACGACATGAGAAAATGAGAAGCCACATTTCATATTTGTGTCGTTTTGTTAAATCTAAACAAAATATCAGCCCCTACACGCACATCAGACACATCATGCGTCTCCCCTACGTCGCCGACCCCCCACCTGTTCAAACCGCCGAAGATGCCGCTATCGTGCAGCGCATCCGCGAGCGCCGCGCTCCACGGCCTCTCCAAGCACTGGACCTTACGCTACTTCATTCTCCCCCCGTAGCAGACGGCTGGAACTCATTTCTCGGTGCCGTTCGCACCAAGACTTCGCTCGCCGACGACGTGCGCGAGCTGGCCATCTCTCGTGTCGCTGTGTGCAATAAGGCGTGGTATGAATGGGGGCACCATGCGCCACTGGCCATCAAGGGCGGCGTGAGCGTGGATGCTATGGAGACTGTGAAGAACGATGTTTTGGGAGAGAGACCAGAGGCTCTGTTGAGTGAGAAACAGTGGGCTGTGCTGGTGTATACGGATGAGATGACGAGAAATGTCCAAGTCAAGGATGAGACCTTTGCGGCGTTGAAGAGGCATTTTAATGAGCAGGAGGTTGTGGAGATTACGGCAACGGTGAGTTGATTCCTTTCATCATCTCACATTATGAAATGCGAGGCTCAATATTGTGATTTTTCTTTGACTGATTGCTGATTTTATCTTATAGGTCGCTGCGTACAACTGTGTGAGCAGATTCTTGGTGGCCTTGGATGGTATGTTCTTTTTTTCAAATTCATCTTTCATTTATTCATTATTTTTTTCCCTATCTGTTTACCAATTTCTAACGTCGCGTAATATAGTGGGTGAAAAGAACGGCACTGTCCCTGGCCCTGTTTCTGAACTGGCTCATCATTGATCGGACTTCACCGCGAAGCCTTCATACTTGTGGCTCATAATAAAAGGGGGTTAAGGAAGTTAAAATAATGAAAAGAATTGATTTGAATAATGAGCATGAAAGAATGTTGCGAACAGTAAGAGAAAATCCATTGGCCATGAACCATGATAGAGGGCCATATGACTGTGAGGGAGAAGCCAGTGTGTGCGCTATTCGTGCAATAATCTTGTTTTGTCTACTCTGTAAGCCTTTTGTTGTAACTATAAAAGCTGAACTGTAACATATTGTTATTTTCGCATTGCGTACAGCGTCAAAATAGGTCTTCCTTACGCCCAGTAAAGTGAGAAGATTATGTATAATTGATGGAATGCTGTCGATGTGTTGCATGATGTCCTATTGGTTGGTAGAACTGTTACACCAGTCTAATATCATTGGCAGCTGATACCTAAACTAAAGCGCCTCAACAATGCATCTCCGCGTAAACGGGAACTACACAGCTTCGGCAGGTAGTGTGGCGCACTGGACCTCTGCCCTCACTCATTAGGCACGTGTGCTACAGTAACATAGCTGACCTCGCAGCCAACATGACGACAATGCATATTTTGTCGACAAAAGGGCCTATGTCCGCGGGGATATTTCTTCAGGAGGTGGTCTGCCTATCTTCCATCTTTTGTCCAAGTTCAAACACCCCTGCTCCTACTTGGGCCAACTTCGTCCAACAACCTTAGCTATGAGTGCCTCAATGTCCTTCAAGACGATCGCGCAAAGGGTCGGCTCCATGAGATCGCGATGGGCGCGTCCCTCACTGTTGAAGCCATCCGGCGCTCGTAAGATGTCGCCGTTCGTGTCCGTCCTTGCTGCCTCGGGGGTTGTCGCTTTGAGCGCCGGCTACTGCGCCAGGCTGGCAAACACTCGCATGTATCTGGTCCAAGATGCGGCGGATGTGCCCAGCAAGACGGTAAGCATATAGCGTATAGAAGAGCAACACGGCGCACGATTATGATTGTGTATTAAAGATAGCCCCTGGAGTTATATCCTGAGCGGCTAACGCCTCGATCAGCTTCACAGCACCAGTCGTGAGGACGCACGCTTCGCCTTCTACGATGCCCTTGAAGGCAACTCTCCGGATGTGTCCTCACTACCTATTGAACACGCGGTGCTCACATCCGCGCCACATGTGCCACCGCCAGTAACTCGCAATCATCCCGCCCTCGTGAAGGTGGACCTCACGACATCGCCAAAACTGGTGCAGGTGACGAACCAGTACAAGTATGAGGCGTGGACCTTTAACGGTACAGTCCCAGGTCCTTTCATCCGCGCGCGTGCAGGTGATGTGGTAGAGCTACGGCTCACGAACCGCGATGAGACGGGTAACCCTCACAACATCGACTCGCACGCCTTTACAGGCCCTGGAGGCGGCGCAGCTTTGACCAACGCCGAAGAGGGAGAGACGAAGACGGCGCGGTTCCGGCTGCTATGCCCGGGCCTGTTCGTGTATCATTGCGCGGCGGCGCCCATCCCGGTGCACATCGCCAATGGCATGTTCGGGCTCATCTACGTGCAGCCGGCCGACGACGACAGTGCCGCTGCTGGCCCCGGGGGTCTCCCGCCTGTGGATCGCGAGTACTACGTGATGCAGAGCGAGGTGTATCATGAGCCGCCCGAGATAGACGAGGACACGGGCCGGCCCTCTTCTACTGTAGAATTCTCGTACCCGCAGGGTCTGCGCGAGGAGCCCAACGCCGTCGTCTTCAATGGGCGCGAGTCGGCGCTGACCCGGGACGCCCCCCTCAAGGCTCGCACGGGCGAGACGGTGCGCATCTTCTTCGGCAACGGGGGACCCAACCTGTCGAGCTCGTTTCATATGATCGGAAGCCACTTCCAGCGCGCATACCGAGACGGCGACGTGCTAAGCCCGCCGGGTCGGTTCGTCAGCACCATGAGCGTGCCGCCGGCGGGCGCTGCCATCGTAGACCTCAAGCTTGTTGTGCCGGGCACGTACACGCTCGTCGACCACGCCATCTTTCGTATCGACAAGGGTGCCGTGGGCTTTCTCAACGTGGCGGGTGAGCCCCGGCCGGATGTGTATGGCAGCGCGGAGCCGCCAGCCCCGTGTGTGGGGTGCAAGCTGCATCCGTGACCGGCTTACACGTCGGATCATGACATGGGATAGCTTAGGAGGACTATTACAATGCGAGCAGCCATCTCTTTTACGTGCTTATGACTGAGCGTCATCTCGATGGGCTAGGCAGCCAAATGAAGGTATTCAATATCAGAATTCAATGAGTCTAACGCAGCTCAATACTATAAACGTTGCTCATGCTCATGCTCTCTCTTTTTTCCTGGATAAAGAGTTATAGAATCAACGGGGTATACTATCTTGAAAGTGCTTGTGTGAAATGATTCAAATAATAAAAAGAGGTAAAGTAATCCAAAGTCCAAATTCCAAAGTCCGCCGCCGACCTCTTTATAACCTCGCGTGCCATTGCAAGAAATTTCGTTGCCCCATGAGTTGAATCTCTTTTCTTCTCCTTTACGTCGTAAATAAAACTTGTTGGCAAACATTTATTCTGGCTCATCATGTCATCTCTTTTAGTCATTCTCATTACTGGGAGTGTTCGTGTAAGATTCGTAAGGAAAGTTGTGGCCATGTCGTCGTAAATTCTACTGCTCGCATGCCGTTGAATGTGTCTGTAAGTGTGTCTGCTTGTGTGTAGGTGTATCATATCTGAGTTGACAGCTCTGTCTTGTTGCGCCAGATATGGGTTAAAGTCGTGATTAAAAAAACAAAATGAAAAAGGGAAAAAGGATTTCTAAGAGGGCAAGATATCCGGGCCGACCCGGGTTTTCAATTCTCTTAATGTGATGGACTCTCCATGAGCTTTTCGATAGAAGCATGTCGTGCGCGCATTCGCGGCGACATTTGCAACTCCTGGACGACTCCGGCCCAGCCACTCCGCTGGGGTGTCTCGACATGCTCATGGTGACCGATGGCCTGGGTAGTCAGTCTTCGGGTGGGCGTGCGCTTTGGCAGATCATCAAATGATTTCTTCGCCGAGAGTCTGGCAGCCGTGTAAGCGCCCGTCTTCTCCGACTGCTTGGGGAGTGGTGGTGGAGGGGGAGGCTGTTTCTCTGCGATGGAGGTGATGATGCCCAGATAAACCATCATGAAGCGCATGCGAAGCGAGTCTAGTCGTTTCATTCTCTCTTCTATCTGCGCGCGCTTCGACGCCCACATGATTCTCGAGCTGGTCCGCAGCGTGGTTGCGCTCTCCTCGCGGACCAGTTGGTTCAGGTCGTCGCGCAAGTCATCGCCGATCCTCTGGATTTCCCGCAGCAGACGATTGAGGCGGATCTTATCTTCAAGACGCTGAACCTTTGAGACGTCACGGTCGTATCCTTCGTTTTCTTCAATGGAAAAGTCAAGAGTGTCGATAAAGCTAGCCACCTCCTGCGGCGCAACCCTGTACGCCGTCCAGTACGAATTCGCAGTCTGTGCGATCATCACGATGGTCATGCCAGTGGCGGAGCCGGCCAATATGTAGGCCCACTGGAGCCAGCCTGAGTCGGCCATTATGCAGCGGAGGGTAGCGAAGCACAAGTCGTGATGCCGTCCTGGAAGGACAGAGGCATGGTCTGGCGCGAGGAGGCGGGAGCTGTCTATCGTTGACTTACAGACTGAGGAAAGAAGAGAAGAGAGAAGAAGAGAAAAAAGAAATAAAGAAAAAGAAAAATTACCAACCAAGGCGGCGGAATGGATGACGAGTTGCGTAGCGGAGGAGGAAGAGGAGCCCTGATCCTAGCCCTGATTGGGTGGGTGTGGCAGCATAGAGTAATAATAATTCACTCTTATAGCGGGAGAGCAAGTTGTTGGGATCGCGGGCCAAGAGCTTAGGGAGAGGAGAAGAGACACACAGGTAGACTCATAGTGCTACTAGCGGAGAAGGCAATACTGTGTGCTGTGTGTGCCAGACATGATCCTGTTGGTCCCTGGAAGAGCTTGGAAGCGATATTGTAACGCTGTTCCCGGGTTCCGTGGCACGGCGACGACGACGTGCGTCAGGCCCTGTACGCCCCTGTAGGGCCGCAGCTAAAGACTCAGCTATGACGAACGACGCAAAACATGTTGGGGAGGGTGTTCATGCTACTGTAGTAGTATATGCATGTATTAGACCGGAGCTGCCCTTTGGACCAGTCACAAGGGCACACAAATGTCTGCATGGCACGGGATTCTGTGGAAGCCAAAAGAAACCAGCTCTGGTTACACGCTTTGGAATCACCTAGTAGACCAAGTACCTGACGGTATACTGATATTTGAGTGCCAGAGCAAGAAGGCCCTTTAACAGAGCTTCTATCAATATTCACATCTATATCGATCTCATTTTCTGGACATCTGATGGAAGCTTCTGTAGCCCTTGCAGCACTGGATCCCAGTCCAGCCCACAAATGGTAGACTGTCCAGTGACTTGAGCTTCCACTGTCCTGCATATTGGCAGCTCCTGGCAGTTGCGCTGCTGCGCCGCTACTCCTCTGTAGCCAATAGCACCGCCATCTCACCTGTCAACCCCACCGCAGCGCGTATCTTTTTTCCTGCTCCCTGCAGCGAAGAAAAAAATGGCCGTGACTACATCTTATCAGGAATGACTTGCAGAGTGCATCGCAGCAACCCCAGCCCCGAAATAGAAGCTTAGATTGTTCTTTGTACTTTCGGAGAAAATCTTTGATCCAAGCTTGTGACTAGACCAATTTGCTCTTCTGCCTTCTCTTTATTCTCCCGCCCATCCAGATCGATCTCCTCTGCTCCCAGTAGCCATGGCGGCCGCAGTATCGGACGCTGCGCTGGCGCATGAATTTCCGCTGCCCAAGATTCTCACCAACCCCGCGTCGACCCCGCCAACGCTCATCACACAAGGCGCCGAAGGTCGGCTCTACAAGACGACATACCTGCTGCCCGACATTGCCTGCGCCCTAAAGTACCGCCCGCCGAAGCCGTGGCGGCATCCCATCCTCGACCAGCGCCTGACCAGACACCGTATCCTGTCCGAGGCTCGCATCCTCGCCAAGTGCCGCAGAGATGGGCTCCGCGTGCCCTCAGTCTATGCCCTGGACGAGAGCGCGGGGTGGTTGATGCTGGAGTGGATTGAGGGCACACCGGTGCGCGTCAACATCAATAATAGACTGGGGAACAGGACGGATGGTATCGAGGATGACGAGGCGCTGAAGGAGTTGATGCGGAAGATAGGCACGGCAGTAGGCAAGATGCACAGCATTGGCATCATCCATGGCGACTTGACGACGAGCAACATGATGCTGAAGCCTCCAGCGGGCGTTCAGGCTGACAACGCGACCGGCCTCGAGGGAGAGATTGTCATCATAGATCTTGGGCTTGCTAGTGGAGGTGTACACGATGAGGATAGGGCGGTTGATCTATACGTCCTCGAGCGTGCCTTTGGCAGCACACATCCCCGAGCAGAATGCATCTTCAACGAAGTCCTGGAGGCATATAAAAAGTCATTTAAGCAGGCCGGTGTAGCCCTCAAGAAGCTGGAAGAAGTGAGGATGAGGGGTCGCAAGAGAAGCATGCTCGGCTAGAAGCGTGATACGATGAGACCCAGAGACCAGTATAAAAAAGGAATCTTTTCATTTTCTTCTGTTCTTTCTTGCTAGCCAGAGAAAGAAGGAGAGAATTTTGATGACATATATATATAGCATATAGTTCCATGTAATGATGCCCGCTGTTATGATATCCAAATGAATAAATAAAAATAAAAATAAAAATGCAAAACAAAAATACCGCTTTTGGTGACGATTAAAAAGAGATCCATGATATATATCCAAAAAGAAAAGGCTTTGGCAGAGGCTTCTCTCTTACTGAAGCGCAGCCCCCGCGAAGTAGCCCTTGTTCTCAATCACACCGCGATCCTTGACATATGCCACATATCGAGCGACCCATTGCGGGAAGAGCTCGCCTTCAAGGCCAGCGCCGCCATGAGCAGAATCAGCCAGTACTCCAGCACCCTGGGGGCCGTGGCCGAGGAGCTCCCGGAGGGTGCCGCGGGGGAGGATATCAGTGCAATCGGTGTGGACATGCAGCTCCACGCTCTCTTCTTCCGCCAGCTTCAAAAGAGGCTCGGGAACGTTGCAGCAGTCCTGCAGGTTGACCTGATCGACGGCCGGGCGGATCGCCGTTTGCTGGAGAAAAGCACGGAGCTTCTCGCTGCCGAACTCGGCAACGCCGAGGCGCTTGGCAAGGCCTTGGCTGTGTAGGTCCTCGAAGACCTTCCAGGATGCGAGCTCTTCCTCCAGGTTTCCCTGCTGGGCGTTGATTCGCTCGGCTTCCTTTTCGCATGTGCCTTCGAACGACATTCCGGGGAAGGAGACGATCAGAAGGTCGATGGTCTGGATGCCGAGCTCCTTGCGCACAAGGTCCAGCGCTTCGCGTGCATACTGCTCGCGGTCTTGGACCGTCGTACCGGGAAGCAAGAACAGCTTGACGGTGATTTCGTAGTCGTTGGCCTCTTCGCGCAGGCCAGCTGCTTGCCAGTTGATCCTGGGAATGTACAGCGTCTTCTCGTCTCGCTCCGTCCACAATTCCACCGGCGTCTGAGGCGGCGAGGGCAGAGTGCTTGCGCCGTTCACTGCCAAGGGCGACGCAGCAAGCGCATAGTCTAACCGCGTGGCCACAAAGTTATCCCGGAGGGAGTTGACGAGCTCCTGGTTCGATCTTGGTCGTTTGCCGCCGGCTTTGCGGATGATGGAAGGGCTTCCGGACATGACATTGCTATAGCACAGCACGCAATGCGGGTTAGCAACAGGCTCGGGGCTTTGCAGCAGCAAGGAAAACAAACCCCGTAGAGAGAATGATTTTGGTCATTGCGATGATTGTAAGTAATTAGAAGAGTTCTAGACGTCTGATAGATACTCAATGCGACTCTGGGAAGTTGGGCTTGGCAAGGGCGAAGAGAAGGAGGAAGTTTTTGGAAATAGTGCCTTATAAGTCAAAAGCGCCCAAGACCGGTTCTCGGCATATGCGAGCAATAACTTTTTTTTTCTCGTCTCAAACGGCTTAACTAAGTTGCCAATTTACTGCAGATGGGCGCTTGTGGCGGTAGGTTATGGGGATGTAAAAGCCGTATTACTAATGACACAGGTGGATATTAAAGGCTTGCGGAGAAGGATAATTTAGTTTTGTAAACAAGGTTACACTCTCTGTTTATTTGATTTCTTGGCTGCTAGAAATATGGAATAATTAATCTTTGGGGGGAGGGCGAGGCCTATTTAAATGAGATGTTAATGTGTGCTGTCTTCTGCTTATTACTGTTCAAGTGACGTCTAGGAAACTGATAGTCCCCCACGCAATGTTGAGTTCACATGCTCCTCCGCGTACAATAGTACTGCTATTAGGTACAATTGACTTTCCGGAGATTTTAGCGAGGACCCTTCCGGGTAACAACGTAAAGTGCAGCGCGGGGTTTGAGCTTCACAGTGTCTCGGTCAATAGAGTCTATTAGAAAGGCTGCGGTTTTAGTTTTTAGCGCTGCTGCTATTTGTCAAGGGCGCTGGAGGGTTTATGCTGACAACCGGAAGAGGGGCAGAGGATCAAGGTACATGTGAGAGGTACTGGGTCTAGAAGAAATGGGGGCACGGAACAAGGTACAGGCAGCATCCGAAGCACACGCTACTGCCTCGTCACCGACCTGGCCAATTCATCCAGAGTACGCCAACTCAAGTCTATTCAAACCGCATCTCGTCCCCGCTGCGTCTCTTGCATCTTGTCACTGCGCCTCGACCGTCATCGTGTCCCTCTCGGTGATGTGAGAGAGCCGTCATAATGGCGATTCAGTATGTTGCGTCTGCTGCGTCTGCGCTTGCCGCCAGATGATGCTGACTCGCATCTCTCTAGCTATCTTATTCTGTTGTCCCGTCAGGGGAAGGTGGTGCGTAGCTCTCCTTGTTGTTAATGACGCCAGTTTGCGACTTGGATGGGGTATGCCTTACTGACTTTTGCTTCCAGCGGCTTGCAAAATGGTTCACGACGCTGTCCCCCAAGGATAAGGCCAAGATCGTCAAGGACGTATCACAGCTCGTCCTCGCTCGAAGAACACGCATGTGCAACTTTTTGGAGTACAAGGGTTAGTAAACGAATACTCTCATATGCACCCCCTTTTCCCGCTTAGACAAGATGACTGACTGTATCTTTCGTTGCCTAGACACCAAAATCGTTTATCGACGATACGCCTCACTCTTCTTCATTGCAGGATGTTCCTCCGAGGACAACGAGCTGATTACACTCGAGATTATCCATCGATACGTCGAGCAGATGGACAAGTACTACGGCAACGTATGCGAGCTTGATATTATCTTCTCTTTTACCAAGGCCTACTATATCCTCGACGAACTGCTACTTGCAGGAGAACTGCAGGAGAGCAGTAAAAAGAACGTGCTGCGCTGTATTGGACAGCAAGATTCATTGGAAGATATGGAGGTGAGTGCTGTGTAGAGTTTATTTAACCCGGCTGCATCGCACCGACCCTGGCTCTTTCCCACGCTATGATGCGCCATCGCCATCTTTTTATCCTTTTCCGGGTACGGCAACGCGACTTGACACAGCTGACAACGGATTTCCAAACGCAAAGGTCGAAGACGAAGTCACCAAACTCATGTAAAATACGTACGAACGAAGTCGGGACGCGTGCGCAACCTTTTGTCAAACGATTCTTGCCCATCGCCTTAACTGACGCCTACTCACCATTACGACTACTACGGAGTACCATTGGCATATATATTATAATCGAGGCCCCCATGTCCCACCGGCTATTTGGAGTCATCGAGGGCACGATCCGAGAAGGATTTGATAATTAACATTTGGCGTTGCAGGACGAGGACACTCTAGAGAAGCTTCGCACGGTGGGGATTCTTTGATTTCAAAAGTCTCAGGAAACTGAGCATCTCTTCGACGAGAAGAGAGGGCACACTGGGAAGAATGAAATGGGGCGGTTGGTGTGTTGGAGAGAGGATATGACCATGTTTTTCTTTGTGTGTATAGATCTTGGAGGATGGAAAACCATCCTCTACCATATCAAGAGAAGAAAGGAAGGAAGCGATGAAGAGAAACCCAAGCGTCACACCGATGTCCCATATCGCGGACTAGTTCCCAGAGTCGGGGAACATATCGGCTGGCGCTTGAGGCCTGAATCTAATACTATACCAGGAGACGAGAAGGAGAGCAGGCAAGAAGCGCAAAGCCAATTCATGATTTTTATTTTCCCACATCATTGAGCCCAATTCAGTCAACTAACTACACAGTCGTTTTCGTTGTGGCACATGCTGCCATTGGTGACAGGCCGTTGGCCGCTGCGCTTCATCTTGTCGTTGCCGCCCGTGGCAGCTCCATGAATCTCTATTCGTTGCGGCGGCACCAGCTAATCGGCTCGTCAGAACTGCCCCCTCTTTTGGGCGGAGGTGCCACCATGACTCTGCTGCTACTGCTACTAATTATTGCTGCTGCTATTCATGTCTGCCGGGCGCAGCCGATGGCGGGCGATCGGGCCAGGAGCTTTAGGGGGTAGAGGCCACGTACCCGCACACCGACTCGCCGGCACTCGCCAACCAACTCGGCGCTGCGTGAGAACGTGGGCGATGCACGGAACGGCGATGGCCATGCAAACACTCTGGCTGTGGATGGTATGATCCAATGCTGGCGCAATGCGACTGGCGTTCAGCTAGCACGCGGGCTTGAGGTAGTTCTGCTGGACTGAAGCCGCACAGGCACAGGCGCTGGCCGCTGGCCGAAGTCCCTATGCTGCCCCTAACAGCCCAACTAGCCCACCCCCTCCGCCTCCGCGCTCCACCGCTGCAGCACGCAAACCCCCACCATCTGGCAACTGATGTCACTGCAGCGCTGCACTGAGGGCGCCACGCTAGGCCTTCAGCAGCGCAGCACCTCCGACATGCGTGTCATCCGATCCGACTTCAGGCCGTGCACTAACAATGAGACGATAACAGGACAGGAGACGCCAGCTGCACGAGCTGCATCCATCTCTCTCACTCTCCCCTTTAATCCGAACTCTGTCCAACCAACCAGCTGGTCTTCCACCCACCCGTCCTTCAATTCGACTTCTGTCAACCTGCTTCGAGGGCAACTGACCTTTTGTTACCGTGAATGACGGCACTGCTCGGCTCTCGACGCTGCTAGTTGCCGCATCCTCACTCACTTCGGGATTACCAAGATTACGACAAACCCTCCGAGCTCAATCGACAAAGATCTCGAGCTGAGCGAATCGCTTCCACTCCCTGCTGCGATCTTGATCCACCAACCCCGTGCAGATCCGCGAACACGAAGCAGACAACGTTGGCGAGCGTCACTGCAACTGCGCTATCATACCATCCACCAAGCCATCGCAGCCCAATTTCCTCCTCGGGTGCCTTTAACGCGCAGCACGCACGCCTGATTAAACCCAAAATCGCACGCCAGCTAGCTGCCATTAATCCCGCCAATACTGCGACGCTTTGAATTCCTGCCTTTAAAGCTTACTCACACTACATCTACACTCGCCGCCCGCCCACCAGAGGCCAGATTCTAGCTGTAGCGCAGATATCGTCTTTGGCGCAACTTCCCGGCACTCGTGGCACACTCTTTCTTCGCCTTCCATCGTTTATTCATGCTGAGATACGAACTCGTAACTTTCAGCCACCATGAAGGTAAGTGGAACAAATGAATGAGCGAGCGCCAGTCTGAGACAAGCCGAATCTGACGAGACATTCCCCGCGATACAGTACCTCCCAGTCCAAGAATTCGAGGCCGTAACCGGCGCTCTCAACTTCAACACCCCTGATTGCAATGTCACGGGCGGATGCGATCTTTACACAACGAAATCTACCGGGTCCGACAAGAAACTATACAAGAATATCGACAAAGATCTTAGTTCCCAGCATGCCGCGCTGCTCAAGCTAGGCGCTAGCCTGTCACCGCCCGACAGAGAACACATGCTCGCAACGTCGCGCAGCATGCAGTTATTCTCGCACTCGAGCGCATTCGGCCCTTTGTCTGAGCTTGCTAGCCGACGAACGTTTGCTTATTTGATTGCGACGCTCAATGCAAGCCACCCTCACTACGACTTTTCCCACGTCCTGCGGCCCGGCGATTTCAAGCGCGAGAGGAACTTGAAGCGTGTCATGGCCAACTTGGATTCAATCCTGCAAAACGTACGGCCTGGGTTTGAAGGAGGCTCATCGTACGACTCATCCGCCGCCAGTGACTTGAACGCACAATGGGGTCCGCAGTGTTGGTCCTTGATTAACAAGGAGATGCGTCTTAATGAGTGCACCATCTTTAGCTATCATCCAGAAGTTGACCCATTTGAGGAAGACGAAAGCGCCATTTGGGCGGTCCACTACTTTTTCTTCAACAGAATGCTCAAGAGGGTCGCTTACCTCTATGTCCGTGTCGTTCCCGTCATCTCCTCACAGAGCCCAACTTTGAGGCCGGCAAAGGGCGGTCTACACAAGCGACATACCGCGGTCGAGTCGGATGGCGCAAAGAAACGGACCAAGTACTGGCTTGGTGACCAAGACGCCGAGTTAGTACCGCCATTTGAGGACGACGAAGAGCCGTTGGATGATGGCCTTTACTGGAATAGAGGCGAGGATGGTGACATTGTACAGTTCTCAGACGATGACTTGGCTGAAGATGAGCCGCTCGATGAAGATGATGACTACGACGAAGATGACGATATGTCAAGAACAAGGAGAGAGAGACTTATGAGCGAGGATATTGCAGGGCGCATGGAGATTTAAGCTGATGCTACAGTCTTCAAGTGTCGCTTGTTTCTGAAACGAAGAGCAGACGGAAACTGCCCTAGCATTTTCTACATCAAATGATGAAGAATATCATATCTTTTCAACAAGGATATGCCCTCTCATTTTGGTTCAACCCTTCCTATTTGGATGGACTCTGCCCATCTCTCCATGGGCTTACTACCTACGTACTCAACTCAGCATTGACAGAGGTGGAACTCTCTCTCCCTCCATCTCGAGGCCCCTCTCTCCTATTTTACTTTACCTCTTTGCACTTTTGACCGATTAACAATGGTCTCCTACTCAAATACTCTACCATATCGTTGCTATGATTACGAAGTGTCATTTTAGCGTGGCGCAAGGTTCTGGTTTCTGGTCGGTGAGAGCGACTGGGAACAACGTCGCCCGGAGTTTCTCTCTGATTTTTTATTTGATTGCAATTTCTTACCGTAACGTCATCTTCATCGAGTTTTTATTCATCTTTTTTTCTCTCTCTTTCATCGTTTTCTTTCCGTTTTGCTGTGTTATTTGAAAATATTTGGTGGCTTTTTACCTATTTTCGAAAAAAAAAACAACCAGGCTGGTTTTATTTTTCTATTTCATTGTCTCTCATCTCTTCCTTATTTTCTTTCCTTTTCTCTTTTTTACTTGTCTTTAATTTTAGGGAATGAGATGGGTATATCACGTACATATATATATTACGCAGTAATGTTATGAATTTGGCTTGGTCTCGCTGGGAACGAGACTTTGATGGCTAATTTCGATGTTTTATGCAAATTAGCAGTATATCAATTTACTCTTTTTTATTTATTTTGAAAGCATTTATACCTATCTATTTGTTCAGTTAATTGTCCAATAATAGCAACGTAGTAGATATAAGTGTGAATCTTTAAATAGGGGTATATATGTGAAAATTACTACAAAGAACGATGCAATCTAGCATGCAAAAAGAGATCCAAGGCTCCTGTGAATTGCTCAAGACATAAAATAGTTCACAATCAAAGCAAAGAGTAATGACGCAGCACGAGGTATCCATTGATCTAAATAACACAAAGGTAACGAAAAGAATTTGAAAAAGAAGAAGAGTGTGTGCGTTGCAACTAAACAAACAAACAAACAAGTAGTTGATTCCCCTGGCCCCTTTTCCTTTATCCCCCTATCCTAGCAATGGCCGAATAATTATCAGGCGCATATATCGACTGCTATTTGTCAAGACCATTTCCCGCGCAGAATCTCTTCAGTTTTAATAATTAGTCTTGGGTATCAAGTATTTCCAGATATAATAGTGCGTATAAGATGAATGTAAAAGAGCATGCTATAATCGGGTGCTCTCCCCCTATCCAATCTTTGTTGATTGGACCGTTTATTTATACTCTGTGTAATGTATGAATATATATCGTCGAGTAGAAAAATATTAATCGCAAGAATTCCGGAACCGGGGCAATGCTATCGAGGAGCGTAATAAAACAAGATGCTGATAGATTGGCGTGTAGAGAATTCGGCGGTTAGACAACGGACGCCTTCCTTCGTCGTCCAAAGAATTTTGCGAATCCACTGGGCTCGTCCTGTTGGACTGGAGCTGGGGTGGGATTGAAGTCTGGCGGCGGCTCAGAATCGCGTAAGAACTTGGCCAGATCTCCCGTCTGTCCTAGGAACGCAGGCTCTCGCGGCTCGAATTTCTTCATTGGGACTCTATTCATTGGGGCTCTGTTCATTGGGGATCTCTCCATTGGGGTCCTGTCCACAGTGGCTCTGTTCACTGGGGGGTCAGCATGGATAGGCCCATATGCGTCGTACCCCGGAGGCATCTGAATTGGAACGTGCTTGGGAATATTGGGCAGGCGGGGTTCGTTGCCAAGACCCATAGCGCCAGGGCGTGACTGAGATTCATTAAGAGTGTTAACCTCTTTAGAGTTGTTACGACCAAATCGTCCCATAAGACCTGGTGTGCTCGATTTCCTCCTTGGCTGCTGCTTCGCAGGTGGAGACGGAGGCTCCGGCGGAGGCTCACAGTTGAGCAAAAATTCCGCCAGACTTTCTTCCTTCTTAGGGGGCGGTCTGGGAGCCATATCGAAATCATCCTCATCCTCATCGCTGAAGTCGATTGCGTATGGATCGCGAACTCGGCGAGTTTTTCGCACAGGCATCGGCATACCCATATCATCATCGTCCTCTCCAAAGAGCGCGTTTGCCTTGGATACGCTCTTGTTCTTGAGAAGGGCGGAGTTGGAGTTGACAGAGGAGTGCATCGATGGCATTGAGTAATCTGTCACGCTGGTAGATGCTTGGCTATGTCGCATATCAGGGAGTACCGGATCTGCCGCCCTGCCACCTGCAGCGCCGTACATCATGTCGGAATCCCCTGGATTACGGAAAGGGGCCACGTGTCGAGAGATGTGATTTTGGCCACCCGCAGCACTGGCTGGGCCTTGCCGTATAAAGTCGATCAGATCTGAGGTTTCGTTTCTGCTGCCGGCAGAGGGCTCTCGAGCCTGGTATCGATTTCGATTGTTGCTAGTGCGACTGCTCATGGTGGTAACTGGCTGAGACTCTGGAATGGTCTTGGGTGGGTTGACAGGGACGTGAACATTACGCAGAGCCGCCGGGCCTCTGTCGCCAGCTGGGCCCGTAGACTTGATAAACTCAGCAAAGTCTGCCAAAGATTCGCCAGGTGCACGAGCATCTCGAGCCTGGGGCCCACCCGCACGACCAGACGCGCCGAAGGCTCCTGCCGGAGCGCGAGGAACCGGTCCAGAAAGTCTGGTTGTGTTTTCAGAAGAAGACTGAGGGCTGACAGGCTGCGCCCGGGTAACTGGTGATGCATTTGAGACAACAGGCGAGGATCGCATAAGATCTTCACTCTTACGGGAGACCTTGGTCACAACAGGGCTGTCGGCAGATTTCTTGATCTAGACATTTAGATTAGTAAACAGGCAAAACTCATAGTAGCTGAGGCAGAAAAAAAGATTCGAGGTTGGGGATGGACCAGAACTTACATCCATATCACGCATATTCTCCGGTGTCAATGTGTATGAGATGGTTTGATTGCTCTGAATTAGCTCTTCGAAGTTGCGCGCCATGTTTTCAGCACGGTTTGATGCATCGTCTGAAGTTGTTCTAACCGCTCTGAATCGGCTGGTGGCAGAAGATGCGGACGAACCAGATGTGTGGATCTGCCGAGGAGGAGCAATGGAATGCAGAGACTTTGTTTCCTCCTCATCTTGCTCAGCAGTGGGCCGCCCCTTCTGTCGATTGGAATGGCCCCCGGATCTGTAAGGAACATCTGAAAATTGTGCATCTGTGGCACTTTGAGTGGCTTTCAGAGGAAAGCTCCTAGCACTAGAATGAGGCTGGTCACTTTGAGGACTATCAGCAGCTCTGACATTTGTTTGCAAGCCGTGTGGGAGACGTTGATCCCGAGTTCGAGAAGCTGGTACAGGCTTGACAATTGGATTCACCTGATCAGCGTCTTCCTCGGATTCAGAGATGGTCGCAGCATTTGGAATGGGTGGCCTCATCCTCTCGACTGGAGATCTCACTGCCGATAGAGGCGCTCCAACTCGCGAGCTAGTGTCAATGGCTTTGACTTTCCGCATGTCATCCGCACCGCCTGGACGTGATAGAGGGCTTGCTCCAGATACAGTGCTTGCGCGCGGTCGCTCGGTTGATTCCATTGAACGCGGTCGACTAGTGGCTGGACTACGGGGCGGAACGTCAATGATGCGCGCAGAGTGCACACTAGAAGACCTGCTCAGATGAACGGCCTTACCCGTATCTGAGACAGAGCGAGATGAAGTGCTAGAGACGGACACTCTGGACGAGGTCAGGATTTCGGCTTTCTCATATATCACCTCATCGAATTCATCTGATCCGCTTTCTTCAGAGTCGCGACTTTTCTCAGGTGTCGTTGTCGTCTCTGCCTCCGTAGTAGAGAGTCTCGCAAGCTCTTGTAGCTCAGAGACTGCATCGACAGTTTTCGACCTCGGTCGTGCAGTTGCATAAAAGACTGACCTTTTGGGGGTTGGTAGTGAGGTGGATCTTCTGTGAAGGCTGAGTAAAGTGGCATAGTGCTCTGAATCTTCAGACACTTGAGATTCTTTGAGCAAGGATAACGCTCCGGCGAAAGACTTGACGCGGCGCGTGTCGAAATCCTTTTCTTCCTCCTCATTTCCATCTTCCTCATCGTCACTATAGTGGGCCAAACCTGGCACCTCAATCTCCGCAATGTCGTTGTCGCCCATAGGCAGTGGAATGTTCATGGGATGAATGTCTTCCTCCACAACATCTTTTGCGTCATCTTGCACCTCGGCAGAGTCAGCACCACGTTCACTAATAGAACTCTTACGATCGTATAGAGAACTAGCGTGACTTATTGAAAGAGATCGACTGGAGACATATTCGCCTGGTGGCGCACGCATCCTCTTTTTCCATCCTCGCCATAAGCGGCCCAAAGTTCGATCAAGCGCAACGCGTTCCATATCGATGTCCTCCACTACGATTCTTTCAGCAACAGCGGCTGGGCTGCGCGCTCCATCTTTGAGCTCCTTTTCAATCCTGGAGCGCAATCTTTGGCTCGCTGCTTGTCCAGCCACTGAAAGCGTGAGTTCGCCCATATATTCCAAGACTGAGGTGAGGAAGATGGCCACAGCGGGCGAGATGATGTCGGAAGATCTCTCATGTTCGCCAATTTCGAGATTTTCTTGCGTCATGTACTTGTCCTCGTCCTCTTCTTCCAAGTCTCCTAGAGAGGAATAGACCATGCATCGCAATCTCGCCCTCTTCCAAGCTAATTCAACGTCCCAATCTCGTGCATGGGAGCTTTGGGGGTCGGTGTACTCTTCTTCCTCAGAGCCCCCCAGGTACTCCCTCAGTTCTTCATCAGCATTGCTTATAGTTTCCTTGGCTAATTTTGGCTTGAGGACGTCGGAAACAGCAGGTCGCAGAGCCGAGAGAGAGGTAGACTTGGCCACTTGCAAAAAGTTTAGTAATAATTGATCGAGGAAGCTGTTGACTAGCTGCAGGGCAGCAGGGGATATCACAGCGGCCTCTCCAGACGGCTCGACGCCATTTTGATCGTACCAGGTGCTTTCGTGGCCGTCGTGATTGTTGGTTACGATTTGTGAAGCTGCAGTTGAAGCAATGAAGGCGGCCTCTGGAGATATAGACTGCGGAAGAGCAAGAAAAGTGTGGCTCGCGATCGAAGGTCTGTCGCTAGAGATGCTCAGGGTTCGCGGTCGCACATCGCGCGGCGAACCAACGCTGCTCGTCGGGCGCGACTCGACGGCGGAGCCTGGCATGGTTGAAGCAGATTTTCTATCAAATGTAGCTGTAAAAGATGCACACTCTTGGGCTATCTTTCGTCTAAATCACTGCTACTGAAAACGATGACTGTATAATATGAAATCCACGTGAGAAAAGAAAAGAGTGCAGTCGGAATACTGGTGTCGAGGTTTCGCAACTCGTCGACAATTAAGGCGAATAAGCGACGGTCCCTGGCTATTCGTGGAATATGGGGCCGCAAGAAGGTAATCAATGCTTTAGATAGAGACCCCCTGGTCGCAAATTAGTTCATGAATCGGGACACAATCGAATGACTGGAATGGCAGCAGGCCCGCTAACACATGGCTCTTTGAGGACTGGGATAATGAGACACAGGAGGATAATGCTGGTTTAAGTGACTCCAGTCTGCGACGAAAAAGAAACGAGCGTCGGCAGCTGGTGCCACAATGGAGCAAGCCAGGCTGATGGCTGATGTTGGCACTAGCAATCAGATGGGGATGACGGCGCTGAATCCACGAGATGACAGGCAAACGATCGCTGGTGGCATCAACCAGAGGCCGAGAGGATGCAATTCAGCTGTGTGACGGAACTGGGAGGCGCGACGGCCGGGCCATGTCGCGGATGAAGAAGAAAAAAAAGGGAGGGCATCAAGGGGGCAGGCCGAGCTGTTGGATCAAGGCCACTGGACCTAGCAGATGGTGCCTTGACAGCAGCCACTATGGGGAGCCGGTAGGCGGTACTTTGCTTAGTGCAGGTACAGTGCTGGGGCGGCAGGTAGACGATTAACGGCATTGGTATTGGTACAGCGCGCAGTACTTACTCTTGGAGCGAGCGCCTTACACGAACATGTATCGTGGGCGACCTCAAGACGTCTGTGCGCCGGCGAGTCAATGCTGCAGAAGCACAGCCCGTGACGTGCCCGTTGCTGGGAAGAGGAGAGGGAAGTAAAAAGAGGAGAAGGTTGCGAATATCATCCACAGCGGCCAGGTAGTCTATCAAGGCGGCGAAATGGAGATTTGCATAGGAAGGGGGGAGTGCACTGAAAGAGCTTTTGGGCTCTGCTTCTTTTCTTTTTTTTCCCCGGCTGTTTTGAGATAGATGGCGACCCCCTTTCTATAGCAGTAGTGCTGGACGTCGAGCCAATGTTAGCACTGACCCGAGGACTTAGACAGCAGTAGTGTACGGTACTGTAACATCGATTCGGCGTTTGTACATTCAAAGAGGTCAGGCACCGTATGGGCTAGTAGTCAGAGTGCGACCCAGTGCCGCTGCAAAACAAGCCTCTAGGAGGATCGACGTGCCGTGGAGTGCTCTCTTGCATCGACACAGGCCGCAGGCAGTGAATGCTTGAATCACGCAGCCTGCTGGTTTAGCCGGTAATTAAGTGCGAAGAACCACCCACACCTCCAGATTTCCTCCGCCCTACAGCTGTTCATTTCCATCCCTCCTTTTTGCATCTGCCGTAATCTCTGTGGCCTCACCGCAAATTCTTCGTTTTTTTCCGCTGCTCTTTAAAATTGCACTTCTTGCTTCTCCCGCGCTCTGCTCGTCATCGGGCTCCTCTTTGGCCCTTTTGCGGGCGACTCGACTCGCTCAACCATTTGCCAGTCCCAATCCTGCAAAGTCCCGCCTCCACTCCGTCCAAGCCTATGGCGAGACTGGCCCTGGCTTGCCTGAACTTGGGTGGCCAGGATGCCCCAGGCGGCCTGGCATGGAAACCCTAGCGTGATCTTTAGTGCCTTAGCGAAAGGCCCCGCCGGCGCTAGAAGCAGCAGCTTTCAGGGGTTGCATCAACGTCGACGCTTGATGCAATAAGGCCGATGGCGGGCAAGATTTGCGGCCACGGCAATGGGAAGCATGGTTTGGAGCGTGTCGAAACAGCCAGAACCCTGTGCGCCTCGTTTTTTTGCTGACGGCCGCGTGCTGTTCACATGTTTGGTGGAACAAACAGTAGCAATTCTGCTTCTGTTTCTGCTCTGATCCCCCATCATACCGAAAGGGGCTAACACTGTGTTGGCTGATCATGGCAGATGGCTAATGGTATTGCCTGTTTGGTTAATAATTGTCAAACTCCTTCACATCACGCCTCCACTCCGTTAGCATCCGCATTCCTATACGGAGCTCGGAGTACTCTATAAATAATGAATGATTTACAGAACTCTGCTAGGAAATGCACACCGGAAAGGTGCATCAACCGGCCAAGCCAAGACTGCCCAAAGTGGCAACCCTGATATCAGGAACCTGCGCTACTAACGCTATGCGGAGACGCGGCGATTAGGATGGTGATGTCTAATATAGATTACTCCGTAACAGATACGAAGAGAAGAAGAAAAAATCTTTAGCTGTACACGTATGGAGTTTGCAGCTCGGGGTAATAGATTCGCTAACTCGACCGTTGAGGAGGACCTGACTCAAGGAACAGGGCTGTTGACCTCTGCAAGCAAGATGAGAGACACGAGACAAAACTGCTAGCCAGCAAACTAGTATACATGCGGCGCTCGTCTGCTCCACGCGCCAGGGATCATGGCACAACGACAATCTAAGCGTATCAGGGTCTTTTCGCCATGTAATAACATTCGTCGTCTCATGTTAGATTTCGGTTTTTGCCCAAGAAAAATAGCATGCCATGGAGCCGGAACGACATGCTGTCCGATGCTCAGCATCATGAGATGTTGCCAAACAGTAACTGCCCGCCACAGCTCACACTGGCGGGTATCTCATCGACGCGGGCTGCTGCACCGACCAGCAGCCACACGCTACAAAGTATGGCGCCTTCAATCTTTGTCTTGATTGATTGCCCGTGCTTTTGTTGCTGCTTTTGCTCTGAAGCCAGCCTCTGCTATGACGCTTTGGCACAGCTTTGTCGCCCCAAACGTGATCCTTTGAGGCGGCGAGGCTGATTGACAGATCCCATGGCTTGACGAGGCAAACGCTTGATAAACAAGCATTACTCCATGCACGTGGGTTGTTTTTCATTGAACGCATAAGGCTTGCTACGGAGCAGCCGTTCCTTGATTAATTGCTCCAATGACCACGTCTCGGATTCGCAGATCCACAGCTCGCTAGACCCCAATCCAAGTCCCGAGCCGGGTTGGCCTCCAGCCCGGGACCTCGTGGCGTTTTGCACGGCTCCCAATCAGCAGCGGATTCCGGGAGCTGGAGCGAGTTAGAGCCCGGAGAGGCTTGTTACAGTTGTTTTTTGTTTCGTTTCAACCTAATGACTGGCTTGCGCTAACACCGCCGGCTGTTGGTAATTCCAACTACTGCTGGTACTATTGCTTTGGAATCCCAGCTCGCCTCGCTTCTTCAACACAAAAGGCGCTACTCCGCATTCTTCGTGCAAAGAAGGCGCCTGGTAGGCAGCAAGCGAAAAGCGCGGTCTCTCATGTGGCCCTTGTAGCAACTAGGAACCAGCCACTGACGAAGTTGAAGCTTAGGACTGGCTAGGCGTGTCTCTTTTGTCGCTTATCTCAATCGCTTTGGCCCGCCCTTGTATAGGTAGTCACTCTAGCATTGCGCTTAGAGTAGCATTCGGAGTGCGTGCTCATGTCACTCGCCTCGTAGGTATTCTGCAGGTGCAGCTTGAGCCATTCAGTGAAGATGGCGCTGCATTAGCACAGCTTGCCCGCTCTTGGCAGCTGATTCGAGGGAAAATAGAGCAAAAATTACGTGTACTTTCATGCTTTTTGGTTATCCTAGCAACATGTACTTACTAGCAAAGAGCGGCTTGCGACATAGCATCTCGCACTCGCCTCTTTTCCCACAGCGGAGATGTGCGAGAGCCCAGAGTGCCTCCTGGGGCATGTATATAGACACAATGCATCATAATCACATTCTTTCCTAGTTAAAGACACAGCGCTGTAGTAGCAATGTTACGCTGCAGGGCTTGGGTGTTGGCTATTTCTCTTGCTCTCTCTATCTTGTCTATCTACCTGCCTGAAGAGCTAATGCTGACTGCATATTTCTTCACAAGGCTAACTAACGAGTTACACTATTGCAACCACATCGACGCTCCAACTTGAACCTACCAATGGGAGATTCAAATGCCGCGGAATTTATCTGGCCATAATTCTCGATAAGGCGCGGCCCACAGCTGTATGCCAGGGGAGCTCCGACTCTGCGTTAGCTATAAGCAGGGACAGCGGCAGTTGAACAAGATATCCCCGGCATTGCCAGATGAACAAATCTGCATAGTAATCAGCATTTCATACGCAGTCACCAAGTTGCGGTGGCGAAGCTCAAGTTTTCCACAAAAGACGCAGAAAATGTGAGACAAATAGGCCTACCCATGGCGATATACAGCCGCAGTGAGAGTTGCTATACCGCACACATCGCCATCCGGCATCTCGCCGCGTACAGAATATGAATTAGCGCCATCATCCATAAAAGGATCTCATCCTTTTGCGCCCGTCCCATAGGACCCCAACCACGAAGATCGACGGGATGGACAGCTAGCGGATGACTCCGCGCCGGGATGTGACAGGACTGGTAACGTGCAGCTTCCATATCGGCTTACTTCGTGGGCCTGCATAGCATCACCGTCCTTCCGCAAACAGTGACCCCAGAGAGGATCGCGATGTGTGGTGAGACGAGCGCAAAGTTGCTCCCCGACATATCGCACAATCATCGTTTGGGCTGTCAGCTCGGCGATTCCCGTTGCGGCGCTTTTCCGCGGAAGCTCGGCGGTGCGCATTGGCCTGTGACCGAATCCTACGGCACCGCATGGCGTGCTGAAGGCTCCGATGTGGACACACATCCTTCCGAAAGGGCTGCTTGTCCTGTGACACATTACTTGTATTGTGAGATGCGAGGCTGTTGAGATGACGAGATGTTGGCTGCAAGACATGTGTAGATATCCACCTAGTTCAGAGTCACCCTGGACTTTCACCGCCGTTGGTTGCCCAGTGAATATACCAAGTGTACTGATACTTGAATTTGTGGCTCAAGAGAAGCTATACTGTAACCACGGTGTTAATTTGTCCATGAATTCATATTATGTACGATAACTATGAACAACTATTGCTTTGCTTCGATGGAAACCTTTGCCCAGTAAACGTTCAGCTTGTTTACTACTTTCCATATGGATTATATGGATTATTTACGTAGAACAATAGAAAATTACGATATTGCTATCATTGAAGGCTCAATAGGTCGACAATTAGTCTATCATTCGCATTTCACGATATAAGACGCTTGATAGAGTCGGACGCCGTAATCTCCTCCCAAGATGCTACGACGACATCAAAGGAGTCTGACTAACGTTCATGTTTGATGTCAAACATTATCAAAGGACAGAAAGTATTACTGCAAGGCATCAAGAAGACTCAAGCCTATTTGGTAGGAACGGAGTTATAAGGCATAGAAATAACATTGAAATTTGCGTGACGCTAACTATGTACATGTAAGTGCTATGTTGGCGACACTGAATCAGGACGAGCGGTAGGCCTGTAATGCCCAGAAGTCGAGTACACAGATCAACCTAGGGTAGAATTATGAATTATAGGCCTTCCTATCGGAAGTTAGTATCCCATTCAACGGCTATTTCTGTCTTCTAAATAGGAGACCGTTGACTATACCAGCGACATAGACAGAGATGAGTCTACGTATGTATTGGGACTCTTGTGTGTGGACCGAAACAAACATTATTTCCATTATAAAAGTTTAGCTAGAGTAAGTGTATACAGTAAAAAAGATTCTGGTCTTTACTGTAGTACGAAATATGCATTTTCGACGCCCGTGGCGGGAAGCCTCATCGCCAACAACCACAGCTACTTTACGCTACTTTACACCCCCAGGTTCTTCATGAGCTCCAGCTCGCATTTCAGCAACACCACCCCGGAAGCATGATTCGTATATGGGGTTAAAGGCTGAAAATGGGCAAGAGGAAATTTTTCTTATATAGTTTATGCCCAAGTGCTACATAGTGAACTTGCTATCCACGAAATAAATCCAAACGCCCGATTTTTGAATAGCTATTGTCTCAGTTATCTTTCCCATTGTTCTATAGCTAGGTAGCCGAAATAAAAAGAACCACAAATTTAAATACAGCCGTCTACTCTATAACGCATGAAATCAATCAATCAATTGCATCACTTCTACTATTAGTTTCTTATTTTTATTTCTTGTCTCATGCGCATAATTGTCAGAGGGGTTATGACAAAGTTATAACAATTCATCTTTCTCGTTTTGATACCCTCATCTTCTTCTCAACCACTACGACTCTCTAACTTGCACATCCAATATCCGCATTAAAAATTGGAAAGAGGGAGATTCAAACAGTCATGACTCTAACATTACGTCGTCCAGCCGTGCCCGTACAATGGCTCATCCCTCTCCTCGTAGTCAACCTTTTCATCATCAGCCTCGGTCTCTCGATAAGCAACTACCCATCCACGAAGTTACTGCAGGATATCATCTGCAAGCACCACTTGGGCCTCACGTTCGACGAGCTCCTACCAGAGTCACAATGCCACGATAGAGCCATACAGCGAGAGCTAAACATTGTTGAGATTGGAGGAGCCATCTCTGGCACATTTTCTGGTACGCTGTGCTCTCATAGCATTCTCACTCTTTTCCTTCCATGTATAATGTTAACCCTGGCGAATAGGAGCTCTGGTATCTCTACCGCTCGGTATGCTAGCAGACAAAGTTGGTCGTGTGCCCATCCTAGCTCTGAGCATAATAAGCTTGTTCCTCTCCGAGAGCTACTCCTTACTCATCTGCTGGGGGTGGCGACATATCCCCCTGCGAGCCATATGGGGCTCCGGCGCCATCATGCTTCTTGGAGGAGGACGAGGAGTCGCAGAAGCCATGGTCTTCACCAGTATCTCAGACGTAATCTCCGAGTCAAAACGGTATTCTCAAACATTCTTGCCACTCTCCTGTTCCTATTCATGGATTCGCTAACCCCTCCCCTTTCGCTAATCTAGAGCAACGTGTTTCCAATGGGTAGTCGCCGCTGTTCTCTCTGCAGAACTCTTGGGCCCCATTGCCGCTGGTCCCCTCACAGACATATCCATATGGCACCCTCTCTGCATCTCGCTCGGTCTTGTCGCTATCGGTGGTATCCTTATTGCACTCATGCCAGAAACGCTCCACGGCCGTGAGCACCCTGCTCAAATCGGAGAAGACACTCCCATCATCCGCAATATCCACAACTACAACGATGACAATATCGCCTCTGAAACACCAATGGCATCTACCAAATCCACTTTCAAGGCCCTCTCTCGTCGTCCAGCCGTGTTCCTCCTTCCAGGTGCTATCCTCACCATGCCAGCCGTCTCAACGCAGTACGGCATCATCATGCGCCTCATGCCCATCCAATTCGGCTGGCCCCTTTCACAAGCCGCGCTCCTACTGTCTCTCAACGCCGCCGTCACTCTCATTACGTTGCTTATCATCCTCCCATTAGTATCCTCTGCTCTGTATAAGAGAATTTCAGCTTCTGCTTTCCAACGAGATCGCATCCTCGCCCGTGCCAGTGTCATCCTATTTGTTCTTGGCTCTATGTTCCTGATGATGGTCAACAAGGCCGGCTTTATCATTATCGGCGTTGTATTCTCTGGCCTTGGATCTGGTGTGCCGACTTTGTGTCGCACGCTGCTCGTGGCTCTTATGAGCGAACATAAGATTGGTTCCGTCTTTGGAGTAATCGCTGCTGGAGAGGTCTTGGGAATATTAGTATGCGAGCTGATTATTGGTCCGCTCTTTGATATCGGCCTTGGGACATGGCTGGGCTTGCCCTTCTGCCTTGGGCTGGCCATCTCTATCTTGACATGTTTGTTGACTTGGTTAGTTCGCAAAGTTGACTGACTATCTTGATGAGCAACTAAGTCTACCACAGAGGAGGAGTCTAATAAACATAACACAACAGGGAATGATATAAAATCTCTTCCAGTGGGAATCATGATCCATATAACTACGATATTAGCCATTACTTAGAGCAGCCACGCACATACTTTAAGATTTTGAATTCACTCTTTCATACGGACAAACATATTAAAGAAATCGAGTTAATTGGCAATCAATTAACAATGAAGACTAAAACTATTCATAACAATTTGATAATCGTAACACTGCCAGGGTATCTTTCATCGTTTCTAGGTAATCCTTCCCTTCATCAACATCATTTTTGTGTTCACTCTAGTAGTCGGCTTCGGCCTGCTTCTGAATGTCGTGCTCGGCGCCACGCTGCTGTGTCTTGCCCTTATCGTGCAACTGCTCGTAGTGCGCCTGACCTTCCTTGTCTCCAGTGAGACCAGCGACAGCGCCACCAACAGTTCCCTGGACACGGTCTCCCATGCCGTGGCCGTAGTCCTTCAGCTGGCCCTTTGCCTCTTGTTGTTGGCCCTCGAGGTTTTGTTGACGTCCAGACTGTTTTAGTGACTGTATCGCCGGTGTTAGCTGTAGCTCAGAGACAGTAGTGTTGCCTGAAGTGAACATACCTCATTGCCAACGAGACCTCCAAGTGTCTCCTTAGCAGCACCCATGGTCTGGTTCCATGAACCATCAGTCCTGTTGGGATCATCCTTGGCAAAGGCACCTGTGCTGGAGATGGTGCCACCGGGGAGCTTGACTGCTGCTTGAGAGGCGTCGTATTCAGCCTCAGCCTTGTCCTTGCGAACTTCGCCCTTGGCCTGGTCGCCCGAGTTGCCCGTCAAGTTGCCGAATGCGCTCTGGACGGCACCAGTGGCAGAGTCGACGTAGGACTGGAGGGTGGAGGGCTTGTTGTTGGAGTTGTCAGACATGATTGCGGTTGATGTGTGAATGAGTAGAAGTCTAATAGATTGTTGAGATTTTTGGTTGGTTGTTGTTGTTTGCTTGGTGATGAAAATGAAAGAGAGAAACGAAGGCCACCTGGGCCTTTATAATAGCTGTCAAGCGCGCAAATCCTCCATCGAACAGGGAAACCGCAATCACGATCGCGATGACGATAGCAGCTTCCAACTAATTCACCAGAGTATTTCTGACGCAAACCGCTGATGTCATTGCGACCACTGTTTTGTCGAGCTTGCGAAGCCCCTTGGCAGGCACTTACACGCTGTGGTGGCGCACTGACGTCATGACATCGTCAACGATAGCAGCCGCGTTACACGTTTGGAGAACCACGCCGCCACATTGGCTGGCCCCAAAGAGGTGAAAAGCTCTATTGCCGGTTTGGGACACGCAACTGGCGTCGGTTGGACAGCTGAAGCAGAGTCTCAAGGACAGCATAGGTCGAGATGGAAGCATCTCGAACATCAGGTTAAAACACCATCCTGCTACACGCTTCTGTAGCCTGCAATGATCACGATATTTGCACCAGTAAATGAATTTTTTAGTAGTCATCTTTTAACAGAATTGTCATTATTTCATGCTCATCAACGAGTGAGAATCAGGTATCTTATACTACAATGTGCTGTTACAATGGCCTGTGCCGGCGTGAAATCTGGCGCCTAAAGCCAGCTCCTTTCTGATTACGCCAATACCCAGACCCAGTTGTTAAATCTTCCCATCCCAAACCATCAAATAAATATACTTCAGTCTTGGGCCAAATTAATGTTGGCTCCACTGGATCGTGTTCAGGTCAATGCCCTCCTGCACAAGTTCCCACAAGGGGCTAAGCTCGCGCAAGAATGTAACACGCTCCTGTACTGCTTTCAACACGTAATCAATCTCTTCCTCTGTGGTGAAGCGGCCAATACCGAACCGGATGCTGCTGTGTGCATTCTCATCGCTGTTTCCAAGCGCTCGGAGCACATAGCTAGGTTCAAGCGAGGCCGAAGTACACGCACTGCCCGAGGACAGAGCAATATCCTTGAGGGCCATCAGTAGGGATTCGCCCTCAACGTAAGCAAATGAAACATTGACACAGCCGGGATAGAATGCTTTGGAATCGCCATTCTGAGATGTGTGCTCCATGGCTAGTAGTCCGCCTAGCAGTCGGTCTGATAAGTACTTGATCCTCTTCGAGTCATACTAAACAAAGATTCTCGTTAGCTATTGTCAGTCTATAATGATGAGACTGATTGTGTCCAAGAATATATAGGCAGTGAAAGAAAGCGCGAGAATCAGACAGGTTGCTACACTCAACACGAAGGGCCTTGTCACGGGCCATTCAGAAAGCCATGCATGTAGGAGCGGATCATCATATAAACGCGGGGGAGAATTTGGGTCGGGAAAATGAAAAGTAAAAGGAGAAGGAAGGGAAAAAGAAAGAAAGGGTGATGTGATAACGTACTGCCATCTCTTCCTTGGCAACACGGCAGGCCTCGCCAAAGCCAACAACCAATGGTGGTGCCAAGGTACCGCTTCGAAGGCCACGCTCTTGCCCACCACCGGTGATGATGGGGTCGAGCCGAACCCTGGGTCGTCTCCGGACATAGCATGCGCCAATGCCCTTGGGACCATAGATTTTGTGTGATGAGATGGACATGAGGTCAATGTTCATGGCGTTGACGTCAATGGGGATCTTTCCAACAGCTTGAGCAGCATCTGTATGGAAAAAGACCTTGTTCTCACGGCAGAGCTTGCCAATTTCTTCAACCGGCTGAATAACTCCAATCTCGTTGTTTACAGTCATGATGCTGACCAAGGCCGTCTCAGGCCGAATAGCAGCTTTGAGATCCGCCATGCTGACCAAGCCATTGCTCTGAACAGGCAGATAGGTGATTTCGAAGCCTTCATCCTGCAAATGTCTGCAGCTGTCCAACACGCACTTGTGCTCAGTCTGTGTGGTGATAATGTGCTTCTTTTTGCCGGATCGGCCAAAGAATCTAGCAACGCCCTTGATGCTCATGTTGTTACTCTCCGTGGCGCCGCTGGTGAAGATGATCTCCTTCGGATCAGCGCCAATCAGATTCGCAATATGCTCTCGGGCTTCCTCGACGGCTTTTTCGCTCTCCCAGCCATAAGCGTGCGTTCTTGAGTGAGGGTTACCAAACTCGCCGACGTAAAACGGCAGCATCGCATCAAGGACACGGGGATCAACAGGCGTGGTGGCCTGCATATCGAGGTAGATCGGCCTCTGGCCCTCTTCCATCACGGCTGCGGTCTTGAGGACCTCTGCAGATGCGCATTAGCCTCTGTGCCTTTTGTGGCCCTTCATTTCGAATTTTCGCAACAAGAGGTAACCAGGGACGACATACCAGCCATCGGGCTAACCTTCATGTTAGGCGAGGAAACGTCCAAGTGCGCAGGAGCAATATCTGCAAAGTCTTTCCTATCCAGCTTGATAGCTGTCTCGACCCGCGCATTATCTCTCTTGGACTCAGTCACGTATCCTCGCCTCCCACTCCTCCTTGTAGCCGCCACCAGGGCAGCACGCTGAATTCCTCGCAGCGAGGCCGCAGCAACCGTGGTGCTGGAGCCCAGGCGGCTCGCCGACCTCAGCGCTGACGATGCAATACTGGCCATGGCTGTGGTGCTGATGGATAGTTTACATGGGGGCGGAAATTTCCAGCTGTTGCTGAAGAGCAGTTTTTCAGGACGTGGGGTTTTCGGTTTCTGGGATTTGTCAATGGTCGGCTCGGTGATAAGCTGCACGCCGATTGGCTGGGAATCATGGGTAGCTCCGGCTCAATACCGGCTCGTGAGCTTGGCCCGAGTTGCCATTGCTTTTAGTGGGTATACCCCGAAATACCCCGAAAGCAGGCGGCGGCGGCGAACGGTGGTCTCGGACATCGAGGCAAACCACGTCATGTCGCAAGGTCGTGCTCAGCCAGGCAGCTTGATACGTGGTACGATCGTGAATACCTGGGCGCCTACTATTCAATTGCCGATTTGTTTTTCCTTGATGTTTATTGATAAATGCAAAGGGCAACGGGTGGTTTTATTGCGTGCGCTACAGTATTTATATTGATACAAAGGCGCCATTGACGAGGACAATGACCAATTCCATACATATAAACATAGTCCGTCTGAAGTGTTGGAATTTCCTTGGAGAAAGACACATTGTCAAGTTCTTTCAGGCTCTATATCTACTTCTGTGCAATTTATACAAAACATGAAATATGAAATAATCATTTCCTAGTGCTTTGTATTATCAGGTGCTATAACTAAACAAATACAGTAATTGTACTGTGCATACACTGTATTTTCATTTCTGGTTTTGGGATAATTGGAGTTATTGCACATCTGCAAAGTCTATCTCAGGTGCCACCGTATAGCCTCCCTAAAAGGTATCAAAAAGCCGTAAAAATGCTACACAATGGAATTCCCCTGCAAAAGCGCATTCAATATTATCTAAGACAGTAAGAAAGCCATGGTGGCCCGTTCTTAAGATATCAAAATTGCTGTGAAATGCAGAGCCTCCGCCATTGACAGATCCCTTTGACTTTGTTGAATGGCGTCTTAGGAGCATGCCTCGTTATCATTTCAGTCTTGAGCTTGCTCCTAATTGGCGTACTTGTATAGAGCTAGGTACCACAGATCCTTCTCTCGAGACCAACGATGGGCAGTCTCAGAATTATAATACTTCGTAAGCTCCTGTCTCGTCGGGAGGTGCAAGGGATCGAGCACGCCGATGGTGGTTCTAGACATCCAAACGTAGTACAACTAATACACACGCATCAGCATCAGCACCTGCAGGGTCAAGGGCTATGCCAGATAAGAGGAGGCCGTCATACATGCATAGGATGCCAGGATTCTCATGGCACCAACCACCAGGGGTCACAGAGTGATACACCCGCAGGATGACACCATCGCCATCGACAGCACTACTCAGGTGATAGACTGGAATACATGCACTAGAAGCTTTAGAAGTTTACTTATATATGAGCTTTATCTGGGGGCTCTAAAGTTGCCATATTTGCAGCGTATATCCAGTTGGGGTGCCTTTGAACGTGCCACTGAAATACGATTGGGCTGAAATGCGATTGGGCTGAACCGACACAGTCGAGGTGGGCATCAGATCTGGAAGCTGGGGAATCTAATCCGGGGGGGCCTGACGCTGACGAGCCACGTCAAAAGCAGAGGATTCAATTGGATTCGCTACTGCTTATTATGCAAGAGATTCTTACTTGTATTATCCATGGGTAGCATTTAGGGGTAATTATTGCTTTACGGAGAGTTCTGCGGAGAGTTCTACATTGCTATCACTCGCCGCAAGATGAAGAAAGATCGCCAGCAGTAATATTCCATAGGCTTCTTTTTCCTTTCGCTAGCCCAATAGCTGCGAGATCGGATCTAATGGAGCTCATCATTTTTTTTTTTCTTCAAGTACTAGTGTTATCTGGGAAGACCCTTATTTGTCCTTAGTTGAATTTCAATGGGGGTCTATGCATCAACCTATGGTTGAGTTAGCTCTCATAGAGGCCACCACCATTACCGAACAGTCAAGTACCTACCTATCTGCCTGGTAGACACTTGGCCAAGAGGTACAGTACTTCGTTGCTTACCTCCCTGTAACTGCATTCCATCTGCAACCTGCTGCTTTGGGACCCTTGCCACACGAGGGTACGTCTCACAGAGGTCGACATGTTAGAGAGCTATAGTATGTAAATACCTACTAGGCCCCCGTGGCAATCGGATATTATCGGTCAAATTGTTGTAGTGAGACAAGGTCTGCTGCAGTACATCAGTAATACGTCCAATGGAGGGCTTATGCCATAGGCCAATCGAGGTGCTGCAGGGACTTGATGGGGTAGAGCTGCAAAAAATTCTGCACTTCGCTCGCTAGCAACAGGCAACTGTACCTCTAATTGGGAGGCAAAAACTGCGTGTAATCATTGTCGTCTGCCGCCCATGAGCACGAGTAAGACTACTGTCATTGTCAAATCTTATGCTGGCCCCAAGTACTCTCTCGCCATCGTCTCCACTTTCTTCTTGTTTGTGAGTTCCGTCAGGTCAGATACGGAAGAGTACGAGTACGAGCATCTCTCAACAGAAGAATCAAATCAAATCCATTTTTTTTTTTTTGGCATGTGTTAACAGCAATCAGCAGTAGCGTGTACCTATACCAACGCACTCAGTATGGAGGATTCGCGCGAGGTGGTACGAGTACCTCGCGCCGTCGCAGCACCCCATATCGAATTCGGTGGTAGGGAGCTGTTAGCTCAACTCTCGCACCCCGCCCATGCGCTAAGAAATTTCAGATAATACGGCGTGGCAGGGATCCATCGCAAGGTGTGTCATTACGCACAGCAATGAATAAGATTCTCCTCCGGCAGCATCAATGGGGAGCCACCTCCGATGGCGCAAATCGCGCAATTTGGTTAACGCCCCTGGTTTTCGCTTCTCGAGCTGCCAATGGCTAGGCAAGCTGGAGCTGCGCAGAAAATCGGTCGGGACGTAGCAGCCCAGTCAACGGTGATAGGCTCCACTGGAAAAAGAAAAGCCCCGATCACTGAGCCTGAGCCTGAGCCTGAGCAAAACCCGACCGCTTCGTCTTACCCCTCCCCCGCCCGGCGCGTTTCCCCAAACCACTTATTAGGTCGCTGCCCAGCTTTTCTTGCTGTCCTTTTCATCTTCCTTTTTCTCTTCCTTCTCCCCATCCTCCTCAGCTTGTCCTTTCCTTACACTAGTTTTGTAAAGGACTCATCTTCAGTCTCTTTTCTTCCGCTGCGACTCTGGCAGGACCGTCCAGCTGATACCTGGTAAGCTTCTGGCCTCTGATCATCTCAACTCCGATCCTACCGATCAGTTCAACTAACTTTCTTAGTGACTCTTTCAATCAAAATCAACTTGTCAAGTCCGTATCCAAACCAATCGCAAAGATGGTTCAGTCCGCCGTTCTCGGTTTCCCCCGTATGGGTGTCAACCGTGACCTGAAGAAGGCCACCGAAAACTGTTAGTCTCCTTCCCTGCTCGATCTCATAAAAGATGTTCTAACCTGATCAATTCTGCAGACTGGGGTGGAAAGATCTCTCAGGAGGAGCTCCTCGTTGAGGCCAAGAGACTCCGTCTTGCCCACTGGAAGATCCAGAAGGATGCCGGCGTCGACATCATCCCCAGCAACGACTTTGCCCTGTACGATCAGGTTCTCTCTCACATCCAGGACTTCGGTGTATGTTACAGATCTCTGCTCAATCTCTTTACTAGGACGATGAGTGCTAACACTGAAATAATAGGCCGTTCCTGAGCGCTACACCAAGGATGGTCTTAACACTGTTGACCAGTACTTCGCCATGGGCCGTGGCCACCAGAAGGGAGGCGTTGACGTCCCTTCTCTGGAGATGGTCAAGTGGTTTGACTCCAACTACCACTACGTCAAGCCCACTCTCCAGGACAACCAGACCTTCAAGCTGTCTGCTGCCCCCAAGGCTGTTGCTGAGTTCAAGGAGGCCAAGGAGGCTGGTGTTGTCACCCGCCCCGTCCTTGTTGGACCTGTGAGCTTCCTGCACCTCGGAAAGGCCGACCGTGGCCAGTCCGTTGACCCCATTGACCTGCTCGAGAAGCTTCTGCCCGTCTACGAGCAGCTCCTCGTCCAGCTCAAGGAGGCTGGTGCCGAGACTGTCCAGATTGATGAGCCTGTTCTCGTCTTCGACCTCCCCGCCAAGACCAAGGCCGCTTTCAAGCCTGCCTATGAGAAGTTCGCCAGCCTGGGTGACAAGATCCCCAAGCTCGTCTTCACCACCTACTTCGGTGACATCGTCCACAACCTTGACCTCGTCCCCAAGGACATCTACGCTGTTCACATCGACCTTGTCCGCAACCCTGAGCAGCTTGAGACCGTTATTGGTGCTCTTGGCCCCAAGACCGTCCTGTCCGCTGGTGTTGTCGACGGACGAAACATCTGGAAGACCAACTTGAAGCGCGCCATTGAGACTGTTGAGGGCGCTGTCCAGAAGCTCGGCAAGGACCGTGTCATTGTCGCCACCTCCTCCTCTCTCCTCCACACTCCCCACACCCTGGCCAGCGAGAAGAAGCTGGACGCTGAGATCGCCGACTGGTTCTCTTTCGCCTCTGAGAAGACCGTCGAGGTTGCCGTCATTGCCAAGGCCGTCACTGAGGGCCCTGCTGCCGTCCGTGAGCAGCTCGAGGCCAACGCCAAGTCTATCCAGGCTCGTGCCACCTCTCCCCGCACCAACGACCCCAAGGTCAAGGAGCGCCAGTCCAAGATTGTCGCTGCCGACTACAACCGAAAGTCTGAGTTCCCTGCTCGTATCTCTTCCCAGCAGGCTAAGCTCAAGCTCCCTCTCTTCCCCACCACCACTATCGGCTCTTTCCCCCAGACCAAGGAGATTCGTCTGTCACGAACCAAGTTGACCAAGGGCGAGATCACCTCCCAGGAGTACGACTCCTTCATTGAGAAGGAGATCCGTGACAACGTCAAGATCCAGGAGGAGCTTGAACTCGATGTCTTCGTTCACGGTGAGCCTGAGCGAAACGACATGGTTCAGTACTTCGGTGAGCGCCTGGACGGTTATGCCTTCACCACCCACGCTTGGGTTCAGAGCTACGGTTCTCGATGCGTCCGACCCCCTATCATTGTCGGTGACATCTCCCGCCCTGCTCCCATGACCGTCAAGGAGTCCAAGTACGCCGTCTCTGTCTCCAGCAAGCCCATGAAGGGTATGCTGACTGGACCCGTCACCTGCCTGCGATGGTCTTTCCCTCGTGATGATGTTCACCAGTCTGTCCAGGCTGAGCAGCTTGCTCTGGCTCTCCGTGACGAGGTTGTCGACCTTGAGGCTGCTGGCATTGACGTCATCCAGGTCGATGAGCCTGCTCTCCGTGAGGGTCTCCCTCTCCGCTCTGGCAAGGAGCGTGACGCCTACCTCAAGTGGGCTGTCCAGGCTTTCCGCCTGTCCACTACTGGTGTCGAGGACTCCACTCAGATCCACTCTCACTTCTGCTACTCTGAGTTCCAGGACTTCTTCCACGCCATTGCTGCCCTTGATGCCGATGTTCTGTCCATCGAGAACAGCAAGTCTGATGCCAAGCTTCTGGGCGTCTTCGTTGACTCTGCTTACCCTCGTCACATCGGACCTGGTGTCTATGACATCCACTCTCCCCGTGTTCCCAGCGAGCAGGAGATCAAGGACCGCATCGAGGAGATGCTCCAGTACCTCAAGCCCGAGCAGCTCTGGATCAACCCTGACTGCGGTCTCAAGACCCGTCAGTGGAAGGAGACCAAGGAGGCTTTGGCCAACATGATCGCTGCCACCAAGTACTTCCGTGCCAAGTACGCCAAATAAGTACAATAATTTTTATCTTCCTACATTTGCAATGTAGGAAGGCTTGGCTTTGATGGGGGCATGATTTCCTCCCTTAGCCAGGCACGATTTCAACATCGGCGTTTGGGCATGGTTTTAGGTGATGACAACGGGTTATCAACGGTACCCGCACAAAAAAAGGTTCTTTTAACATCGCTTGGGATACGGGAAAGGTCGGTTAGGCGAGCATTCAACATATGCATATGTGCGTTGATTCTTCTGATTAGAAGAAAAATTTGGTGGTTTTTAACATAGTTCATTAAGGATGGCTATCCGAAAAGTCTTCAACAAGGCGTTTATGAGGTGAGATGACACAGGTAAATGATGAGATTTTATGAGGATTTGTAGTAATAGATACCCCCGATTCAACCTGGGAAAATAAAGAGAAAAGATTTTTACCTGGTGAAAACTCGCCGCTGCGGCTGTTTCAAGTTGATGATTGTGAATGGCTTCAAAATTATGTTCAATGATCTGTAGTAAGCTACTACCATAGCTCTTCCCTTTGATACTGCTGGTGTAAGGAGGTTTCGCGTCGCGTGGGTTCGCCGTCTGGCAAATTCATGTCTATAAACACGACCTTGCAATTCCCGGCGTTCTGGACATGCATACTGCCGCTACCCGCTAAAACTTAAGCCAATGGTACTTGCAGGCGCCTGTATCGAGCCATTCCAGGCTGACATCTCCCCAAGCACAGTGCCCTGAAGCTGCTGGGGCTAGAAGGCATTAGTGCCCATCGCTCCCGGAAAGACCAGGGGCAAGCACCGGGTACCACTCTGTGCTCAATTCACTTCATCTCACTCACGTGTCTCCCTGTACTGGTCCTTTTCCTAACTACCATTCCAAACTCCATCTCCATCAAAATCTTGATATCTCACTAGAGGCTATCACGGAAGGGCTTTTTTCATCTTACACAATTCACCAGTCATTTTAATTGTACCCCTAGAAAGTCAAAAATTATTCAGAGCAGAATTTTCTTTTAAACTCACTGCCCCAGATATCTCATTCTCATTTTCATCATGGCTCCTGCGCGACAACAGCCGCCTCCGCCATTCAGCAAGGACGAAAAAGTCCTGTGTTTTCACATGGACATGCTTTATGAGGCCAAGATTATGGATGTGCAGCCCGCAGAGAAGCCCAATGAAGGCTATCGGTACAAGGTTCACTACAAAGGGTGGAAAAACACGTGGGACGACTGGGTTCTTGTGGACCGCATCCGCCCCTTTGACGACGAGCACAAGGAGCTGGCGGCTCAGCTACACGCGCAGCTCAAGACCAGCATGCAGAAAACCACAAAGGTTCCCAAGAAGGTCGTCAAGAGTGGCGGCGAGTCGGCGCGCGGTAGCGAGGAGCGAAGTTCAGCCGTGACCCAGGGAGGTAGGGGCGGTAGAAGAGGCAAGGACTGGGACCTTGAGCAGGTAAGAATTGGCTTTGCCTTTCAGCGTTTGAGGATTTCTTTGCTATGTCTTTCATCCTTCAGCAGAGGCTTTTTTGTCTTTCTGTGATGAAAGCGTGTTATTTTTACTTTTCTTTCCTTTCCTTGTGGCGTTTGTTTTCAGAGTCTCTTGTTTGGCCGCGTCTCCTTGGAAGCTTTCATTTTTTTGCCTCACGAGTCAGAGTAGTTCTCTCTCGGAACTTTGCAGGAATAGTATGGCGCTGTATAGCCTGGGAAACGCGCTTAAGCGCGCGTATTTGGCTTTTTTTCATGCCGGAAAGCGGCGTCTTTGGCTTTATAAAACAAGGGGCAGAATGAACTCTACTGCCGTCCCAGTGGACTTTGATATCGCGTCACTCATGGCAACGTGAGTCTTTGATGAAGCTTTGGCTTGTTTAATCTTCCTTTTCATGATGGCTAGGCGGCATTTTCAATTGGGAAGAATGCTTAGCCAAAGTCTGAAAAAGATGAATATTTTTTATTCAAACTTAGATGGGAGAGAGCCCGAAGTTTGGTGTTCTCCTCGTCGACGTGTTTCCTCCTCTCGACATTCTCATTCTCTCCCGTCAACGTTCTTACGACGCCTTTCATTTCACTTACAGCACTTCTATCTCGCTCAAATTCGCAATGTACCCAAGAAGCTTCCTGCAAGGACAGGCTCCTACATCCAACATTCGAGGATGTATGGAAGACTCTCTTCCTCTTCCCCCTCTACCTTCTACCGAGCCTTCTCCACCACCACGCCGTAAGGTGAATAAAAAGCCAACGCGGTTTCGGGAAGTACCCGATCACTTAGTCAAGCTGCCCAAGAAAGGCCATCGCTATCTTAGTAAGGGTGGCAGGCCTCTGTGGGACAACCGTTACGATCCTCCTCCTGCCCCTAGACGGACGGTGAGGAAGAAGTCTCCACAAGCTCGTCCCAGGAGTCCCTCACCGGTTCCCGAAGCAAATACCCGGGTTCCCGAAGCAATCGTGCAACCAGAGCCAGCTCCGCCCGCCAAGAAGCGCCGGATTAAGCTTATTGTCAAGCGGCCCCGGATTAAGCTCATTGTCAAGAAGCCTCTGGTCGAGAGCAATGGCAATAAACCCCCAATCAAGATCAAGCTCAAGCTCAATCCCACTCGGTAAATACCCAGAGCTCTTTTATGATCCCACACTTGGTTTATAGAAGCCAGTAGCTTCTTAACCTTGGCTTTTTGTGTTTCTCATCTCTTACAATAGTTTTTCATGGCTTCATCTTTCGTAGTCTTCATCTTACTACCTTTATCAATTGTACCATGGGCTGCCAAAATATATTCTAACTATTTCCACAGGAAGACGCCTTCCACAGCAAGCCAATGATCAACATTTCTGTTCCTGATCATGTCCAGGCCATGCTGGTCGATGATTGGGAGAACATTACGAAGAACAACCAGCTTGTTCCTCTGCCTCATCCAAAACCCGTGTCCAAAATTTTTGAAGACTATCTTGCCGTTGAGCGGCCACGCAGAGAAGAGGGCTCTTCGAGTATGGACATCCTGGAAGAGGTTATCGCCGGTTTCAGGGAATATTTCGAGAAGGCTCTTAGCAGAATACTTCTTTACAGGTACGTGAAGGTTCCCCTTCAGCTTCGTTGAATATATGCTAATATTTTGATATATAGATTTGAACGGCACCAGTACATGGATGTGCGGAAACTCTGGGATAACGCGGAGGAGAACTCACAGTATAAAAACGTCTGTGATGTCTATGGTGCAGAGCATCTTGCCCGCTTAATTGGTGAGTCTCATGCCGCATCACGCCTGTTCAATCATTGGTAAATATATTTCTTTTGACTAACATCCGCGCAGTCTCATTACCTGAACTCCTCGCACAGACAAATATGGATCAGCAGTCGGTGTCACGCCTCAGAGAAGAGATTGGAAAGTTCACCTCCTGGCTAGGGCGCAACTGTGAAACGTACTTTGTCAATGAGTACGAGACTCCATCTCAAGAGTACATTGATAAAGCAAGGAGTTTTTAAGTCGTGTCTCGCTTCGTCTGTACGAGCGGGCTAAAAGAAAACGCCACAACACTGCTCATACATGCCTAGGATTCTTCGCTTTTGGCTATATTATTTTCTACATTGTGTTTTTTTTTTTTTTTTTTTTTTTGTTGCTTTTAAAAAGTTGGTATCAAACTAGTGGGCTGGGAATGGCGGTGACAGCGTCTCGCTGGCTCAAAATTGGTTTCCCATTTCACCAACCCCCTTGGCATTATTTTGTAGAATTATCTTTTTTTTTGCTAACGGATTTCGCCGGTAATGGGTACTGGATAGCAAGGTGTTAATGTGATGATATTGTGATTTTCTTCTTTTCAATCACACAGTTAGAGCAGAAGGGGGGAGGAAAGGAGATGGATATAGCTACAAAGTAATGCAAATCGTGTTGTTTTTTTTTGTCTATATCCCCAGTTGCTTCGTGACTGCACATCATTCTCATGCCATCATTTTTTCGAATAAATCTCCATCTTTTGTACATTGTTGCCGTCACAATATCGTACAGTTCTTTTTGATATATCCCCAAGCCATATATATATACACTGCTCTACCCAAACGAGCACCCCAAATCCCCCCCTCTACCACTTAAAACGCTCATGATCAAACAAACAATAGGAATTTTTTCACATCCGTCGCACCGCCTTCTCAATATAGAATCCCTTCTCCGGCGTCCTCTCCGCCTTGACCTCGCCCTTGGTCAACCTCCTCTCCACCTCCTGCACGCGCACCAGCTCCTTGACCTTCATAATCATACCGGCAAACTGCGGCTCCGCGGGGTGGAAGACGGTCTGCATGCGGCGTCGCAGGCCCAGAGCCTGGAGCACGCCGCGGGTGCGCTCGGGAAGGCCGATGGCGGACCGGTGGAGAGTGATGCGGAAGAAGGACATATTGTTTTGTTTTCGATTTTTTGTTTTAATATGGTTTTGGGGATTTAGGTTGCGAGGAAAGGCTTATTCGTTGTCTAAATAGCTCGTGGATGTTCGATTGTCGCTGTCGCATGATTAGCAAAAATGATGCACCACAGCAAAAAGATGCAGCCCGGTCGTACCAATTCCTCAAGGCAAGAATGCCCAATTCGCTTGTAGTAACACAAATAAGTTCTTGCAGCGATACAGTGCTCCAATCCTGCCTCCTCTTTGTATCTCTACGGGGAGAATTCGTCGCTTTACAGGTCGGCTTGATTCTTCGAGTGGGTTGAGACCGCGATAAAGTTGCTGGTGGTTGCGCGATAAGATATCACCTAGCTTCACAAGGGACAGCCTTGCGCTGATCACGTGACAAATTCGCCGATGATGTATTTCATTATTATATTACAGCTTCATAAGAGTACGGAATACTACTTGGGATATAATCTCACCTAATTCAGTAAACTTCTTGTTTGCTACAAACAATTCTTTTTGTATTTTCATCTTCTTCACCAATTAGTGTTAAAAATAGTCACGGAAAATCATGTAGTGGTGAATTAATTTTTTGTTCTATTGTCATGAAATCAAAATATGATTTAAATACTTCATAATGTTTCTCCGCAGCGTACTTGTGGCGCTGTTCAAGTCTTTACAAATCACCATCCTTTCCCAAATCCATTCAATACCCACAGCTGCTATAAAAGATTTTCTAACGCTCCTCTCATTTCTTTTCGACTTCAAATTAAATCTGGACCTCCACTCTGCCCTCGGTGCCCCGGCCCTCGCTGAGGTTGGGCAGCAGGTAGGTGATATCATCCCAAGGATGACGGTACAGACCGGTGCGCAGTCTCTTCTGGTCGAGGTAGTGGGCAATGAGACCAATGCTTCGGCCCAGGACGAACAGACCGTTCAGGACACCCATCTTCATGTAGTCCTCAGCCTCTTCGGATGAGAAGGCACCGCAGTTGCGCATCAGGTCAACGAAGCAAACGGCGATACAGCCGTCAACGTTGAGGATCAGGCTGTCCTTCTTGGAGGTTGTGACGGTCTCGACAGCCAGAGCGTAGTCGAGCAGCTTGTGGCTGGGGAACTTGGCGAGGACGTACTCCTTGACAAGCTCAACACGCAGATCGGGGTTGTTTCGTGACTTGATACGGTGACCAATACCGGGGATCAGCTTGTTGGCCTTGCGCATGCTGTCGACGAAGTCACGGGGGCTCATATTCTTATCAAAAGCCTTGCTGAACTCCTCAGCAGCACCGTCAAGGGCACCACCGAATCGGGAACCAATGGTCAGCAGACCAGAAACGAGGGCGCTGATAAGATCCTTGCCAGCACGGGTGGTGATGATGGTGTTCATGGCACCAGAGACGGCAGGACCGTGATCGGCAGTAAGCATGAGAACCATCTCCAAGAACTTGGAGGCGTAGTCAGGCAGTCTGCGGCGGAACCACAGCAGAGACATGACACCACCGACACCAATCTCCTCCTTGAAGACATCGGAAATGGGCATGCCGGCATACAGAAGCTCCTGACCACGGTCGTCGGAGATGGTGGAGATGAAAGCAGCGGGCTTTCGGATGAGGCCGAGCTCCTGGGCCCAAGAGTAGTCCATGGGGATCTTGGGGACAACGGGCTCAGCTCGGGGAACAATGGTGCCTTGCTTGACGAGCTTCTCGTAGACCTCCTTGACGACAGTGGGCATGTCCTCAAAGGTGTTGGGGACGTAGAAGCCAGCATCCTTCATGGCCTGGTTCTTGGCAGTGGCAGTCTCAAGCTGAGAGTTGGCAAAAGAACCGGCGTGGCCGAACTGAACTTCAGTCTTGAACATGCTGGAGCAAGTACCAATAGCCCATGCGACAATGGGCTTGGTGATGATGCCCTGCTTGACGGCATCAATCACCTTGTACTCCTCAACACCACCGACTTCACCGAGGAGAACCAGGATCTTGCACTCAGGATCGGCCTGGTATCTCAGCAGGTGGTCGATGAAAGTGGTACCGGGGTATCTGTCACCACCAATAGCGACACCCTCGTAGACGCCGTCGGTGTTCTGAGAAATGATGTTGTTGAGCTCGTTGGACATACCACCAGACTTGGAGACGTAGCCAACGGAACCCTTGCGGTACAGCTTGGAGGCAACAATGTTGTCCATCATACCACCAGTGTTACCAATCTTGAAGCAACCGGGCTTAATACCACCAACGGTAGCAGGGCCAATGATGGTGATGCCCTTCTTCTTGGCGACATGGGCGATCTCACGAGCTCGCTATTAACAGGTGGTTAGCTAATTGGGTTCCAATTGGGCTATTTTGCGGCGTCTGCTTCCCAAATCTTGAAAACTTGAGAGGGACAAGCATATAAAGGGAAAACAAGACTTACTCGCTCAGGAACACCCTCTGCAATGATGGCAATGGTCTTGATATTAGGGAAGTTCATCAATTCCATGGTGGAGCTGTAGACACTTCGGGAGGAAGCAAAGTTGACCACGACGTCGACCTCGGGGTGCTTGGCAACGGCCTTCTCGACCTGCTGGTAAACGGGCAGCAGAGTCTCGCTGGTGCCCCAGTACATCTTGCTGACGAACTGGCCACCGAAGGTGTAGATGATGCCGGCGACTGAGGGGGTCTTTCGCTTGCAGATGAAGTCAAAGTCCAGCATGCCCTGGACGGCTCGGGGCTGCAGACCGTAGACGAAGCATCGCGTCTTTTCGGAGAAGAGAGCGTGCTCGGGCAGAGGGCTGAGGGGTCGGCTGGGAGCAGCAAAGCGCTGGATGTTGTCGTTGGCCGACAGATTCTTTGAGCCGGACATGATGAATGCGTGAGCTCGTCAAGAAGTTTCTCGTGAGGAGCTGTGTTGGGGGAATTGAGGAGGGGAAAAGAGAATTAAAGCAGGAGGAAAAAATGGCGGGGTGTCCTGCAGAAAAAAAGCACTGGTTAATAGCTGAGCTTAGACAAGGGACTGATTGTAGCCGTACTGCGTTGCGCCCACCAAGGCAGAAACCACAATAAACAGAGATGGAGATGAGGCGAGAGATGGAAATGAAGGAGGAGAGGAATTGACAAAAAGCAACTTTCAATGGGGGGGAGAGAGGCCTAGAAGCGGGAGACCAGCCAGATTTCAGGAGAGCAGTGACAACTGGACCATGGAGGGCTGCTTAGCTGCCACCAAAAGCACACAGCGGGGCCGAAGCTCAGCGGATGGGCTGCCAGGCATGCGCCGTATCCGCACATGTACTTCGTACCGCCCAGCCAAGTACAAGCCACCGAGAGCACCCTGTATTACCCTGTGCGACCGGCGCGCCCTGTACCAGCCCGCAGGAGTTGTGCACGTACTCGGTACGAATTGCTAGCCCGGTGGGGACCTGGAGGCGCTAGTGGGGCACGGCCAGCGAAGCCGCGCTGCTATCGCATTCGCCTAACGGAACCCAAAAGCGTCGATCGGGGACCAGCATGTGCCTGTGTGGTGCATACAGCCCTGTGCCAAAGCGAGGGGAGACAGATGGGGACTGATGAAAACAAACAAGCACAAGAGCTGCTTACCTCGATTCAGGCCCTGGACACAATTGAGCTTCCAAAATTCGAAAGATGGTAGTATTGGCGGTGAGCGCCGATGCTGACGCACTCTGAGAGAGAATTCGGCCGTAGGAATGGTGTGCCCGGCGATGTCGTCTCACAGCTCCTTACGGGATAGCAGTCTAATTTTGGCGTCCCTCTTTTTGGCCCTGATTCTCTCCCCCAGCAGATAAGAGAGATTCCAGCAATATTTTTTTCCATTTCAGGGGGCGGAATGGTGGGAGCCAGGCGCCAAATCCGCACGGCAACAGCCACAAAAGGAGTTGGGGAAGATTTTTGGGGTAAATCATGAATGTTGAATAGCAGCGTCGTAAGGCTTGAGACACAATAGCAGCAAACTAGGGACAGAGACCCGGTCGCGGTCCATCAGCCACTGGCCACTAAGACGGCTTGGACCCGGTGGTATCGGTACCTCAACGGGCCACTCTCATCACGAATGCGGTATCGGATATTCCCACCACAAGAATAGCTTTTTGCGCCCCTTGCGTCCCATTGACTTTTTGAATCAAGATAAGAAGAGATGACGCTGTTTTGGCCGGATGCGCATAACTGCCATTGAGGGGTTGAATTGGTAGGTCGTGAGTCGATGGAGAACGCCCTTCGCTGGAGGGAATCCGTCTTACAGTAGGTTTTAGGGGCCCTCGTGTGCTGTGCTTTGTGATCCAGGCCCAAAATTAGGCACCGAGTCAATCTGGGAGGCAGCTCCTGCCGCTAGCATCGTCCGGCAGTCGAGATGCTGGTCCAGCACCAGTCATTGGAACCTCGAATGCTGTGCGCTAGAAAATGGAGGGGCAGCGATGGTGGGGTAGCCAGTCTGTGGTGGCTGACGTTTGGGCCCTTGCTCTACCCAACGCTGATTAGACAGACCTGGACCTTTGGGTTAGTGAGCCGGCAGCCAGCCCCCGCCGCTTTTGGAACGGGTACGAATACGTTTGCTGTGCTTGTGCCTGAGCTACCAGCTCCCAGCACCGCAGACGTCTTCAACACAGCGCGAAAACTGCCCCTCTCAGCCTTGTCCCACTATAACTCCAGTAGCCGCTCAATGCAAGCTCCCAGGCTTCTTTGCAGCAAAGCATGTCTCTGTTGGGCTCTGCTGCAGCCCCCATGCAAACGTTAAAACCCCCTCACTGATCAGTCCATGACCGCGAGAGCGAGGAACAAGAGGGGGATGCGCCAGGACAAGCCTCCGAAAAGTAACATTGTCATTCGTACTGTAGACCCGGGCATGGCATAATCCTGATAAGCCCGTATTATCGGAGGTTCCAGAATCCCGCGGAATGCCTTCGGCGCCAGAAATTACGGTCCCGAGATCCTTGCAAGCCATCGTTGCGACAGTCGGCGCATCTTGGTAAATTGGAACTCTTCGGAGTCAGAACGAAAACGACGCAGGCAGTGATCCAATTCCGATTGCGAAGAAAAAAAAAATCAAAATCATGGCGATCCACTTGGGTCTTCTCAACAACTGGGGGGAGCGTCTCCTGAAAGTACCGGTACTCAAGCTAGAGCAATGGCATGCCCATTGAGTTTCCCTCGCCCCAATGGTTTTTTTTTTTCGGCGTCGCTGCGAGATGCGCACCCGGCCGCCACCAACTTTGGCACGGCCCTCCGACCTTTAGTGGCACCAGGCACCAAGTACCCCCCTGACCGCCCTCCCAAAGTACTGCCCCCCGAAATCTGTACGCTGAGCTCCATCACCCCTCAAACCCCTCCTGCGAGCTGGCCAACGTGGAGCTGTCGTCTTGTCGCCCAAATTTCTGAAAGGCTGAAAGTCATCCTCTTCCTGCCATCCACCTCTTGGTCTTTAGGCTCACTTTTCCTTCTCTTTCCCTTCTTCGTCAGATATCCAGCTCTCCGTGCCTTTTCGCTTTTCGACTTTGCAATTGCACGTCGTAGTCGCTTGAATCCTCTTCGTTGCGGTAAGTGTAGCTGATTTGCCCCTCCAATCGATCTGGTCCTGGATAGATTGCGTGTTGCCTCCTTGTCGTCTTTTGAATTCAATTGCGTCTCCGACGGTTCGGTGCCCAAGCTTGCCTTTGTGGTTGAGTAATGCACTCGCGCCTGCGCAGCAGCAATTGATTCTCGTCCTTCTTTTCCTCCATCATCGAGTCTCTCAACATCTGCTGACGGCATAAAAGACTAGACTTTCCTTCACTCATCCCACATCCGAATTCTTTTTTTGTCGTAGACACAGCTCATCACAATGTCCGCCAAGTCGATCTTCGAGGCCGATGGCAAGGCCATTCTCAACTACCACCTGACCCGTGCTCCTGTCATCAAGCCGAGTCCTCTTCCTGCGTCCACCACTCACAACCCTCCTGCCAGACTCGCCTCACTGTCCTTCCCTGAGGATGCTGCCGTTGAGGACGTCCTGAACCAGGCCGAGGTTACCTTCCCCTGGCTTCTCCAGCCCGGTGCCAAGTTTGTTGCAAAGCCCGATCAGCTCATCAAGCGACGAGGCAAGAGCGGCCTGTTGGCCCTGAACAAGACTTGGCCCGAGGCCAAGGCCTGGGTTGCCGAGCGAGCTGGCAAGGAGCAGAAGGTTGAGCACGTTTCCGGTGTTCTGCGACAGTTCCTGGTAGAGCCCTTTGTTCCTCACCCTCAAGACACAGAGTACTACATCAACATCAACTCAGTCCGTGATGTGAGTGATTTTTCCTCTTTTCATTTCATTTCTGTTTCTTTTTTACTCCATCTCTTGAAAACTTTCAACAAATACGCCATCTGCGGAGGTACCACATGCTGGTCATCTGGGTAGAGTCAAGTGACTCTTATGGCGAATGACAAGAAAGGTTGGAAGGAAATTCAGAGTTGAATTTTAAGAGAAGATGGGTAAGATATAAAGGCTCCGGACGAAAGAAGGATTTTCTTTATATACCAGGTCATGGCGCTTGCACTCGGTGTGAAATTTGTTCCCGTAGCATGCCGAAACGAGAGGCCGGGCGGACGAACGGATGTCACAATAGGGAGGGTCCTGGGCAGGACTTAGTGGCACCCCTGTTCGCGCGATTACACACCACAGCTCAACTCCATCCTCAGCTCAGCTCCCATAATATGTTATCAATTATATGCTATCTCTTAAGACATGTTTGCTGACATTATCCTTTTCAATTATTTTAGGGCGACTGGATTCTCTTCACCCACGAGGGTGGTGTTGACGTCGGTGATGTTGACGCCAAGGCAGAGAAGCTCCTGATCCCCGTGGATCTCTCAGAGTACCCTTCCAACGAGGAGATCGCCGCTGCTCTTCTCAAGAACATTCCCTCTGGACTTCACAATGTCCTGGTTGACTTCATCACTCGGCTGTACGCCGTCTATGTGGACTGCCAGTTCACCTACCTCGAGATCAACCCCTTGGTTGTGATCCCCAACGAGGACAAGACCTCTGCTGCCGTCCACTTCCTGGATCTTGCTGCCAAGCTCGACCAGACTGCCGACTTCGAGTGCGGTGTCAAGTGGGCTATTGCCCGATCTCCTGCTGCCCTTGGCCTCACCAACATTGCTCCTGGTGGCGACAAGGTCAGCATTGACGCTGGTCCCCCAATGGAGTTCCCTGCCCCCTTCGGCCGTGAGCTCTCCAAGGAGGAGGCTTTCATCGCTGAGCTGGACGCCAAGACTGGTGCTTCCCTGAAGCTCACCGTCCTCAACCCTGCTGGCCGTATCTGGACACTGGTTGCTGGTGGTGGTGCTTCCGTCGTCTATGCCGACGCTATTGCCTCAGCTGGCTTCGCTGACGAGCTGGCCAACTACGGTGAATACTCTGGTGCTCCCACCGAGTCACAAACCTACCACTACGCCCGCACAGTCCTGGACCTGATGCTGCGCGCTCCCATGTCCGACAAGGGCAAGGTCCTGTTCATCGGTGGTGGTATTGCCAACTTCACCAACGTCGCCAGCACCTTCAAGGGTGTCATTCGCGCTCTCCGTGACGTCGCTACTCAGCTAATCGAGCACAACGTTCAGATCTGGGTGCGTCGTGCCGGCCCCAACTACCAGGAGGGTCTGAAGAACATGAAGTCTGCCACCGCCGAGCTTGGTCTCAACGCCAAGATCTTTGGCCCTGAGATGCACGTCTCTGGTATTGTTCCTCTGGCTCTTATCCCTGGCAAGTGGGAGAGCAGCAACTTGGAGGAGTTCAAGGCTTAAGCGAAAGGAGTAAAACATGGACCCAAAAGGGGGTCGTATTACGGACAACGATATAGCTACTTTTTATCAGCTCAAGTTAATATTGTTGCGTTCTTGTATTTTGCAATCTAGACGGGATGGTGGGTTAAGCTTATTTTGTTATTTTATAGCCTTGGGAAGACTTTCACAGAAGAAAAAAAATGTGTGTCGAAGGAAGCACAAGGCTGGATAAAGGGAAAGCGGATGTCTGTGGGAGACGACATAAACGACACAAACAAACATGATAATACAAATTCAATATGATATCTCCATGCCGTTTAGCCGACGTAGCTGTCAAGCCTCTGTCATCCCATCCAAATGACGTAAAGCCAAGAGAAAATAGCAGACACTAATGTGGGTTATACGAGAACTGCATATAGGATCAAATGACAAAAGTGCCCTTGCGCAGTACGAGTATACCCAAGTATCATTTAGATGATACCTTAGTAGATGGACGAGGCCGTAGTTTGCGCCTTTAGACGCGATGCCTATCTCAATTGTGCCTAGTCCATACCCGCGGAACGGATTCCATTGTGGATACGAGATGGGAGATTTGTTCGAACCAGAGGAGCAAAATTACGCCCGGCGATTTGCTATTCCGATCTCATTGCCAGGTTGCCAAGAGGGTATCTGTGTGTGTTTCGCAGATGGCTAAAGTACCAATGTACTCCGTACTTGGGCATATAGAGTTACTCTGCGCGAGAGAGAATCCGGCAATATTCTGAGCCACATGCCACGTGGCGGGCCCAAGTCGAGGAACGTAGACTTTTTTTCACGCAGGTTTTACTTCTGAGTCCCCCCCAGAGGAGCCATTGCTTTGATCTGTTCCCTCCTGTAGGTGCTCCATATGCAGTCCCCATACTCGGGGTTGTCGGTCTTTACTGACGCGAATTCGTCGCGATAGGCGCCAATGGGGGTAAAGCACCTCAATCTATCCAGCACAATCCTAGACAAAAGAGAATTGCTCATCTTGGCTATTATATCCCTTTGTCAGAGGCTCTGGGATGGGAAGCTGCTCTGGCCATCTAACCCCTCTCTCCTGGTCACATCCTCACTCATCACTCGCTCTCTTCTCCTCAATCGCAGTGTTGCACATCATATGCCTTCAGTCCTCTGCAATGGTCACCCGCACAGCATCTTCGTGCTCCCTCTGGTGACAGTGATGTGATATAAGTCAGCTCACGGGCTGGGATGGCCCGGGCCGATGCATGGATTATAAATAAAACACCTAGGCAGATAGCAGAGATAGGGCAATGCTGCTTACAAAGGGGCTGTGAAGGGCTCATTAGACCGAGAGAGGGAAAAGACACCGGCGAGTAGGCGGCAGCAGAGGAGGCAGCTGAAGCTGAGCCATCCGCTGTGACTAACTGACCGCCCTTCGGCCAGGCTGATGCCCACAAGTTCTCATGATCGGCCCTCCAGGCTGCATAAGGCGACGGATTCAGAAAATATGCAGTGAGACTCTGCCAGAGCGAGCTCGCTCGCTTCCTTTGAAATGCATCTGATGATGCTTCCTTGCCAGGTCGCAGCGACTGGGCGCGTGACGCAGCACCTGATGTGACGAGTCAATGGAATCGAGGGGAACAGCTCCAAGGACTTTCTTCCACTCTTCTCTCTCCTCCTCCATTATCCCTTCTTCCCTTTCAATAGCGTAGTAACAGCAGGAGCAAGAGCCCTGGGGCCACAGCCAGAACAAACCGGAGCCGCTGTTGCCGTTGAAATATCGTTATCTTATCCAGCACTCACTCCATTCAACCTCGTGCCTTCCCGGGCTCGGAGGTGTGACAGTTGCAGCAGTTGCAGTTGCAGCTTCTCCAACTTTCCTGGTCACAGCGGCTCTTTGCCTCTTGTTTCCCCTCTTCCTGTCTCCAATCCCCAATGTTGCCTTCCCTTGGCCGGATAAGGCAACGCTGAAGCTAACCCGGGATTCTATATGAGATTCTGCCCACGATGGCGTCAGTCTCGAATCATAAAGTACCTGCCTAGTGCCTGTATCTGTATATATAAAACGGCCGGCAGTCGTCCAAGCCTCTCCGTCTTCTCCCGCAACCTCGTCTCTCGCTCCCAGTCCCGCTTCTTCTTTCATCGTTCTCTCGTTCTCCGTGACTCTTATTTTTGACGTGCCCCATACAACAAGCGCCAACCAAGCCCGCACTTACATGGCAAAGAGCGCCCACACCACCTTCCAGCCATACCCCTAATAAACGACGCCCCGAAACGTGCAATATTCAGGCCCCAGGGGAGGGGAAAATATCTTTTTGCTCCGCACAACCCTTGACTCTTTTTTATCCTCTCGTTGTTTATATATTCGTCTCCCATCGCCAGTCAACCGTTTCTTTTCCCCTTTGGTCCCCTCGGAGAAGACGAAACAAAGGCATTGATCTGCGTCCGATACAAACTCTAGCCCCCACCCCCACTCTCGCTTTCGCTGCGAACCTGCCAAACGCACGTCATTGCCTGCAATTATATAAGCCACCCGCTACTTCAATCCCAAGTGACTTACCGCCAGAAGTCTTCGGGGAGATACCGAGGGAAACGACAGACACGGAACGCAGCGCACGACCACACAACAAGTTCCCAGCAGCAAACCTCGAGTTTTGCTTTTTACCTGGTTGAGCTGGCACGTGGGTACCAATAATCCACTGCCAGTGCGTCAAAGGTGTGTGGATTCTGTCGATTTTGTCCTTGTTTACATGGGTGTTTGGGATCATGTGCCCTTTTATTCAATTGGTCGTCGTCATGTTTGCAATTGCTTCCAGATCCAATCCACATAAAGCTCCATGCGCTTGGCTTTATTGTTATTGACCAGATTCCCTAAGGGGTAGGTGACAACCCGGCCAATAGGGAGACAAGATAATCATCGTTTTCACACTCATCTTGCATAACCTCGGTGTAAGGAAAAAGAATGGCTCGCCTAATCGAACCGTCGCCTCCTGTCGATTATTGCTGCTCTGGGTGCTGCAAGGCCGCCGATTTTGGCACCCACGACTACTGTTTGCCCTGCGAGACCAATCCGTCGTGCACCACCAGCCTGGACAAGACTAAGGACATTGACCAGCCACCAAGGGATAAGAGCCACAGTGCCTGATATGGCTCTTTGAAATAAAGTGTGGACGAGAACGGATGGAATGATGACGGAAATGGAAAAAAAAAAATGAAAGAGGGAAAAAAAAATTAAGAAAAAAGTTTAAAAATGACCTAGCGGTACGTGCCGTCTAACTCAGATCCAAGGGGCTGGTCCCCCACGCGCTACATGTTCTCAAAAATTCCGGCATTGGGAGTTCGGAGCCATGGATTGTATTGTACTGTACTTGATACGCTCTAGATAAATAGGTATTTTTTTATGAAAACATCCTACCTAAGAATGACAAGATAAAGAAGACAATCATCATCGTGGCTGAGCTAAATGGGATATCTAAAGGTTCAAAGCAGAATGAGAAAGACATGTATTTACATTAAAGCAACTTCATTAATTTTCCTCTGTATCGCCCCCTTTTTTCCTCCTCCCTGAACAAATATAGTTACTGAAGATTGAGCTGAACTATTCTCGTCTCTCTACCTCCAATTTAGATGAAGAGCATGGCAACCAGGGGCAGAGCCAGGGCCCAAGAAGCGGGGTGAGTCCAGGCAGCGGCGCTCTTGTCGTCGCTCTTGGAGGAGGTGGTGCTGGAGTTGGCCGGAGAGGTGGTGGTAGCGTTGGATCCAGTCTCGGCAGAGTTCTTGCCGCTCCAGTTGGACTCGTCATCGCTGAGAGGAACAACCTTGAGACCGGTGACGGCGTTGCCCTCGGAATCCTTGACGTTCATCTTGACGTTGTAGTCGGAGATCTTGATGATAGAACCGCTGGGCTTGGGGCTGATGCCGTTGTCGATGAGCTTCTGGACGCCGGGGGGAGGGACGGGCAGGGTGAAGTTGCTGTCGAAACCCTTCTGCTGGATGAGGCTAGATGTGCACTTGGGGGGGGCGGGGGCCTTGCCGCTGGCCTTCTGGGACTGAACGGTCTTCCAGTCGATCTTGGCGAGCTGGGCCTTGAGACGGTTGTAGTCGCCCATGATGTTCAGGGTGTCGCCAGTGATGTTGACCAGGCCGTAGTTGTTGTCCTCCTCAGTGTACTCGTAGACGAAGCCGCCGGAGAAGACGGGGGTCATATCAGTGCCGTAAATGGCCTGGACCTCGTTCCAGTAGCGGGGCATGGGGGTGTTGCAGCCGTACTCGCTGAAGAAGACGGGGACAGAGGTGTTCTGGAAGTTGGCGGTCAAGACGTCGTAGGATGAGCTCTGGTAGGTGGCTTGAGCGCCGCACCAACTGTACGAGTTGAGGGCGAAGACGTCGGCTCTGCTCATGTCGCCATCGTCGTTGGGCTCGGAGCACTGCAGGTAGTTCCAGGTGTCCCACAGAACCTCACGAACATCAGCAGCAGAGTAACCAACGGGTATCTGGCGCTTGATGTTCTTCTTGATGTAGTTCTTCAAGTCACGGGTGACGGCGCGCAGATAAGGGGGCACGAATTGCGCGGTGGGGATGTCGTTAATGACCTCGTTTCCGGAGAAATAGAGCAAGGTGTTGGGGTAGTTGCTGAAGGCTTCGGCAATCGCAAAGGTGCGGTTGGAGTAGGCTTCGTAGTAGCTCGTCCAGGGCTCGAATGAGGTGATAGACTCGCCGACCAGAGGAGAGTTGACGTCCAGAACCATGTACATACCAGCCTAGAAGCGGATATATTAGCTACGGCATTCGACACGCGCGGGCAGAAACTCGGCCATAGAAAACATTGGTGCAAGGAAGGGAAAAGAAAGACTTACAGCATTGAAGATACTGGCGCACTCGTCGTGGTTCAGGTTAGGGTCAAGGTTGTACACGCGAATGGCGTTGACACCCATGACCTGAAGAAGAGCTGCATCACGCAGGCAGGTATCAGCGTCACTAAGAGGATCCTTGCCCGTCTTGGGGTCGTATCCTGCGCTGCCACCGGGCTGGTACGCAACGCCAACAAGCTGGAATTTGTTGCCATCGTCGTCGACAAAGTCGGTTCCCTTGATGGTGAGAGGCTTGACAGCTCCCACAGTAGTGGCCGCAAGGGCCACGAGCGCAGCTTGCATCTGAGGCGCATTTTGGGTTAGCAGTGGGTAAAAGAAAGGATTTCAAGATAGTTGCATGTAGACGAATGGGTCGCGTAGCACGATCGAAGGTGATTATACACAATATCGAAATAAAGATCTCACGATAACATCCAAATGCAAGGGGAGAGAAAGCCACTTACAAGCATGATTAATGTCGGATTGATAAAGAATGCTAAAAATTCTCAAAAATGAAAGGAATAAAGTATCGACAGGAAAGCAATAACAATAAAACTCTGTTTATTATAATTGGCAGTTCCAAAAAGCGAAAGCAAGTGGTGATTTCTCGAGACAGCGAAAGACACGTCTGAAACACAAGGGGGGAGGCGAATAAGCAGGAGCTTTGATGTTTCTGCGACAAATTCAAAAGAATGACTGGAGGCCTAAAAAATAAGCACTTCCCAAAGCTCGAGAGGCGATTCTGCGAGCAAAGCAAAAAGAGCGACTTTGTTCCAAACGAGCGCGAACGTGTCTTTGACAGAAGCTGGGAAGGGAATGCGATGATGGGCGGGAGGGCCAGCAGTAAGTACAAGTAGTCTCGGGCGCATGGACCCTTGATCAACCCGCCCGCCAATTGCAACGCGAGCCAGGGGGAGCATTTACAGGTAGTGCTAGCAGGCCCCAGCTGGTGCTCGGTAGCGCTCACAAGACCTCTTCCAGGGCCCTGCCAATGCTTCAGGGCCTCTTTCTTGGAGGGCACCTTCTTTTGCAACTGGCGCGCCTGAATGGCACCATTGCCGCTGCGCTAGTGCGGTAGGCCAGGAACGGGCGGGGCCCCGCTGGAACGTTTGATTTGAGTGCTGCAGATCCGTCGCAGCTGGTGGAGGCGGCGGCGTGAAAGAGGGAGCCTCAGCGTGAGACGGACTGTCTCAGCTTAGATCTTTGATCTGCTTTGTCGCGGTTTTTACTTGAGACCAACTGCTAGTACTACTTGCAGTGCTCGGTGTGCAGCATTAGTTAGGGGATTAGTGCTGTTAGTACGCCGTATTGTATATAGTGCTCTTGAGGGCTTCTACTCTACTCTGCGTTACTCGCTTATGGTGGAAGATTGAGCATCTGCTCGCTAACAAAGACCCGTAGGATACGAGGCTGCCGAAATGCCTCTCATTCTCACCGTTTAATGGCCTCTTGGCCGCTACTTGGCACAGCATGGCTTAGCTTTTGCTCAGGAGGCCATGCATGATCTCTCTCCCTTTCTCTAATTGCCTCTCTGCACTCTTGTCTTTTATGTTGATGTTATCTTGTTCCTCTCTCTCATGTCGCCTCCTTCTTCCTCCAAATTCCAGATCCCCATCCAACCTACATGGTAATGCATGCCCAGGCAGACACGAAAAATAAAGCTACAAATAGCAATAAAACGTCCCTCCTCGTGTCCGCCACCGCACACGCCGAGTCGGCGGAACTAAGAGATCGATAATTTCCCCATTAGAGCAGGTACGAGTGGTACTTGCGCCCCCCGGACTTCGTATAAATGGCCGCAGAGCCAGCCCAAGCAACATCGTGCCCACCATTAGCGACGAAGTAACCCCGTATTTATGCCTTTGTGCATCAGAAAGATTGGCCGTGGCGAAATTCGCTGTTGACTTGGACCCGGAGTCTTGCCATTCTCTCTTGCTGGCTCTCGTTGTATGAAGCGCTCGTATGTATGTACTAAATGTACTAGTAGTTAGGCCAGCCAAGCACCGCCAAGCAAAGTCTAGATCGCCATTCTCATCGTATCACGGAGCTCAAGAGGGACAAGAAAATAAGGCCAAGAGGATTGAAAATAAACTCTTTACGCTTCTCTTTCTAGATCTCGTCTTTATAAAATTAAGACACGTGCACAGCCTCCTAATGACCTCACCAGAACCTTAATTCAACCTCAGAAAAAGCAAAATCAATATATTATACGTGTACACGATTGCTTGGCACGGGGCGAAGCCTTCTTGGTCTCATAAAACGCAAACACTTTAAGGGTCTTGGGGATTCTTTTGGGCGTGGCGTCCCTCGCTCAGTCTCCTCCCCGGAATCTCGCTTTTCCACAGCGCAGGGGAAAATTAAAATGAGCGTCCCCATCCCCTGTCCGTCGTCCAATTTAGGGGCTGACCTCTGTGGCCCAAAGCAGTAAGACTGGGTGGCTTGATTTCCTCAGCAAGCCGATTTGCTCTGCAGGGTAATTAATGCTGCCCATCTCCGCGCCTGATTGGTCCATCGGTCTGGATACCCACCGCCTGCCTGTTTCTGTCCCAGGACCCTTTTTCTGCCACCCCTCCCAAAGTTTGCCTAGAGCGCTTCTATGTACTACATACGGTGAAGTGATTATTAGTGGGACACGAAGTTGATAGTCCAGATCCCACGATCTTTCAAGATCTCCCACCGCAATCTTCATATGCCTCTCCGCCTTCCAGCCATATCAACGTTTCGCCCACTCATCTCCCGGTCCTCCGTAATCCGACCGCTAAGCACAATGGCTACCCGTGAGCATTCTCTCAACGCCCCTCCAAAGAATCCAAAAGAGACTGGCTGACTGACTCTTCGTCCTCTTCCACCTAAACAGCTCCTTCTGACACCCGCCCCATCGTCGTCTCCGGCCCTTCTGGCGTCGGCAAGGGAACCCTCTACGGCATGCTCTTCGACCGCCACCCAGACACCTTCTGCCTGTCCGTCTCACACACCACCCGCGACCCTCGCCCCGGTGAGGAGCGTGGTGTCCACTACCACTATGTCACCATGGAGGACTTCGAGGGCCTCATCGCCAAGGACGGCTTTGTCGAGCACGCCAAGTACGGCCGCAACCGCTACGGCACCAGCAAGATGACCATTGAGGAGCAGACCAAGAAGGGCAAGGTTGTCCTGCTGGACATTGAGATGGAGGTAATGCCAACCGCAATGACTTATTCACCAGAAACCAAAAGATACGTGTCTGTAAATGAAGCAGTTTCAAAGACTAATATATGGATAAATAAATCTAGGGCGTCAAGCAAATCAAAAACTCTGGCATCTCGGCCCGTTACGTCTTCGTTTCCCCGCCGTCAATTGAGACCCTGGAACAGCGCCTGCGCGGCCGAGGCACCGAAACAGAGGAGAGCATCCAGGAGAGACTGTCTCAGGCCCAAAAGGAGCTTGAGTTTTCAAAGACACCCGGCGTTCATGACATCATTCTTGTCAACGACGACCTCGAGGAGTCCTACAAGAAGTTTGAGGAGTTTGTTTACAAGTCTCAGGAGTAAAATCAAGAACTGCGCGATACGATTTCATGGCAAATACCCACCAAAAAGTCCTTTTCTTCCTATAAAGTGTAGATTAAGAGCGTCATTTAAAACATTGCTATTGCTGTTGAAAGAGCCAAAAGACGCAAGGATCACCAATTGATTCGCAAAATAGAGACAAGCTTGGAAATATTAAAATAGGAGATAAATGCAAAATTAATCAACATATCATACTCTCTCTCTCTCTCTATCTCTCTTTCCATTCTGCCACTCTCTTCCTTAGAGACTCAACTAACTGTAGGTATATTGAAAGTACAGGTATGGGGATCTGATTAAAACGTAAGAAAATGGTCAAGGAAGGCTCCGATGGTACTACTAAAAACAAAATAAATGCGTATTAAAAGACCGCAGACGAGATACGTCGGACCACTGAGCGTTTCACGATGGGTAGAGTTCATGCTGCCCTTATAAACGTCGCATGGTTGGTGAGAGCGCGCCCAGTCTTTTGTAATCGCATTCCGCCTCTCAGTGCTCTCGCCTCTCTGCGTTGGTCGAGTGAGAACAGAGCGAATAATGAGTCGGACTGCGGTGCAGAGAAATCTGGTCCACACATCTCCAAATAGAAAATACACTGCTTTTTACCGCGCATAACACCACCCACGAGGTGAGAATAATCGTAAGACTGGCTGGTCGCCGTTCCACCTAGAGAACGCCATCACTCTCCTCCTGGTCAAACATCAAGCACGAGCGCAAATTTAGTATCCGTTGATGCCCATTCGCTGGGAGCCTCGGCTCATCTCACGATCAGCAGCAGGGCTGATCGGTCTGCTGGCGGCACCGCCTCCGTGTGCGCTGCTCTCCTTCAGTGCAAGCAGCTGCTTGGCACGGAAAGTCTCGTAGTGGATCTGGGAGGTGGTCTCGATAAGGTCCTGGAGGTGGGTTCGGAGCAGGAAGTTTCGCAGGTAGACGAATTCGCAGTGGGTCTCATCCTCAACGTTGATGACACCCCAGCGGTTCTGGCGACCACGGACTTGCTTGCCATTGACAATGATGTTGTTCTCGGAGCCAACAACCGCAAAAGGAACCAAGCTCTGCAAAGAAACATACATGTTAGTTAAACAACTCTGGGTAGTAGCGACGATAGTGTACTATGTGCGTACCTTAATCTGCTGGTTCAAAGCTCGCTCCTCGTCGTCAAACTCCTCGTTATCGTACGGGAACATCTTGAGGTTGTGGAAGGCAAACTCGGCCTTGATGCGCTCCTTGAACTCCAATCGCTCCTCAACAGTCAAGGTATCAGCCTTGGCAATGACAGGCACAACGTTGACAACATCGGACAGCTTCTTCAAGACGACAATATCAATAGGCTTGAGAGAGTGGCCAGAAGGCTGGATGAAGAACAGACAGGCGTGGATGCGGGTGTCGGGGATGTAACGCTCTCGCTGGGCGGTAAGCTCCTTTCGCAGGTACGCGGAGTGCTGGTCCTTGATGTACTTGACGATGGGGTCCCAACAGCGATCGTTGTTGACAAGGTCTCCGTAGCCGGGGGTGTCGACGATGTTGAGTCTCAAGCGGACACCATTCTCCTCAATGAGGTGAGAGACGCCCTGGATCTCGGTGGTCTGGCGAATGGGCTCGTCAGGCTGCAGACGACCCTTGGAGTCGATGAGGTGCGAGGCGAAGATGGTGTTAATGAGCGTCGACTTGCCCAAGCCAGTCTGGCCTGTCAATCCAGTTAGTTTCCAATCGGCTCATGGGCTGACCAGCCCTAAGGCGCCTCAACAACACGCGCCACTTACCAACGCAAATAACGTTGAACTGGAATCCACGCTTCAGCAGCTTGCGCTCAATCTGCGACGTGATGCTGTCGAAACCGACATGGCTGCCGGGCGTGATAGTGGACGGAGTCGCCATCGTGATTGATTATGAGAGATTGGGAGAAACGAATGAAGATGGATGCTGTTAAGGAGTAAGGACAAGGCGATTCTTCCCTATTTCAAGAAAGAGCGTGGGCGTAGGTGAAAACGCGTGAACGACGAAAGACAGCAGACGCGAGGGCCAGCAATTCAGAAAGCGGAATCCTGATGGGGAGAATTGGAGGTTGTGAGAGGCACTGGTAGCGATCCTGGAGAAGGGGAACTTTTTGGACTGGCTGGCGGTGGCTCCTTACTGGGCCAGTTGGCGTGTTCTTGCCTTGCCAGGTAGTGCAAGCAATAATTTCGGCGTAGGGGCAGGAGCAGGCCAGGACACGAGAAAGGGGGGAATGGAAGGTGCCAGGGGTAGCATAGAGAGCTGCTAATTGGCTGCAGACCTATCCGTGCTGTGGAGGCTCGTGATTGGCCCGTATACCTAGCTAGAGGTACTAAGGCAGTTAGCCCGGCACAGGCGTTGCGAGAAGCCGCATTTTGTGGCGGTACTTGGGTACTTGGGTACTTTGGGGTACCTGGCTTGGTGCTAGGCGGGATGTGGTGCTAGAGGCAAGATTTTGATGATCGATTTTCTTGATAAGGTGCATGATCATGAACCACGACAAATCGACCCTCGCATCGAGCCGGTAGACAGACAAGACAACGAGCCGAGTCGACGATAAGAAACTTCGATCAGAACAATTCTTCGCAGGGTGTTTTGCATTGCGGAGCTGGAATTCGGGTCTCTGTGCGCATAAACGTTTTGCGCAAGTCGCACCACCACGCAACGATATAGAAATCAAGAACAAAACCGTCACAATGGCAGCAACCGCTTTCCTTCCTCGCCTCTCTTCCCCTCTCTCCCTCGCCGTTTCTCGCTGGGCAACATTCTACACAACGCCATATACCCTGAAATTCCTCCCCTCACTATCAATCGCAGTCCCTGGCGTCACCATCAACATTCCTGGACTGCTGGGCGATATCTGGGAGTCAGTCCTGCGGGCAGTGCCCAAGAACAAGGTCTCTCACTCAAAAAAGAGATCGAGGCAGATGGCTGGAAAGGCTTTGAAAGATGTCAATCATCTGTGCAAGTGTCCCGGCTGCGGAGAGATCAAGAGGACGCACAGATTATGCCAACACTGTCTTGAAGGTATGGCCACTGGGTAGCAGATTCGCCTTTAGATGCAATACTAACCTCTTTTCCCTTTAGAAATGAAGAGAATATGGCGTCAGGATTATCCTACAAGCAGTCCATTTTAAGCGTGCAGGTTGATAGACGGCTGGATTCCATCTCACACCTTATATCAAAGGCCTCTGTACTACAACCTCGGGCCAGCTCAAGCATACCAGCTGGCATTTGCTTTAGTCAATGCTTTGTTTCATTATGTACCAATATGAAAATCAGGATAGAGGACTGGGTAGTAGAAAAAAGATACTCCAAATATGTATAAAAAAAATTACGAATACATGAAGTATTATGTGCCAAACTGACTTGCGCAGAGTGTAGCACAAAATTTGCTGACAACATATCTGGGTATTTTAAATGTAAAAATATTTTATACGTATTCGCTATGAAAATTAATCAATTGCAGCTGATTGGCATGATATAAATGGGAAGAAGCCCAAGTAGCTGTTTTTATACTTGTATCTGACGTTTGATGCTACGGCGAGCTATCAACCCCACCAGCTCACAAGCCCCCAAGCTTCTACAACAGCGCTGTGAAAAACAACCACCAAGCAACAACAGCATTGTACCAAAGTAACAATGGTAAGGGTCCTCACCAAATACATTGACTTAATTCATAAAAGCTCACTCATACGGCCATGTAGTCCAAGCAATATTTGACCACCCATACGGTGGACGACGGTTAGTTCTCATCATTTCACTCGCCAAGGGTCAGGCAGCTGATGAGAGATTGCTTGCAGCCCACATCACAGACATATTCTCACTGGCAGCAACACCAAAGACGCTGCTGTCAGCTAGTGGCTCTTCAACGCTTCATGTACACGATACCACTGACCCTTCTTTCCCTCTGAAGCAGTCCATCTCTGGTGCCCACAAACTAGGCTGCCACCATATCTGCACATCGCGCAACGGCCTCTACGCCGCCAGTGCTGGCTTCGGAGGGGAGGTCAAGATATGGGAGTATAACAAAGAGACCGGCGAATGGGGTGACGGTGGTGAGGTCACAGGCCCGACGGTCAAGCCCGGTGAAGTATGGGCGATTGCACTCAGCGAGGATGGAGGCTACCTGGCGGGCACCACCAACGATGGCAGGATAAACGTGTGGGATGTTGCAGATCGGAGCAGAGCCAAGATTCGGGAATACGAAACGGGCAGCGCAGGCTCTGGCAGCTTTGGCATGTGCGTGGATCTCAGTAGAGATGGAAAATTCACGGCAAGCGGGCATCAGAACGGCTCAGTCTACGTGTTCAACAATGATACGGGGAGGATTCTATATTCCCTGTCCGGTACGTTACACTTTGGTCTTATCTCTTTGAACTTTTGGCTTCTAACATGAAATTATAGGCCTTGCCAAGCCTGTCCGAGCAGTAGCGATATCACCTGCTGGTACTCGAGTGGCCGCAGCGGGTGACGCAGGCATCATCGCCATTTACGACACAAAGCACGGCGAACACGTGGGCAACCTTACGGGACATTCATCATGGATCACATCACTCGACTGGAGTGACACTGGAGAATACCTCCTGAGTGGCTCAATGGATGGCAAAGTGAAAGTGTGGTCAATTGAACGTGGTGTTTGTGTTGCAACGCACAGTGAGACGGATAAGGCCTTATGGGCTGTCCGGTGGCTGCCCAAGACTGGGCGCAGTGAAATGTTCTGCACGGCTGGCGCAAATAGGAGCATTTCATTCTACAGAGAGGCAACGGGAAGTTGAGGTTTTCATGGGTCGTACAAGAATTAGAATGATATCTTAGTATTATATACGCAATGAACGCAAAAGCGGCCACAGTCCTTCTAGAAACCCAAACCCAAAGCTCCCATATTGAGATGCCATGACTACCACGTGACGTCGTTCCAGTCTCGCGTTGCCCCGCCAAACGTTAGCGCCATTCTAGCACCATTATCCCTCGCTGTCCTCCACCTTTCAGCAGGCAGCCGAGCAGTAACTCCACTTGATTTACGTGTGTTCCTGCATCTCATTTACATGGACAATCGTTAACGATCTACAATTTACAAACAAGAGCCATTGATTCATACAAGTCAATTATTTTATTCTTGCATTGGCGGAGCAATTACCATCTCGTGCCATAGTATTCGATTTACTACGATAATAGCTACAGGGTATCTTTATCGAGCAATGCCTACAACAAGAAGATCAGCGGCCAGCGCCCGGGGCCGCCCCGGTCCTGCCAAGGGACAGTCAACAATCAGCTTCTCCGGCAAGGTTACAAAGGCCGTGCCCAAGGATTTGAAGAAGGCAGTAGTAGATGCGCCAGCAATTGCTAGAACCACCATCCCCGAGCGGCCAGCGGCCAAAGGCGACGTTCGTAAAGAAGAAGAAGAAGAACCAGTCAATGTCGTCGTAGAAGAACCCGATGTTGTTGAGCCGGAGCAAGAGGAGGAAGTAGAAGAAGTTATTGAGGAAGTTCCAGAGAAATCGGAGGCCGAGCTTAAAGCTGAAAAGATTACTGATGCTCAGATCAAATCGTACTGGAAAGGAATTGAGAAGCAGCGCAAGGCACCTCGAGTGCACCAGCAAGACCTCGATTTGGGCGAGAAAGTGCTAAGGTACTTCGATGTGAGCTCGCAATACGGAGTAAGTATTCTCTTTCTCTTTCTCTTCTCTATATCTTGACGCTGCCTCGTATTTGTATGGATATGTGTTAACGTTCTGTTTTTGAAGCCTTGTATCGGAACGACTCGCTTGAAGCGGTGGCAGCGGGCTGAGCGATTGGGCTTGAATCCTCCTATTGAAGTTTTGGCGGTCCTTGTAAAGGAAGAAAACAAGGACGACGTCGAGGTGGAGACTGCGCACATGGATCGGATAATGAATGCTACGGCTTTGTTTACATAGGATGAAAGTATGGGGTGACTAATTTTCCGAATGTCGGGTGGCGGCGTTGGGTGTAAGAATTAATGCTTTACTGGTCTATATTTTTATCTATTTCTTCTAAGTTATGACGGGTATGATAGCTGAAGAGTGTTATCTTTGCAGATGTACACAGAAATTGCAAATGTTAATTCTATAATATGGTGTGCCGTGGTTGACTTTTATTCACACAAGGTGCCGTTGCCCAACACCCGACTCAAGATACAATATTAATACCAGATGCTTCGTGTTCGATGGTGAGGAATAGACTCTTTTCCTGCTGCCTCCATTTCCTTCATCGTATCGTAAAGGAAAAAGTCGATCAAAATGGCATTAACATGGGTATCTGGGTGCGCGCTCTGGATCTCTCTCCGTATTAATTCGACGCACCAGATACTGCAAGCTGTTTCAACCTTTGTCAGCAGGGGATAATAAAGACTTTGAATAACATGACTCTTACCTCTCAGTTGTATTTCCCATCGACTTCCGCTTTCAATAAGCTTCTTATCGCGAATCGCCGCGTCAATCTGCGGGCCGATATACAAAGCTCCCAAGGTAGAGAGAATCTGTGGCACGCGATAATCGGCAAACATGGTGATTTTGTCAATATCACGGAACTCGCCATATGATTTGCCCTCGAAACAAGCCCATATGTCTGCAACCAAGATTTGGGCACGCTTCATAATACGGATAGGGGCTTTTCTGCCTTCGAATGGGTGCTCGTCTCTGAAGCAGTCAAAGTCTCTGGCGAGAATATTGACTAGTTGGGCCGCGGAGCCCTTGGCAGCGGAAATGAGATTCACGACGGAGCATTCATATTTCTTTTGGTTCTTTTAGTTAGTACATGTTTTCATTTGAGACTGGATATATGGGAATTTGGACGTACGTTGTAAAGCACATTACCACTTTCTCTAAGGCAGTCAAGACGCTCTTGAAGCAGAGGCATTTCTTCCTCTGTGCAGGATCTGAAGACGTGTCTCAGAGATTCCAAGTTGCACTCATCCTCATTTTGCCAGTAGTGGGGATCAGTAATGGGGATATCTACATAGAAATATGGTTAGGCGAGGATATTACTTTTGTGGTGTAAGAAACCAGCCACTAACCTTCTTCAAGGGCTCTCTGAATTGCCGCTACAAGACTCCAGTACCCTGTCCACCTCTTTCCCTTGTACTCAATAGCAAATCTCTCATCATCAGGCAGCTCAGACCAGAATGAAAAGTTGAGCAGGTCCATGGTGAAGATGAAAGCGGCCGTGGCTGCATCCTTGGCCTTGGGGTGCAGCTCGTGTGATGACCAGGTAGAAGTAGAATAGCTCTTCTCTTGCATCTGGGCATAGATGGACTCTGCGGCACTCTTTGTTGAGCGCATATCGATGGCTACGTCGATTCCATGGTCGTAGACATATTCGGCATCAGCAAGGACGCCTGTTTCAGGCTCTTCATCTTTGATAGAGACGCCTTGGAGGTGCTGCCGAAGAATGGCGAGAAGTTCGAGATCCACCTCGTCGTCGGACATTTTAGGGTAAATGGAGGGCTGTGAATGATGATATTATAATTTGGAGCTGATCTAGTTAAATTCGATTTAGATGTCGTTAACTTGAGACGTTGAATGAGTTTCTCACTTGCGAGTGCAACGCTGTGAATAGCACCCCGCTGAGTGGAGGACTGGTGCATAAAATCAAGGCCTAATCAGGGCTTACTGCTGTAAAATCTGCTATTATAGCTTTGAGCATTCACGTATCTGCTACGCTACACAATCAAGTCTTGGATTTTACAATAATTATACTTTCACACTATATCTTATTCCTATTAAGCATCGTTTTCTACGCTACATATCACCCAAACACGTCACAAAAAAAGGTTCCGTCCCGTCCAGGCACACACAGCCTTGTCTCAAGTCACACCTCTTCCCGTTCGACGACTCTTATCTTAGCGCTCCCTATCAGTTGATGCTCAGCGCACGGACCCCTCGGCTCTATTTCCCCAGGCCTCTGACCTCATCCAATTGGTCGCAACTCAGCTTTTCGACTGCCTCGTCCGCTGTACTTCAACGCCCTGTAGCTGCCTGCGCCGAGCATCGCCAGACCAACAGCTGGAAATCGACGGGTTTTGGCGCAATCAATCCGACGCCCTTCTCTTCTCGCTCGCGACCGATCACCTTCGAAATCCATCTCCAAATTCGAACCCCAAACGATCTTCATCGCCACCATCTGCTATTAGCTGCGTTCGACCCTTGCATTGATGGCGGCGATGGAGGCTCCCAAAGAAGCTCTCGCGGATGCGGCTGGCGATGGCATGCCAACCACTGCTCCTCCTGCTGCTGCTACTGCCGCTGCCCAAGACCCTCATCGGCCGCAACGAATTGTCGCGTCGCATCCTGCACCTCTTCAGCGAAACGCAATGGTTACACGCGATAGATTTAACCACCAGTCGCTCGGCGCATCTCTGAATTCCTCAGTCAAGCATGTAGGTTTAGTGGCAAGTCTACGAGCTCCCAGCTGCACCGTACCCCAGTCCGCCTTAGAAATCAATTTCTATGTCCTTTCAAACTCTCTCCATCTTTCTTACGACCTAATTGGATTTTTCCTACTTGATTTTCGCGAATGCAGCTTTCAGATACTAACTTGAATTGCAGGCGCGAGTACTCATGGTGGGCGCTGGCGGCATCGGATGCGAGCTTCTGAAAAATCTGGTACTCAACGGCTTCGGCGAGATTCACATCGTCGACCTCGACACGATCGATCTATCCAACCTCAACCGCCAGTTTCTCTTCCGACATGAACATATCAAGAAATCAAAAGCATTGGTGCGTTGGATGCTGAGGATGCGCCAATATTGCTTAGCGGTCGCAATACTAATTAATGGAGCAGGTTGCCAAAGAGGCAGCACAGCGATTCAATCCGAACGTCAAGATTGTTGCGCATCACGCCAATATTAAAGACTCCGAGTTTAGCGTTCCCTGGTTTCGCGACTTCAAGATCGTTTTCAATGCTTTAGACAACCTCGATGCCAGACGGCATGTGAACAAGATGTGCTTGGCTGCAGATGTTCCGCTGATCGAGAGCGGAACGACTGGCTTCAATGGCCAAGTTCAAGTCATCAAGAAGGGCATTACTGCTTGTTATGACTGCACTCCCAAAGAGACGCCCAAATCTTTCCCTGTCTGTACCATTCGAAGCACACCGAGCCAGCCAATCCACTGCATAGTTTGGGGCAAAAGTTATCTGCTAAAGTAAGAAGCGCTTTCTATATATTGTGATCATTTCTCCTCATATTTTTTTTCTAACATCGTATCAGTGAAATATTTGGCGTCAGCGAAGATGAATCAGCTTTCGATCACTCAGCAGATGCGGATAATGGTAGGATTCCAACTGTCTATGCTGCAATGAGATTCCACGCTAAATAAAGATGACTAGCCCAGGAAATCGAGGAATTAAAGAAAGAATCAGAGGCCCTGAAGAAAATTAGAGACGCAATTGGAACACCCGAATTCCCGAAAATGCTGTTCGACAAAGTCTTTAATTCCGATATCGAGCGCTTGCGGTCTGTAGAAGACATGTGGAAATCGCGTCGCGCTCCTGAAGCACTCCAGTACGATGATGTGCTCGCACGAGCTAGCCAAAGCCTCGAGTCAAAAGATGCCATACTGGCAGACGGACAGAAAGTCTGGACCCTTGAAGAAAGTCTTATTGTCTTCAATGACAGCCTTGAACGGCTTAGCAAGCGACTGCTTCGGCTGAAAGCGACAAAGGATGCTGGGTCGCCCGAGCCAACCATTACCTTTGACAAGGATGATAACGATACGCTAGATTTTGTAGCATCAAGTGCAAATATTCGCTCCACCATATTCGGTATTGATTTGAAATCTCGTTTCGATATCAAGCAGATGGCTGGCAACATCATCCCGGCGATTGCTACAACAAATGCCATTGTCGCAGGCCTCTGCGTTTTGCAATCCTTCAAAGTGCTCAAGGGAGAATATTCGCAGGCTAAAGAAGTTTTCTTAACGCCTTTTGCCAACGCAAGACTGTTGGCTCCGGATAGGAATCGAGAGCCGAACCACGGCTGTCCGGTCTGTGGCGTTTATTATACCAGCATTATTGCCGATCTAAGTAGAGCAACACTGCATGATATTATCGAGGGGTTGGTGAAAAATCAGTTTGGCTATAGAGACAAAGAGTTCTCTGTGAGCAACGATGTGGGCGTGTTGTATGATCCTGATGAGACGGATAATCTCGAGAAGAAGCTCACAGAACTTGGTACGGCATCAAAGTCCCTTTTTTATTCATTGTAGCAAACTAACAACTTTGCAGGTATTAAAGGAGGCAGTTTCCTAACTGTCACTGATGAGGATGATGAAGATACGCTCGTCAATGTTGTGATTGATATTCAGGATGGGTATGGATTTAACGAATAACAGAAAATCCGCTGTTGTCAGAAAGATGCTAATCGATCGCAGAATCTTAGATAATCAAAAAGAATCCTTCCGTCCGGTACATGCCGGTCGTCCTGAAATTCCTCACAAGCCAAAGAAATCATCGCCGGCTGAGACCAATGGCAACGGCCATAGCCAACAGAACGGAAAGCATTCTCTGGACGATGTGGTGATGGAGGAATCGAAGGGCACTAAGAGGGCGCTCCCTGATGAAGAAAGCCCCCCTTTCAAAAAGGCCAAGATTATCAGCTCTGCAGATGATGATGTAGTCGTCGTAGAAGACGCCGGTGGTGCTATCGTCATTGACGACTGATGACAGTATCACGCATAGACTCGCTGCGCTGTCCTCAGGCAGCACTCAGCCCACCATCAAGGTTGAGGATACAGTTGTTTGCAAAACCGTTGGACGCTAGAAATAGAGCGGCATCAGCAACCTCTGCGGGATCCGCTACTCTATTAAGAGGCGTATCTTTGAGGTAAGCTTGCTGAATTTCTGGCTTGAGATCTGATTATGAGATGTACATTAGCTTGGGTACAGCAAAGATGAGGGCATTATACTATAGGGATCACGAGAGAGCAAAAATTGGCTGGAGGGAGGAAGATACACACCAGTCCACATGGAGCTGTTAACCCAACCGGGCAGCAGAGCATTTACACGGATAGAGCGAGACGCCATCTCACGGCACAGGGCACGGGTAAAGCCTAGGAGAAGATTAGCTTCCTGCCACATGATGAAATGTAAAAACAATGTATGTTAATATATAAAAATTTTGAGATATAACAATACGATCCGCTCTTACCAATTACACCAGCCTTGGATGCTGCATAAGCTGTGGCGCCAAGCCCCCCCTTTGTTGCCATGAGGCTAGAGACGTTTATGATACAGCCTAAGTGGAAGACAGAGTTATTAGTTAAGCTGATGAGACATGTGAAGCACCAGTGGGGATCTGGGGAGACATACCGTTAGGTCTCATCTTTGCGTGCTTGCATACCAGCATCGTGGCAAGTAAGTTTGTGTCGAGGATACTTGATATCTCCTCATCAGGAGTTCGCTTCAACAACGTGGTCTGAGAGATACCGGCACAATTGACGAGAATATCAATAGGTCCAATCGAAGCATCCTCATGAGACTATTTTTATTTTGAGTTAACGATCTTATTCTTGAGAGTAAAATACGACAGACTTATAAACTTTGTGCTCCGTATAAGAGCAAAAATAGCTCTCTTCAATCTATTAAAATTATAAACACATGTATTTACCTCAGATGACGATGCCCGTGAGCTAAACAGGGCTTTGATTTCTTCCCGATTTGAAGCATCAAGGCGAATAAATCGGTGAGCTGAAGGAATGCCGCCCGGAGTGGCGGCGCTTCCCGTGCCATCGCCAGTCTCGGGTAGGCTATACGGACGAAGCTGTGGTTCTAGCTTATGGCGAACCTGGACGGCTGAGCGGCCGAGGAGTGATACCACGGCGCCATTTTGGGCAAATGCCTTTGCAATGGAAGAGCCAATGACGCCTGTGGCGCCGACGACGACGCAGTGTCTGCCGGCAAATGACAAGGCCATGGTGTTTTGGTTGCTCTGCTGTGTTGCCGTATTTTCCTAGGCTAATTTAATGGACGGATAATGTCATGTCGGTTTGGTCGGTGCTCGTTTGGGGAATCAGTGGGGGCGTGCCGAGAGCACTAACGGCGGGTCCAATTCTTACGCGGCAGAGATTGAAAGCACATGCATGTCATGGCGGAAAACAAGGGTCTCATTTCTCCAAGTAAAGCCCGAGTTTCGAGATCCCTACTAATATTACGACTCTCTACTCCTGCTATTGATGCTGTTTTGAGCCAAGCAGCTCTGCGAGCACTGCGCCATTCTGCCTACGAGGCATTGCGTCTATCCTGCATCTCGTCGTAGTATTATTGTCATCCTTAGCAAGCGCCTACCGCGGCAGTCGGATTAGATCAACTTGCATTCTACTCGACTCGTATAATTGGAGACTCCAGGGGCTGTTTGGCGTCCTCCTTGGCTTACCTCGGAGCGGAGTAGCGCTGGGAGGGATCTACAATAGGCAGCCCGACGGCGGGTTGTCACAGCGGCCGTTTTTCCTTCTGCTGGTGTGTGGTTTTACTGGTGGGAGCCCATATTACCAATCTCGAAGGAGGGCCCAGAGGTGGTAAAATTCTAAAAACGGGCATTGACTGGTGTTGCTTTCGCAGAGTATGGAGGAAAAGTATGATTCCCATAATTCAGTAGGCAGCAGTAAAATTAATTCGTTATGGATGACGGCGCCAGCTTTTACAGGGCTTGGTGGCTTGCCTTCAGCTTCCAGTTTTTCCCTCTATAATCCCCATCCCCCAGTGCCAGTTTTTTTTGCGCCAGGGCTCTCGTCGCATTCGCACTTCACTGGAGCTAAAACTGCGACTCCCACCTCACTAACAGACCGGGTCACGTCCTTGCTTTTCCCACTTCCTTTTCCCTCCACTCTCACTCCATGTCGGATCCCGAGCTCGTCTCACGACGATACACTGAGCTCTTCTTTCCCGACTGCACTGCAGAGTGCCTGGGATTTCCACCATGAACGGCACGCGACGCGATGCCCCGCCGCATCATCACCAGAAGAATGGCGATGTCCCCGACGCGGGGCTGAGGAGCCTTGATCACTGTAGGTCTCTTCAACGCAACAGCCCCCCACCGATATACTGTGGCCTCTAGAGGTGGATTGGGCAGAATGGAAATATGCAAAAAAAGATGTTTTTCTTTTATTTTAGCGGCGGCAGCAATGTGATTTGGAATTTGGAGAGAAGAAAGACAGCCGAGGAGAGACATGAAGTGGAAAACTGGCATCTAGAAGCTCTAAAATGATTCCTTGAGCTGACACATCGCCAACTACAGATAAGAGAGCGCTGCCAAAATGGAGATATAATCTGCGACAACAGGCTCTCCCTCTTGTTCGTTGGGAGACGCCTTATCTCGCTGCTCTCCAGAGCAAGCTGCGCACGCCGGCGCTCGATAGCTACTTCGCCATCACCGCCAACCTCGGCACCCATACCTTTTTCATGATCTTCCTGCCGATGCTGTTCTGGGGTGGCAACGCGGCCTTTGCTAAGGGGTACGTTTTGCAGATATCGAAAGCATCTTGATTTTGCTAGTTTGAGACGGAGGCAGAATTGTCACTTTTTCTTTTCGCATGGCCGTTTTATCCAATACTCGAGCTAGGCAACTTGGGATGCTAATATCACATGCGCAGGTTGGTTCATATCTTGGCGCTGGGTGTCTTCTGGACAGGCTTCATCAAGGATTTCTACTCGCTGCCCCGGCCACTGTCGCCGCCTCTCAACCGCATCACCATGTCTGGATCTGCAGCGCTCGAGTACGGCTTCCCGTCCACCCACAGTGCCAATGCGGTTTCCGTTGCCGTCTATGCCATTCTGCTCTTGCGCAGCCCCGATAACCCCTTTTCTGATACTACAAAGCTACTTCTCGAGATCCTGTCGTACTTTTATGGTGTGTCGATCGTCTTTGGGCGCCTTTACTGCGGCATGCATGGTTTCTTGGATGTCATCATTGGGTCTATAATGGGGGCTGGTATCTCTTTGCTGGAATACCACTTCGGACCGCCGTTGGATGCCGCTATGCAGTCCAGCTCTTGGGCCGCCCCTGCCCTTATCGGCCTGGTAATTATCATCCTTATACGAATCCATCCCGAACCTGCAGATGATTGCCCATGCTTCGATGATAGCGTTGCCTTTGCTGGTGTAGTTATTGGGCTGGAGGCTGGAACTTGGACCGCTGGAAGATCTTTCCTAGCTTACGCAGAGGCTAATATGGGTGCTTTGCCGTACACATGGTTGGTTGTTGCGGCGAGGATGGCGGTTGGAGTCGTTGTCGTCTTTCTTTGGCGTGAAACCATGAAGCCCACGCTTCTCAAAGTGCTGCCTCACGTATTCCGCCTTATTGAATCGACCGGATTTAGTCTGCCTCGAAGGTTTTTTACACCAGCCAGCGAATACAAATCTGTACCTCCTGGATCGCGGTTGGATACCCTCTTCCCTAAGGCCTCTGATTTCCCTCGCATGGTTGAGAGTATTCGACACCCTACAACTCGAGGACGAGCCGTCTCTATAGGACCACAGAGCGCCGCAGATGCATACGAAACCTTGGCCTACCGAGACCGGCAACGAAGGGACAGCATTGGAAGCAACTCTGGCCTAAAGCCAAACAATTTGGATCTTAATGAGAAAGACGAAGACAAGTCAGGTAAAGGGGCCCAAACTTCTGGAGTTCAAAAGCCAGCATACAAAGATAATGAGCCGCCGAAAGGCCCGAATGATGTCCTTGTCATGCAAGGCGGGGGAGAGAATGGGAATCCAGAAATCTATCTCACCATGGAAAATGCGCGTGAAACAAAGGAGATGTTTTCTCAACTGATAAGGCCACGAGTGAGATACGATGTCGAAGTTGTCACAAAACTTGTGGTTTATTCAGGTAAGCTTCTGAACTTGCCAGCTTGAATATTGAGTGTCCGCTAACAAGATGGAATCATGTAGGAATCTCATGGCTTGCAGTCGCAGGAATCCCGGTGTTATTCCATCTATTTGGTCTCGGCGTTGTCCATACGGCGGTTGATTGGGACAAGCTGCTCGCCACGAATTGAACGGTCTATTAGGTTCACGGCGGGCTGCAAAATTGTTTTTACATATCCTCTATGACGAATATAAGGATGCAAGGGGCGTTTTATCAATTTTTTTTCTTACGAATTTGGAGAAGGGAGTGTTGTTTCTTATTCATGGGGCGCACACCTCTATTTTTTCTGGCACGGCGACGGGTTCGCGTTACTTTTAAAGACAAGCTGGCTTGCGATATAACGGAAAAGCATGCATCTTAATAATGCTCTTTTTGGTGGCTCCTGTCTTGCCCTGTTGTATTATATTTGTCTTCTGTTTTCTCTTTCTATTTTCTCTTTATGCCTTCTTGTATATATTGAACAGAGATAGTGGGCAAGATAGGATAAACAGAAATTATCACAAGAATAGTCCACAATATTACATACATTTACTTGAAAAGTCATTGCGTCGCCTTTTTACTCCTGCGAGCTACAGTATCAGATGTGGCTCGTTGCTTTAGTGGGGTGGCTTGACTGCTCTAATAGCTGTGGCACGGTTACAGGGGTTTTAATGGGCAGAACACGTCTGGGCGCGTGTCGGTGCTGTAGCTCGTCTGCCTTGCGCATGGTGGGAAAAATCAGGTCGACAAATGCACGTTGTCACATAACGGGAAATTCATTTCAAGGTTGGATATCCAGTGCAATCAACTCAAAGGGACTTGAATTACTAGTTCAATTGCGATCCCTAGCTTGCTCTCTTCCAAAATGTCCGACTACGAGGACGAGATGGACGTCGATGGCCCTGCGCCATCCGCCGATATCACGTTTTCGGCTGAGGCGAGCAAGGGCAAGCGGAGTGCTGCCAATTTACCAGTTGAAGCCGAGGATAGCTTACCATGGTGCGTACGAAATGTTATTGAGAGATATTGACCGGAACTGTCACTGACGAACGACTTTGAAGGGTGGAAAAATACCGACCAGTAACGCTCGACGATGTGTCTGGTCACCAAGACATCCTGGCCACCATCAACAAGTTTGTCGAACAGAACCGCCTGCCTCACCTGCTTCTCTACGGACCCCCTGGCACGGGAAAAACATCGACCATCCTGGCCCTCGCGCGGCGAATCTACGGCGCCTCCAACATGCGGCAGATGGTGCTGGAGCTGAACGCTTCAGACGACAGAGGCATCGACGTGGTACGAGAGCAGATCAAGACGTTTGCTAGCACCAAACAGATCTTTTCCATGAGCGGCGGCGCAGCCAAGTCGAATTCTATTGCTGGCTTCAAGCTCATCATCCTGGATGAGGCGGATGCCATGACAAACACTGCACAGATGGCTCTACGAAGAATCATGGAGAAGTACACGGCGAACACACGGTTTTGCATCATTGCCAACTACGCACATAAACTCAGCCCCGCGCTGCTGTCTCGTTGTACGAGATTCAGATTCAGTCCGTTGAAGGAGGGGGATATTAGGGTGTTGGTGGAGAAGGTGGTGGAGGAGGAGAATGTCAAGATTCAGGGCGAGGCTGTGGATGCGCTGGTGAAGCTGAGCAAGGGCGATATGAGACGGGCACTTAATGTGCTTCAAGCATGCCATGCATCAAGTGAGTTTTTGCAATCAACCAAAATCCATGCTCAGAGATTGGGTGTATAAAATCTGAAGAACAGCAAGCTGACTGAAATTTGTTATAGGCACACCATTGAGGTTAAAGAACGAACCCAAGCCGCCGGAGAGCGAAATCAAGCGCGAGACGATTACGACAGAAACGATTTACAACTGCATTGCGGCGCCGCAGCCCGACGCCATCAAGGAGATTGTGGAGACGCTCCTGAGCACGCCGGACGTGACGAGCTGTCTCAACACCATCAATGCCCTGAAGACGACGCAAGGACTGGCGCTGGCCGACATCATCACGGCGCTGATGGAGCAGCTGACGAAGCTGGAGGTGAATGCAGAGGTCATGATTACCTGGCTGGAAGGGCTGGCGGAGATTGAGCACCGGGTTGCTGGAGGAGCCAGCGAGATGGTGCAGACTGGAGCCGTGGTGGGAGTTGTGCGAGGAGGGGTGGAGTTGATGAGCAAGTGAATCCAAGTGAATACTATGACTAAGTACTCTGTCATGTTGCTGTAATGTCATGTTTGTTAATGAAAGATAGAGGCAAAAAGAATAAGGTATAATAAATGGCACAAGAACTACTCAATGCGTTGAATCCTTTGGTTGATCGACTGTTTGATTGATAATGCTGCCATGGAAATTCCAAATTCCATCAACTAACACGTCGGATAGCTTAGCTGCGTGTGGCGCACCTCAGCTTTCGCTTGGAGGTCCCTGAAGAACCCTCTATCTAGATTGGTAACTCTGGGGTTCCTTACGTCAGAAAAGCGCGCGCGTATTGGCAATCAATCGCTACGGAAGTTTTCTTTGCTCTAGCACCAGACCTTATTCTCCTCATCCTACCTTGCCGTCGTACCCAGGCCCGGTACCGAACACACGACTCGCGAGAAGCTATTCCCGAATTTCACTTCAATCAATTCTCCCTCTTCCTCTCTTTTGTCGGCTTTTTTTTTTTTTGGCCTTCTCGGCCAATTCCCAGTCAGCTATGGGTCTCTGCCACCCGAACGGACTTGGTGACGCTTATCGAATCGGCACCTGAAAGTCCGGATACCACAGCCGGGGGGTTGGGTGATAATAGCGCCATCGTATTTTCCAATCCAAGCCACCAGGGAATTTCGTTCGTCTTACCTCCTGGGCTGTGAACACGTCCACACATCGCCAATCTCTCTTTTTTCCCAGATCCAAGCCAGGCACACCCCAAAGAGCTTGGGGGCCCCCCACATCTTCCCAACCGCAATTGCCACCCGCATTTGCCGCCTAAGCTGCAACGCGACACAAGCCAAGCCCTCTCTGGTCGAAGGAGAGAAGGACATCAATAAGCAAAAATAGGGCACCAAGGCGTTCTCTTCGTATAAAGCCTGTCGAGCAGCAAGGCTGACGGAGAAGGATGTCTGTCTCCTCCATATCTGCTGCTTCGCCGGCAGAGGCAGCCATGCTTTCTGCGAGCCCGAGCGAGGCGCCCAACACTGCGCCGCCCTCGCTGCCGCTGCACGGGGGCGACATTCACAAGATCCCGCAGATTCTCCCTCGAGAGCGCGTCTTTCCCATCCAGATTGGCGGAGAGCTGTTTAAGCTGTCTGGCGCATCTCTCTCATCAGATGGTTCGTCGCGCGCCCTGTTGCTTTGAGGACAAGCCTAAGCCTTGAACCCCCCTCAGTATTACTTGTTTGCTGACTCTCTCCTGATATTTTTGTATAACTACAGCACCGTCATATTTTTCGCAATACTTCCTCTGCCAAATCAGAGCAGCTGAGCAAAAAGGCGAAGACCCAGCTACCTCCATTCGAACGCTCTACATCGATCGCGACCCGCAGACCTTTCGAGACATTGCGCTGCACTTACAAGGATACTATGTGATACCACGAGACGGAACGCACTTTGTGCGTTTGTTTGCAGACGCTCAGTTCTACAACCGTATGTTCCTTGGTGGAGACTTATACGTAAGACTAAAAGTACTGACCCATGATCGTCGCATCAGTGCCCAAGCTCATCTCTCAACTCAACGAGGAGAGCATCTTCATGTCCATCGGCCATCGCGAATTCCAGATCCCTCGCGACGTCCTCAACGACCCAGCCAACTCCCCAAACTACTTCTCTCTCGGCTTCGCCCTCTTCTTCTCTCAGCCAAACGACCTCTTCCCCGGTCTCGATCGCGAAGGCCTGATACGCCCACCCTCTATCCTTCCGCCGTCGGTGCCTAATCGCAACGCTGACACCTTTGCCGAGCTGCTGCGACTGCTGCGCGGGTATCCCGTCAACATTCGCGACGAAAACCATCGCCAAGAGCTTCTCCGTGACGCTCGATATTTCCACTTCAAAGGAATAGAGCAGCAGCTCATTCCCCACTCCATCAGCTTCAACCCCTTGCGCCTAATCGACGAGATTATCTTGCGGTTGGAGAATGTACAGAAGAGCGGCGTCAGTGTCCCACCAGTTGAGGACGTCAGCGACGGTCAACCTTCCGGTCGGCATGTCAATTATGCTCGCCCATACGTAGATAGCAAGCCGGCTGAATTGATACTAGAGATTGGAGAGACATCAACGATGCTCAAGTTCTCTGCCGATGGCGTCAAGGCAGAATTCTTCGGGCGTACAAAAACCAGGGTGGCGAAACTCCTGGAAGTGGTTGCGACAAAGCTCAGTCTGCCTCTGACTACACAGCCGTTGGGCGTCCTCATGGCGTCCGGGGGCGCCGGCTCACAACCACCCACGCCAGGGCACACCCCCCTCAGTGAAGATCTTGTCCGAGTTGTTTTTGAGAACGAATCTTCAGTTACTCTCAACGGCGAAGAGTACGGCGAGGATCTCAGCAACTACACACCTGAAGACCCTCCAGCCGTCACGTCCGACATTGAACGCCCGCGAAACCCCAGGAAGCGCCGGCGAACTGAGGAAAGCCTCGAGGACGGCAGTGGCGCTCTTCCTAGCGAGGGCCAGGAATGGGCCGTCAAGACGGGCCAGTTCAGGCTGCGGATCCAAGAGAGCAGGGGTGGCAAGAGTGCTTTCGAGTGCGTATTTGTGGCTGTCAAGATTGATGCTGTGAGCTCAGAAAGGGGTAGGAATAAGATGAGAAAATTCCTTGGTGACTGAAAACCCAGTATTTTTCTTTCTTTTTCGTTGTTAGATATAAAAAATAAGGGAGTTATATGATCTTTTCGTGTATATATATAGTGATCATGAGTATGAGCAATGGATAGGATAAGGAGTTTTTTTTTTTTCTTGAATGACAATACCGACTCTTCGGAGGTACTTGCTTCTAATGTTTTGACAACTTCTTGAAAGAAGATCTATTGAGTTTGACTTGTGTATTGATTGATCATAAAAGACGGAGGAGAGGGTAATGTAATAAATATGATAGGCGCCTAATTATGCATTTGGGAATCGACTTTTAGAACATCATAACACCATATATGCAGAGAGAAAGCATGTCAAACAAATCTAGAGAATCTAATAGGGGCCAAGAGCCTTCATCCTATTACTTTTTCATGCCAAGAAACCTATCAAAGACATGTAAAAAGACAGCTGATAAGACAAGAAAGAAGAAAAAAAAAAAAAGACCTAGAAACGCCAATACAAGAACCAAAAGACATCCAAAAAAAAAAAAAAAAAAAAACACCTTCTTCGCCAGCGCTCGGATTTGGTCCCATCCATCCTTTTCCTGTTCTGAATGATTGATGCAATAATGAGAGAGAGATAGAAGGAAAAAGAAAAGGAAAGTAGAAACAAAAACGACAACAAGAAGAAGGACCTCGAGAGCCTCAACAGAATAGGAAATGAAACAGACAAAAACAGAAACTGGTGAGTGAGTGGTGGGTAACAACTCTTCCTCCTGATATCGTAAAAACTCCATCCAAGCCAACCCAAACCTCGCCCTATGAACCATCCTTTATGTACCTTCCAATATGTAAATCCAAAGAGGAAAAAAATGAAAAATGAAAAGAAAAAGAAGAGGAAACACTTTATGCGTTTCTGGACCTGGATCTGCTTCCAACTCTACCCATTGAGCTGCTCAGGTCTCTTCGGCCCAGACCAGACGTCGGCCGGCTGGATGTCGGCCGGCTCTGTGATGCAGTCGAGCCTCTGGTCACGCTCCTGGCACGTCCTCTCCTCTCCTGGATCTTGGCCAGGGCTTCTTCACGAGTCATGGTGGGATCCATTGCTGGATCGGTCGTGTTGAAGCTCGCGCTGCTGCTGCTGGATGTCGATCGCATTCTCTGGCTGAAAGTTGAGCTAGAGGATCGTTCATCTTGCAGTGGGACTGAAGTCGTCACGGTATAGACGGCTTTTGAAGAAGACCGAGAAGAGCCAGCAGATGGGCGTTTCCGAGGTAAGGAGAATGGTTCTGGTTCTGGTTCTGGTGTCACCTCCGGCTTCACGTCCTCTTCTGCTACTGCAGCGAGGTATCGCTTCAACCCCTCTTGTGCGGGGTTGTTGTCAAAAACCGTCGGGATGCTATGCAAATTTGGCAGAGAGTCAGCTTGAGCATTAATTCGCGGAGTGTCGATCAGCGACATGACGGATGCTCTGCTTGGGGCAAAATCATAGGCTGAAGGCTCGACAGGTGGTGTTCTCGCAAACGTACGTTGATATGCCTCTTGTTTTTGTTTAGGAGGAGACAACTCCGGCTCAGTCTCTTCGTGAGCCTCAATAACAATCTCCGCCTTGCGCTGAGCTTCGAGCTCAATGGCCTCTTGTTCAGATACCGTGCGGAAGACGCCCTCCTGGGGCAAAAAGACGGTGCTCAGTCTGGCGCCATTCCTCACCTTTCCCGGCTTCAACTCCTGCTGCTGGGCGGGCGATGGGACATGTTCAGTAGGCGCGCTCTCTTCTTCCCGGATGGTGGCCTCCATAGAAAGCCTTGACTTTTGAGGAGAAGCACGAGGGAGCTGCATGGCCAACATGCTAGTTCGGCGTTTGGATTTGGAGGCGGGGCAGCAGTGCATCTGGCATTCGGCCTGCATGAACTCAATCATTTCTTGAGCTCGGTCGGCTCTCTGCCTTTCCCACTGCACCTGCTCACTGAGCTCCTCGAGTTCTAACTCAAGAGTAGCTGACGAGACGACCTCCATTGTGGAGAGAGAGACGCGGGGGTCTTTGCACCTAATTGTCGACCCGATTCTTCTCTTTCTAGGAGGAGACGCAAACTCGTCATCTGATTGCTCAATAGGCAGAGGAATGCGTCCCTCTGCTGCGAGACGTGCAACTTCCTCGTTCTTGGCGGCAGTTTTGTAGGCATCTCGTTCCTGTTCCACCAGCTTCATCCGCTCAAGTGCTTGCTCGAGCTGATCCTGTAAGCTGCTAACTTGGTATTTCGCCTCAAAAATTTCATGCTCTTGAGCGCGAGTCTTTTCCTTTTCCTTCAGTAGTGACTCTTGAGCTGTTTTCGTGGCACCGCGGGAAGTTTTGAGATCTTCGTGGAGCTTGGTAATAGTAGATCGGGCTTTGAAGAGCTCTTGGTCTCGGGTCTGGCTCCTATCTTTTTCATACTGCAGCGATTCTTCTATTGAGTTGTTCTCGGCGCTATGGGCTTTGATTTCCTCCTCCAGTTTGGCAATGGTCGCCTGAGCCTTCAATGCTTCTTGTTCTTGAGCCAGGCACCTGTCCTTTTCAACCTGCAGTGATACTTCGATTGAGTTGGTCTCAGCGCTGTGAGCGTTCATCTCCTCTTGGAGCTTGGCAATGGTCGCCTGAGCCTTCAAGGTTTCTTGTTCTTGAGCCTGACATCTGTCCTTTTCATGCCGTAGTGATTCTTCAACTAATTTGGTTGCGGCGCGGGTGTTTTTGAGATCCTCCTGGAGTTTGACAATGGTCGACTGGGCTTTGAAATTCTCTTTTCTCGCACGTCTAATTTCCTTTTCCCAGAGGGCCTCGGTGTGTGCGTGTGTCTCCTTGGCGCGTCCATAGTTTTCCTGATAAATATGGTGCGATTAGCTAGCCATATTAAAAAAGTAAAAAAGATAATAATATGCTGCAAGGCGATGGAGGCTGGAGCAGGGGCTATGCAGCACGGTGACGTAGTGTAGCGATGATGTTGATACTAGTCTTTTTTGCTTACCATGATAGTTTCCAATCTCTCGCCCACTCTCCTCTCTCGCTCTTTGCCCTCTTCGATTTCCTGTCGCAGGACTCGAGCTTCCTCCTTCAAGCGCTTCATCTCGGCCTCGGCCTCCTCGCGCCCCAACATGGCTCGCTTAAGCGCCGCATCGGCGCTCTTGCGCTCCAGCTGCCTTGACTGCATGCTCATACTGAGGTTGTTGAACTGGCTGATCTTGTCATGCACTGTACTATCGCGACCTCCCTCTCCTGCAGCTGGTCGTACGCTGGCAAAGATATCGCGGCGCTGATTTACGCGGTCGGGCGATGCCATCTGGAGGGGTCCACCAGCGGACGCGGGGGAGTTGGGTTGAGACGAAAGCTCTTCCATTTGTCGGTGTTATGTGTGGCGAGCGATGTGTGTCGTGGCTGCGTCGAATTATATAGCGCTCGCCCTGGTCCCTCCACGGGATCCGGTAACACAGGCAAGTTTTCTCGTGCAGATTGGATGTGGTGATGTGTCGAGCCGAAAAATGCTGGGGCCTTACTCCGTGCAGGACAGGGTCATGCAGTTGTGGGCTTGGTAATAATAAGGTGCCAACGCTGTTTACCAATTTCCAACCACAAAGATGGTGCCAAGTGGGCTCAGTTGCTGTAGCGACGCCCCATCTAACAGTGCCCAATCCCCATTAGGAAATCTACCCACTCTTTTTACGTCTTTTTACGAAGATGACGCCGGGAGTGGCTATAGCCGCTGTTTAACCATAATATTTTCTTGCTTCTGCGAGAAAAATTATAAGAGCAGACATATAGCCCCGGGGTGTCTAAAACAGGCCAATCAGCTCACTTAAATGCGTCAGCAGCGGGAGCTTGCTTATCCCGATCCCGCCAACAGTGAGATTCGGCCACGATTTGACATTTGCTGTTTGGTTCTGCACTTAATGCATCAGCTGTTGCTATACAATTTCCATTTCTAGGCCAGCTATAAAAGCTATTTCGTCAACCATGGCGGACTCAGAATTGCGTCAGCGGAAGCCGCAGGATGCTGAAGAGCCTGTCCAAGAGAAAAAGGCCAAGAAAAGCACAAAGTCCAAGAGCCGCGATGTGGATGATGAGTCTCCATGGATTGACGTCGCGCGCGTGATCAGCTTCTTATTCGTGGCATCATGTGCACTCAGCTACTGGATCAGTAATGGCGAGAGCTTCTTCTGGGGCATGAAGAACAAGCCCAATTACCTGCGGGTGGACTATTGGAAATCTCAGATGGTATTATTTACTTGAAAGAGAGGGAACATGTAAACCGCCGCTAACCACCCTTACAGCAAGGTCCTGTGTACTTGACGCCCGAGCAGCTTGCCGGCTACGATGGCAAAGACGCCTCCAAGCCTGTCTACGTGGCTCTCAATGGCACCATCTACGACGTCTCCAACGGACGCAAAATGTATGGCCCCGGAGGCCCATACAGCTACTTTGCAGGCTGTGATGCCGCCCGCGGTTTTGTCACGGGCTGCTTCGCCGAGGATCGCACTCCCGACATGCGAGGTGTGGAGGACATGTTCTTGCCGCTGGACGACCCCGAGGTTGACGCTCAATGGACTACGGCCGAGATGAAGGTGATGAAGGAGAAGGAGATGGCCGAGGCGCTGAAGAAGGTCGATGACGCTCTGGGCAACTGGGTCAAGTTTTTCGCAAACAGCAAAAAGTATCACCAGGTGGGATATGTAAAGAAGCCTGAGAATTGGCTGGAGAAGGAGCCCAAGAAAAAGCTTTGCGAGGCTGCTCAGCAGGGCAGGTCGAAGAGAAAGGACCGCAAAAGTGAATAATAGACCTGATTACGAGAAATGCAAGCGAGACGGGAAAACATATAAAAAGCTTCTCCTAAGCGTTTTACAACAATGAAAATTTTCCATTATAAAATGCTCTGCTTCATGGTTCCTTAAAGCGAGTGTATTACACGGAGCTTGTAGTGGCTGATTACCGCCACAACTTCAGCAACTTGGCTGAATCAGTTGATCACGAGACACAAAATAGGCAAAGAATAGTGTGTAGAAACAACTCCAAAATTTTTAAATAAGGTATCCAGATACATTTACACACATGGTCCCTAGCATGTGTTTTAACCCAGGACTCTTGTTGTCCTTCCCCTTTCATAAAAACCTAAGGGAACAGATTACCTCCATCCCACTCCAGAAAAAAAAAAAAAAGAAGTTAAAATAGAAAAACCCCTTGCTTGCAAGGAAGATGCATATACGAATAAAACCCCCCAAATATGGTATTACAGAACGTCGTCGCTTTTTTATAAAACATTCCCCACGTCATGTCGTCACTCCAATCCCATTTATAGCAGGGCAAAAGCAGCACCCAGAGCCAGCAGTAAGCTGGTAGTAGAAACGCCGACAGCTGAGGCGCTGTTCTTGGGAATACCGGTGGTTGTAGCACCGCCGGGAAGAGCGCCAGTACCAGCGGGTGAAGAGGCGCCGCTGGTGACTGAAGGGGGAGGAGTGAGAGCATCAGTAGCAGAAGGAGCAGCTCCATAAGAACCGCCGGTGGGAGTAGAGCCAGAGCTGCTGTCAGATCCAGCGGGAGCGCTGGCGCTGGGGCTGGAGCCGGAGCTGGAGCCTGAACCATAGCCAGGAGTAGAGCCGGAGCTGGAGCCAGCAGAGCCACCCTGAGCAGTAGAAGCAGCGGTTCTGTAGTTGGCAAGAGAACGAGTGGAGTTGGCAGAAGTGCTACAAGCTCAATGTTAGTGTTTTTTGTTTGGCTGCGATTGCATCAGAGGATACTCACTTCTCGTTGATAACCATGGACATGCCGGCTGAGCAGTGCTTGGCCTGGCTGCAGAAGATCCAGATGGGCTTAGTGTCGTTGATCTGGATGGTGAAGACGGGGATCTCCTTCTTGTCAGCGCCGGCAGCAACAGGCATGAAGCTGGACCAGATGCCAGCAACAGAGCTGTTAACCTGGTGGATTGGCGTGCAAGGGTTGTCAAAGTTGGACTGTGTGACGGTGTGGTTGCCAGCCCAGAACTGGAACTGGACCATGGAACCGGGGGCAGCCTTGATGTTATCCGGGTAGTACTTGGTGGCAGGCTGACCAGCCATACCAGCCATGGGGTTCTGACCAACGGCAACGACCTGGACATCAACGGCTAGAGGGAAATGTTAGCCAAATGATCCAAACAATACCAATGCTGTCCTAATTCGGCTTACCCTGAGTGACAGCAGCCAAAGCCGCAACGAGGAGAGACTTGAATTGCATCTTGAATAAAGGTTTTTTTAATTTTGGTTTTTTTTTTGTTCTGAATAGGCCGGCCTTAAAGAGAGAAAGTACCAGACTTCCAAAATAAAACCAAGAGATCGAGAGTAAAGGGAAAGGAAAGGAAAAAACAAGATTAGTTTTTTGAATAGGTTAAAGAAGGGAAATTGAAAGCGATAGAACCAGCAAAGGACTAGCCTCTGAATTGTGCAAATGTAAACTGGATAGAAAAGAAGAGAAGAGAAAGTAAGGAGACAAAAGGAACCCCACGGACAAACAGAAGAACGATTGTTGCAAGAAAGGGAAGAAACAAAAGAAAAGGAAACATGAAGGCTTTTAATCTCCAGGCACGTCTCTCTCGCCGTCCGCATTAGCGTCCTGGCACCTTGTCGGTTACGGGGAACGTGGTAGTGGACTAGGAGGCGCCTATCACATCTCCTCAAACCACGGGGCATAGCTTCAGTTGAGCGCCGCATAGCGTGTATGAGACTCGTTTGGCCATAGACGCTGGACTTGGCTGGCTTGGGTCCAGACATTGGGCGGCGCAGCTCAATCGGGATCTCGAAACGCCGTGCCCCAGGAACAATCCATACAAGTATGCATGCCGTCCACTTTGCTCCATCCCAGTATTACTACTCCTGGCGGCAGCAGCAAGGGAATAGCTGCAAGCATGTTGCTAACCTCAACTTGGCCCGCAAATAGACCCTGCAGCTAGGTGCTCATAGCTTCGGATAACAGCTCTCCTCGCCATGGGGGGCGACAACGGCCCTGAAAGGCCTAATGAGATCAATCTCTCGGGCTGCCTAGCTGTCATGCACCGGGCAATGCTGCACCCGGAATTGCGTTCGTTGCAGGCAGGCCGCGCCACACCTAATTTGGAGGGGCCAGGGCCGGGGTCTGATGTTGAAGCTGCTTCATGTCGAGCGTCTCCGACACAAGCGAGACGTGGGCGGTTTCAGCTCAGCCAAAGGAGCCGCATGGCCCTGACGCAAAATGTCCTGTTGATAGGCCTAATGTTTCCAACGGCTTTGAAACAATATTTTGTCTTTTATTGAGAACGTGCCGTATCTGGATTTTTTTTAATAAACCCGCTGTCGTTGGCGTCAAAGTGCAATCGTCAATTGGCCCGTGGTAGTGTTGTAGACGCCACAGAACCCCTGCCGTATAATATCCGCAGAAATCCAAGCTATTCGCACCCTGGTGAAACGGTCTAGTAACCGACCACCATCCACCCGGACAAGCCACTATCCGCCCTCTGCCAAAACAACCAGGGCAGATGGCAGCAACTGTCTGCGCTTGAAATTAAAACACTTTTTGAGATCCATTATGATAAAAGACGAAGATGAAAAAGTCTGTGCATCAGCTGAATTACATCGGTTTGTGATTGAGCTATTCTATTACCAATATGCACTCGCACGTATGAGGTCTCGTGCAGCGTCGTGGTATATAAAACCACCTGGAAACTGAAGCTCCATGGCCGTTCTTTTTCTCCCATATAATCTGGAGATACCACGTTAAGCTTCCATTCAAAGCTTAAGAGGATCATCTTTTCTGAAAATCCCTTCAAGAATAAATCCACACGATGAAAGATACGAGTGGGAGATTACGTATTCGACGTACAGTATGCATCTTTTTAGACAGATGATTATGCATCAAACTAATACCGGAAACATTGCGTTTCATGCAGCCGTCTTCCCTCGCAGGCCCCCCCCCCTCCAGAGGAAGGAAGCTAGAGGCATCCAACCGGCAGTAATTTGGCCTCGATATCCGGTTGCAGTGTGAAACGGTTGCGGGGGGCTCTGTCTGCCGAAATAAAAAGACAATGCTCAACACGTGTAGGCCCATGGATCTTCTCATAGCCGAGATGATACCCCGGAGAAGGGGAGAAGAGGAGCAGGGTCCAGAACACGCACTAACTCGCTCGCAGGACGACGTAGTGATGGTATGAGATAACTATGTTGTTTCCCACAATCTGGGTAATGACAGTTGGCTCGTGGCATATTAGATCGTTTTATAACCCTTAGAGATCTAAAAGCAACTGGGGCGCGACCTTTTCAAGATCTTCGACCTTCAAAGGAAGTAGTCAGCATTGCCTGTTCTTACTAAAGTGGTGGACATGGTATAATCTGTATGGTCTTACTTCTAGGAACCCGCCTCGCTTTTCCACAGCCGTTCGCGCGATCGCCTCTCGAACGAAAACATCGACGTACTTGCCTACCGCTGCATTGGCGTCTCTCGACATTCTTGTAGCCTCTTTGGCGAAGAACTCGTGGAGAATCCGTGTCAGGAGGGCTTTCGGGATTGACTTTTCTGGCTCTGGCTCTTCCTCCACGTTGATTGTTTGGTTTGCTCCCTCTGCCTGGTCATCTGAAGACTCGAATGGGTTGCTAGACTCCGAGGCATCGCGAGCAGGCGGCTGAGCTTTAGTTGCTTTGGCTGGCCGGCCGCGACCAGCTCCAGCTGCGGATTGTTTGGGCGGCATTGGCGCACTTGGAATCAGCTTGATTGCCTCTCTATAGTTCACGAAGGCTACTCAAAGAGAACCAAATCTGGGCCGCCGTGGCTGGAGGAAATATAGGCACAAGCGTAGTTGGATCCCAAGTTCCAAGGAAGTTGCTTGACAGGTAAAAGTTCAGCATGCTCCCATCCAGCGCAGGTACAAAGTAGGCACGTTACGCGATCTTAGTCAGCAACGCACACGCGAACTGTGAAGCCTGGAATATCATTGCTACACAAGAGAGAAAAAGGGCATTTTACAGACACTGCACGAGTCTCACATTGCAATTGTATCGAAGAATCATTGTTTAAAAATCTCTAAATCAAGGGAACTTGCATTGGTGTATAATTACAGTGACCTAGAAAGCACGGCAGTCAAAAACGACTAATACGCCGTACCGATGCCAGTCTAACCCGCAAATAGCAACTGTTACACAGGTCGGGATATCTGGCCCAACTTCCCTCAATACCTTCCATTCCGGTCTCCTTTTTTATCAACCAGTGGACGCCGCATTACACCCACCTGGCCAATTAAACCCATCTCCGAGTTAAAACGCTCGAAGAATGTCTATACATAACGTAGAAAAAGCAATTTAACCAGAGCCACCGCTGAAGGCCTTTCCGAAGAGGAGGACCTGGAGCTGATCGTAGATGGACAGGACACCAGCACCGGCAACACCACGGAGAATGTTGGCACCGGCACCGTTGAAGAGAGACTTGACACCGTTCTTGGCAATGATCTGGCGGGCGGCATCGAAGGAGTTCTTGTACTTGACGGCCTCACCGGAAGTCATCATCATTCGTCGTCGGATAGTGTCAAGAGGGTAGGCAGCGATACCGGCACCAGTGGTGACGCACCATCCGAGAGCGAAAGAGGCAAGGAAGTTGTTCTGGAGAGTACCGACGAGGAGGACAGGCTTGATGGAGTCGTACATGCCGAAGTACAGACCACGGTAGACGATGATACCAGCGACGGAGGGCATGAAACCACGGTAGAGACCGGCAATACCGTCAGAGGCGAGGGTCTTGCGGTAGACATCAACGAGACCGTTGAACTGACGAGAGCCGCCAGACTTGGCGGACTTGGCGTCGTTGGCCAGACGGGTACGGGCGTAGTCGAGAGAGTAGACGAAAAGCATAGAAGTGGCACCAGCAGCCTGGTAGAGGGCATCAGTATTGAACATGTGAAATTGAGGGGTTATTTGCCAGGATCAGGGGGGAAAAAAACTTACACCACCGGAAGCCAGGTTACCCAGCATCCACATGCCGTAGCCATCACGGTCCTTCTTGAAGCCGAACATCTTCTTGAACTTGTCACGGAAAGCGAAGTTCAGGGCCTGGGTAGGGAAGTATCGGATGACGTTGGCAGTGTTACCACGCCACAGGGACATAACACCCTCATCGGCAGCAGTGCGCTTGAAGCACTCGCCAATGCCAGTGTAGCGGCGGTCAAGACGGCCAGCCTTGATCATCTCATCCTGTTGCAATAATTAGAGACTGGTGTTTCTCAAAGTCAATTGATCATATAGGGGGAGACAAACCTGGTTCTGGATGAGAAGCTTGACACGCTCGATGGGGGCAGCAGCGGTCTTGGAGACGGCAGCGGAAACACCACCCACTGTTCACAACATGTCAGTCCCATTTCTCGAAATTTCACGCGAACCACGAATCTCTATTGTGCTTAACCGCTTAAGCATCGAAGAATGACTTACTCAGGAAGTCCGCAACGAAGGGCTATGAGGCAAAAAGTTAGCGGTCAGGATACATATGCGTAGAGGCTGAGCGAAAAATTTTCCATCCCAAGCACACTCTGGAAATTCTTCGAGACTGAGAGTGAGGCCCAGATAGCCATCGTTACGCAACATTTCAATGTCATCCGGATGGTTCAATTGAGGATGCTGGTAAAATATCTCTCGGAGTCGTCTCGGAATCCCACAGCGCGCACTTTATCTGGAGGAGATGATTGAGGCAGAGTCGACTTACCGGCATGCCCAGGACCTTTTGAGGCTTCTGGTCAGACATTGTGACTGAAGTATACACGCTTTCCCGGAAAAAAAAGAAAGGATTGAGGGGAGATGGAGATGAAAGGAAGAAGAGGAGAACGATGGGGGGAGTCGAGCGAAATAAATTCTGCACCGACGGGCGAATGGCTTTCGGGGGAGGGAAAAAAAATTGCGGCGGGTCTCCAAGGGGACACTTTTTTTTTCAGAGCGAATCTTTCCGGCCGCACTAGCGCTGCAGGCTGGGCCGCGCTGCTTTTGCCTTCCACGGCAACAAGAGCAGCGCTACAGCGGGTGGCAGCCTCTTGCAGCCTCAGGCAAACGATCGCGTAGGGGCCGTGCCAGCGGCCTAACGCCCCCGGAGTTGGCTACTTTCAGGCGCCCAGGAGATCTGCGCCAATTTTTTTCTGATTTTTTTTCGCGACTCCCCTTGGGCTGCACTGTGCTGTGCCACAGCGCGACTCTGCCCTGTTTACACGTACCCGATTCGCCCCGATCTTTTGGGCCGCCGAAGCCACCCGCCAGGCCAGTGCAAAGTTCCAACTGCCTATTCCTGGCGTCGCCGAGGCACCCATAAAACGATGCGAGTATCTGTCTGCTGCCCCCCGTACTCCGTATGTTACGTAGACTGTTTACACGTTCTAGACAGTGCTCGTCACCGCTCTATACTATAATAAGTTCTTGCAGGTGCGTGCCTCGTGTCAGGAGTACCCCATACCGGCCTGCAAGTCCAGCTGGCAAGCGAGCGTGAAAATGCGAGATGTACAAATATAGCTCGTCTTTTTTAGCCGCACAGTCTTGGGTCTTGCAGCCATCATATGGCACCAATGCTTAGGTCACAAGCCAACCCGCCCTAAATCTCCAAGTGGTCATAAGAGAAAAAATTTATCTGATAGGATTCGAAGAACAGGGCTTAGCGGACATCCCGGACTGGTGTTCACCTGTCTGAGGTCTGAGGCAAAGAAAGCAGCCATCCCGAAGATGTTCTTCTCATGTATTGCCACACCGTCGACGCCGATCTGACCGGCCGTGGGAAGCCATCCCGCATACTCCGGCTCCACCGCTTCAAGGGAGGCCGAAGACTCCAGCCTTGATAGCAGGAGACATGGCCACTATCGGCCTTGGTTCCAGCGTTGCCGGTGCGTATCTACCGTAAGAGACTGACTCCTTATCAGGGGCACTGGGGCGACGAAATCTCTCTTAAAACTTTAACCACGCCCGCCTCTGCTAAAAGCAATACATCAATTACGTTAGACTAGAAGAGAAACCGATGCATGTTTTCCTCATTCCGTAATGAGACTCGTGCTTCAAGTCCACATTCGTTCTTGGGCAGACGTGGCTTTGCATATAATTCTGCCTCAGGATGTGGACCTTGATAGCAGTGCCGCATCAAGTGAAAAATAACCAACTTTGATGATAGGAGTTGATTGGCATGCGAATTGCAGACTTGCTAATCCACAATTTATCTATCCCTGAGGATGTAAACCTCGGTGACATGGAGAGGATACACTACAATACGAGTGTGGTCCTCGATTCATTCGATTCATTGGCACTTTGCTCGTCCATATAAAGTACATACCTTAGTCTGCCATTGCGACCAAGTTTCACGTGCTTTAGCTCTAGTACCGAGAGAAAGGAGGGCGGAGAAGGGCTAAGGGCGTGACTTGCAGACTCGTAAGTCTAATTGGTCAAGACACAGAGATTTGATTGACTACACCAAGATCCAACACCACTATGAGAGCACCAAATTTGTGAAATAATCGACTTATGATGTATAGATGTTGTGAATTATCAAAATGACAATTAAAATGTTGAGCATGACTTCAATTGGTTGTAGCTTAAGAGTAGTCTTCAAAATGCATTGTCTCCATATCATGCCGTGATATATATAACAGGTAAGGTGAGTAGGGCAAAGGGGAAAATGTCACGTACTAAGCGCATGTTTTATGACATACGGCATGGCATCATCGCATTTCAATACGTGGTGCTGAGCATACCGCAATGATAGACAAGACGCATTCTTTCATTTTATTGATAACATAGGTTAACCAATTTGGTTATAGTAGTGAACGGATATTATTATCATAAAGACTCATCACATTAATTTCGTAACCAAGTTATGTGCGTCACACGGTTGTTTGGGCAAGTTGCGTCAGTTTGGTCATTTTTTGAAGTTCTTCATTCCGTAGCCATATGCTAAAGCGTTTCCGATCCCATGAAATGCTACACCGAGCATGAAAAAAGCGTCCCAACTAAGGTTTTTATGTACCTCATATCATCCTCTTCTCACATGGCCCTTTTCCTTCTTTGCAGACCAACCAGGCGCCCAAATCTCAATGCTTTAACTTTAAATATGGTGGTGGTAAATTTACTCGCCGATGGCACGGGCTGCGCAATTGTTAGTAAATCATTATCCTTTTATTGTGCGCGATAAGAGGCAGTGGTTTGGGTGAATCGTACTGTAGATCTTCATCTTGCTGTGGGTGATGATAGGCTTGATCATGCCCTTGTCCTCGAGGTCCTTGATGCACTGGCGGGCGAGGGAGCCGTTGATCTTCATTCGGTCGACCAAGACAGCGACGGTGACGAGGCGGTAAGACTGGACATCCTTGTACAGCTTCTCGGAGATGGTCTTGTCGAGGATGACGGCGTGCTGGGCCTTGTCCTTGACCTTGCCCTTAGACCACTTCTTCTTTTGCTTCTTTGCTCCAGCTGCGGGCGCCTGTGAATTTTACAATATCAGCATCTCTGCATAGCGATACCATCTCGTCATGGTCGGCGACGGCGGCGATGGTGGTGGCATACCATTTTGTCTGTGATGTGCTTAGCTTGGTGACAGAGGAGTGGTAGAGGAAAATGGAATTTTTGGCGACGACTTGGAGTAGCCCTCCCGCTTCAACGGTTTGCCCACTTCCGAATTCACCAGGGCAGCCGAGCCCTAACCGAACGTGGGTGCAGGGTACGTACCTAACTTTTCGCGCCATCTGATTCGCCCGATCCACCCACCACCAAAATTTCCCATTCCACGCCGACCCAAGCCCGCCTTTAACCTCTTGAAAAATCACATCTCGACAATCCGCAATACTAACCGCAGTCCCGCCCCAGCACCGGAACACTCGACTGCAAATTAGCCAAGATGTCTGACGGCGGTGAAATCGAGATCGAAAACTCTGTCGTGACCGACGTCCTCCCCAAGGATGTTGTCAAGGAGGTCGGCAACGTCAAGCTGTTCAACAAGTGGGACTACGATGTCGAGGTCCGCGACATCTCTCTGACGTACGTTCGATATCGCGAATGAGGCGAAATAGGAAGACAGAAAAAAATCCGAATATTTCGCCAAAACCCTCGAGGAAACATGTTTGTGCTGATGGATTGATCAATAGCGACTACATTTCCCTGCGAAACCCTGTCTACGTCACCCACTCCGCCGGCCGATATGCCGTCAAGCGATTCCGCAAGGCCAACTGCCCTATCATTGAGCGATTGACCAACTCTCTGATGATGCACGGCCGCAACAACGGCAAGAAGCTGATGGCTGTCCGCATTGTCGCCCACGCTTTCGAGATCGTACGTACTTTACGCGCCCCCGGCAACCGTGTGGAAGAATGACACAAGACTGCCAATTTTTTTTTTCTTATGTCTTGCTAACAAGGATTCCCATTTCAGATTCACCTCATGACCGACCAGAACCCCATCCAGGTTGCCGTTGACGCCATTGTCAACTGCGGTCCCCGTGAAGACTCTACCCGAATTGGCTCTGCCGGTACCGTCCGTCGTCAGGCCGTCGATGTCTCCCCCCTGAGGAGAGTCAACCAGGCCATTGCCCTGCTCACCACCGGTGCCCGTGAGGCTGCTTTCCGAAACGTCAAGTCCATTGCTGAGTGCTTGGCTGAGGAGCTGATCAACGCCGCCAAGGGCAGCAGCAACTCATACGCTATCAAGAAGAAGGACGAGCTGGAGCGTGTCGCCAAGTCTAACCGATAAAGGTTGTGCGGTGGGTACCTGGCTGGATGGAGTGTGTGGCTTTTGGCGTGGATCAGGCATTTTTCAGAATTGCATTTTGCGTTCGGGTCTGGGAACGCGGACATGGATTTATTTCAGATGGCTCCTAGAGTCTGAATAAAAAAAGCTGGGCTCAAAAATGGGGCTGTTATGAATCATGCCTTTTGTGTCTCTAATTTACCATATTTTTCTTATCTGTGATCATAAGAGAGAGACCAAAACAAAAATGCAACATACGGCATCAAATAAAGGGAATATCATTTTTTTTGTTAAATACGAGCTAGAGCTCTTTATCTGTTTGTGAAACGTGATATCTATTCTAATACACAGTCATCCCATACCCGTTTCCTTTCTTCCCTTTTTCCCCCTCTGCCATTACATACTGCTGCTGGCGGTGACTACGCCAAAATTTGTATGTCCTTTGGACCAATCTCTAGACGCAAAAACATTCCCACATGAGGGATGCCTTCTTCCCACCATCTACCCATGCCCTCGTCAATCTCAAATCCCCATTTTGCCCATGCACTGGCGACCTGCTCTTGTGCATGAACGCAAACAAGACCTCGCCACTGCGGCGCCTCGGTTTCTGTAGACGCTCCCATTTGCTCAAGGCCCAATTCCCTGATACTCGGGTCGAAAAAGGATGGATTCTTTTTGATCCACTCGAGTGCATTCCTTACAAGCTGGCCTGCAAACCGGTAACCACGATAATCCTTGGTGACTGCTAGTCTCCCCAGCTTAATGTATGGCTCCTTGCCATCGTGAAATGTCGTTGGCCGATCATGAACGAATTGGCGAGCCGACGGTGCGCTCTTATTGGCGGCATTGTCTTCTTCGCCTTTCAATACTCCGTTCCAGTAATCTCCACCCAGCTTTGGATGAGGCTCATGAGGGAAGGGAACCATCCGAATAGTTCCCACGGGAGTGCTCCGAGTGGAACTCTTGCGCGGCCGCACAACGTCACCTTCTTCGTTTCTGACCTCTGGCGTTTCTGTCTTGTTGACGCTGACATAAATGACCCAGTGGCACGATCGCGGGTCATCGGAATCGAACTCATTTTCCTCGGGAACATTTTGCTCTTTGACGAAGACCTCTTCGCGCACTTCCATGGCGTCGAGGAATGTCTTTGGGATCGTTGACGGCAGCGACTCTCGTGGAACGCCCAGCTGGAATCCTTCGAGCTTGCTAGGCTCGAGGAAGCTAATGAAAGGAGTTCCCATTGCGTTTGCCTGAGATGTGTATATATGGGGTTTTTGTGTTACGTAGTAGAGAGATGACCAGACGTTGGCGTTTATTATGCAGAATGCAACTCTACAGCTCCGTCTTTGATGAGGATGCTCATTAAAAACGAAAGAAAAAAAGAAGAAAAAGTCACGGTTCGATGTTTCTAAAGTGCGGGTCTAGATGGGAAAACCTAAGAATCTTAAGAAATGATGCTACATGCCGCCACAATGCACGTGGCTTTTATCTTTATTTGAGTCATAATATTAAAAGTGAATTTATATTGGAGCGAGATGAGACAAGAGCGCAGTCACTGGTGCTGGATTGAAGTGTGTCTGATAGGCGCATTACCAGGTCACACCTATGCCGATCAGTACCGCTAACCAGTTTGGAGCTCAATGTCAGTTGAGCTAAAATGGCCAGACTGCGTTGCTGCTAGTAATTCACTGAGATACGGATCCTAGACCTACATGGAACATAGGTAATCAGAAATTGGATTTCAAGACAATTCAATGTACCATTCAGTCACGGTGAAGTTCACTGGTCTTGAGCTCGTCCAGTAATATATGACCAGCAATATGCGCGCAGAGGATCAATTATGAGCGTGAGGGAGCCCCGTATGGGGGCGCAACTTTGCACATGGAAGAATCTGTATCAGATTTCGTGCTTAGGTCGATGTTTTTATTTTGAATGACCAAATTCTACTGTCACTGTCAGCTGTTTCTTTTAGACCCCTAGGCTTGCGTCAGAGGGTAGACGTCATGGTTGCTTGGTCACTCACTGCCCAAGTGTAGATATATGCGTTAACTTCCCCATGAGTGCCAAAGAGATCAAAGGATATAAGCATCTCAAGCAACATGTTGATATGTAACCATGGTCTCCATTGATATACAGCTTGCCAATTCATGGTTATGACGTCACGCAGTATTCACTCTGTCATCGCACGTGTATCAGCTTTCATGCAGTCTTCTGCGCTTACTTGAAGTGCGTGCATATGGCATTTTCAAGCCTGCAGTTACTATTGTTTGTCTGGATATGTTATCGGCACCGAAAATGATGCTCTTTTCGACACTGAAGTGCTATGAACAATGCGATGCTATAAATCAGTTTTTATTTTACATTTGTCTTTGTGTTTTTGGTAATTTATCTACTCTATCCGTGGCTGTGAATTTGTTTTGAGATTGTGGAGGTCCGTAAGTTAGAAAACTGTAGGAATTTGTTATAGCTATTATACGCCTACACCACTTAAGCTGCGACAACCAGATACCTCATTTTAAAAGGCAAAAATAACGCAACCGCATTATTAAACTACGCTTCAACATTACAAGATATAAATTCTTCTTTTTCTCAATTTTTTTTTTGCGCAATACTTATTCAAAAACTTACCGTGGCAATATCGTCTTCAAACTCACGGGTAGCACGACTATGAAACGGGAACACTTTAGCCTAATAGTGATCTGAGCACACCCGGCTTGATCAACTAACATTACACGTACAGACCTGCACTTGTACGAAACACTACTAATGTAATGCTACTACAATATGAATGTGCATTATGGAGTACATAATCGATAAGCGACAGGTTTGATTGCCAGCAAGGGTCAGGGGTAGGAGATCAATAGATCGACTGCGGAATACGGAGTAACCAGAGAAATTACAGGTATGGAGTACAGAAAGGAGACGAGTGTTCCCAGCAGGCTGGCTCGATGGGGATTCCCACGCCATACCCAGGTTGATCGGCCTGGTGAGAGAGAGATGCACTTGTAGACTGAGGCTAGCCATGGCTGAACATATAAAACACCTCGGGTGCCGGATTCAGAATGTGCTCGTGTACTTAGCTATACATGTAACTGGGGGCTCAAACAAGGCGGTACTGGTGGATTGTTGACGAGGAATTTGTAGACCGGCGTGTTGGGAGTAGAATTTGGCAGCGAGAGTGGTCCAAAAAGGAGTCGATGTTGCTTGCGCGACGGCGAGACTTTCCTCCCGGCGTTATCTACGTTCAGTGCTTTTAACCGATCCATGGCCCCAATGCCTGATTGGTGGCATAGGCCATTTATAGTTTGCACCGACAGGAGGCTGCGGCCTAAATACCACCAGACGGGGACAGTAAGACTGCATGCTCCCAATGGAGTTCATTCTGCAGCGGCAGCGCGTTCGCCGCGGCGCGAGCTAAGCATGTAGGTCCCAACGTGCCTGGCAGCGAAACCTTGTCCGCGCCCTTGGAGGTGGCATCCACTGGAGATGCCCCCATACAAGCTCCCCAAGCCCCCCGTACAATGAGCCCACCACTGCCTCCTAGCGGCCTCTACAGCGGGGCTCCGGCATCCACCACCGCTAGAACGGCCGACCTCTGGTACCTGATAGCGGCGGCCCAGACAAGTCCATGCACCTCTGTCGAATCCAGAGACACGACATCAAAGCAGGGCCTGGAAATTTCCCCTCGCTGAACCATCTGTCACATTTTTTTTTTCTTGTTTGAACGTTTGGGTTACAGCTTCGTTTTCGTTCGTTTGGGCAAGCTTTGGACGGCACGGGATATCCTGGTAATAGAATTCGCATCTTGCATTCTGATCAGCGTTGGGCGGATGCTTTATTTGCGCTATCGAATCGCTATCTTTCCCGCCGGCGTGCATAATTTCTTCGTGTTTGCTCAGGGGTTCTCGAACGGGCAGCCGCCCATCAACCGGCGTTTTGCAACGAACTGCACACATCATTAGCCTTCTAGAATTTTTCCATCTGCTTCACTTTTATTTCTCTTGCTGTAGGTCGCGCCGCTGGCCCCAGAGCTTCGTTGTTTGCTGAACATTTCCCGCCCAGGTCCCACGATATATCCGCACTCGCGCTCAAGGTTGAAGCTTTGATGCGGTCGCAACTTCCATCCACCAGCGCATTGTTTCGCCAAGCTTTGCCAATCAGCAAGCCGCTGCGTCCGACGAGATAATTGTCGCTGCTCTCTGACTCCAACCAACATTATTTTCTTTGCAGGAGGCCAATATCCTGAGCTTCAATGCCCTGGCAGCCTCTCCCCCGGATCGCCTTCGCCGTCGCGACCTACCCATTCGAAGCCGCGAGCCCGGCCGACCTCCCTCTCGAAATTGGCGATGAGCTTTACATAATCGAAGAGACGCCAGATGGCAACTGGCTGCGCGGCTACCTGGTGGCGCCACCAAGTCTGCTTGCTGGCCTAACTTCAGTCAAAGGACAGACATTGGAAGCTCGCGTCTTCAGCGGCATCTTCCCGAGAAGCTGTGTGGAAGTTCGAGAGCTGCTCGGCGAATCAGATGAAAGACACGATGATGATTCTGCAAGCGATAGCGGGATTGATGATCGCCCAGGCAGCGATTCTGCCAAAAGCGGCATCACTAATGGCGTAGAGCCAATCACAAAGCTGAGCGAAGAGAAGGCTCCTGATTCGAGCCAATGGAAGAGATCTTTGCAGAGCTTCACAGCTGATGCCGCCAAGAATCTCTCTGTCCCTGTGCGTAGAGATCCTAATGCTCCTCGACCACCAGCGCCCGTTCCGATGCTCAAGATTGGCGATGAGACGCCCACCTCAGTGGATGAGCCGCTTGTCGACGAAATCGCGTCGTGCCTGCGAGAGTGGCATTCGAAATATTTACATGAGCTGCTCCTCTCTCGACAGTATGCAAAGCTTGAAAAGCTGTCACAACTTGTTACCTCTCTCAACCTTCATCGCCAACAATTTCTCTATAATGTTCTTACCGCGCACGAATACGACCGATTGCGAGAGAAAACAGTCTGGGACCTCGTTACAGTCAACAAGCTCTGTGGTGGTGAGGTGGTTGTACGAGACCCGGCATCTCGTGGCAGAGTTCTGACGGCCGATGACTCGATTGTTGATGTTACCAAGCTTCAGTCGGTTATGACCTTGCTGGACGAGCCTCCCCAGGCCACAATTGAGTTGACGAGCTTGAACCACTTATTGCTAGACGTGAAAGGCTTTGCTGGAAGTTCTACCGAAGAAACAACGCTTGTAGCTTATCTTGTTAGCAAACCTCAATATGGAAAGGGTGTCAGTTTGTCCGAATGCTTCAGCATTGAGATCCCGGCAGGCGGCTCGATCAGCGGCCTTGCACAAAACGCTAGCACAAAGACGCTATTCACAGATCTTTCAGCCCATGATATTGGCGACGCACCGTCCGCTGATTCCGAGCTGTACCTTGTTGTCAAGGTGTTAGGATCACAGCACATCTTTATTCCCCAACCATTATCTCGTTCTGGCACTGACAGCAGCTTTACAAGAGATAATGTAAAGACCCCTCCGGCGAGTTCGGGGAAAGCTTCTAGGAGAAGTATGATGTGGGGAAGTAAAACTACAAGATCTGCCTTTTCTCGGGGGCATACAATGAAAATGGATTCTGTGTCAGAGGTACAGGAGGGGAGATCTTCTACAACTCGCTTGGACAGTCAGGACGGGAACCACCCACCGAGCACCGCCGGGTCTAAAAGTACTGCGGCAAGCGTTCACGAACCGGGACAAACCGTTGAACGTACCGTTGGTGTTGGAGTTCTGAAACTCAACTCCATTATGAAACAGGCAGAAGAAGTCGAACAAGTTGTCAACATTTGGTCGCCGTCACTCGGATACTCAAACGACAGGGAAGCGGCTGAGGAGTTCGATTCCTTGATTCGGGAGCTTATTACCAGTGCTTCTGGCCAATACGAGAAATCGAGGAGCGGCGAGCGGCTGCAAGTCTCTCTGAGGAAATTCCATCATCCTGATGCGGATGAACTAATCAAAGCCACGCCCACGATTTTGTCTGGCGTATCGAAGACGAACAGGATTGGCTTTGCTGCTGCACCGACCAAATCAAGATCAGACATCTATCTCACGCTCAATATCGCCGCTTTGGCGAAGCAACATCTCATATCAAGATATGCAGGCAGTGCAATAAATCTCCCTAGCACGGTTAACGGATCGAACCTGCAAGTCACCCTAGAAGTCCGCCAGTCTACCGGCGAACGATTCGAGAGATGCATCTTTACATCTTCTAATACCGAAGCGCTTACCACTTTTAAATCTTGTTCTGTGGAAAGAGGCGAAGCTTGGAATCAGACGCTCCGCCTATCACTCCAGCCGAGCGATGTAGCGAACGCTCATGTGGTCATGTTTCTGTCAGACATGCCAAACCCTCCATTCGCACTTGCGCACATGCCGCTGTGGGAGGATCAAGCTTTCATTCGCGATGGACCCCATGGGTTGTTGCTCTATAAAATAGACGAATTCACCTCGACCGCACTGGCAGGACCATCAGGTAAAGGCGGATATCTCTCTGTCCCTTGGGCGCCACGAGGCAAAGATGACAGATCTGTTGATGTTATGGGGTCACTTGCCGTAATGTTTGTTGATACCTACCTCTGCAGTACGAGATTTTCTCAGGATAGAGTTATCCTTGGGCTTCTCAAGTGGAAAGACCTACCCAAGGATGAAATCCCTTCCATTCTGAGACAGCTGATTTTTGTCTCAGAAATTGAGGTCGTGAAGCTTCTCAGCGATGTTCTGGATGGGCTCTTTGGAATCCTTGTGGAGCATACTGGGAATGACGAATATGAAGACTTGGTATTCACTGCAATGGTTAGGGTGCTTGGAATCGTGCATGATCGGCGATTCAACCTGAGCCCCTTGGTTGACCATTATGCGGAAACCCAGTTCAATTACCCTTTTGCTACTCCTTGTCTGATACGATCATTCACTCGACTCCTCAAACGCCCCACGGAGCCTGAGACAGCTCGCAAGCTGCGTGCGACTTTCAAAGTTATGAGACACATTCTGAAATTCATCACCCAATCCCGTGGGCAGCAAAAGGCAAAGGAGGCTGGAATAGGAATCAAATCCTCCACTCAGGGATTTACCAGGAGTCTTCGAAGTATCTTCAAGGCGCTTGACGCCATGATGCGGAATTCGGCACCTGCACTGGTTGGTAGCCAGACGCTGGCTGTGCAGCACTTTCACACTTGGCTACCAGAGCTCACAGGTCTCTTGACAACAGAAGAGATCTTGCACATTGCCATTGACTTCATGGATTCATGTAAAGATGTCAAGGGCAAGCTCATCATTTACAAGCTTTGCCTTATCATTAACTACTCCAAGCTAGATATATTTGCTCATCCAGAGCAAAAATCGGCACTTAGCACCAATACTGTACGATGGATCTCCCCTCACTGGGGCCACGCCGAAGAGGCCAATGACCAATGGCGAGAGCAGATTCGCTTGTGCTGCTCTATTCTTGCGAGCCAGATTGACTATCTCGGCCCAGAAATTCCCGACCATGTCCCCAATATTGTTGATTCATATCTATCGATTCTTGCCTCGCCGCAAAAACCTAGAAATAAGCTTTCGCTTCTATTTCCCTCATCATACCCTTTCCCTACGAAAGCAATAGATGAGGACCTCTCCTTTGACGAAGCTCTGACTGAGTTATCTGCTATTCTTGCTGCCTTGTCGAATTCTCCTTCGGGCATGCAGCTTGAGCTGGCCTCTGAAGACGACTTAACAACTATTTTGGAGAATCTACTCAAGGTACAGATGAGCATTTTGACAGGTGAAGCGTTCCCAAGTGGATGGCTAAGTGTGCAAATTTATCATCATAAATCGACGATGCGAATCTTGCAATACTTGGCTAGTATTCTCTTGGATTCTTGCCTGCCTGATCCCGATGACGCAGAGTCATTCAACACCGAGCTCTGGAAGCTCTTCTTCACCACCTTGTTGAAGCTTGTAGGAAGCTCCTCGCTTGCGCTGGAGACTTTCCCTGAGCAGAAAAGGAGAGCGGTATGGAAGATTGCTGGCGATGTGCGGGAACATGGAGCTGAACTCTTGCGGAGGATGTGGGAGGCTATCGGATGGGAAACCACGCCAGATGAACGCGAAAGGTACGGCCTCAGCAACATTGGTGGATACCAAGTGCAATATGTGCCAACCCTGGTTGGTCCAATCGTGGGACTCTGTCTGAGTGTCCATGAAGGTCTCCGTACAATGGCGGTTGAAGTCTTACAGACTATGATTGTAAGCGAGTGGACGTTGAGCGAAGATTTATCTGTGATTCAGACAGAACTCATCGACTCGTTGGATGCTTACTTCAAATCAAACCCTCTTACAGAGAGCATTCTCCAGAAACTCTTTATAACGGAACTGCTTGAACGATTTCAGCCCCTCTCAGAGGTTGAGGAGGAGCCTCTCTACGCAGCTCTGCGTGACCTTGTTGGCACCCTGGACGAGTTCTTGGATTTATTAGTGGCTGTGCATAGCGGCGGTGATGGTAGCGGAGAAGCCTCTAACATTATCAACCGGCTTCGACTCATGGAATTCCTGCGCGATATGCAGAAGGAAGACATCTTCATCCGCTACGTCCACCAGCTGGCGAAGTTGCAGGCCGAGTCTAGGAACCATACAGAGGCTGGTCTAGCTCTACGTCTTCACGCTGATTTATATGAATGGGATCCGATTGGGCAGGTCCCAGCATTGGCTGAACCGGAATTTCCGGCACAGTCTCCATTCGAACGCAAAGAAAGAATCTATTTTGACATGATCAAACATTTTGAAGACGGAGAATCATGGAGCAATGCCCTGACCGCATACAAGGAGCTCCAAGTCCAATACGAAACCAACGTATACGATTTTGCCAAGCTAGCCAGAACAGGGCGAGCGATTGCAACGATATATGAGAGCATTTCCAAGAGTGAGAAGATCACTCCAAAATACTATAAAGTGGTCTATAAGGGGCTCGGATTTCCTACTTCGATACGAGACAAAGAGTTCGTTTACGAGGGATCTCCCTCTGAACGAGCCTCAGCTTTTACAGACCGTATGCAAGAACAGTATCCGTCAGCTCAGATTATCACGGGCGGTGACGTTGATGAGATGGAAGGTCAATTTTTGGTTGTTTCTGCCCTTACACCACACAGAGACCTTTCGCATCAATTATACCAGCGGCTCCGCGTGCCTCATATTATTCGGGACTTCTTACTATCTTCCCACCCTCAAACTTTCTCTGTTACGACTAAGAGAAATACTTCTGGTCCAGTACAAGAGCATTATGCAGAGAAGCTGGTTTTCACAGCTTCTGAGCCCTTCCCTACACTTTTACGCCGTAGCGAGATTGTCGAAACTCGTGAAGTTAGGCTTACTGCTCATGAAACCGCTTTGGAGCGCATTTCTAGGAAGACGCACGAGATGACTCTCTTGGAGCGTCGATTGGCGGATGGCGATGATAAGGTTGCGCAACAACTCGCAGATGCTGTCAGCGTTTCAGTCAGCCCAGCTTCAGAGAATAGTGTTGTACAGTATCGCAAGTTACTTCCTGAACCACAGAGTAGCGAAGAGAGAGCGGATGGAGACGATGACGAAGAAGACGAAGAGGATGACGAGGTTGAGCTTGATCCCCAAGAAACCGCAATCAAGATGACCCTGGTGGATCATGCTATGATGCTCAAGAGATGCTTAACCCTCTTTGCTCGAAACAAGAATGAAGCTATTTCCCGTAAATATTCAGAGCTTCAAGGCTGTAAGTGAACCCTTTGCGCATACGAGTTACATGGTGGATTAGGTAGCTAACACCTATATTAGATTTCGAGGCGACATTTGCACCAGAGATTGCTCTGTTCGCACCGCCGCAGCCGGTCCGGGAACCAGTCTCAACACCGTCTCCCACCTGGAGAGGATCAACGCCAGGAGGTGACAAGGCCCCGCAGTGGACAAGCATTGCTGTTCCAGTGAAAGCTGAGGAGGCAACGGTCATTCGACAAATTACCCCTCGACAACGCGGTGCCGCGCGACTGAGCTTCCTGGGCGGCAAGAAGAAAGAACCGAGCCCAGGCCGGGAGGTAGCCGATCAAGTCAACGGTAACGGAGGCGACATCAAAGCCCACTCGCGCGGCCTCAGCAAGGATAGTGCTCTTCACAACATGTCTCGATCCCAGGCTGTGGACCAAGAGGCTGCTGGGGAGAAGCGAGGTGTCAGCCTGGACCTGCTATCTAGAAATGGCGTTGAGCCTGAGGCGAAGAAAAACAAAAGCGTTCGGAAGAGGTTCAGCCTTCTTAAGCTCGGCATGAAGCATAGCAAGACTGGAGCTATGATGGGGAGCCTAGACGAAGAATAGTCGCGATTTGCGACTTTCCGCTCTGGATATTTATCACACGCACATACATCTTCCCGTTGATATCACGACGGAACGCAGCGATTAGTCACCGAATGAACACTGAACGTCGCTTGCTTCCCACATCTCTCTTCTGACTGATAGAGATACGCATACAGAACATACACAAGACGAGTGGCGGTAGCGACGCAATGTACAAAGATGCACTAGGTCTTTTCTTCTTTTTAATTGTTTATAACATCATCTCGGAAACTTTCAGTTCGGGAGATGACGATACCTCTCTTTGTTGGCTTACAACTCTTTCCTCCCTTTCTTTTTCTTGAAAGGCAATCTGGATTTTTGCCGCACTCCGCCATCTGGCTATATATACATATCTCTCTCTTTTATACTACTGCTTTGTTTTCAGAAAAGTTTCCCGCCTTTTGGTTTCCTACTGTATATGGCCTTGGTGTTCTGGATACCACCACTTTTGGCCGCTCTGCGAATTGGCCCGCCGCCACCACGTCTTTCCTTAACTTTTTTTTTGTGGTTGTTTCATATATCTCTCGGCATTGTATTTTCGGCGAGCTTGGCTACATTATTGTTCGCGGCTTTGCCTATTTCTCTATGTGGTCTTCCTGTGTTACTAGCTTTCTTTTTTAATTTTGATGATATCTCTGTTTTTCTGTATGTTATTGGTGTCAATAGCTCAGTCTTTGCTCTCTCTGTGTTTGTATCAAGTGGACGAAAAAGAAATAGGAGGGAGTGAGGAGCATATACAATTTTTTTTTTCCCCCGCGAGAGTGTAGACACATCGCGTGTATTGAATATAATTTTATCCTTGAACTAGGAACTAAAATTTGATATCTGTTGAGCGTTTATGATGATAATCTCGTCTTGTCCAGCCTAATTGGGGACCATTCTATGTACAGACTGTCTCGCTAAATATCCCGAAAGATCCTTTACTCCCCTCCCTTGAAAACAAATAAACACACATGATATCATAGAAAAAGGAACTGCTCTATCTAGCTAAGTAGCTTAGACATATTCGCAAGTAACTGTATCGTATCGTTGATCTATATCTCAGAGTTAGCTGGCTATTCAGCAGTATAAAAAATAGTTGCGGAAGTAAGGACAATCACATACTGTTGTATAAGAGCGTGTATGTAGTCGAGGCAGAGAGATATACCGCCTCGATTTTGCAGCTGAGGTCGTAGTACATCTGCCCATCTTTACCCTGTCGACGATTGAGCAAATGCTCAGGGATGTGGCTCACATCGGCCTCGACATGTGCCAAGACTTGAACATTTGCGTTTCTGTCGATGGGGGCTTCCTCGGAAGTTTGGTCGCAGTAGATGGTCATACGCATCTTGCGGATGCGGCCGTGTGCCACGAGACCTGTCCAGACAAAGGATGTGATGTAGGGCTCGTTCTCGGAAACGGCATCGCCCTGATTTATAGTGTTAGCTGGTGGCATACATGGGAGTAGCAGCGAGAGGAAGAATGGGTAGCTGAGAAAAGACAGGATAACGTACCTTGCGGATGAACCACTCCATGGCGTTTACCTTGTAATAGCCCTCCATGCCGCTCCAGCTCTTCTTGTCAGCTATATGAGCATGGATTCTGTCGTCGAACTTGGTGCGCCACTCTGTGCCATAGTGCTTTCTCGCCTTGCGGTTCTGCACTTTGACCAAAGTGAGAGACTCGGGCGCACTGTTAGCAAGACCCTTCATCACGGCACCCTGTACGACAGCTTGCCAGGCATTCGGAGGCTGCATGATCTGGATGGATTTGTCCACGGCGTTTCTCAGACGCTCTTTGAGATAATTGGAGGCGCCAAAGCCGCCAACCAAAAGCACAGCACGGATAGGCACGTTGCTAACAGTGATCTGATCCTTGACTAGCTTGATGACTTCCAGGACGACAGGCTCAAATATCGTGTTCAGGTCAGAGGCCTTGAGCGCATATCGTCCGCGGTTGATTCCGAGGGCCTTGTTGTTGGCCAGGCCACCAACGGGGATGGTGTACGTTTCATCTGGAGGAGCGGCAAGGGTAAATTGACGCTTGACCTTCTTTTCGAAGACCTCCATGGCCTCTGCGAGAATTTCGTCGTCGAAACCATCTTCCTTGCCTAGCTTGGCCTTGAGAAATTTGGCAAAACGCATGTTGAGGAAAGTCGAGCCGCAAAGAGCGCCAGAGCCAGGAGCAGCCTCCTGGACCTGAAGAATGGGCCGTAGGCCAGTAATAGTGTAAGAGATGAGATCAACTGTGCCACCACCCGCGTCAACAACAACCACAGTCTCGCCAACCTTGAGGCCATGAGGATCTAGTCCATGGAGGGCGTAGATGGCGGCAGCTTCGGGTTCGGAAACGAGATGGATATTGGTCTTGGACGAGCCGGCTGCCAAAGGGAGATTTTGGACGGCCTGTTGACATGCCTTTTTGGTTTTGTCCTTGGCGAGGTCGCTCCAGATGGCTGGTACGGTGACAACAAACTCTAGCGGAGTGCTCTTGACGACGCTCTCACCGAGCTTCTCGCGCAGAGTGTAGAGGAGATGCTCGGTGAGGGCATTCAGATAGTCAGCGACAAGCTTCTCAGCATCTCTGCCTCCGCGAGCACCATCATTGGCAACAGCCTGACCAATGTTTTTCAGAGACGGGTCCAGGTCGCTATTAGTAGAATTAGTTAGTTTATTCCATGTAGTTGGGCCTGATCAGGTATAGTATGAGAATGATAACTTACAGCTTGAACCACTCGATAACTTCATCCTGAGGAGCTGTGATGGGGATAGAAAAACCCCATTGAGTACCATCTGGGGCGTAACGAAGCTTGGTAGGTACTTTGTCCGAGGATTCGCCCTCACGTGTTGTCTTGTTGATGGGCCATGTGGTGATGGCCGTCCGTCTATCTGGCCGCTGCGTCTCTGCCCAAGCGACACCAGAATATGTGGTGCCAAAATCGATACCCACAATGATCTTGCGATCAGTGATAGAAAGCTTATCGAACTCCATATTGAACGCGATAATAGTAGCGTATAGGATGGAAGAGCAGACGCAGGAAAAATTCACTGAGAGGGACAAAGAGAGTGTTTGGATCAAACGATAAGCTGGCCTGCTGGGCCACTATAACTATATTTTGCCGAATGCCAACTGATAGTCAGGCAGAGCCAGTTACCGATTGAAGGATTAGAGAGCTAGAAAAAAGACGCAGCTTTGGGTCACGAAGGAAGAAAGCATATAACATATAAGTGAAGATCTAGAAAACCCAAGCTCAAGGCTTCTTCAATGGGGCGCAGCTGCGGACAGTCACTGTGAGGTGATGGTCAAAGTTAGGCCGGAGCTGGCAGGCCGCGTCAAGGACTGCTAAGACGTAACGCTTCATGGCCCTCTTGTCCGACCCTTGAGAGAGCAAGCAAACAAGAGTCCTGGTTGATGCGTTAGCAGACAGACTTTCAGCTGGGCGGGGCTGATGCCTGACAAAGTCTCGTCACGCCGCAGAAGCTGTAGCGGCACTGGCTCGCAACCAGCCTCTGGCTCTGCGTGGCGCCCAGAAACGTGATGGCATGGCGCGAATCAGACAAAGTGAGGCGAGAGTCTGCCTTGTCCTGAAGCAAGGAGGATTCGAGTTGTAGTGTTGAAGCGGGGAGGGAGGGGGGTGCTTCTAGAAGGAAAACGAGGGGCTGCAGATAGTGGCCGTTAGCCAGCGAGATAGCGCCGTTCAGTGAGGCCGTTCACTGGATGAAGCGCTGCAGGGTGCCTTGAATGGTGCTGTCAGTGGCTGCGGTGGAGGGATTTAGTGGATTCGAGCTTGAGCTTTGAGCTCCAGCTCTATAAATACTCCGCAGAGTGGCCTGACAGGTCAATACCGCTATCGGTCACCGACGGCACTGATGATTGAGTTGAATGGGGGCTGAAAGACGAGTTGAATACCCTCAAATGATAACAATGTGAATAAGCGCCTGGAAAGTTACACTGATACGAATAATAGGGCTACTAGGTACTAGTAGCTTTTGCGAATTGGAAGAAAGCAAGTAGCATTGAAACGGGGCAAAACTGGAGTGGTTCAGCAGCGCCGAAGCAGCGCCTATTTGTAGGCTGTGAAGAAGCTCAAGCAGGTTTCGGATACGACGTGCCAAGTACATTCAATCGGAAGATGCTGAGCTGTCACTGTACGAGTCTACGTAGAGGCATTTAACAACCTATAGCATAACTGAGTGTAAACGAATTTGCTGCCCAAACCTGTCGCCTTCCGCTATAGCCACAGATACCTCCTCCAGCTTGGCCACTAGAAATAAGCATACCTCTTCAAACCCCCACTAGAGCTTGCCGTCTTCCGGCGAGATGCGCAGCTTGCCTCTGCATTCCCCAAATATCTATTATACTGCTATATGTGCCTGCTTGACAAACACGAGATTTTCCTATCTGCCGGTGGCTTGACTCCAGATAGGAGCTACTTGCAGGAACAGTACATGTACCTCCAAAGCCAAATTCAAATTCAAAGCCAAAGCCAAAGCCAGAAGCCTCCGAAACGGGCCGTGAACAGGCTCCCCTCTTTCTCCCACGGCAAGCTACTGAGGCTGAATCCACTAGTTGCAGACCCTGGCATCATCGTCGTGAGGGAGGGGGCGTGGAATTGACAATCTTTTGTATCCATGCTATGCTGTGCCATGTCAATGCCCTGCTTGTAGTAATGGCGAGCCAGATGTGCCCGCCATGGAAAGGACTGCCTCGCTTCAGCCCCAGGTTGTGAGCCGTGCCATTCAGCGAGTGGATATTGACGCTGCCAGCGCCACGATCACAGGCTCTGGTTCAGGCTAGCAGAGCAGATCTGGCATCGAATCTTGAGCTGTAGGATAATTTCATATTTGTATGAAAACCGTACATCTCTTTGCGGCCAGTTTGGACGTCTTCTTACTCCCTCTCACGCTCTTTGCGTTCCTAGTTGGGTTATTAGGTGGTAGTGCTTTTACATGCCCTCTTTTACCGTACATTACACCATGTCTCCCGACAAAGGACAAGGAACAATCCCCCTCGATGACATGCGAGCCCGGCAACCTAACGGCCATGCAGTGCTGCGCAAGGAGAGGAAATCGACCAAGCCTAGTGATAAAGCTGAGCCCGAGGTAAAGGTTCAAGAGCAAAAGAAAGAGGCGGATGTGAATGACGACCAGGCTATGCTGGACGGAGAGCAGCACGAAGAGGCACCTGTCGAAGTGGATATCGCCGATTTTGCAAAAGATGAAGTCACTGAGGTGTCCATTTCTCCAGAGCTTGTTCCTGCGAGGAGATACAACTTGAACGTGGCAGTTGCATCTGACGACGACGACTTTGAACTGGCTGAAATGACTAGCTCAATGTACGCAGCGACTGAGGGATTCTCTGGCATGGAGAGCGAGGATTTTATGCCTCGGCGACGCCTTTCTGATAGCGATGGAGCGCGAGACGAGATCAGAGAACAAGCGCAGCTCAGACAGCTCCAAGATGCCATCACTAGGCTCACTATCGAAAAGGAGAGCGCTGAGAGAGAAGCGACCAAGGCTAGGCAGCAAATTGACGACTTGAAACATCTGCTCAACTCTGATATGGAGGAAATTGCTAAGGACACAGAGTCTCTTGGCAAAGAAATGAAGAGGCTCAAGGAAGAGAACAATCTTTTGAGAGAAGAGCTCAATGATGCGCAGTCACACATCTTCAGTCTGCAGCCGTATCGTAAGGACCTCACCCCAGAGGAAGTAGGACGGGTAAGTCTTCGGTGTCTTGAGTAGGGATGCTACTTCTTGGATTGCTAACGTATATATATTTATAATCCAGCAATATGACGATCTAGTTGAGTCAGTTCAAGACTGGGTTCAGAAATTCATGGGCGTTTGGCTGGATGACTATGAGGCTGGCGTTGAGGCTCTCGCCACCCACACGCGGAAGAATGCTGGAGAGGCTGCCAAGTTTAAGAAGACTGTGCACAAATATCCAGACTTAATCCACGGTTGCATGTTCCCAGAGACCGATGAAGATATAATCGTCGCGATTATTATGCGATTTCTCAACGACCACATCTTCCAAAAGGTCCTCTACGGCTCTGCGGCAAATTATACCGATATGGTGAGCTTTATCGAGACACAGATGCAGACCGCCGTTGAGCCCAAGAGAGGTAATATACCTTCTAATCCCCAACGACTCATGACGAGACTAATCTAACGACATGATTCAAACTAGACTTGTTTGCTGTTCGCACATGGACCGCCGAGAGTTATAATGCTTTGATGAGCGCTCCACAGTTCAGGACAGTTCGCGCTCGGCGCAGTAGAGACTTGACTATAGGCCTGGCAGATGTGCTTCGCATCTTTTGCAAAAAGGACAGGCACCAATGGTTTTGCCAAAACACGGAGGAACGTTGTATCAAGCCCGCCATGGCGCTCTACGAAAAGCTTCAGGTAGCCACACACCACTTCTACCTCGATATCCAGCCCTACATTTCATGGAACGGAGGCACCCGCATTGCCCCATCGCCAGAGTTTTACGAGTGTGTCGAGAATCTTGATTGCAGAAACATCCTGCATAACAGAAAGGCCTTCAACATGAACAAGCTGGATCCTCGGCCAACTAAGACAGATCTTTACAACAATCTACTCAACGTGTGTACCGTGGTCCCTGCTCTATACATCCGTCAGATCGGCCAGCGCGATGCCATTAAGGCACCGTCGATTGTTCGCAAACAGCAGGTGTTAGTGGCCTGGGGGCCTGATGAAAAGAGGGATAAATTCACCGAGGAGGGTGACGAGTCGCTGGTCCATATGCTCTGCCTCTCAAAGGCACGGAAGAAAGGAGAGGGTTGGCTAAGCTGATGGGATGCGATACATGTGTTTACGCTGGAGGAGGTGTGCTAACGTGGCATGGTTATGCGAGGTTTGGAACAGAATAAATCATTATCATGGATGCTGTGAAACCACATATCGTACATGTATGGGGGGCTGTATTTGTTTGGCGTTTGCAGGGTCTCTTCTCACTCCGTCTTTGTCTTTGTCCTCTTCCTTTTTGATTTTGCTGCATCTCTTCACGCCTATTAGCAATCATGCATTTGGCATCTATCAATAGGACGGCTGTAGAGTTACGTATTGATACGATTTGGATAGATTAATTGGGTGATATCGCCGCTTATTATTCCCGTTTCTTGAAGCTCTTACGCACGCATCTTGACCATTGTGTTCACAGCTGGGCCGTATTCGGCCTGCCACGTCGAATACGGCTCGCATCCACAGCACAAATCATATGATTCGCGACAGCCCTGCGATGCCTTTGCCGATGGCTGGGGAGGGTGTGTCTAGTTCGACGAAGAAGTTCTAGAGTTGGCTCTTAGGCACACTCCATTGCACCAACCCCCCTGTATATAGCAAGGCACACTGAAGCTTATCCAAGTCAATGGCCACTGATGGCGGCACGCACTAGGCCGCTTTGACGCAGCTCGGCAAGTTCAATGTTTGTTCTGCTGGTTGTGCACGCACGGCTAAATGCACTGCTGGCACCGCTGGCGGCCCTGCTGAAGCGCTATGGCAGGCAGCTAGACCAAAGCGCTGAAGCTTACCCGTCTCCGCTGTGTATCGCGAGGCGCCTCCCAGCCTCAGCTGGTTTGCCCACTGAGGCACCTGAAAGCGGCTGCGAGGAGTTCCGCCGCAGCCTGTCTCTCATCCCTTCCGTCCTTTCCTCCTTCGCTGCAAGTTAGAGTTATGCATGTGCTTCTTCTTTTCTTCTTTCCTTTCTTCTATTTTTGAGCCTGTTCAACCTTCTCTTAGCCATATCTACCAACACATTTTTGCATCTTCTGCTCAAAACCTCTATATCGATCTTGCGTGCTATCGCTGGTATAAGCGCCCAGCAGCCACACTCTTTCAGTCCCCTGCATATGTCCGCCATATAAGCCGGCCCAAGGGGGTAAACCGGAATTACACATACACTCGCACACTCACACCTTTCGACATGAGCATGTTTCGCTCCCTCAGGAAAAAGACGGGATCTGTTTTTCGCAAACGAAAGGACAAGAGCTCCGTTTCCTCAGTGGCGTCAGTTCCCAGCATTAGCTGGCCGATTCGAGACGATTCATATCCACCGTCGATTGCTACGGAAGAAGAGTCGGAGGTGACGATCAATACTACATCTCATACTACAGCTGTGGTGGAAGAGGAGCAGAGGCACTTTGAAGAACGGCTGTCGGGGGTGAAGCAAGAAAGCAATAACACTGTTGTTGATATTGTTGTCACTGTCACTGACCCATCTGCTTCCCACACTACTGCTGTTCATACGCCCGCAGTTGATATACCAGCAATAATTACACCAGCAGTCAATTCGACCATTGTTGATATCCCAGCTGTAGCGCTCGAAGAGTTTCCGACTGAAACGCCCGCGCAAGAAGTTGAAATTGCTGAAGAGCCCAGAATGGATTCCTATACCCCAAAGAAATATGTCCCATTCGTGGAAACATCAGCAATGAGGAGCAACATGTTTGTATATCCTGCCTCTTCACACTATGGCATGGTGAATCCAGCCATCATGAGCGGCTTCGGGGACGACGACGACGACTCGATCTGGCTAGTAGATGATGAAGAGACAGATCCAGAAGCTGAAGATGCACAGACGCCTGAGGCAGAAGAGGAAGGCGAGGAAGTTGTGCATCTAGAAGAAGAAGCAGAAGAAGAAGGACACGAAGAGTATGATGAGGATAAGGAAGGCGAAGAAGACGAAGAGGTGGAAGTGGAGGTAGAGGAAGAAGAAGAAGAAGAAGAAGAAGCCAGCACAAGCGTCTCTTTGCCAAGAACGAATCAATCTCAACCTCCCTCAATACACACTGAACCCGAGGCAGCTCCAATAGCTGAAGCGCAAACCGGGTTCAGATATCGCGTTAACCTTGCTCTATTTGATGACGACTTTGCGACCCCGGAAGAAGACAAGAATTCAGATCTTGTTGCAAGCGATGAGGATTCCACTGCGTTTCCCCAACCTGCCGCCGTTGTAACACAGCATCCGACGGACCTTTTGGCCGTTGCAGAGGGATCTCTCCAACGGAATCGCAACCAAGGCAAGATGGCTGCTTCTAGCGGCTCCTCTACTCCTGCCACAGGCAACCCGTATGTCGAACTCCTCGAGCAACAAGATTTTGCCATGACAGAAGCATATCAACGCCGCCTAGATCTGTCTGGCAGGCGTGGAGATGATGAAGCTGATGATTTCAGGTAGGTTTTCTGAACTATAGCCCCTTTCGACGGCTTCTCGTACGTCCAACCCCTTTTGTGCTGTAGATGAGCAGAAAGGAGTTCTTTTTTACGACTATGCTACCATGTAATATTCTCCCAATTTCTTCCCTGTTTCTTGCACATTGTCTCCGTTTACATACACGTATTTCCTTTCTAGCCATTTATCTTCAAGTAGCTCAAATCTAAAAATCTACTTTGCTGATGTTACTCCTATTATTAGTTTCGGGCAACGATACCAGAGCGATCCAGGGACATCATCTGTTCTAGTCACGCATCAACGTGTTCCGTCAGAGCGTGACGGTGATCGTGATTGCTTGATTTGTGCCGACACCAAAGAGGAAATTCTCTTTCCCAGGTTTTCTCCAACGGCGTCTTGCACACATACCCCTAACGCATGCCTTGAGTGTCTAGAGAGGTCTATCCGATCTGATTTGACAGGCAAGATTTGGACAGATATTAGATGCCCTGAGTGTCGAGAGTTGCTAGATTATACAGACATCCAGCGTTACTCTGATGAAGAGACATTCAAGAGGTACATATACTAATTTTACTTCCATCTCTCTTCTATAATAGAGCACATGTAGTCTAATGCAGTTGATTAGATACGAAACGCTTGCCCTCCGAGCCGCTATGGCTGAAGCTGAAAACTTCTTTTGGTGCACATCTGGCTGTGGCTCTGGCCAGATACACGACACCGGCCACGACCAACCCATTGTGATTTGCCTTCACTGTAGCCACCGATCCTGCTTTCATCATAACGTCGCTTGGCACCAGGGTTTGACGTGCGAAGAGTACGATCAGTTGCTTGCCGACCCGGACAACTTTCGTTCCAAGCTTGAAATCGATAACGAAGCGTGGGCAGCTTCGCAAAAGGAGCAGCTTGAAGCAGACAGAGCTATGGCGCAGGGCCTCTTGGAAGAAGAAAGAAGGACTAGAGAGATGAGGGAAAGGAGAGATCGTCAAGAGAGGGAGAGGACACAGAAAGCAATCGAGTTGGCGAGACAGATTGCCGCAAGAAGGAAGGCTGAGGAAGAAATGAGCAGAGAAACAGTCGGGAGGACGACAAAACCTTGCCCTGGATGCGGATGGGCCATTGAAAAGAATGATGGATGGTACGTACACTGATTCTACCTTACTATTCCCGCGTAAAATGATGAAAAGAAGGAAATGTTGCTAACTGTTTTTATACAGCTCGCATATGACTTGTAAGTGGCGTCCCTTGATTATCTTCTCCTTTCCCCCCCTTTACTCTCTTTCTTTGCCTTTGTTTCAAATCTTAGGGTGCGTACTTGCAACACACGGCCCCCTCTGTATCGAAACTCCCCTCTTTTCTATTACACAAACCAGTATCTACTATGTAAATATTGAAAGAAGAAAATCACTAATCAAAGATCACCGCAGGTATCAAATGCCGCTTCGAATTTTGTTGGGGCTGTAACCATATTTGGAGCAATACCCATAGCATCTACTGCCAAGGATAATTGCTGGTGACTGACTGGTTGACATCATAGGCGCCAAATGCAAACATCAATTTTGCTATGAATGCGGTGCTGACCATAAGCGTATTCTCGAGAACGATAATACTATTCATAAAGATGATTGCAAATTTCACCCGAATCAACTAAAAGATTTAGATGATACTGAAGACAAGGGGAGTGACGAGGATGACGAAGATGACGAAGGGAAATAGTTGTCTAAAAAGGAGGAGCTCGACGCCTGTCAATGTATATATATCTGGCATTGCTTGAATGTGATGGCGAAGAAGAATGAGTCAAAGGGCATTATGCATAGTAGGATTACTTTTCTTGGAGTTGAGTTTCATTTCGGTCGTTAAATCTTCGATACAGCAGGTAGAAATGAATACCCCCACCAGTTAAAGATGACATATAATGATTGCCGCATTGTTTCTGGCGATGTCAAAGGTTAATCAGCATCAACCATTATAAAGCAAAAAACAGGCTTCAATTGTCTAACTGGCCCAACAGTCTGCTTACACGAATTTCTAGTCATACACACATCTCACGTATATAGTATAAAGCAACATCCCTCCTTCAAATAGCATAATGTATGGTATAACCAAAACAAAATAAAAAAAAAAATCTCACGCTCAAAGAGAAGTCAATTCCTCCAGTCTCCTCTCCATCTCGGGCACCTGCCTCAACTTCATATCCAGCTCCTCCTTCTCATCCTCCAACCTCAGACGCCTCTCAGCATCGAGCTTTGTAAACACATAGTTGCCCTGGCCGTCAAATTGCAGGATATGCGTGTGGTACTTCCACAAGCTACGACGGTGGCTGACAGTCAGGAGGGTGATGCCGAGAGACTTGGCATTCTCGTACATGACCTTTTCGGTTTCGAGCGTTACACTACTCGTGCACTCGTCGAGGATAGCGTACTGCGGTTTGTGGTAGAACAGGCGCGCCATGGCAACGCGCTGCTGGAGTCCGCCGGAAAGAACATCGCGCCACTCAGCTTCGGCATCCCAGCCTTCGGGGTAGAGTTCGACGAGATGCTCCAGGCCAAGGGTGTTTAGGATGGAGAGAAGGTCGGAATCGTTGACACCCTTGGAGCGCATCTGGCGTAGAGAGTCGGGATAGATAATTTGCTGACGAAGGGAGCCTCGGGACAAGTAGGGGCGCTGAGGAAGATAGAAGATGGAAGTAAAGGGCGGCTTGTAAACAGTGCCTCCGTAGACAGGCCACAGGCCTCCAAGGATGCGGAACAATGACGATTTTCCACAGCCATTGGGTCCAACGACGAGGAGGTGATCGCCATGAGAGAGGGAGAATGAGAGCGCTTTGACGAGAACATCGCCGTTAGGTGAGATGATGGGCCTGTTATATGCTCTGTCAGTTACTACGATCAAGAAGGCGAAAGAAATTCTGACTTACACATCCTCAAATTTAATGTAGTCCTTGCTTTCATGGACCGTACCGCGGCCCTTGAGAACAGCCTCATTGTCCTCCGTCCCGGAAGAAGAGACAAGCTTCTTCTCGAAGTGGCCCATCTGGATGTCGTCCATGACGTTAAGCAGGGTGGCCACTCTGGAGGTATATCCAGCCAGTTCCATAATTTCTCTGTAAGAGAACATGATTCTGCCAAAGGCGTCAGATGCAGAGAGGAGCATACGACGGTTCGTTACGAAAGCCTCGGTTCTATCTCCCATATTCATAACAATCTGGCCAGGAAGCTTGACAAAAACGGGGACACTGCAAAGCAACAGACCCAAAGCGCCCCAAAAGTATTTGATGACGAAGTCTTCCATGAAGCCATGGTAGAAGCGTCGTCGAAGGATGTAATTCACATGCTTGATAAGAGTAAAGTAGCCCTTGTCTAATGTGTCTTTTTCTGCGGTATGACCACCATATAGGGCAATCTCTTCGCTATAATCGATCAAGCGAGAGTGCTGGAAGCGGAATTCTCCCTCCAAGCGAGCCTCGTCAGCGACATACTTGCCAAAGGGTGGCGTCAAGACGCGCATCAGATTTGCTGAGAGCTGAACCAGTAATGTCATGAAGATGACACCCTCGCTTCCAACGCTCTTGGATAAAGTATAAGTGTAGATAGTCTAACAAGATAAAATATATTAGCCATGTGCCCTCCCTCATTTAAATCAGCAAGATAAGTAAAAGATATAACAAACCATGTCGAGTGCTGGCTTGGCAAGATTGCTGTATAGCTCTGCCAGACTATTGGAGAATTTTGATACATCGACAGCGATCAGTTGGTCTGGATTCTTTATCCGATCATCGAGTGCCGAGATCCCGTAGAAGGTCAATTTAGACAAGTATTTGTCGTGTATATGCTGTGTTAACCTCGTCCGGTATTGCAGAGAGAGCTCGGCTTGATGATAGGAAAGCTGCAGAGAGAGATTCTAATTAGCTCTGGTTTCCAAGGTAGGTAAAAGGGCAGTTCATTACCATCGAGTTTGTGAAGGTTGCGGGGACAGCAATCAGCATCCACCAGACGATGCGCTTCAAGAATTCCTTGCCGTTTCCCTTGACCAAGGCCTTGACAATGGCACCATCCATTTCTGCAACACGGACGCTAATCAAAGTCCTCAGGACCAAGAAGAAGCTGTGGCTGGCCAGCATCCTTGCCTCTTTGCTGCGCCAGCCAGGTACCACAATCTTCGTCAGGCGCATCAAGGACCTGAAGAACTCACGGTTAAGAGCGACCTTCTTCCTGGGTGTTTCTTCGGTCCCGGCGGTTACGGTCGCTTGGCGAGCAGCCCGCTGAGCCGCCTCGCGCGCAGAGGCAGCTTTTTGCTCCAAGATGGCATGGCGAATGCGATTGGCGAGGGCGACAAAGAGGGAGATCCAGATGGCACGCGAGATGCGCGTTCGGTGCTTGACGTATAGGCCAGTGAGGTGGGCGATGATACCGCGAAGGGATCGGTCCTTGGACAGGGCGAATTTCGACTGCCAGGCCATGGCTGCGGAGGAGATTCAGCGTCGAGCGCTGTTCTTGTTCTCGTCGACGCCGGCCAGGAAGAGCTTGTGCCCAGCTTATCACCTAGAGTCGAAGGTGCAGCGCATTGGTCGGCCTCGAATCGCCACGGCCTCGGTTATGGCGGGTGAGAGATGCTCGGGCACGTGCGGTCGCTATGCTTTCTGTGATTGTGGTAGTTGGATTAATACTCTGCGTGGTCCAGGCTGTGGGTTTGGTATGTCCGCTTCAACCATCACAGCAGGGATTCCGAGCCTGGTGGTGATGACATCAAATGTCAAAAGCTGTATTACGGAGCAGAGGTGACGCTGGTACCTGTAAATAACGACGAGGCGCCTGAGAGTGGAGTTGCGTCCACTGGCCTCGGCCTAGCAAGAGCATGCGGCACTGCTTCCCCAGACTCGAGCGCCACAGCTCCAGCCAAGCGAATAGCCCCGGCATGTGATTGCAAGCACTAGCCACAGCAGAAGTGCTGCAGAGTAGGAATAGGAAGAGCACCAGCCACACTCGTGGGGTCTAAATCTTTTTTTTCTCTTTCCTCTTTATCGCGGGGTGGCGACGAGTGTCATAACTGATAAAACTTATTCTTTTCACGATAAAGCCGGAGACAGACTAGCACCACAATACATACCGTTGCTATCTACGACTCTGCTGCAAACCGCAAAGATGTCCGACGAAGAATACACCATTTACGATGAGATCGAAATCGAAGATATGACCTTCGACGAAGCTCTTCAAATCTATCACTACCCATGCCCTTGCGGCGACCGCTTCTCGATTGGTATCGACGACCTGCGCGACGAACAAGATATTGCCGTCTGCCCAAGCTGCAGTCTGATGATCAGAGTCATCTTCGACCTTGTTAGAAATCTTTAAAAGCATTTATCAAGACGAGCGACCTGCTAACATGATGCTAGGATGACCTACCTAAGCCTCCTCCTACTAGCAACTCTGGAGGCCAAATCCCCGTCGCTGCTTAAAGTCATCACCATATCTGCAAATTTCCCCAGGCAAGAGTTTACTATCAACCAAGGGAAGCGAGACCAGTGCCTAGCCGTCTCCGGCGCCGTTATAGTCGCCCAAGTGAGGCTCTTCAGATCGACCACCCCACGTCGAATACGGTAACGTCTACAACATAGACGACGATCTTTAGAGACCCCGTGACGTCGCTTCAAGCATCACACCTACTAGCGGAAGAACATTAGTCTTCTGGACGAGCTTTCCAAACATTTATTGGTCACTTGAAGAGATAGATTCAATGAGCAACATGAAGAGTTTGGTTATACGAGCCGCGGATTAACGCTCTAAGCTTTTCGAAATGGACATTGGATCAACCAGCGGCCGGTCATCTCACTCCATTATTGTCCTCATAACATTTAATTACAAGCGTGAATATACATTTCGGCAGATTTTATAAGCATAATCATTATAGCTCTTCCTAAAAGCTTTCTTTACCGGTCACTTGAACAGTTGACGATTGAATTGCTATGCAGCAAAGTTACCGCTTAAACTAGCGTGTATAGTCGTGTGTGAAATTGTCAATTACAATTACTCTATTATCAGTTTATGTTCCTGTCCGTCTAAAGGTGGGTGGACTCTATGGTCCGTGGTATCTTTGTTGGTTTTTCAAACGCCAGTGTCCTACCTGGGACACAAATCTATATGTGGCGCGCATATCGTCCAGCGTCATTATTCATAACACCTTTCTCGCCCTCTTCTATAACATGATCAATCCCATTATGCAGAATCCTATCAGCCCAGCCATGGAGCTCTGCATCTGTTGCGGAATAGCGCCACCGGTTACGTGGCTGGTAGGTGTCGTGGTGTTCTGCGACTTTGTAGGAGCCAGACTGCTAGCCAAAGTAGCTTCATCAACGTTAGCATGAGAAAGCTCAACTAGGGACAAGAATTGTTTCTTACTGGTTGCATTTGGAAAGCCGGCAGGTCGCGTAACGCTGGTGGTAGAAGCAGAGGAGTCGTCAGAACCGCTCTCTGTAGCCGTCTGCGCTTCTGAACTCGTCCAGCCTGACGACGGTGTTATAGATGCTGAGACGGTGGGAATGGTAACATCCTCTGTATGTGGAAGTCCGCTCTCGGTCCCGACGAAGACATGTTGTGTTGTCGATACGCCGGCAATAGTTGTGGCACTTTCGGGGAAGATGGTTGCTGCTGCTGTTGCTATAGCACTAGCAAGGACAAAGAATTGTGCAGAGCGCATGGCTATCGATTTTCGGGATGCGGGAGGCCGAATCTTGGCGAAATGTACAGGTATGCGGAGATACAAAATGGATCCGAGCTTGCAAAAGACAGCACCAGGCCGATAGCAAAGAAAGAGTGAAGCAAGGACTATAACGCCGACAGAGCCATACAACACAAGGGCAAAGCGATTGCTCAACCGAGTAACTGTGACAAGAGACAACTGCGGCTGCGGCTCGCGCTCTTTTAACTAGAAGAAATGGGACGAGGGCTCGCGCATCGTGGAGAGAAGGCTGCTTCTTGTTCGTCGCGGACAAGGCGACATATAATACCACCTTGTGCACTACATGTACTGCAACAAGGAGCTACCACTACCTAATTACACCCAGACCCGCGAATTGCGACCAGCGAGGCTCCAATTTGGCCGCCAAAAGTGGCTTGGTCTAGTTGCTTAATGTCGCAGGGGCCAGGATGCTTCATGCTAGTTGCGCGTCGACGACCCATCGCCGATCCAATCCAGGAGCGGCCAGCTGACAGCGTGGACGAATAGCGTCCAAGGCCTTGTCATGAAATGGCCTCCAAATTGGATCATCCGCAAATGGGAATGCAGGAGGCTGCGCAGCTTCATTTCGTTGCGTCATAAAACTCAATGGAGCACACACAAAAGATCGACTGCCGCCTCAGCATTAGTGCCAAACGGTTTTACTACGTGGGAGTAACTATACCGCCACATAAAAAAAGTCTGGCTGTGTGGAATGACAAGCCATCTTATCGCAAGGACACACCGACGAGAGGAGGGCAAAGAGGCTTCGTCTTGCCACCAACAAGCGGTATACTAGCAGAGCAGAACCAATCTCTCACTACGGAGAACTAACCCAACAGATCTAGCGAAAGGCAACGCGGAAAAAAATTAGAAGAGAAAAAAAATTAGTGCTATCTATAAGCGGTCCACATCGAGTGACGCTTGGACTTAGCCCCTGAGCCGGCAAAAGAACCACCTTCGTTGCGGGCCATGGAATTGCAACCACTTCGCTTGCCAGGCAAGCGAGCCGCAATGTTCTCCCTGAGCCGCTGCCGGAGATGTGTTTATGCAGAATAGCTACTGATCCGTGGGGAGACGTTTCTCTGTTTCCACGCCAAAACACACTTGTACAAGCATACTCGGCCCATGTCCGCCAAGGATCCTCAGAACGGCTTAGAACAATGTGATGGATCCGTTTCTTAGAGCGGGCTACATGGGGGCGCACTCCTAGACAAGGCAATACCATACAGTATACATACAAAGGAAAGGATTCATCACACATCGAGACGTGTGTCCAGGTATCGGCTGCCGTACCATTGCTTTGCGCGGCTGTGGAGCCTCCTCTGCGCTCTGCAGCCCACCACGGATTTGTGACGACTCAAGCGTTGCCCTCTTGAGTCTTCGGCAGAGTCGAACACACACTGTTGTGTGTTCTGAAGAGGAAAATTGCCGAATGGCACCGAATTACAAAGGAGACATGTCAAATAAGAACTTTTTGATTTGCTGCCGATCCCATTTTTAAGCTTATTAAATGAAGAATGCATATGATGGACACGTCTTTTACAAAGCCGTTGCTATATATGCATGGTATTAGTAAAAATGGCTAATAAGACGAAACCCACATTGCAGTCACAGCAACAGTGTAACGCCTCACGGAGAATACCCAGAATGTACAAGTACTGCTTCTGAACGCATAGACAGACCGAGGCTCCTAGTGCGCTGCCCTCGTGCAACTACCACTTGCTACTAGCCATTGGGGAAATCCATTTTCCGGAGTATTAATGCAAATGGAACGATTTTTCTCTTTTCCTCTTTTTTTCCCTCTTTCGACAAAGCACAAGCTTTTGACTAGGGAAGAAGGGGGGTTAGAAAGGGGTGGCGTCGCTTAAAGAAGAAGCGGCACCTCCTGAGGAGACGCTTCGTCCTCCACACGACACGCGCGTTCAATTGCCGACGGGGTTTTTTGCTGGACAACTATTGGCAATTGCCCAGGAACTAATTGCTCGGCGTTTCTAGAAAGATGGCGTTTTGGGGATTTGCCATCGTGGATTACTACTGACTTACAAGTCTATACACCGTATTAACAACTGTAAAGACGGTGAACAATGTACGGCGAACGATAGGGTTGTGTTGTCGTTATCTCTTATCGTTGAACACTCTTTCAGGAACAGTAATATCAACCTTGATGGGTCTCATAATTAATGATCGGCGGTTATCATACAGGTAAGCCGAGCATGAGCATGTCTTTACACCGCAAGAAGCCGTAAGCACGCAAAAACAACAAGTAGAATCAAATATTGAATATTCTTTGTATTCTCTCTAATTTATCTCTCTCTCTCTAGAGCACTTTTACTTTATTCTTTCTTTCGTAGCAAAATAAAAAACTTGGAAGAGCAGAATCCTTGCTGCTCAAGTTTAGGCCTCCACATTTTCAAAGAAGAAAGTAGGTTGACCAGGGATTGCATTCTCGGCAACAGGGACTGATATTTCCACCTCCTTACCGTCCTCCAGTCTAACACCCTTCTTACCGCCTTCCTCAACCACCAGGATCTCGGCCACTGACAGACCTGACGTTCGCTTCAGGCCAGGCACCATCTGGATCAAGGTCTCCTTCTCATCGAAAGCCAGCTTCTGCTCCAGGACGACGCTGGCAGGCTCGCCGGCCTGCAAGCGCTTCTTCAGACCCTGAACAAAGGGCATGGCCTTCTTCATCTCACCCATCTTGCCAATCTTGCCGTTCAGGGCCTTATCGTCGACGGACTTGGTCTCGGAGTTCCACATCTCCTTCAGCAGATCAATGTACTTAGCTTGCCAAGTTGGGAACTTGGCAGCCATGTAAATGGTCAGCTTCTTGGGTCTCTTGGGGTCAAAGGAAACTTCCTTGCCCTTAGCCTTCTTCTTCAGCTGCTGGCCCTCGGCAGAGTTAATGTTCGAAGCGGTGCTTCGGACGTACTCTCGCTTAGCTGACAGGGCAGCGTCGACAGCCGGCACTTCAGGGAATCTGGCATTGTGGATAGTGGAGTCCTTCTTTAAGACTTCCAACCAGATGTACTCAGACCAGTGAGGGGCGATAACAGCCATCAGCAGGGCTTGCAGCTCAATGTATCGGAATACCAGGTCCTTGTGCATCTTGATACCGCCGGCAGCACAAGCCTCGCGGTAAAAGTCACGAGCACTAGTCAGCTCATACAGAGAGGCCTTCAGGGCCAGCTTGTAGTTGGTCAAGCCGTACTGCTCGATGGCCTCCCTGGCGCACGCATTCAGCTCGTTGTTGAACAAGCCGTCTTGGAAGTTGTTGATCTCGCCGGTTCGCAGCTCGTTCTGATCCTTGACCATCTCCTCGATCCACTCGCGCAGGGTGAATAGACGCAGAATGTTGTTGTCGGCAACATCTTCCTCGAAGTTGGCATCACTGACACCATCACCGGCATCAGCCAGAGCAATACGAGAAGCATCAGCGCCGTATTTCTCCACCATTTCTTTCAAAGTCATGAAGTTACCAGTGCTCTTGGCCATCTTTTCGCCGTTCAGCATCAGGTGACCGTTGGCTCGGACACCACGAGGCCAGTACTCCGGTGGGAAAATAGCCAAGTGGATGTACAGGAAGAAGGTCAAGTGGTTGGGGATCAGGTCCTTTCCTGAACTACGCAGATCCAGAGGGTAGAAGTACTCGAATTCTCGTCGCATGCTCTCCAAAGTCTCTCGGGGGATGCCAGAGCTAGAGATAACATCATCTGTGATATCGCGACGGCAGAAAATGGCGTCCCAGACCTCGTCAGTCATCTGCTCAGCTCCAATGTTGCCAAGACCCTTGGTGCGGCCGAACAAGTCCTTGTGCAGGAAATGGGCAACGGTATAGTAAGCCATGTAGATGGTCGAATCACTCAAACTCTCAACCAGGAATTGCTTGTCCCAAGGCAGTTTTGATCCCAGACCGAATGATCGAGCACAAGCCCACTGGTTCAGCCAGTTCAACACACCCTCAAAGCCGTTCTTGGTCTCAGGCGCCCAAGTCTCCAGGCCCTTTCCGTCGACGTTGTCAACCCACTTCAGAGCAGTCTCCCTCCAGGACTGCTCACCATAGTCCAGATACCACTGGTCCATCAGTGAGACGATACAGTCATCGCCAGATCGGCTGACAACCTTGCGCTCAGGTTCTGAGTAGGCGAAAGCCTCGCCGGCCTCAATCAACTGAGCCCTAACCTTGGGCTTGGCCGTCTCGACCTTCTCGCCCTTGAAATCGCCAACCTTGACAATGCCCTGGTAGAAACCTTCCTTGTATGCCAATTCTTTGGCCTCTTCCAGCTGCTTGGTATCCTTGGGAGAAGCAATCTTCAGCTTCTTGACCAGGAAGGGCGCACACAGATCTCCGTAGGATGGTGTTTCAATGATGGGGAAAATCTCCAGCTCGGCCCACTCCTTCTTGATTCCGTAGTAATCAGCCTTCTTTGCCAGCTCAGTCACGGTGGCGAAATCATCAGGGCTGTCTGATGGAACAGAGGTGACGACACCGGTACCCTTAGTGGGCAGGACGGTTTCCATGGGCAGGACCCTGACTCCCTCCTTGTGCAGCGACAGAGGGGCGTTGACCAGAGTTCCAACAATATCAGAGCCCACAAGGTCAGCAGCCTTCTCGATGGAGCCTTCCTTGGCGAAAATGCCCTGGTAAGCCATGTTACGAGCAGCTCTCTCAGTGATGACGAAGTAGTTGTTGTCATCAACCTTGAACAGGCCGTAGTTCAACTTGGGGCCGACGAAACAGCAGGTTTGTCCGTACATGGTCTCGGGTCTCAGAGTAGCAGGAACCAAGAAGACGTTGGCGCCCTCAGGAATCTTGCCCTTTATGGCCTCGGCAGCCTTGGGTGCCCACTCCAAAACCTTCAGCTTCAGAGCAGTGTATTCCTGAGGGTTAACAGCTTCACCCTCAGAACGGTCGTGGTCCATACACGGCTGGCCATCCTTGATAGAGTAGATTGTATATCGCTTGCCAAACTTGATCTTGTTCAGCTCCTTCAGGCGGTTCATCTGCCATCGAATGAAGGCGTCGTAGTAGGGGTTAGCGTCGGTTGTGACGAATGATCGTCGCCAGTCGATTCTTGAGCCGAAGCTTGTTAAATCCCGGATGGCCAAGGGAGGAAAGTACTTCAGCCAGTACTGAGAATCAGCAAACAGGTGAATATCCTTGGTAGGAATTCCAATGGCCTGCATGATCTGGAACTGATACTTCATCTTGACAGTCTTGGCATTGGCCTTGCTCTTGTTGGTGGTGAACTTGGTAACATCCTCCTTGGTCTGCTTGGCAGCAGGCTTTGGCTGCTCCTCGACAACAGCCTCTTCCTCCTTGTAGCCAGAGAAGTCCGTGCCGAACAGCTTAATCTCGTTGACCAACTTATCGGCGCAAGCCTTGATAGGCATGCCAGTGCAGTGGAAACCCATGGGGAACAGCGCACGCTTGCCCTGCATTCTCGCCGTACCTGCGGCAAACTCGACCTTGGTGGCCGAGAAGGTGTGACCGGCGTGGAGAGTACCGTTCATGTAAGGATAAGCCATGGTTCCAAAGAATTTGGGTTGTTGTTCTCGCAGCTCGGCCGGAGAGATAGAGTGGAAGGGCACTTCAGCCGTCGTCGGGGCATTCGTCTCGAAAACGCCGTCTTCGGCCCATTTCTTCTGATACTTCTTCTCGACAACAATCAGAGTATCGCGCTTCTCAGTCTGGTAATGGTCAGTAGATGCGATCAATAGGAAAATATGGGTATTATATAACCACGTACTCCTTTCAATTCCTTGGTCTTAGAGACTGCCAGGCCCTCCATGGCCTTTGATACAGCAGCCGTCGCCATATTGAAATTCGTCTTGGTCGCAAGATGAAAAATCGGAGTGTTCTTGGGGTGGAAAGAATCGCCTCGGGAGGATTGGCCGTCTTTATATGTCTTCCCGTAGCTCTGCCCCCTTTTTTGACTCACTCGCACAGAGAAGATAGGATCTTGTATTTTCTCCGTGGGTTTGACTCACTTGCAGCAAGTAGGAACTTTTGGCGGGGGTTCAGATTCGGAGGGGTGAAAAAGGGCCTACCGCGGGGCAACTTTTTTTCTAGCAGGAACTGTGGCGCTGTCGTGAGGCGGTGCAGTGGCTGACCCCGGCTTCTGTAGGCATTTGACTGTAGTATCTACGCAGCTTTTGCTAGCTCCAAAAACAGCGTCATTCAATACTCTGATATCTCAATCATCTCCGATATTGCTGGCGAAAAGAGTCATCTTTGCTCAAGCATATCGTTTGACAATGTTTCCAACTCTCATCAGACGATTAGCTCAATCAGCGAAAGAGCCTTTACCTAAACAAATTCCGTTGACTCTCGCGAATAATCCTTTCAAGGCTCGAAAAGTGTGGCCACCTGACTTCAAAGACTTGACTCATCAGCAACAACTCCGATTTGAAAAGAAGTACAAGCGTCGCGTCGCTCTCGCAAGTCGATCTCCAAGATGGGATAAGGGCGTCAAGTATGCGCAGCTTGCTACAATGGCTGGTCAGTTTGTGTTTTGCACTCAATGAGTATTTGGTAAATACGCCCAGTGCTAACTCTGTAGACAGCGGCGATGGTATGGCTTGTCTTCTACTCTGAGTTTGAGTGGTGGGGACAAAAGTATAAGCCATCAGAAGAGGTTTGTCATAATTTTAATATGCACAGTCATATTCAGTTCACTTACACGAATCCTTAGCTACGGAAACACGCCATCAATCTCTTCGGCGTGCTGGATCCCGAAAAGCGATATGAGCGCCGAAAAGATGCGCCGGAAGTAAACCCGTCAAAAGGCTCAGATTCAAAATGAATTGTAGGATAAGATATCTGCCACTGTGTGTGTGTAATATAGGATTTGTATATATCTAAGGCGTTTTGGCGTGATACCCATATCGGGCAAGGAAAAGACGAAGAAATGTATGCATATGCTGATTATAGTTCTATCCGACCCATCTCTTATACTCAGCTCAAGGCCGCAATGTCATTATTATACCCTTCCTGTCCATGCAAAGTTACCTCCAAGGCCCATTCCTGATCCAATAGTGCTTCGTCCCTCATTTACTGGTCGTTTAGCGACTGTTCCCTGGGCTCTGACGCCAGAAACTATACGATCGAGACTCGTCTCTATCACCACCCCTCCTATAATCATTTCCGATAAGGTCGCATGTAGCGTTTCGAAGTTGAAGATGAGATCAAGCTCGCAGACATTCTCAAATAGTTTGTCGAGCGCCTCGACATACACCTGTATTAAGTCGATCAACGCAAGGGGGGATTCTGTGGCGGTAGAGATGATGATGAAGTAGAGAGTAGCGTAATTGCGATATGTCACCAACGATGGGACATCATTCTGCTCTTCAGTCGAGCTGTGTGATGTGCTGGAGGCGGCGAGGAGAGGAGGTAGAGGCAGGAAGTTGCAAGAACCCGACGGTCGATTCGACACGAGTGTGAATATCTCCGAGATCAGGCGCTGCTGAATGCTGGTGTCCTGTGATAAGGCGATGCTGAGTCAGTGGTTCGTCTTGGGCTTTGCATGAGTGATGAGGTCGCAACGCACCAGCTGGGTATAGAACTTGGTAAGCCGAGGCTGACCCTGGCCATTAAAGACCAAAAATGCGTTAATCATGGCCGCGGAACGAGTCTCATCATCCCCCAGAGACTTGGTTGGCGAGAGGATGATGGAAGAGCGTGCTTGGTGGGGCCGATACAGGTGACGGCGTTCTGCGAGCTCCAAGTGACGTTGCCGAGAGGAAGTGACTAAGCAAAAAGAACCTAGCTATACTTAGTAGACCATCAAAAGAAATAGGGCATCAAGGTATCTCTAAGTCCTGGCCGCAGAGCAGATGCCGAGCCCCAAGTATGGGGTACATGCTATGACGAACCTTTTCAGCTTGTTCCAATTGGCTTCTTATCACCCAAAAGATCTTAGAGCTCAAAGCTTCTTCAGCAGCTCTCTCTTTTTTCCTCTCGCATATTCAGCCACACCTGCAAAGCAATTGACCAGCTAAGGCATTATTTAGATCCCACGACTCATTGCAACTTTCAAATCTCCGAATGCGCATTTGATACCTCGCTTCTTTGATCTAGAATCTGCCAAACCAGTGCCTTCTCTCACCCCACCAATATGGCATCATCAAGCATCTCAAGACAGGCCCCTCGCCTGCTCGGCCGAGCTATGCGCAATCCCAGGATGGTGACCTCAAGCTTCCGCGCTCTTCCCAGCTTCTGCCGCGCAGCCACTCCCTCAGTTTCTTCGCAGCGGCGGCAATTCTCGGCGCAAATGATGTTGCGCAAGGGCATCATGCCGGATACTTCCAATCCAGACAAGGCGCCAACCGGACATGAGGTCACGTTTGTTGCTGCTGAGCTCTCTGACGAGGAGTACCACCTCCTCTCGAATGAGTACTTGAATGACCTCCTCGAGAAATTCGAAACTCTCCAGGACGATGGAGCTCCAGTTGATGTGGAATATTCAGTCAGTCACATCTTCCTTCTCCACGACTAACTCTTGCCCAATCAGCACTTGCTAACCGTTTATCGATATAAAGTCTGGCGTCATGACCATTACCGTAGCCAACAAGGGCACTTACGTTATCAACAAGCAGCCCCCCAACAAGCAGATCTGGCTCTCATCGCCTCTGTCCGGCCCCAAAAGATACGACTTCTGCGTTGCCAGCGAGGGGCAGGGAGATAAGGAGGGTACGGCATTGGGAACATGGATATACTCACGAGATGGATCGAGCCTGGACGACCTTATACACCAGGAGATTGAAGTGGACTTGTGAGAAAGAATCCACTAGGTACTAAGCTAGGGATAGCGGAGGGCATGGAGTTAACAAGGCATATGGGACAGAGAATGCGACAATAGAGGCTGGTCAGCGATAAAGAAGGGGAGCAAATGATCTTTTCCACTCTGTAATACTAAATAAAGGCAAAATATTTATGGCCTAGCGGCTTTTTTAATTTTCATTAATTGACCAAGTAGAATTCGCTGGTTCATGTGTTATTTGGCTCATGTGTTATCTCATGACCATCAGCCTTCTTTCCTGTCTCTCAAAGAAGGACTCTACACTCCCAATGCTGCTCATCGTAAGCAAAGCCCCATGCTCTTATTGAGCATCGCAACAGTCATATTATAATGCTGCATCGCATCTTCACGTAGTTGTCTCGCTTCAGGCCTATAATCTCATTAGCATCAACTCTCATCCATCTCAAGATCCCACCATATGAACCCGTCTCTCCACCTTCAAACTCCAAAGCTAAGGAAAAAATCAAATAGCTCAAAGTGAAATGAAATGAAGACTGCCAAAACTCACTTCATCTTCGTATCATTCAAAGCCCTCTTCCAAGCCCTCGTCCCCCACGCCCGATCCAGCCGCACCTTGATCAAATTCTTCAAAATCTTATGCTCCAGGCCCCTCTCCTTGGCCGCCGCCTCCAAGAACCACACCGTCCTCTTCACGCCCTCCTGATCCAGAGCCGCATTGCGCTCTCGGAACGCCGCCCGGAGCTGGTCCCGCGCCACGTATCGCGCCGGTGCCGAGTACTGCACGGCGCGGAGGAGACCCCGGTAGAGGTGCCGGTAAGCGTGGGTTATATCTAGCCTGGAGGCTGCTGCGGTTGTCATGACGTGTTTATTGATTGTTTAATATTTCCAGTCTTCATGGCTCATTTTTATGGGGCCTGATATGAAGAGCTTGGAGGTGTATAAAAAATGGTATATGGACTGCATGATCCGATACTAGGATTGATAAAATTGGGCGCCATACAATATTTCACACTGTGTATTTTCAACGCTTCCTGCACGGAGCACATTAAAGACTGTTTTCTGACACCACTTAATGCTGCGCGTCTTATTCATTCACAAGACAAAGATATCTTCAAAAAGAAGCAATCGCTCAGATACTGCTTAGAATATCGCTGTTACGAATTATTCATCAAATAATACTAATAGCCTTTTGCACCAAGAACAGTATAGTTTTAGTACAGCAGCCGCTGAAGCCACCTCTTGTCTAAACAGCTCTCGAAACCTTTTCGAATGGGCTTAAAAGATTACCCTTCATTTTGCAAACTATCATGCTTGTTTCTCTCTTCCTCAAACAGGTGCAATCTATGCAGCTTATGTCCATCTTATATACCAAAACCAGCCATCTTATGCTGGCAAGTAGTCTAGGCCCGAGTTCTGTACCTAATAGAACGACAAGCATGGCAACCATGCTTCGCTCCGCTGTCTATGTGCCCAAGAAAAAATGCAAATGAAAAGAAAAAGATCTATAGAGGTACTCCAAGAAAAATGAATGGGGCGACCCCACGTTAATTGTCATTGCGACCCTCGTCTTCTTGGCCGATTTGAGTATATCGCCCTTGGCCACTGCTCGGACTGCCTGAACGGCCGCGAACGACTCTTGATAGCCATCCACTGATACTTCGGTCTTCGCCGCCACCTGGGGCGCTAGGTTTGCTATCATTTTCATCGGGAGGGTCAAGAGTGAGCCCTGGGATGGGAGTAGTTGAGCGGAATGGCGTACGGCCAGATCCAATGGGCGATCCACCCCGGATGAGTGACCCAGTTTCTGCATGGATAGATGGCGTAGCTACAGTGCTGGCATCCCCAAATATCGAGTCCATCTCTTCGAGACGGACACCACAAGTTTCTGGGTAAACAAAGTAAACTAAATAAATAGAATTAGCAATCAGCTAGGACCATAAGGAAGGGCATGAAATAAATTAACAACACAAGTGACTTACCAATTACAAAACTAGCAACGCAAAAGAAGGCGTGAACGAGATACAAGCGCCATTTGATCCACTCTTGCAAAATTGGTGTCATTTCTCCAACGAGCCAGTTGAAGGCCCAGTTCGTAGCAGTCGACAAGCTGGCACCCTTGGAGCGAATGCTGAGAGGTAGGATTTCAGGAGGGTAGAGCCAGGGAATCGGGCCCCATGAGTAGCCAAAGGCAGCATTGTATATCATGACAAACAGAACGACCAACCTAGGAGTCCACTTGATATCAAGATAAAGGAAGTAGGAGATGAGAGACAGGGAGATGGCCATGAACACGGCACCAGTGAGAAGAATCATTCGTCGACCCCATCGATCCACAAGATACCAGGGAGGGATGGTAGAAAGGAAGTAAGTGATGCCATTAAAGCCAGTCATGAGAACGGCATCGTGGCCAACCCAGCCGGCAGATTCAAAGACGTATGGGGCGTAGTAGGAGATGACATTGATTCCGTTGAGCTGCGCAAGGGCCTGTGCAGACATTGCGATGAAAACTCGAGTGCGATACCGGCGGAACATGTCAGTATACGATCGCTCACCCTCTTGGCGCTGGAGAAGGACATCCATTTTGATCTCGCGATACTCGTCGCGCGCCTTGGCATTATGAATATCTCCGCCACCATAAAGGTTAGCAATGACGACCATGCCTTCTTCATCGTGATCATTGTCCAGGAGCCATCTAAAGATTATACCGGTTAGTATCTCATGGATATGCATGCACAGGGTTTAGTGGCTCCATACCTGGGTGATTCTACAATAATCAAGCTTCCCAATCCCAAAAGAGCTCCCATGATACATTGCATCATGAGAGGAATACGCCATGACAAGTTACTCTCGATAAATCCACAGCCGTAGTCAACCCATACGGAAGTCGTGTATCCGATGATATTGCCAGAAAACTCTATACAGGCAAGTTTACCGCGGTTGTGAGGTGGAGAAATCTCGGACTGGTAGACAGGCACAATGGTGGAAAGCATGCCGACGCCAAACCCAGCGATGATTCGCCCAACCATCATCATCGCCATGGATGTGGCGAGCGTCTGCAACGCTCCTCCGATGAAGAAAATGCAGGAACCATACAGGATAGTTCGTCGCCGGCCGATGATGTCACCAACACGGCCAACAATAAGAGATGAAATAAAGGCTCCTATTTCGAGAATCGCAACCATTGTCCCGACCTCGGCTTTCGACGGGTGGTTGAAGTAGTCGATGAAATATGGGCCACTTGGAGAGTGCATATTAGTTATGAGCACCAATTTGCTGCAAAGTATATTGGAGAATGGAAACTTACGTGATGATGCCCGACATGACACCTTGATCATATCCAAAAAGAAAAACGCCTAGTGAGACGAATATACTTGTAAAATACCTATTGCGAAAAAAAAAATGTCAGAATAATCTAAACTCTCCTGTAAAGGCGTAGCTAAGACAAGGGATATAGATGAGGCGTACAGCAAGGCCTTGCCTGTAAGGCCATGGATAGAGCCTGAGGATCCCGCCATGATGGCGCCGATGCAGCGTTCTGCCCGATTTGGGCGTCGAGGACGGGCGTCTGGGGGCTCAATGGCCTCTTTGTCGATGCCGGGAGACGGCGAGAAGGAGTGGTTGCGCCGATGCGGTGATGGGTCGTGAATCCGGACCTTTTTGTTGTGCGACTTGTAGAGCGGGTTCAGCTGTCGGCGCTGGACTCCGGCGAGCAGCTCGTTCTCAATGTCTTCCGGGAGCTGGATGCGGACCGGGTCGTGCTCGTCGCCGAACTGGTCACCAATGTCGCCAGTGTCGGTCCAGGACGATGTCTCGGACTCGGACGACGGGCGAAGCTGATGAGGGGCGCCGTATCCCCTGGCAGATAGGAGGGACGCCGATGGTGAGTCTTGGTCGAAGTCTTGGTCAAGGTCGGAGCGTGATGGCAGCGTCCGAAGAGGGATGTTGGAAGGGAGGCGAGTTGACTTTTGAGGAGGAATGTTGGGTGGTTATGGGGCTGATCAGCAGCAGCACCCGCCTGCACTCTTGAATTTAAGACGCTGGGGTGGGCGCGACGAATCTCACAGGCAGAGAGAGAAGCAACCTCGCAGGGAGCAGATGAGGTTATTGTCGGTGGTCGGGTGACAAAGACAGCTTAGATCAGAGACAGAGCCTGCCTTGCTGGGGCCGAGTCAAGCGGCGTGAAACACCTTGGAAGACCTTGGCAGCTCGGCGCTGGGGAGACCGGCGGAGGTACAAGATCAGAGCAGCAGAGGTACAGCCAAAAAGGCGGCAGAGATTGAGGCGCGACAATGTCTCGGTGCATGTACAGCTCCGGTCCGGCGATGCGGCGATGCGTACAGGCTGGACGACGCAGATGACCCCAAGGCCGTGATCCACGAGCCTCACGATACGTCACTGGGGGGCCGTTTTAGGCCGGCTGGACGGGAGTAGTGCGGGTGGAGTTGCGAGCGAATGCACCACGATGGAGCGAAATGCGAGGGCGCTTCTGCAGAGGGAGGGGTGCCTTTCTGTTTAGGGAGCTGGCAGGACAAATTTTGGGCGAGCAAACAAGGGGCCTGGATTGGATGGTTGAAGAAGAAAAGGTCTTACTCTCAGTCTCAGCAGAGAGGGCGAGAGAGACAAGAAGGCAAGACGAAACAGGACCGAAGCTGGCCTAGCAAGACGAAGGCAGCGAAAAGGTGGAGATTAGAGGAAAGAGAGGGAAAACTTGGACGCAAAACCGTCAAATTGGTGGCGCGCGTGCGGTGTGGCGTGGGTTCGTGCCGAATAAGAGGCGATCAATTGGCAGGCAGATCACACGAAAAGAGCGAAAAACGAAGGACGGCGGGTGAGGTGTCGGCTAGAGGGGGAGCGTGAGATGTTGAAAGAGGAAGAAAGAATGGGAGGATGGAAAGCTGGAGGATGGACAGATCGCCAAGTCCAATTCAATGATTGCGCCTGGCGCAGGGAAGCCCGAGATGGCGACCTCCCTAATCTACAGCGCCTCGCACCCGTTAGATCCGCAGATAATGCGCCTCTCAGGGGATGCCGCGTCTCACCACTGCGCGCCGACGCCTGGGCTTGATATGCAGTCACTGTAAACACAGATAAACTACACGAATCTGCATTTCGAGATCTCGAAATTGAAACCTGCCATCCAAGAATCCAGATGCATGGAGATGCCAGCACGTAGCGCACATCTCTCTCAGCAATGATACGTTTCACAGCCAGCCTTCATCACCTGCCACCCTCCCGTCTCCTTATTTGCCCACGCTTCGTATTATTGGCGCTCCAGATATCATCCCGCCCCCAGTGATCGTCAGCACCTAACGGCGCCTGAGCCACGCCGGCCATCTGGGCAAGCAACTCACATGCAAACATTGAAATCTATGCAATCTCAGCTGTGGGGGGACCCCGACGTCAGACGACGGCTCTGGCCAAGGTTCCTGCGCAGATCTTCTTAGATTAGGCGGGCGAAGCGCTGTCCTCAGCAGGTTTGTAAGAACTCCGCATATCCTCAATAGCATCAGACTGCCCAATAGCAACGATTGCGGTAAAGTAGGCCAGTGCGGGGGGCACGAGAGACGGGCTCTATTCGGTTACAATAGTTCGATATGAAGTCGGCTCACTTTACTTCGGTTGCCGCTCGGTTTACTATAAGAGCTCCTAAGGTTTGCTACTCTAGACATCTGCTGTGGTAGCTATGAAAGGATGTCAAACGCATCCAGCACATGCGTGTACGTACATCTAAATCATGTCGTAAAACGCTCGCTTCGGGCCGCATAGTGGAATACCTCGAGCCCTTGTCTGTATAAATGTAGGTCCCGGTCCTAGCTTATTAGTGGAGGTCAAAACGCCGTAGCTCACGATCCCGACTCCGGGTCGGGCCCGAATCACGATCCCGGAAGAGATCCGGAACTGTTGGCTCTGGCAAATCGTCCACAGCAGCCATGGGCGTTTAAACAATAATAATAATAATAATAAATAACACACTCAGTAATTGTAATATGATATTTTCTCTTTCCATTTTTTTTTGTCCTTGAGGCGTTCCTATTCCACTCTTTTAACGAAACAAATGCTCACACATTGCTTGCAGACCATTGACGATAGCCGTCATGCCCTAGTGATAGCATTCCATGCCAAGTCCTTGTCCATCTCGCCAATGTCAAACTGGAAACATAATAATCCCCCATATCCCGGCCAAATAACAACAAGGTTATCGTACACTGCCATTTTGTTGGGGCGGTACTCTTGGGGAAGCCATAGCACCCGATCCTGCCCATGGAGAATCCACGTCTTGTCTCGGCTAATATCAAATCTGGATAACTTCAATTTATGATTTAGATCTTGACTCTCTCTTTTCAACGAGTCAAGCATCAATATTCTCAGATCAAGTTGATATAGCGCAGTATTTAATCCATGCCCTGTGTCATAAAAGTTGTCAAAGTGTTCAACAAGCGTGCCTGTATTTATGTCGAAAATGAGAATGGTACCATCACACAGCATCGCTCCAAGTCGAGTACTATCTAGCGAAAGTACCAGAATATTCTCATACTCCATGAATTGTGAGAGGGGGATGCATTGCAGAAGTGTATTTGTGATTAAATTCCAAATCCGAATGCTCTCGTAACCCAATTTAGCTGCTATGAGATCACTGCTTGGTGAAATTGCGAGTGGTGAAGGGAATTTATCGCCATCGATCTCGGTTTCCTGTAGGCACACGCCTGAATGGATATCCCAGATTTGAATCATGCCGTATGTCCCTGCTGCCAGTCGTTTGCCATCTGGGAAGAAAGTCAGGGAGTAATAGTCGACGCCCAGGTGGCCAATCTGCTTTATCAGTGCCCCAGTTACTGGATCTCGAGTTGCAATGAATCTATCAGAACCTGATATCATTGCGAGCTGTCTGCCGTTTGCCGAAAACAGCACAGTGTGGACTTGTTCATTATATGTTTTGCGCGTGTGTAGGGAAGTGCTGGTGGCTGTATCCCAAATATGTATTTCTTTCTGCTCCCATGCCTCAGCTAACAATGTACAATCCGGAGAGCTTGCCGTTAGTTCAGCTGTTATGTATTTGTTCTCGTCAAGCTTCAGCTGTGTCAAACATGATCCCGTAGTGGAATCCCAAATTTTAGCTATTCTATTATACAAGTCGGATTTTGACATTGATGTTACGGATAAGAGCTTGGTACGGTCTTTCGAAAACTTCAAAAAGTCAGTGCTTAGTGATATATCACCCAGTATTTGAAGGCATACGCCGGTGAAACAATCGAAAATTCGAATCTTGATATTGATACCTCCCATTGCCACCCATGAGGCGTCCGCCGAAAATGTTGCAAACTCGACGAATGCATCTTTCTTGAGGCTGATAGAAGTCAAATGCCTATGTGTCGTCAAATTTTGTATATATATCGTTCCGTCCCTTGCTGTTAATAACGCGAGCTGTGTACCATCGGGCGCAAAAGCAGTGCTATGACAAGAAAAGGTATCAAGGGTGTGCGTATACAGCTGCATGCCTGTGTTTGGGTCCCAGCAGTAAACCTCATAGTTTCTCGGTGAATAACCGCTCATAGCTATCTGCGTGCAATTGGGCGAAAACTCTAAGCCCTGCACATTTCGAATAGGTGTCTCAAACGTGTGTAGACTAGTTAACGTTGTCAAATCCCAGATTTGAATCTTTTTAGATGATCCAGAGGCCAAATACTTGCTGTCGGATGAATAGACTACCTTGCAAACTTCTTTATCGTCACTCACGAATGTATGTAAGCACGCTCCTGTGTCTAGATCCCAGAGCTTTCCTGTCGCATCAATTGACCAAGACACTAAATGCGCCCCGTCTGGTGAAAACGCCAAAACTCTGACCAGTTCCTTATGAACTTCAAAGGGTTGGAAGTATGCAGTCCAGTCATATAACATCTCTGGTTGTGTAGCAACCCATTTTGGCCCTTCAGTCTCCTCATACGTCTGCCTTACTATGCTGGAGACTGGGCTTAAAAAAAGTGCAGCGCTGTAGACTTGTAGGGGCGCCAGCTCTATTCCAGCCTTGAGAGTGAAAATAAACCGGTACAGATCTTTAACAAAGTTACAAAATTTACCTCCGTCATCTTTAATCTAGTAATCAGTTAACCTCAAGTCTACCTTGTGGAAGAAAGGGGAGCACTTACTAATTTCTTTAAGATGCTAACAGTCCGTATAGCATCCGACATCCTTTCCATTAAGCTAAGAGCTTCTAACCAATTTAATAGTTTACTCTTCAGAAAGTGGTGTATAATTTTATCATCTTGTAAAAGGAACTCGTATTTTTCTCTGTCCACACCAATGACGGCTTTCAGATGGTCTACCCAAAAGACACAGGAGTAGCGCACGTGTCTCAGAACATCCTGACCTTGGCTCTGTGTATGCTCTTTGATAAGAGTACCAGTATGGGGAAGCCTATACATGTTTCGATGTAAGGTCGAAGATAAAATTTCCAACGATTTGCAAAGAACCGCATAATGCTGGCTCGCAGGCTCTGGGACGAGCTTCTTGTCCTTAAGCAAGAAATCCTTGGCAGACTGATGAACAAACAGTATCACGCCTTCTCTCACAATCAAGAAAGACCCACACGCCACAACTAGTTCCTCAAGGTCTTCATCGTTGAGATTGTTCGGCATGTCCAGGATAGATGCTAGTTCCACCAAAGATATGGGCCTATAAACAATAGCAACCAGGTTAAGAATTCTTTCGCAAATATCAGAGTCTTCTGATCCGCGAATCTGATTCATCATCCTGTCGTAAAGTGGGCCAAGCTGAGGAGGGAATTCGGCCATCTTCTTCAATACGTGCCGCTTGCGCACTGCCAACTTCATTAATTCTTTGCAGACTAAAGCCACCCATAAGAACGTCCCTCTCGCATTCTCGGTCAAATATTCTCGAACTATTCGCACTGCCTCATTGTCTAGCCCTACACGTTTTTTCAGATGGGTCGTTTTATAATTGATATAAAATCGAACAGCTTCAGACACTGAATCTTCGTTTAGCTCAAGGGATAATCTGGCCGTTTGTGGGATTGTGCTAAATTGCACCTCGATCTCCGTCCAGTTTCGGCTTGTCACAATCCATCTACCGCGATAATTGGCTGAATTCAAAACAATTAGATCTATGAGTTGCTCCCGATCCGCCAGACATTCGTCAAGCGCATCGATCATAAACACCTGATCAGCCAAGCCAGGGTCATCCAGAAGCTTGTTAAACATTTGAGACAATGCGATCCACGCATTAGCATCCTGAAATAAAGATGCTCCTGCCTGGTCATACTTCTCTTGAATATAGGGGAGAAGGTGTCTATTCTTATCAGCCAGTAGATATATCAGGCCGCGCAGAACAGATTTGGCGTTGTTAAGTCGTGGATCGGTGGCCTGGCAAAAGACAAAATAGGGACTAGTTGTCTGACTTTGCAATTTGTCGATAATTCCACACATTAGCATCGTCTTGCCTTTGCCAGGATCACCTTTAATCCACAACAGCCGGCTATCTGAGTCATTTTGCCAATTAATAAAGTCATCGTGCGTTATAATCCAGTCGTAGGCGCCTTCCAGTAAGCCTCCATTAGTTTCTTCAATTCGGCACTTATCATCACGAGGATCAGTGACGCGCAGATCTTTCAGACATTACTCTTCTTCTTTAGTGAGAATATAGTCTTGAACCATCGACCGGATGCTTTTCATCTCGCTTCGCAGAACGCGGCTGACGGAATCAATCTCACCGAGTTTCTTTTTAATTTCGGAAGCGTTAAACAGATTCAAGTCTTCTTGGACAGTTGTTTCGGCATTTCGAATCTCATCCAGTCGGCCAACCCAGTCATCAGCCTTAATCATATCTCGCCAGATCGTCGGTCCATGTAGACGATAGTGGCGACAAACACTTTTCATTTGATAGAGTAATAGCTTCTGATACAAATCAACGATATGCTTCTCTGCTCGATTCCGCAGTGTACTTGGCGCGGGCTCGTTTTGGATGTCGTTGAAAAATATGTCCACAAGATGCCAGTACCAGTCCATCCTGGATATAACATATATTATGCCTTCATGATGAGCTTTGGCTTCTTGAGCGGAATTTGAGAGCATCTTCAATATTGTCAGCGACATCTCAAATTAAAAGCTTGTCAAGAGGTAGATCTACTTCGAGGGCAAAACAGACGCCAGTCCACGCAACGGCAGCTTCTGGAACGGTGCGAACGGCCTGGCTCATGGCAATATTGACCGCTGTTAAACCCCCGCCAAGTGTCTGCCTTTTTACAGCCTTCTTTTTGGTTCGCTTCATGACCACATCCATGACTGTTTGCATTTGCTTCCATCTTTCGTCATACGCCGTTTCGATTCGGTTCTCCAGAAGCGCAGATTCAGATTCAGATGACACATGTTGATCGCTTGTGAGTTCTTGAGAGAGTATTTTCTCATAACACTCTACGACTTCTGCGTTGCTTGATTTAAGCTGCTCATATGCTTCGTTCCATAGCCGTTCTTGAAGCTGACGAGGTACAATATTGGAACTGGAGGCCGGCGCAGGCTGCGAGTCAGGTTTGAGATGGGGCTCGGAATCTTGTATGGGTACATTTACATTGGGCACGGGCTGTAAATCCGATTGAATCTGTGCATCGTCCTTCGGTTGTGGCTTCAACAGCTTTTCTTTTCCTTTTTTCAGGATCCGCCTCATGGTACTCTGGTCAGCGTATTGCGAGTTAAGATAGTGAGATACTACCACAGGCGTCAAAAGATGATGCGGAGGCTGTGTTCTATTGGGCTTCTGCATTGGGGTCATGCAGGCCCTAGATCGGATTATACGCAACTCAATTCGCCATTATAGATATGTGCACTCTTTCACGGAGCTACTTATATGGACATGAAAAATTTATATAACCAGGATTTGACACGTTTCATACCTGTTGCTAGCATTTCTATCTTTGTTCAGCCATTTTAGATACATGCAGTTCCATCTTCGAGCGAAGATAGAGTCTGAAGCATTCAATGTATGTGTTCGGAGTACATAGAGAGGGATTACCCACCCAGCAGGTCCAATTAGGCTACCCTGCAATTATCTACGAGATTGAATGCACACGTTACAAATTACTCTAGATTTCAAAAAAATAAAGGTCAGCGGTAGAAATAAGTTTTATTTTTTAATAGTGATAGCTGTTGTGATGATTTTTGTGAGAATAATAGAATGTGTAGAGCTCGGTGATCCATATTTCTCCATTGTATCTTGCTTGATTTGATCTATCAAATCGCAAGTTTTAGCCAGCTCTTGTTTTGTGCATGATATGGGGGCAACCTTCATAGTCATCAAATCGACGCAATTCTAACACGTGATCCGCTACCCCAGGTGCTCAACGCCTGGTACATCTTCCGTAGTATAGTGGTCAGTATGCAAGCTTGTCACGCTTGAGACCCGGGTTCAATTCCCGGCGGGAGAGATCCGCCACACCTCATTAGAGGTGCTTCTTTTTTGCACTTTTTCTTCTTTTTCGCTTTTTTTTTTTTTTTTTTTTTTTTTTTTCATCTGACAGATTTGATTGAGCTATGAGCGTTTTCATTATTATACACAGCCAGTAGATATACTTGTCAGCAGCAAGTTCAGTTCGCTTCAGCCTGGTGCAGCGAGTAGGTAGATTCTTAATCTACATATCGTTGCGTTCGAACAACGAATCCAGCCTATGACATTGCTCATAAAAGTGGATCTCGACTGCTCTCGTAGCTCAGTTGGTTAGAGCTTCGTACTAATACTTCAGCTTCTGTTGAAATCTTGGTAATGCGGAGGCCGCAGGTTCAAGCCCTGCCGAGAGCAAGCCTATTCTTTTTGTTGGGACTGGCTTTTGCTTTTTTGCATGCCGAGATATCTAGACAGATCACATACATGCGTCACGTCTGGGAAAACAAGGTTTTCAACACTCTCTACAAAGTACCCAGAAAAACGGAATATGTATTCCGGATGGCGTCGTAACATGCATGCATGGCTAGCAATCAGTGTGATACCAGCTTCCTTCTGCATACGACCTGGCAAACTCCGATGCTGGGTCGATGAGATGAGATGAGATGGGCCCTACGAAAATATTTTCACGGTGGATCAGGCTCGTCTGTTTGCTACAGGGCAAAATTGCCTTGTTAATGCTAGGGAGCGAAGCAGGGCAGCATCCCTCCCTCTGTTGGTGATGTCGGACTTGTCTGTGCTCCGCCAGCGTACCGATAGCTTGCATGTCAATATTTCGCGTGCTGGCAGCGGTTGTTGGAAACGCGTAAAACAAACTAGGTGATTGTTCCGATGATCGTAGTGCCGGTCATCGATCAAGCGCGAGTGACACGGAAGCGAGAGCGCAATTTTAAAAAATCAAGGCCGCCAGCCTTCTTCCTTGTCGGACGGGAGAGACCCGCTCATATTTTGAAGTAATTTAACCGTAACACAAGACTCACACTAATAAACCTCTTGGCTGCTTCTCATAGGGTGGAGTTTAAGGGCACTTTTACTTGCGCAGCGTATCGGAGGGCGCCTTTGCATGTTGGTAGGCGGCTGTTATAATATTTGATTCCTGGTATATCCGTGTATGCAGCGCAGACGATGCTGCCTCGCTCAATTTAAATATAAAGTGCTTATACGAGAACAGAGCACACATCACATGCGCAGGCTGTGATTCAGATAGGTTGCCATTTTTAGATATATAGAATCTCTGCAGAGCCGCCATTTATGGTGCAGCTCCGGATGACGAGCTACGTTCAATGCATGTTAGTGCTAGCCTGGAGCTGCAGTGGATGCCGTGATGCGATGCGCATGAACATGCCCTGTGCTTTAGGCCTCGGATTTGAAAGATGACCGGGATTCTTTTATGTAGAATCTGACCACGGGGGAGTACTATAAAGAATGAGCGAGGATGCTCCAAAGTTTCCATTGGTTCGCTAGAGTGACCTGATTTTATTTTTAAATATGGAGAATGCTTCATGTGAGATAAAAAGAAACGAAAAAGAAGAGAAGCATGAAAGAAGGATACGAAGAAAACAAAAAGAAAGGTCAGTTTGCATGAGGATCATCTGCAAGATGCACACAATGCGTCGCAGCTACCTAAAGCAATGCAGCTGTTGGACCTTTGAGCCTTTTACGAGCCACACGCTGATATGCGGCGCCACGTAGCTAACCGATCTGCTACTGGGGATGTCTGAGGGCCGTATCGATTGGCTGCGCTACAGGTAGCATCAGCCATGCGAAGCCGCTTCGTTAGCAGATGCACGTATACGAGTAGTAGCAACAATTATAGAACTCTATAGCGCATCCTAAGGTGCTTACTGCATTCCTGTGGCAAATTTTTCTTCAGCTAGGTACTAGCAGTAGTCTTCAACATGATACTGGCTACTGGGCATTGCAATGTTAGTGCTGCATCCGTACTACTAGGTAATTAAATGGAAAAATTTTGTGTCATCGTACTGCTACTGTATTCCATACCAGTTGCTAGAAAAAGACATGAGACTAGCCAGGGTATACGAGCAAAGGTGATGTCGCAGCAACGGGTTTGTTCTATTTGTCTCAGTCATCGTCAGCTTTCCCAAACAGGGAGGTTCCCTGTCAAAGGCAGCCCAGCCACCAATCACGCGACGCACAGCTCTAGCGTGGGATCACCCGAGGCCCCACCCCGTCCACTCAGCGAGCCCGTTCCTGCTTTAGCTGCCAAGTTGGGCCCAGCAACGCCAGGACCTGGCCTAAAGGGCAGCCGCCAGGTGCGCTAGAGCGCTAGGCCAGTGCTAGGCCCCGGGGGCTTGACGGGGCTTTAGGGGAAGACAATGGTGGCTCGTTTAGCAGCGCGGCCCAACCACTCGCAATACAGGCTGTTATGAGCAGAGCCTTGGCGACCCAAAAGGTCCCTTGTAGGCCCTCACAGCGTTGCAACTGTTTCTGCTGTTTAGGCCATGCCGTGTCAAAGGTACCTGTGCATTGCGTGTATAGACAGCGCTTCTCCGCGGTACTGGTTACTCCGCAGCATCGGCCCAAGTATCGTCAAGCGCCCCCAGCGCTGCAGGTGCCTCGAACACCCCCATTTTTCCGCCATTGGAGTCTCCCTTGCCTACGGCAACGCCTAGAACTGCCCACGGCGTCCTCTTCTCCCACTCTCCTCCTCCACTGCAGCCAGAATAATCCACCAGGAAGCGAGAAGGCCTCGTCTCTGATCAGATTGGAGTGTCTGATCAAGGTATAGACGGCCAAGGGGCGACGCATTGAAACGCAGTTTATAGTCGAGCCACGACATCGCGCATATTACACCGCCGACGACAACTTTATTCCCCCCTTGGGCCACGAGTACTTGTCGAGCAATTTCACCACATTGCTGTCGCAACCACAGCACCGGGCCAGCGCAAACACGTCGACAGCCGATTTCGCTGCCTCGCGTATTCCTCCACGCTTCGATCCGACTGGGACGGACCCTAGTAGCGAAGGAAACGAACAAGACGAAATTCAAGAAACGAAAAGAGCCAGGGCCTGTGCCTCTTCTGCATCTCCGCCCTAACACGCACTCGACCAGCTTCTGCAGCTGCTTTTAGCGCCTCCTGCAACCAGACACCGACTTGCTGCATTCTGACGGTCGACCTTCACTCCCATCGCCATTCTCGTCAATTCTGCCGCCCCAATTGTGATTGCATCGCTGGATGCTGATCGCGTGCTGATCAAACTGCTAAGCATCCGCAGTCACAATGGGGTCCACGGCTTTTGGAAACTTTAATGTACGCCGTCGTCCAAACCACATCCCATTCCGCCTCACCTCCCGTGGTGCTGTGCAACGAGCTTAACTGACTGATTTTTGAAAATAGGACTTTTGCAAAGACTCGACTTTGCCGGTCTGCAATGTAAGTTATTGGAAGAAAGAGGAGACAATGACAAGCACAAACGGCAAATGATCTTCGAAACTAACTACTATATAGCTTTTATCTCAAAAATTCCACAACCAAACAGGTCCATGGGGAGGATGTGAGCTCAGAGGAATCTCGCTGAGCGGCGGCCGACACCTGGGTAACATTGGATCAATCATCCTGTGTGGCCTTGGTATTGTCATGGCAACGTTCTTGATTCTCAAGGCGGACAAGAAGAAAGCTGCCGTGGGTCGTCGGTATGTATTACCATACACAGAGCTTTCGGATACCACAGCTAACACGATACAATAGTGAGATTCAGCTGTTCCTCATCGGCTATATTCTTATTAGCATATGCGAGATTTTCTCCGTTGGCGAATTCCCCCTCAACAATACCGTGCGATTAGTACGTCTGCCTATCTCCCCCGAATTTGACTTTGGCCCATTCCTCCAGTTGCCATGATGTGGTTCACCATTTATTAACGCTTTCTTAATCTAGGCTTTTAGCGGCATCCACATTGGTGCCATTATCGCAACTACTTGGGTTCTCATGTTGAACGCTGTTGTTGGATACCAGTTGCTGGACGACGGAACCCCATTGTCTCTGGCTCTGTTGGCGATTTCCTCTGGCGCACTCTTCATTGGCACTGGTTATATTGCCCTCGATACAGGTTTCAGCTGGACTGGATTTTGGGACAGTAGCTACCAGCTCCCGAACCGTAACATCGCCCTCTACGTGTTATACCAGCTTATCCCGCTGATATTCCTCGTTGCCTTCTATGTTCTCGAGACTATCCTTGTGCTTCGAGTCCTGGGAGAGCTCCGCCCGATGATTTATTTGACCGGAGCAGCTCTACTTTTCGCCATTGGTCAAATTTTCAACTATGTCATCAGCAAGTACATCTGCGATGGGAGCAGCGGCAAGGTTGACGGAGCCCTCTTTGAAACGCTTTTCACGCTTCTGGCCGTCGGCATGATTTTTGTCTTCTGGTCAAGCATCACCGAGGACGACTGGCCTATGCCTGCAACAGAATCGTACACAGCCCCGGGCTATACTGCCAGTGCAGGATATGCCGGCCAGTCATATGCCGGCCAGTCTTACGCACAGGGCTACTCCTCTCAATCGTACAATACTCAGCCTTACAACTGAGATAATCTTGCAACATTTTGGGTTTCCTAAAACTTGGCGTTTATAGGCGGTCGCATTGATGGTTTCATTTTCTCTTTTGTTTTTTCTACTTCTCAACATATATACGCTTTTTTCCTCGACGAGTTTACGATGAGTCGAACGACGCGCTCACGCACCACATATGAAACTGCTAGAGTATAGTAGTTGTGATGGATTTCTCTTTTTCCTTGCTTCTTTTGGTCTGAGGGGGAGAGATGGTAGGATGGCCAGTCGCATTATGTTAGAGCCGAAGTTGATTTTGTTGGTGTCTCTTATCCTCATCTAGCGAGGTGTTTGAAGTTTCTTCGATAACAATGTTTTGCGTACTGGTGTGTCTTTGTTTCAGGACATGTTGTGAGTTGGAGAAAGTTTGTGGGAGGAAAAATATGAGTTTCTGGTTTCTAGGTGGATGCATGCTATGGGCTTCATAGCCAGATAGCTTGTACAGTGGTTTAGATAAGACTTTATAGTATACCCCAGGTGAAGTGAGTGATACTCACCTATAATAATAAAGAGTTTTAGATTGAGATTGAAAATATTCCATGTTTCTCTGGATTACAAAATGGAATAGAGTTTAGCACTAAATATGTGGGATGCTGCTTTGGAATCAAGTGACAGGCTCATGCATTTGGCGTTTAGTGGGGAGCTACGTACGATGCGCTAACGAGGCTGAGATAATGTTTTCGGCAGCCTTATCAATTATCACTGCTTCAACTCTCCAGCCAGGCCACCATCCAATTCTTCTTACCAATTACACCCATTCATTTCCTCCATTTCTAAGATAAAAATTCTCTTTCATCATACATCCTAGACTATTTTAAACTGCTGGTTTCCTCCAATTCACAATGGCCGACTCCGATGGCGAGTACGTCGCTGACATGTCGGACGACGACATCATGGACCACACCGTGACCGACGGCGACCCGAGTGCAGCCCGAACCAAAGGCTCAAAGTCATCGAAGAAGAAGCGCGAACGAAACGAGTCGAAAGCATGGGAACAGTCCAAGCGAACATGGGAGACGGACCTCCCCGAGGAAGACGATGGCATGCTCAACCTGGCGGGCTACGAGGCCGAGCGGCGCAGACGGCTGCTGCGCGACACGACGCCCCTGCAGAGAGGTATCATACGGCATCTGGTGCTGGTGCTGGATATGTCGTTTGCCATGGCCGAGAAGGACCTGCTGCCCACGCGGCACAGGCTGACACTGAGCTACGCGGCGGCGTTTGTGAGGGAGTACTTTGAGCAGAACCCGATTTCACAGCTGGCCATTGTGGGCATGAGGGATGGAGTGGCGGTTCGGATAAGCGATATGGGAGGGAATCCCGCTGAGCATCTGGAGCGACTGCGAGATCTGGAGGGTCAAGATCCGCAGGGGAACCCGAGCTTGCAGAATGCGTTGGAGATGTGTCGCGGAGCGTTGTTGTGAGTTGCTGCCACAAATGATCATGCTGCTTTGACGTGCTGAGCTAACTTGAGATGACAGCCATGCTCCCTCACACGGCACACGAGAAGTGCTCATTATCTATGGTGCCCTACTATCGAGTGACCCAGGCGACATTCACGACACTATTAGCAACCTCATTGCCGAGCGAATACGAGTATCTGTTGTCGGACTATCAGCTCAGGTTGCTATTTGTGCAGAGCTCTGCTCAAGAACGAACGCGGGCGACGAGTCACAATACAATGTCGCCATGGACGAAACACACTACAAAGAGCTCTTCTTAGCGGCAACTACACCCCCCGTGAACCGGACAAAAGAGCAAAGCACATCCAGTCTCCTAATGATGGGCTTCCCATCGCGGACACTTGCTCCCGGAGGGACCACCAGCTACTGTGCCTGCCACAGCAAGCCTTGCCGAGAGGGATACTTCTGCACTCGATGCAGTGTCAAAGTCTGCAGACTACCCTCAGAGTGCCCCTCCTGCGGACTGACACTGATTCTATCTACACATCTTGCTCGATCATATCACCATCTTTTCCCCTTGAGAAACTGGGTTGAAGTACCCTGGGCCGAAGCATCGCAATCCACAGCCTGTTTCTCCTGCCAGAGTCCCTTTCCCGAGCCCCCGAGACCTAACAAGGAGAAAGGAAAAGATGAAGCACCCACTAAGGCGCCTGCGAAGGGCGTAAGTGAAAGTGGGAGGTATAAGTGTCAAGTGTGCGGGAACCACTTCTGCATTGACTGTGATGTCTTTGCTCATATGGTGATACACAACTGTCCTGGATGCCAGAGCCAGCCACAAACTGTATCTGCGGGTATTGATGGCGCTGGGACAGCGGTGCCAGTGGAAGCAAATGGGAATGGGCATACAAACGGTGGTGGAGTCATGGTTATAGACGGGTAGTTGAATAGACTCTCAGAGGAGCAGGAGGAGGATCTAAGTTGAAATCAGCTTCAAAAAGTGCTACGAGGATGTTGTTTACACGTGGTCTGGATATTACTACAGATACAGCCTCTTTTTTATTCTTTTTTATAGCTACTTATGGCGTCTGGGTAAGAGCATGTACGGAGTACAACGGTTGGTGCCCTATTATAAAAGGGAGATACCTTTTTTTTGCCGTCTACAAAAGTTGGATGGTCTTTATTATCATAGTTGGACAAGGAAGAAGAAAAAAATCACAATATCAAAACAATATTTTTAAGAAGCATAATTATTTTTTGAAATGAATTTAATATATTTTTTTTATTTCCATTTCAGCATGATTCGCAATCGTAGTTACTATGCTCCTAAACTACCAATCCCAAAAGCTCTTCTTAAAGCTCTTATTGCATTTATATAGAAATGCCCCAAAGTTTTTATCAAACTCCTAAATGAATCACGCTAAAGTTAAATCATTATATACAATTACAAGTTTCCTCGCTCGGCTTGCTCGCGCTCAATGGCCTCGAACAAGCTCTTGAAGTTACCAGCGCCAAAGCCCTCAAAGTTGTTTCTCTGAATAATCTCAATGAAGACCGTAGGACGGTCCATGAGGGGCTTGGTGAAGATTTGCAGCAGATAGCCGCCCTCATCGTAGTCGATGAGGATGTTGAGGCGCTGGATCGTGTCCAGGTCCTCCTTGAGCTGCCAGCTGCGCTTCTCCGTCTTGAGGCGCTGGCGAATAGTATCATAGTATGTGGAGGGCACGTTGATGAAATCGGCGCCGCGCGCGCGCAGGGCCGAGACGGAGGTGATGATGTCCGAGGTGAGGAGGGCCATGTGCTGGACACCAGGGCCGGAGTTGAAGATGACGTACTCCTCGATTTGGGACATCTTCTTGCCAGGGGCGGGCTCGTTGATGGGCATCTTGACCAGGTTGTTGGGCGAAGCCATAACGATGGAGCTCAGAGCAGAGAACTCGGTGCAGATCTGGGAGTCATCCACAGACCAGAAGCGGTGGAAGGAGAGGCACTGCTCGTAAAAGGCACAGGCAGAGACCATCTCGTTCCAACCCTGGTTGCCGACGCAGTGGTCGATGCGGACAAGGGGAACGTTGGGTAGCTCCACGGAAGAAGTGCGCTTTTTACCAGCGCGGAAGCCAGGGAGGAAAGGCCCAGTGTAGCCTCGGCGGTTGATGAGAGAGTGTGTAGTATCACCATATGTGCAGATGACGGCCGTGGTGACGGAGCCGTTCTCATCTTTGGTGGTGGTTGGGCCTTGGACGGCGACAGCGCCTTCGGCCACAGCCTTTTCGTATACGCCAGCAACGTTGTCAACCTCAAAGGCAACGTCCTTGACGGCATCACCGTGCCTCTCAAGGTGAGCATGCATGGCCTTCAGGAGCGCCCTGTCCGAGTCGGAGATGGGCTCATCCTCAGGGAGGTGAGCCTCCGATCGCAGAGGCGAGGTGAAGACGAAGCGAACGCCATTGTTGGTAACAACATATGACGAAAAGTATCGGCTGCCAGTCTCGAGACCCTTGTAGGCAGTGGTCTCGAATCCGAAGAGAGTGGTGTAATATGAAGCCGCCTGCTTGGCGTTGCCAACCCACCAGGTTACATGATCGTAGCCGGTGAAGTCGGCGGGGGGCTGGATAGCGAAGTGGTCGGGATTGGTACCGTTGGTTGCAGGTTGCTGCTCTGGGGAGTTGCTGATAGCAGACGGGGACATTGCCACTCAGAAGGTATAGGGGGGTGGATCTCTGGGGAAACCGGGTTGTATATGTGCCTGTTAAAGCAAGATGTAATGACCAAACTCAAGGTCTTTAAAAGGTGTAAGATGGTGTATTGGTAGTAGTATCTAGATTTAGATTTGCTCAGTGGCTTGGAAGCTCGAATGGTATATATATATAGCCCCTGGTGGGCAGCACGGGCTTATGAATCCTGTAAAACATCATTCAGAGCATCCCCACTGGCTGTCAACTCTGCCATCGGATTCTAACGGCCCAAGTTGATTGAGAGTTTCGAGGCGGCTTATGCTGGTTACCAAAACACACGCTGCGTAATAGGGCAATGGATTTATCCCCCGGCCAGCTCGGAGCGCAAATGCACGAGGCCTGTTAGACGACCAGCTATAATAAAACCAGCTCTCTTACTGGTCGTTGCCAACGACGCCTCGTTTCCTCTGCGGGGCCTTGCCACGATCATCGATGCGACTTTGAATCTCCTTGCTGCGAACGGTCTCAAACGCCGTAGCGCCGGGAGTCAGAAGCCGTGCGGAATGAGGCCGCGCCGGCGGTGGAAACCGAGGGGAACCGACAATGGCCGCCCCGCCCTGAGCCCGGCTTTGCTTCCGCCCGCCACCGACGCATTCGGATGACAGCATGCGGGCGCTCTCACACGCGAGTCTGGAGAGTCGCAAGCCGATCGATCTTGTATGAGATAAGGAGTAAAATATTCCGCTTACTATCAAAGCTCCGCTAGCTGCCGAAGTGTTGGTTGTAGTAAACGTTTTGTCGAGCGGCGAGTCACTTGACACGGCTACTGTAGGTAATGTTTCAATCGTAGACCATCCGGGGTTTTCATATGAATTGGAACCGCCACTTGATGTTTGTTTCTTTTCCATCCTTGAAACAACTTTCTTCAAACCACTTCAAATCTCCAGTCGTATAATTTCGCAAGAAAAATTGATATTTATTCTTCGAAACTTGAAGCGTCGACGTAAATTACCACAGCCAAAATGACGACAGTATCATTGAGCCGGCACGACATCAATGTGCTCGAGAAGATTAAGGACCCCGAGTCCAATCCGGGCACGGGCATCGTCATCGACTCTGCGCTTCCTCGCGACCCCCAGATCATCGACCACAGCGTCTATGAGAGAGTGATGGAGAGGGAACGCACCATCATCCGCACCCTCCAAGCCATCGAGACGCAGCTCATTAGCTTCCAGAGCGAAGAGGACACGGACAAGGTTATTGAGAGCTACAAGAATTGCGTGTCAGATTTTGGCAATCTCATTTCAGATTATCCTCTATACGCTAGCGCAAGAAATAACCGCGCCCAAATCATGCGGCGGCTGTATGGAGACGCCATGCTGCTGAACTATACATCGACCCTGCCTTTACCATTGATCCCTCAGCCAGAACAAGCCGAGAAGAGAAAGGCAGCCATGGAGACATTGGAGGATATGGAAACTGCCATCCGGCTGCTCACGCCACCATTGCCAACCACCCCCATGTCTGCGCAGGCAGCCCGAACATTGTCCATGGCACACACGCAACGAGCAGCCATCTACCTAAGAACAGCCAAGTTCTTGTCAGACCGCCAGCTTGACATTGATGAGAGCCGTCCAGAAGCCTCTTGGTCTCGTCTGGAATTTGAAGAGGCTGCTTCACGAGACTTGGCTCTCGGCGGCAGATATGGAAATCAGATTGCGAAAGCTCTGGCCGTCAGTGTCAACCCAACCGCAAAACTCTGTGGGCAAATGGTTCGAGAAGCGATGAAGAAGGAGTATGGCCCCTCATTTGAGATGTAAAATGTTTTTTTTTTTTTTAAACCCCTAACGAGCCTGGTACATGTCATTTCCCTTTTTGTATATTCCAGAAGAAAGACGGGTAGTTATGAGTTGGGTCATCGCATGGTTGTAGTGACCCATAATTTGGCGTTTGTGTATTTAAAGAGCATAGGATAGTGGCGTTCCTGGGCCAAGGCCTTGAGATTCAAGAAGAAGAAAAAACTATTTTTTAGAGAGCCCAACGCGTCTATGAAAATATGATTCAGCAAACGTGAAGTATTTCAATTTGCAATTTTAAATGTCATACCGTAGTCCAGCCTCTATCGTCTCATTCGTTGTCTTTCCCTTGGCCTTTTCCTCACGGTTAATCCTAGTCGCAGCAGCCGACAATCCAATAAAGACCGCAAAAATAGGATCAGCGACCCGAGAAATGATATATGTCGGCGCAGGCATTGTCACAAGGTCGATTTGGTTCCTATCTTGCTCAAAGCTCCTACTCAAGCTGGTGAGGGCTACTAGTATATCGCTCTACTAAGATTGGTGATTCAGCAAGAGAGATGCACGCACAGACCCACCTCTGATAAGCAAGCGCAATCACCACGTGATATAGCACCTGCGAGTCGCTTGCCCCAAATCGACAGCCCACAAACCCCAAATTTTGCACCAAATTCCCGATCACGGTTCTATTGACGACGAAATCCCTTACCCTTCCAGCACATACCGACCACCCACAGGCAGGACAAAATGAAGTTCCTCAAGGTCGGCCGAGTCGCCATCATCACCCGAGGCCGATATGCCGGCAAGAAGGTACGAATTCAAAAACGAACAATTCCCAAGTCGCCCAGCATCAATTCTCAAATTTGCACTCGACGTCGCATAATTTTTTTCTGCCCCAGGAGGAAACCATTCGATGGGAAGAGGAGGACATACACAGGAAGAGAAGGGCAGGATTGATTTTTGGACGCGAGTGCTGTTGGAATTTTCGCTCTGATTGCGGCTTCACGTTTTACAATACCTACTACAAGAAAGTAAAAAATGGACTGGAAGTGCTGACATTGTATCTTTTTCTTCAGGTCGTCATCATCCAGCCCGTCGACAACGGCAACAAGCCTCACCCCTTCGGCCACGCCATCGTTGCCGGTATCGAGCGCTACCCCTCAAAGATCACCCGTCGCATGTCCAAGACCCGACAGGAGAAGCGCAGCAAGGTCAAGCCCTTCATCAAGGTCATCAACTACAACCACCTGATGCCCACCCGATACACCCTTGAGCTCGAGGGCATCAAGGGCACCATCTCCGCAGACACCTTCAAGGAGGTCAGCCAGCGCGAGGACGCCAAGAAGACTGTCAAGAAGGTTCTGGAGGAGCGATACACCAGCGGCAAGAACCGATGGTTCTTCACCCCTCTGAGTATGTTTATTATCCTGGATATCTACCCCCTGAGAAAATTGGAAACAAAAGATATCAAGACGCTAACTACTTGCCTCTTTAGGATTCTAAATTAAAAATCGTTTTCTCCATCACGGTTTGGGAGTTGGCGGGATGTAAAGAGCATCGATTGGTACTTTTAAGGAACCCCGGTTTATGGGCTCAAATATGATGTTCATTATCAAATTATTCACATGTTTTCTTTAATACGTGAATGTTCTCGTTGCCAGTGACGTGGGACTCGAAAGCGACATTGATCTGAAAGGGAAACACGATTACACTACTCTTCCAGTGTCCCTGACCCGGCGCTGGTTCATGAATGGCACGAAAGAGGGGAAGGAAAATAAAACCGAAGCCTTGAGATAGACCGTTTGGCTTTTTGTAGCTACACCAATTGATTTTCTCTGCACCTCATTTGCTACTAATTCTATTTGTGCCAAGGGGGGGAATAAAAAAAATTACAAACACTTATGTGCTGTGCATGATATGAGTCTTGGTTATTTTTTTAATAATTTTTTTAAACAAAAACATATTAAAAACGCTTTGTAGTGATTTCATCTCTACATTTCTATGAACTCGTGTTTCACGCCATCTAAAGTACATCTAATTAGACCTAGGCGCGATACAAACTTGTTCGAGCAGCATCGACCGGGAGTGCTGCTTCGACGCTCTATAATTATACACCAATAAAAAAAAACAGGTCTCAAACAACCAAGGATGACGCAAGCCCCTCTTTATCTCCAAATTAGAGGGGCACCTTTTCTGGCTTGCCGGAATTTTTGGTGAGAATGAAAGAACGCGCCGGAGCCTTAATCATGGCCCCGTCGCTCACAAGAAAAAGAAGATTGACCGTTAGATTGACTGTCCTTCCAACCAAACAACGCCGTTGACGCAATCGTACTTCGTTTTACAGTTTGGCTCTTAAAAGAGCCATGATTTCATTCATGACGTTTAAGAAGCCTCCTGAGCGGCGGCCGCGGCGGCAGCATTGCCCTTGAAGTGGTTGGTAACTTCAGAGGCCAGCTTGTGGGGGTCGTACTCGGGGGCATAAGTAGGAGCCAGACCGCCAAAGAGGCAGAAGATGAGGAAGACAGCCATCACAATGATGGACAGCTTGCGGAGGATTGGCTTGCGAGCACCAAACTCAGCCCACTGGCGGCCAGCCTCACCAGCATAGCCCTTGAGAGCCTCGAAGCCGAGCTTGTAGTAGACCATGCCACCGAGAGCGATGGAGTAGCCAAAGAACTGGAGAGGAGTAACCTGAGTGCCCCAGATCATCATGGAGGCGACAACAAGCATAATATCCTTGAGAACACCGCAAAGGGTGAGGACAACGGCGGAAGTCTTGCCAATCTGTATATAAAGTTAGCCGATTTGAAATTGCAGGTAGGGAAGCTGGTTTGGAGGAGGCAACTGACCAAGAAAACGACGGAGACGTTCAGCATGAAGGCGCAAAGACCGTTGAGGAAGAAGGTGAAGAAGCCGACATTGTAAACCTCAGCCATGGAGACCTTGGGGAACTCCCAGATCAGAGCAACCACACCGTTCATGACAGCGCAGATGGGGGCGAAGTAGTACAGAGAAACCAGAGGGTCCATCTTGAAGTCGGCAGAGCTCAAGAGTCTCTGGACCATGGTAAGTCGGAGAGCCTCGAAGATGACACCAGCAATCTGGTACATGACACCAATAACGACGAAGTGGATTTCGCCCATCGACGCAATGATGACACCGACGACAATAGCGGAGACGTTGAGGAACTGCTTCAGGTTTGGCGAAGACACACCGAGAGCCCAGCCGGAAATCAAGACGGCGACGGGGGTGGTGGCCTTGAGCATCTGAATAAAGGCAACGGAGAGGTAGAGGTAGGTCAGGTTGCCGCAGATCAAACTCAAGCTGAAGAAGACACCAATGGGGACGACGGCTCGCAGGTAGACGCGGCCGGTCATCTTAACAGTCTTTCGGCCATCGAGAAGAGTCGTCCAGCGGGCCAGAATCTGCGTAACGACGGTGGCAAAGGTAAGGTGGTAAGTCGTGAGGATAACGGGATAGCCTGGAGCCAAAAAGCGTCAGCGCACATTCTGAATTGGCGGGAGAAGAGCGTAGAGGGGGAAGCACATACGGAAGTTGAGAGTGTCCAGGAGCCACTTGTTGAACAGGATAACGGAAGAACTGAAGCCAATCCATGTGCTGCGCTGCGCATTAGCAAAACTGCGTCCATCATCTCCTCGCCGATCTTCTTTCTCGGTATTTTCTCTCTCTCAATGGCAAACTCACACAACATAGAAGACGGGGTGCAAAGCAGCCTTTGCAGGCGCGGGCTTGTCAGCCTGGGGGTTGACGGTGGGCAGGACAGGAGAGCTGTCGGCGCGAGTGATGTCGCCCGACACTCTAATCTTTTCTTCTCCAGACATGATGGCGGCGCTGATGCAATTCGCAGAGAGAGTTGCAGGCGTGTAAAGGGTTGAAGAAGGTGAAGGCGGCGGTTGCTCGCACAGAGGTTTTGTCTCTGGATTTAGGGGAGACGCGCAAGAGAACGAGTGGACGGACTGACAGGCGTCCTTTTTTAGCAGGGCAGGGTACGAAGTACGTAGCCTCAAGAAAAGCCGACAAGGGGTGGGTTGAGAGTGAGAAAAAAGAGTGTGAGGGGTGTCCCGTATGCAATAAAGCGAGGGTGCTGTTCGTATAACGAAAAAAATAAAACAGGGACCGCCCGGAAGAAGAAAAGTCTCGCGCAAGCAGCCAAGTAAGAATTAGGTTGCTGGGCGCTTGCGGGTTGCAGAGACGATTAGAGGAAACGAAGGAAAAAAGCAAAATACGAGTTGTACCAAAGGTGGTGGTGGTGTGCTCAAAGAAGAGAAAAAAAGAGAGGAAAAGCGAAGAGGTCTCTCAAATGAGGGAAGGCGAGGTCAAATAGGAGTCTAGGAGGCTAGAGAAATGCCAGACGGAGACACAGCCCGGCGCATCGAGGCAATTAAAATCGCGTCTCTTCTCCTGGAAATTGGCCTCCAGTATATTCCTGCGCGCGTACAATGCTGAGCGTGGCAGTAATAATATGCAACGAGCGCCAGAAGTGCTGCCCACAAGTACCAGTACAGGGCATGGGCCACATCCACCGGTGCCACTCTAGTACAAGTACGGCGGCAGTCTGCTCTGCCCAGTCGGGTTGCTTCAGGGGGTTTTTGCAGGCCCCGGCTCGAGGCAGAGGGAGTGCTACAGGGGAGGGGGCCACTACTGCTAGCATCATTCAAACCCCCTGGCGAATCAATCCACCCACGTTTGATGGAGGCGGAGGCACCAGAGATAAGGGAAAAAAGATCATCTATGGAGTAACGGGGGTGCCAATAAAGTGCAGCCTTTCTGCATCGCCACAGCCCTAGCCGTGTACAAGTACGGAACGCGTCGTACTGGGCATGTACTTGCGGCATGAGAGGTTGAGGTGAATTCAGCGTGTAATTTTAGACCAGATGGGTCATAATAAGCTGCAGCCGCGAAATGGCAGGCAAATCTATCGTGATTAGTATAGCTTAGTATCAACACTCAGTGTGAATAGTATTCAAAAAAAAGGGTGACCTGACTCAAATAGAAGGAGGCAAGAGAACCAAAAATAAAAAAAAGGGCCACCCCCCGTTTTTCTCTGGCTTCGTCCTTTACACAGTGTTTCTACAAATTGACGAACGTTACATGTAGTTTTCTGCAAACAACAGCTCATTCATAGCCTTTGGTGCTGTGACGACTGCCACACTTGGAGTCTCGCCTCGACGTCCTCCAGGGGTCGCGGCTTGGACGAGATATTAATCTTTGAAGCACAATCAATTTATTGTTTGCAAGTCGTTTGTTTTGGCTTCTTATCAGCCTCGTGCCAGTGGCGGGGTCGAGAGCTAGAAGGATCGCGGGGGAGCGAGACGCCAAGAGGCTCGTTATGTTCTCACGATGCCTTGTGCAATGCCGTTGAAGCGGTAGCCTCTTCTCCACGTTCCCGTTGGCAGCAGGTGAGCCTGGGGGCCACGATACGAGGTGCGCTAGGAGAAAGCTTGGCACTGAGCTTCCAGGGACGCGCGCGAGTATGGCAGTTGCCAATACCACTTTGCTGGGTTAGGCTGCGATGCCGCATTTCAGCTTCAATGTTCTAGATGTGATTCTCGTTCCTCTGGCGGATTGTCTCGCCATCAGCTGCTCGCTGGTATGAGGCCAAACCTGATTTTCAGAGCTACGGGGGACCAACATGATTGCACATCACAATGACGGTTCCGTTTATTCCCACTGTGTTCATGTGGGCCCAGTTGTTATTATCGCGAAAAGTCTGCATTTGTCGAATATGTACTAATCCAGCAGGTAGGTCCAGTTGATATGATGAGCCCGGCCATCACTGCTGAATACTGTACAAGTTATGGGGCCATCAAGGCGCGGAGGCGGTATATACGGGGTACGCGATATTACTCCTTATAAATGCTCGCTGCTAATGCACCTGCGACATGGAACTTTCTGTAGCTGCAACCTTATGGATGGATGACACGCGGGCGTCTCACCGATCTTCTACAGTACCTCTCGAAGGAGTCGCTAGAATATCCCCATCCCTCGAAGTGCTGCTCCCCTTTCTTCAGCAGTTTCCCTTCCCTTTGTCCAAGGCAAAGCTGGGGATTTACTTTGTCCACAATGCCCATTCTCCTCGGGATGGCTGTCATTGTTGCATCACAACGACGGCGGCGGGTCTTTGCTAAGACATGCATCCATCCACGCGATTAATGCTCAGCTTTTGTCGCAACATTGCACATGTATGGACTACCGTCAATAAAACGGACCACCTTTATGGAGCACTCTACTTGGTGCAGTGTCTCTGGTGCTGGGTGCACCCATCATTTGTCGCAGGAACAGAGATTTCGGGCGTGTTACGGAGCACGGAGCGCAGCACGGAGCACCACGGCCGGTCGATCTTGATCTGCCGCTGTTTCAGGATTTAATACGGAGTGCAGCCGCATGCTAGCAGTCGTGCAGCAACTGTGGGAGCTAGGCCGACTGTAGCAGCGGGCCAGCTGATCGCGCCAGGAGAGCCTGGGTCCAATGACGTCGCGGCCCCAGGCTGGTGACGACGCAGCGCTTCTTTGTTCTGCTCGCCCTCTATTGGCCTGGGACGAGGATCTGCACTGCACATCTGACTGGAACTTTCATCGCTCGCTCACCGTCACGCTGCTGGCATCTCCTGGCCTCCCTGAAGATCATTTCTTCGTTCTATGGAAACTCGTGTAAACCGGTTTGCCTTTTTTGCGCGGATTCCAGAAAGTCCATGGCACGGGGTACCTACCGACTGATGGAAATGTGTAGATATCCGGGACATGTACCGAGAGATGGCCAGGGGAGCGGTAACTAGCCTCGCACAGTATCACGCCAGGCCGGCTGATGCCGTATGACAAGCCTTTCCTTTTGTTGCTTCTCCTTTTTCAGAAGGATCGAGTATGCAATGCCGTTCAGTTTCACGGCTGAAGTTTGTGGTGAACAGAGGCGGGATCAACGCAAACGGCCATGAGAGCACCAGCTTCCGTCTTATCACTTTGATACGGAGCCTGCCTATCGTCTGGCCAAAAACGCCTCCCCGTGCATAAACAAGCATGTGATGCATCAACTGATGAATTAGGCTTGTCTTTAAGCTGATGGAGCGAGCCGTGGTGGTATCCTCGACGGCAGCCAGCGTGCAACTGCGATCCGGCGGCTTCCTATCAACTGGCGCTTTGACGAGAAATTGCGACAGCATGTTAGCGCGCAAGGTGTAATCTCGAGCGACAGCAGCTTAGCAGTAGTACTACTAGATAGTGCTCCGTAATACTGTCCTTTCATCTCGTCCCATCCCATCCCATCCCATTCCAAAAATAATCAGCAAGGCTGGCAGCGATATTGTCGAGGCTACATGCGCCTATATTGTCGGTCGGCGTGGATCGAAAAACACGTACCTACATGCGCCGGTGCCGCTTGACCACCCATCTGATTCTAGTAGGTCACTCTTATCAGCGACAAGCATTGGGCTGCCTCGAAGATCTCAAGATCCCCGTGCTCAGCATCTAATATCAAAAAGCTTGTTCCGGCAACCTTCTTGGCTTCAAACAGCGGGCCGCCGCAGGCCCAGGAACGGCGCTGGATGGCTGCTGTAGACGCTGGGCCCGCCCGCTGCAGGCCCCCGCTAACGCCGCCACGGACGGGGCACTACAGCGGCCTGACTTCCAACTGTGCGGCGCCGCGAGTACCGCTACCTCTGCCTCGAGTTGCAAACGGCTCTGCGCCAGCATGTCCTCAAACCACTGGAGGTGGGACTCTTCATTATCCCCTGCCCACCCAGTGGCGGCTTGGCCACCCGCCGTTGGTCGAGGCTGGTGATGCTAAGGCCGTACGCGTGCTAGCGAGTCGTACTTGTGAGTGGGATGGAGGGGTGGAATCGGGCTTGCCAGGGTCGTAGGGTCAATGGAGAGGACAAGTAATAAAACTGAAGTGAGAATTGGGTTGGGCGTGCTGCCAGCCCCTGTCGCCAAAATAGTTCGGGCAGCCCCTCCATCACCGACTCCTTTCCCAGTTGCAATAGTTGAAAAGCAAATTGTCTGGCAGCTGCGCGATCCATTGGATTCTCTCTTTTGTTTCCTCTTCATCCTCTTGCAAAGGCATCACCTTATACCCATTCTTTAATCGTTGCTTCTTGGCGAGTGTGCAGCACCGTCCCTCAGTTTTCCAGCTTCAACTTTTTTTTTCCAGCCTCACCAAATTCCCCCACCATGGCCGACATGTGCGTATTTGCCCTCTGCTTCCCCTATTCAGCGCGAAATTTCGCGATGCTAGATTGCTCTATTGCCTCGTCTATACGATGATGCTCTTCTTCCAAAGCTGTTGTGTAACTAACGCCTGATTCAATTGCAGTAACGTTGACGTTCTCGTCATTGGCATGGGACCTACTGGTCTCGGTGCCGCCAAGCGTCTGAACCAGATCGTACGTGCCCCCTTCACCGCCAGATCTTGATACCCCGCGATGTTGTCCTTGTTCGTGCTAACCGCATCTTTAGAACGGCCCTTCATGGCTGATTGTCGACTCCTCCAACAAGGCTGGTGGTCTTGCCGGTACTGATGTCACTGATGAAGGCTTCGTAAGTCTCGCTCTCGCCACCTCGCCCTCGCTGTGGAATCTCGCGTTGGATCGTTGCGCTGACTGCTGCTGCTTGTTCTAGTTGTACGACGTTGGTGGCCATGTCATCTTCTCCCACTACAAGTACTTCGACGACTGCCTGGACGAGGCTCTCCCCAAGGACGACGACTGGTTCACCCACCAGCGAATCTCATATGTCCGCTACAAGGGCCTCTGGGTCCCCTACCCCTTCCAGAACAACATCTCCATGCTCCCCAAGGAGGACCAGGTCAGATGTCTGGACGGTTTGATCGACGCTGCCCTTGAGCACCGCGTCGCCAACACCAAGCCCAAGGACTTTGACGAGTGGATCCTCAGAAACACTGGTGCTGGTATTGCCGATATCTTCATGCGCCCCTACAACTACAAGGTCTGGGCCGTCCCTACCACCAAGGTAAGTACACGGATTTTCTTGCTCAGAAAACTACCTATCGCAATATATCTCTTCTTTTACTAACGCTTCGCTCCTCCAGATGCAATGCCAGTGGCTCGGCGAGCGAGTTGCTGCTCCCGATGTCAAGACTGTCACCAAGAACGTCGTCCTGAACAAGGTTGCCGGTAACTGGGGACCCAATGCCACTTTCCGATTCCCTGCTCGGGACGGTACCGGTGGTATCTGGATCGCTGTCGCCGACACTCTCCCCGCCGAGAAGAAGAAGTTCGGCAAGTCTGGTGAGGTTACCAAGGTCGACGCCGCCAACAAGACCGTCACCATGGCCGACGGCACCACCATTGGCTACGGCACCCTGGTCAACACCATGGCTGTCGACCACCTCGTCGAGAAGATGGGCAACCAGGAGCTCATCACCCTGTCCAAGGGTCTCTTCTACTCCACTACCCACGTCATTGGTGTTGGTATCCGTGGTGAGCGCCCTGAGCGCATCGGTGACAAGTGCTGGGTAAGAATCACACCATCTGTATGCAAGTCTTGGATTCTAGATGCTAACCGACTCAACAGCTGTACTTCCCTGAGGACAACTGCCCCTTCTACCGTGCCACCATCTTCTCCAACTACTCCCCCTACAACCAGCCCCAGAAGGACGCCAAGCTGCCCACCCTCTACCTTGCCAATGGCGAGAAGGCTTCCTCTTCCGAGGCTAAGGAGGGCCCTTACTGGTCCATCATGCTGGAAGTTTCCCAGTCTGAGCTGAAGCCCGTTGATGTGGACAACCTGCTCAAGGACTGCATTCAGGGTCTCGTCAACACTGAGATGCTCAAGCCCGAGGACGAGATTGTCTCGACCTACCACCGTGCCTTTGACCACGGATACCCCACTCCTTCTCTTGAGCGTGAGGGTGTCCTGAAGGAGCTCCTCCCCAAGCTCCAGGATATGGGCATCTACTCTCGTGGCCGCTTCGGCAGCTGGAGATACGAGGTTGGCAACCAGGACCACTCCTTCATGCTGGGTGTTGAGGCCGTCGACGCCATCACCAGCGGAGCTGTCGAGCTGACCCTCAACTACCCTGACTTTGTCAACGGCCGACAGAACACCGAGAGGCGTCTGGCACAGGCCTTTTCTTACGGAGCTCAGCCTCTGCCTACCCGGGAGAGAAACTAAAGGGGTCGCAAGCATTGAGATAATGGGGTTGAATACTATAAAGGGCACACTGTATACGTGCACCGTAATATGAGGCAGTGGCTATCAGTTATCTAGCTATGTGGTCTGTTACGAATGGGAATATTTTAAGGTCTGAAAATTTTACAGAATAGCTCGAATGATACGAACGCCCAGGCTTGTCCATGGGCAGTCGGGCACAGTATAGATTCTCTCGCTATAAAACAGCGAGTATAAGTTACGATAGAGATAGAGTGATTTTTGCTCTTTTTTGATAACAAATAAATATCTTATTAGGCACATTGGCTGTTTCGTATGTGACGAGTGACTATCTACCTAGGTACTGTGAAGGATTGGGTTATGTAAGTGCCAACACAGATGCATACCGAGCGTTTACCGAGCGTGGGTTCACTGTGGGAGCATACGGTTGCTCAGCATTGTATCACTGTACTACTGTTGTGTATTTTTATTTCTCAATTTTTTTAAGCTAAACCGGAGGACTTGGCCACCTACATCATCATCCACAGGTACAGATCGCCAAAACTACTAGCAAAAGGAAAAAAATTTCTTTTCATCTTCTTTTCCTTCTATTTTTTAACGGGATCAAAAGAGGAGCCTGGCAATTGAGTTTTGTGTCTGAGTAAGAGCAGCTGACGAAAGCGTCTTGGTCAGTTCCAGGGTATGTAGCATCATTGCCGTTTTCAGACGTGGCCCAATATCCTTTGGGTTGAGTTAGGTCGGCGTAGCAGCACACGGAGAAAAAAAAAAAAATTTAGTACTACCAAAGAAGAAGAAAAAAATTTACGCGGGAATACGCCCACCCCGGGAAAGACATCAATTGCGGAGCTTAAATCAAGCCCACATTGCCTCTATTACGGGCCAACATCTACATGTACAAGTCATGCCTCATACCTGCAGTAGGTACATGTAGCTTTTGGTGTTGGTGACTGATGGAAGCAAAAAAAGGGTTGGGTTTATTAGTATCTCGAGTTGGGTGGGTAATGGTATATCCCTTTGACACGTTGGCGCCTGGAAAGTGAAGATCAGCACCCAGGGTTTTTGGGATTTCCCATATTTCCCTCAGGCGTGATGAAGTGATGTGGGCTCGCGCACCACTTCGCTGTTAGATCTCTCAATAATGGACCCGAGCCCTCATTTTCCTTTCAGGCGAGGAGGCGTAACAGCCCATCAATACTTTTTAACAGCGAAAAGCCCAAAGAAAGCACAAATTCATCCACCACTAGCACTCTGCCAGCGGATCACCCGACAATTGTAGGGCGAGCATCAGCGGGGTCGCTCTCATATCATGTATATGCAGCGATGCAGAGGCACAGCGCGGGCGAATTGGCGCTGCTGAGCTGCCGGCCAAAGCATCAAATTACTAACCTGACGACATCTGGACGGCCCTTCAAGCGGTCTGTTAGCGCCATCGTGCTTTGGGCTTTTTCACCACTCCAAGTTGCTTCAGTCCAAGCCGCAACGGGACACAGCGTCTCCCGTGCTGCCGTCGTTTTGGTATGGTAATAAATGGCTGAAGCGGTGGAACATGGCGTCCCGTGGCCGGCAAGCCGCGTTATCAAGCAAATGGCTCGGCCCCCATTCTAGCGAGACGGACGTGTTTTAGCTATAGTATTCTTTATAAAGCTATGAGAGGGAGAAAAAGGGAGACGGAGAGGTAGAATTTCGTCGTAGAGCAAGAGAAAAATTTGGTTTCTGGAGCTGGTATGATACTGGCTGCTTGCTGCTCGCCCTCTTTTCACGAGCACGGACGATTTGTAAGTTGACGTCTTAGTACGCATTGCCGCGCAGACTTCTCTGTTAGCATGCGCAAAAGGCCCCGGGCAGGTACCAAAGCAGAGCGCCGAGAGAAGGGCGAACTACCTGGCCATGGTTAGTGGATACCTAGCTATGCCCTGCGCTGCTAGTAACTGCCGGTGGGCAAGAGGTAGCTTGCATCCACGCATCGGCGACAGAAGTCACTTAAGCCTGCCCGTCAAAGTACTCGCAGGCACCTGGCATTAGCCACAAGCCGGGCGACAGTAGCCTGTGCTGACTGCTAGACAAGTGCACCACCAGTCCGCTGCAAGATAGGCGGCCCCAGTTTCGTCAAAACCTCACACCCCGACTTCTGCAGAGCCCGCACGGCAACGCAGAAACGCTGCCAGAAAATTAGGGAAGGGAAAAAAAAAAACACACAAACCCCTAGAGCTAGCCAGCTGCCCTGCTCATCTCTCGGCCGCTGCGCTCTTCTCCGCCAAGACCCCTACTCCTCCTGCCGATACAACCACCGGGCCGACGATGGGCGCTGTGTGCGGGCTTGGATGACCGTCGAATCTGAGTGCAAGCTGCCGCCTCAACCCTCTGCCGAGCAGCCAGCTGGGGGCTTCCTCTTGTCTTTTCCCTCCTTCCTATGACCGCGCGCCATCATGGACGGTCCAGCCCTCGTGCCCGACGATGTGCTCGACCCGCCGCCTCCCCCGCCGCCGCGGCTGTTTGAACGTCTTCGACAGATAGCTGGTTATACTTGGGATGAAGCGACGCCGCCCTTCCACTCGTCATATGACTACTGGTGAGTCGCCCTCCCCCACGGTGGATGATTTGAAGAGGAGGAATGCAATAAGAAACACCTGAGAGGACAAGGAAAGGGATATTGTAGATAAAAGAATGGCCGTGATGGCTACTCTATCAGAGGAGCCAGATCGAGAGAGCTAACTCTCGCCTCGCTAGGCACGTCTTCGGCACCCGATACGTCTATCCCAATCTGCCCACCTCTGCCTCATCGCAAAACGCCTCCAGCCCCGGCTCTGTATCCAAACTCCAGTCGAGTCGTCCAACTCCCTCCGACCATGGCGGCCCTCTCTCCAGCTATAGCTTTGGCTACAGCAGCGAACCCCCCGCCTCCCCGCTGCCTGCCGCCCACTCCAATCCCATCGCCTCTCCATCCTCCACCGATATAACGTACATCGAAGAGCCCGTCGTGGCGCGCGTATCACATCATGCCCTCCGCGAAGAGAGGGCCTTCCAGATCGCCAAAAGCGTCTCGACGACGGCTGACCCCAATGGCGACCACATCGTAAAACCTCTTGATTTGATCCGACTTAGCCCGGCGGCCGGCGACCGTGGGGCCATCGTCGTCGCCATATACCAACATCCAGGCCGCAACTACCTGTTCGATCTCTTCGATATGGGTCCTGCCTTTTATGAGGCGCGGAAAGATGGGGATACATATCGAGCTGTCCACTACCGACCAACGCTCCAACCCCCCATCAGCCTTCGACTGTTTCTCGATTTCGCCATCGGTGCGACCCAGTGCTTGGAGATCCTCCACCATAGTCGCGGCATGGTTCACGGCGAGATCCGTGGCGATGCTTTCCATTTCAATGCCGACGAAAACAAGGTCCGGGTCATGTCCTTTGGCTCCGGCACAAGGTCTTTCGAGCATGGCTTGACAAGCACCGGCTGGTCTATGCTATCGAAGGAACTGGGAGGCAGGAATAAGCTGCTGTATATCAGCCCTGAACAGACCGGTCGAATGCCCGCCGAACCCGATAGCCGTACTGACATCTACTCCCTCGGTGTTGTGTTTTGGACCCTCCTTACTCAACAGCCCGTCTACACAGGAGAATCGGCTCTCGATATTGTACAAAGCGTGCTCGGCCGCAGAATTCCCAATGTGGCAACTGTACGGATGGATATACCGGACGTCATTGGGCGAATTATCCAGAAATGCACGGCCAAAAATGTTGCTGATCGTTACCACTCAGCTAGCGGACTACGCCACGATCTGATCTGTATCCAACAGTATCTCGAAGATGGGAATACGAAGGCTCTCAAGGAGTTCAAAATCGGAACAAATGATGTGTCGTCGTTCTTCATGCTCCCCACCTCCATGATTGGTAGGCAGGAGGAGAAGGCTGCAGTTCTCAAAGTTATTAATCGTGTTGCTAAAAGCCATGCTGTTCAACGAAAGCCCCCTACCAGCAGATTCTCAGATGGAGCCAGCCTTACTGAGATATTGTCCTTTGACGACATCTCTAGCGAAGGCGGTGCTAGCTCGCTTGATGGCCATAACCGCAGGAGCGGATCATTTGCTCAGACTATATCATCTGAAACTCGACAAACTAAAAGCAGCTTATTCCCTACAGTCATATCCGAGACTATGACCTTGTCAACCGACACCACTTCGTCATCCCAATCTACAGCCGCCATGCATCCTAGATTTACGAGACCATGGGAGCGATGGGAGCGACACCAGTCCATTTCACTCGCTTCTTTGGATTCCTCAAGTATGGTCGATAGCTTAAATGTGGAAGGGCCTCGTGGTCCGATGGACATCGGTGCGTCCAGCCTGTCTAGACAGCTTGGCTCGGCCAAATTCCGACGTCATGGGCACTGCGAAGTCATCATGGTTGAAGGTGCTGGTGGTGTAGGAAAGAGTCTCTTCGTGCAGTCGATCCTCGGTGATGCTCGGCGCAATGGCTACTGCGCGACGGCCAAATTCGACACCTCCAAGAGGACGCCGTTTGGGCCGCTGCTGAAGCTTCTATCGTCACTCTTCAAGCAAGTTTGGGGTGAAAGGGATACAAATACAAATTTTCACGTGGGCCTGAAGCAATACATTCGTCCGGTATGGCCAATGCTGCATAGGGTCCTAGGATTGCCAGAATTTCTCCTTGGTCCGCCGGATGCGAATGTCCCACGGCCTATCTCCTCATCTCAGAGCTCAAGCTCGCGCAAGGACACGCGGCCAACGCTGAAGCGCAGGACGTCTTCCCCTGGAGAATCTCCTGGGCGGGTACCGCGAATCCAGACAGGATATGGAATGCAATCTTCTCAAGATTACCTCTGCTCTGGGGCATCAACCAAAACCATGCGATTGATCAACACCATCCTGGACGTCCTCAGGGTCTTTACCGCGCACAAGTTTATTTGTTTCTGCTTGGAAGACTTGCACTTTGCCGATGACGAATCTCTGGAGCTCATCTCCCAAATCATAGCCGCTAGGATGAAGATGGTTGTCATTGTAACGTACAGACCAGAGGAGCTTTCATTGCCAAAAATCCGGGCTATGCTCCAACCACCAGAATCGGATGGTGATTATGCCTCTCTTCTTTCAGTTCCACGAGATGCTGATAACCTGCTAGATAACCCTCGCAGTGCACGCCCGCAGGTTACGAGAATTTCGCTAAATCCCCTCAGCGAGGAAGATATCCTTCAATATGTGTCGACAACTCTTTCTAGGCCGCGAGAAGAAATTCTTTCACTTGCTCTAGTTATTCAGTCCAAGACAGCCGGCAATCCCTTCTACATGCGAGAAATGCTTAGCGCTTGCCATAGAAAGAAGTGTATTTGGTACGACTACCGTGATAGCCAATGGCACTACGACATGGATAGACTATTCGCACAGTTTCAAGGCGAGAAGGATTATGATGTTTTAGATACTGCCTTCATCACTCACCGACTGGCCGAGTTACCGTCTGCTGCTCGGGCAGTGCTTGCTTGGGCGGCTCTCCTTGGAGGCTCCTTCTCATTCGAACTCTTATGCCGGCTTATGAGTGGAGAGTTTGACTACCAAGATGACGACGGGATGGTATGCCGGGAAAGTTTCACCCAACGCGCTTACTCCGAAGGAGAAGCCGTCGCAGGGTTACAAGCGGCTATTCAGTCTTATATCATTGTACCAACCGAGTCGGATGACCGCTTTCGTTTCGCACACGATCGGTATGTTCAAGCGTCGTCAGCCTTGAAAGAGTGCAACGCTCGAAAGATGCACTTCATTATATCGCAGACGCTTTTGAAATATTATGCGGTTGAAGCCAGGCAACGTGATAGCACTGCTTCACATATCTGTACCGCTGTCGAGATTATCAAGCGTCGGGTGCGCTGCCGTCGGGAGTTTCGTAAACTGCTCATGGAGTGTGCGCAAGCCGCGACGGAGAATGGCGCTCGACCTACGGCGGTCAAGTATTATAGTGCGGCAGTCGTACTCTTGCAGGACAATCCGTGGTCTGATGAGGTCGAAGATGCCTCTTATGACGAAACTATCCAGCTTCACCTCCGGGCGGCTGAATGCCATCTATACATGAACCAAGTGACTTCAGCAGGTAATCTTCTTTCCACCATTTTAAACAATGCCAACTGCCCAGTGGACAAAGCACCGGCCTATGTCTTACAGTCACGGATATTTGCTCAGCGTGGTAACTCTCCGGCGGCACTTGCTTCTCTTAAGGAATCTCTGGGTTTACTCGGCATTTCCCTCGATGAAGAAGCGTCGTATGAGAAATGTGACGAAAGATTTCTCAAAATTGCGGCCCAGATACAAAGCATGGATCGCCAAACAATCATCAGTCACAAGAAATCGAGTGATCCCTCCATGGCATCTATCGGTGCGGTGTTTGCCGAGACTACCAATGCAGCCTGGTGGACCGACCATTTGCAGTTTTACCATCTTAGCCTGATTTTATTTGATACCCATCTTACTCGAGGCTCTTTCCCACAGTCTGGTATGGCATTCCTTAACCTGGCTACTGTGGCAATGTCACGTTTCAACATGGTTCCGTTGGCTATAGAACTGGTCATGATATCCCAGGATCTGTTATTCCAGGCCCGTGATGCCTACTCGCTGGCACGGGGCGAGATGCTACACCAGTGCTTTGTTGGGCATGCACACTGCTCCATGCCGCAGTCTATTTCTCAGATGGATGACGCAATCGAGCTGGCGTCTGTTGCGGGTGACAGAATGTCGACAATTCACAGCTATGGTATATCCGCTCAGATCAAGTTCTTTGCGAGCGAAAATTGCTCTGAGCTTGAAACATTCTGTGAACTAGCCTGTGAAGAGATTGCCAGATGGTCCTGCGATACCAGAGGTGGAGTAATGCTCATTGCTGTCAGGCAAGCTTGCCGGGCGTTGCAGGGCAAAACTCGCGCTCACAATCCTTTGGAGGTCATGACCGACAGTGAGCATAACAGCGCATCGTATAAGCAGCAGCTAGCGGAGCGGACCAATGGCAGCACTCGCCCTATGCTGTTCTACGAAAGCTTTGAAATCGTTGTTCTGTTCTTATATGGCCACTACGACCGGGCCATTGAGATTGGAGAGAGATGTATTGAGAATCTCAATGACATATGGTCATCACGGAATACCAGATTGATCATTCTCTTCTATGGGCTGGCGCTCTCGGGCAATATGCTTCGAAAGATTCAAGATCCGCGCAGCCAACCTGGGGAATTCTCCGAAGAGACTGCAAAGCTGGTGGAGCGGCTCGAAGGATTTTTGAAAATGATCACGGATTGGACAACGGTATCCAATGTAAATTACTTGTCATGGGCAAAGCTCTTGGAAGCACAAATGGCAGAGCTGTCCTACAAACACGGCGAATGTATCCAACACTACGAAGAGGCTTTAGACCATGCCGCCGAGCACGATTTTATCCTAGAAGAAGCCCTCGGCAACTACCTTATGGCGGGCTTTTTCATCCGACGCAAGGCGCGGCGGTCTGCCCGTGCCGCTCTTCTAGATGCCCTGAGCTTATATAGGCAAGTGGCAGCTACTGGTGTTGCTCATACCATCGAGGAAGAGCACTCCCTTTTGTTGCATGGGCCGACTCGAAATCATCGCGTTGCCGATATGGGTGTCCAAACCGATTTTGTTACCGATGCGCCTTCGGTTCAATATCGCCCTGTAGATGGAGAAGAAGATGATGTCCTGACCCAAATTCCTTCCAATACCTTGACAGAGGCAAAGGGAGAGCAGATCGGAGCCTGGAGAAATTCGATGCACATGCAGACAGAAGATGGTGGTGGGCTCCCTGCTCTCGATATGATCGATTTGCACGCAATCCTCAAATCTTCACAGGTCATTTCATCACTGCTACAGGTAGAAGAACTGCTAAAGACCATGTGCGATGTCATTTTGCAAACATGTGGTGGCTCGGCTACGAATGCCGCTATTGTGGTCTATGCGGACTCAGACGGCTGGTGTGTAGCTGCGAGTGGCGATCCAGAGAAGGGAGCTTCGGCACACAAACCAGTTCTACCCCTCGCAAACACCCCCCTGATTGCTGAGAATGTTGTGCTCTACTGTACGCGTTTCATGGAAACTGTCTTTATACCAGATATTGTCTCTGACGAGAGATTTGGTAACGTGAACGAGTCTTGGTTACGAAGGAACCCGACGAGCAAATCGATCATTGCCATCCCAATACGTCATGCGAACAAGCCGCTACTTGGCGTACTGTATCTCGAAGGCGTCCCCGGATCATTCACGGATCGCAACGTTACCGTTCTTCAGCTCTTGGTCAACCAAATCAGCATTAGTTATTCGAATGCCTTGTCAATAAAGAACATTGAAAAGATCTCAGCTGAAAACCATTCTATGGTGGAGGTACAGAAACGCGCGCTCGAGAAAGCTATTGAGGCGGAGGCAAAGGCAAAGAACGCAGAAGCAGAAGCAAAGCGAAATGTCAAACTGGCCGAAGAAGCAGCCAAGGCCAAATCTATTTTCTTGGCCAACGTCTCTCACGAGTTGCGGACGCCTTTAAACGGAGTCATTGGCAATTCGGAACTTTTACGTGACAGCAACTTAAACCGGGAACAGCTCGAAATGGCGGATTCCATCCGAGTCTCGGCTGATCTTCTGCTCACTGTTATTAACGATATACTTGACTTTTCCAAGATGGAAGCTGATAAGATGAAACTTTATATCATTGCTTTCAATCCTGAAGAAATGGTTAGGGAAGTCGTCCGAGCAGTCTCATATAGCAATCGAGAGAAGACGTCCAAAAAGAACGTCAAGATTATTCAGGATATCAATCTGCCTTCTATGCTGATTTACGGCGACCCAATTCGTCTCCACCAAGTTCTTGGAAACCTCATTGGCAATAGCTTAAAGTTTACAGAGGATGGATCTATCACCATTGGTGCCCGGCTGGATGAGGAGACTAAGGAGAGGGCAACTTTGACCTTCTGGGTCCGAGATACAGGAATCGGCATTCCGCCACAACAGCTGGCGAAGCTATTCCAGCCATTTAGCCAGGCCGACGCCAGCACGGCCAGAAAATATGGCGGAAGTGGCCTTGGACTGAGTATCTGCAAGTCACTCATCGAGATCATGATGCAAGGAACGATTCAGCTCGAGAGTGAACCAAATCTCGGCACCACCGCCTGGTTCACAGTCTCCTTTGAAAGAGCCAAGCCAGATGTTGCTGCTGGAGATGCTCAGTCTCAGGCATTGCCGCCTATTGACAGATACTCGACAAGAACTTCTTCGTTTGTAGACCGAGCCTCATCTCCGAACCCATACCTCGATCTCACGCGGGTTCCCAAGGAGGATATCCGTATCTGTGTGGCGGAAGATAATCCCATCAATCAAAAGATTGCCATTCAATATGTACAGCGGCTAGGCTATACCAGCGTCAGTGCATATGAAAATGGACTCAAGGCTGTTGAAGGCCTCCGACAAAAGGCTAAAGAAGGGATCCCGTATCACATCGTTCTTATGGATGTCCAAATGCCGGTTCTCGATGGATATGAAGCTACCAAGCTCATCCGAAACGACCCAATTGATGAAGTCCGGAAAATCCTGGTGATAGCTATGACGGCATCGGCGATTCAAGGCGACAGAGAGAAGTGTTTGGCTGCTGGTATGAACGACTACCTTGCAAAGCCAGTTCGGGCAGAGGTGCTTAAACGGAAGCTGGACGCGTATATGAGCAGTCCGAGACCTGCTCCCCCCTCCTCTACTCCGTCTCCGCCAACCGCGACAACGTATCCGGGCTCTACTACTACGAATGGATATAGCGAGGCGGTACCCAATGTTCCGAAATTACCCCCGCCTCCAAGAAAGCCTCTTCCTAGCGATACATCCAGCACAAGCCCTGATCAAGTCATTCGGAAGCCGGTTCCTATCAGGACCGGATCAGGTTCGCTGCACGAATCGCTACTTGATGGGCCTCAGGCCTCGGAAGAATTTCAGCACCCTGGCAGCCCCATATTTGACGTTGAAGAGCTCGAAACTCCCTATGGTGACGATTCCGTTGCGAGTCAAGCAGACACAAAGAGCGGGTCGACAAGCAGGACATCTAGCGATCAAGACTCCGACTCTGGGCCAAGAAGAGGATCTGCTTCAAAGGGGCAAAAATCCCAGCCTCGCAAATTAACAAAGAGCCGAGAGAACAGCACCGTTGTGGTTAAAATCGAGAATGGCACGCATGAGCCTATCGTTAAAGAACTATAGAGTGCTACTTGTTCTTTTTGTATAAGCTGTACTCAAGGGCAGGTTCCCTTCTCAGGAAGTAGCCATAATCCTTAACTCGCGTTCTACCCTTTTTTTTAAATCCCTTTTTCTTATACGTCCTTTATTTTTCACTTTCATGTTTGGCATCAGCTACAGATTCGGATAGACGGGCAGCTTATAGACGTATTTCCTCAGCGTCTACGAAAAAAACTTTGGCACCAGGGCCAGGACAAAAAGCTTGGGTGAATAAGGAACTCGAGACCAAAAAAACACGCTTCGTCTCTTTCGGCCTTCACACCCAGTTGATTCTTTTTTCTCTCTTTCTTCGTTCTCTCAGCCCTTTTTGGCCTCTTTTCTTCTCGCCTTTGTTGGTATAAACGCATTATTTTCTTTTTTTTTCTGGTTGGTGCTGGAGTCAAAGTGTCCAAAGGCTTAGCGCATGGTTCGAAACAAAACGTGAATATGGCCTTTTCAACACGACACGATACGACACGATATGACATGGAATGGAATGAAACGCAAGAACAGGGGAGAGAGAGAGAAGAACTGGCTTTATAGTACGCGTACGGCTTTGTTTTACGAGAGCTGGACGATATAAAATGATACAAGTTTTGGACGACACAACGCCAGAAAAAATATATGAAAGGGAAAGGGGAAATCTGGAAATAGTAGGGGAAATGACAATTGTTTTTTGCCCAAAATAAGGAATGCTCTATTTACAAACTTGCGGAGGAAATGGGAAAGGAAAGGGAAGGGGAGGAAAAGAAAGCCGCCTCGATGTGGTTTTTCTTCCAAGGATACATAACGTTTTTTCTTATTTTTTTCAGACCATTATGTGGCCACGGGTTGTGAGCGGTTTTTGTTTCATTGTCGATTTTTCTTCTTCTATTTAGATAACTGTATCATTTTCTCCCCTTCTCGCATGGTTGAAGAGGGGACTTTTTGTTAGCATTCGGCGACGACGACTTATTGATTGATTTGATAATTTAACAAATTTTCAATAACCTCTTTTTTTTTATTAATTTTTTACTTCATCCGAACTTTTTGAGTTTTTTCTATTACCCCTTGTATCTCGCTACAAATTTTATCTTACGCAACGAATACGCTTAGGCGAGATAAAACAGTAGTGGATGATCATACTGATATTAAGTTCGGCTATATAGTACATGGATAGCTGAGCGAGGCTGTGATAGACGCCAGGGTAAACGTGTGGTTTAGCTCTGCATTAGTGTTCCCCTTCCCATTTCTCATCGTCAAGCTTGATCTAAGCAATCTCGTGCATCTCAAACGATGATAGATTTGTCCTCAATCAGAAATCTCGCATATAAGAGCGGCGCTTCGGATATAAAAGAAGAAAAAAAAAAGAAATTACTGGAAAGCGGATGATCTGTGTATAAACTAGAGGCGCCACGCCAGGCGATATTCACTCACATCATTCTGCTGGCTATACACTGGTTGGGGGCCGGTTTCGTCTTCACTTAGCAGCGGAGCATCACGCGAGGGATGAGGCTTTAAAGCCACGATCCAATATATTAGGAACCAATAGTCTTGGTGGCGAAGGGTATTGACCTGCAGAGCAAGGGAGGGTCTCAAGCTAGCTCGAAGCTCAACGAGATGCGGCTTATTTGAGTCAAGCCAGTGGGAACATGCAGTGTTGTTCTAAAGCTGAACAAGTCCCTTACTTGTACATCTGAGGGCGCGAACTAGATGAATATAGTATAGAGTTTGTCGGGATATAGAATCTGGGTGGTGTGAGATGTTACTTACCAGCCCCCAGCTAAACAAGTGCTCGCTCCATCCCACCGGACAAACACCGGGGAGCAAATGTTCCACACGCGGGAATCGCACTTGCATGTGCCATGAAGCAAGCCATCGCCCTATGAAGCACAGTAGCGGCCATCGCACTGCGGTATGTGTGGTGGAGAAATTGGCAACGATGCCTTGCAATTCGTCGTCTCCCACTGCATAGGACAAGGATAGCGGCAGCTCGGCTACTGTATCTCATCTCGAAACGTAGCCAGCGAGTATGCTTGCTTTGTACTCTTCTCTTCCTTTTGAAAGGTAGACTACAGAAATGCTCTTGTCACAACTGAAAGAGAGTTTGTCATAATAGACAGGAGGTAGAATGGGAAGGGGCGTGATTCTAAAATCCAATGTTCTCACATTCATCGGATAAACCGACTCAGCCGGACCGGTGCCTTGAACGTAGATCAGAAAGCTGAGACAGTAGGCAAAAACCTTGTCCTATGCCGCTGGTTATGAGGACCGATTATGTTCTGCTCGGGACCGAGTTCTCGATTCGACGCTGTGTGAGAGCGCCCGAAAATGCTACCGGTCTCTAAATTGTATCTGGCGTAGTATACGGAGTAGGCCTTGCATGTATTGACAGCCACAACATGGCGTTTGATTCAAAGGTGCTCCATAGACTGATTTTCCTCGACTCAAAACGCGTAGCATGGGAGATTTTCCCGGCGACACCTACTCCATTTAGAGTAACTATGGACGACGGATCCTCTGTGGCTGCACCCTACCATCCTCTAACCATGAGGGAAATAAAGAATAAATACTGTTGGGCTGTATTTATTAGCATTATCATTAGTATCGTTTTCCTGCTCTAGCGCCGTGTGGGTCTTCGCGTGTGGCTGCAGGTTTCCACGAGTCCAGCCAACAAAAAATTATGCAACACCCACATGAGGATTTCATATCATGGATTAGTTGTGAGAGCTGTTATGGTTAGCTATATGGTTTCTAGTGACCCGTTTCTTGCCCACTGTTCTGCCACAAGTCATGAGCATGTTAGTAATCAATTGACTTTGACAGTTTTTTGTGTGGCTGTCTAATGGTACCCGTATTAATTCCAAAGTTCTTCAGCGAGGCCCAACATAGTTACGGCGATGCAACGATTTTATCTCGGTTATCTGCAGCTGAGGGTGTAGTAGGGCCAGGGGTAACATACAGCTGAAAAACCCTGGCTAAGATTACTGCTTCAGCAGCACTCTTCTCTGTCGGCCCGGATGCGTAAATAAATCAGCTTGTAAGAAGTAATGCTCTCATGCTGAAGCTTTCTAAGTTGCAGAAGTAATAAAAGCTAAAGGCTGCGTGATGGATCCACATAGCCTGGATATATATGCAGTCATGTTACTGGCGTATTATCAAAGCTGCAAAAAATCCTCTTCGCATTTGCCAATGATGCAGGAAAGATCAGTGGTAACACCAGTAAGACGAAACAAAACACACCCTTCTATGTTGTGTGCCGTCAAGCCTGGTGTGTAGTGGCAACAGCATCGCAATAGCGAACTCAGCCCAACCCGCTGTTTGCCTTGGCTTTGCGGACCGGAGCTGAGTTTGGTGACCCATATACCCAAGTAGGTAGTCCAAGGGTAGAAGAGAAATTGGCTTTATCCTATTTCGGGCAGTGACCAAGAATAAATGAAAATTCTTTCGACGAATCCGATATAAGTTCGCCACAGCAATGCCTGCTCTGGGCACATCCTATCTGGAGGCTGATCCAATCGGATAGTGGATAATCAGGCCATTTCTCTGAGCGTGCTAGTATGGAACTGTATTTAAGTGACAAATTAGAAAGGAAGGAAAGATTGCTTTAATTTAACTGAAACTCAGCCTATTGAATGGTGGATTGCGGCACTGTAAGGTAGGTTCGGGTCATTGCTTAAGCACTCTGTCAAATCCGGTTTAGTACGTGGCTTGCTTGGCTTACTTTCTGTTTCCTGTTCATTCAAGGTTAGAGGGTCCAAGACAATGTAGTTGAGGACGAAGATGAAAAGTCTATTCAACCTGAGGGTGTGGCGAATGCGGGGAGAGCAGCCTGTTGATTCTTATTGTGAGCCGCCTCATCCCGTTTCCGCTTATCCTGCAGCACGTCTTTATGAGGCAACTGCAATGTCTACTAGCTCAGGCTGTTGGTTCACAAGTGAAATAATGGTGGCCTTTGCAATAAGCTCCGGGCTGAGTTTAGTTAGAATACTCAATGACTAGGAATGGGAATTAACTCGCCACTGGGCCAACACAAGCTTCGAAGAAAGCAACAGAGGTTATGTTTCATTGGTCGGCTTGTTGCTTATCTGCCGCCAAGGCCGCTGGCCCGAGAGTGACTGGCGGTTACCGGCGCCAGAAGGCCAATTCCCAGTGGGATGGTAATGTGGAAACTTGAGGTAAAACTACTAGCTGAAGGCGTAGTGATAGTATCTGAATAGCGCTGCCAAGTCTGGTACAGCTGAGGTGGGCTGCAGTAGGAATCTATTGCCGAAAAACATGTTCGAGGTGAAAGAGTTTTTGTGTGCTGCCGGCGCCTGTTGATACTGTAAAACAAAAAAGTCTTTCTAGTAGTCTATTGACTGCGGTTGACTCGTTCACACCTGGCTACCAAAGCCACGTGCGGTAATGCATCGGCATTTGCTGAGATGAGATGATCTTATGCCAACAGTACGGCACTAGCAGCCATGCAGCCATCAAATCTAGTAGAATTCGGAGACCCAAGGAAAGCTAAGATATGGCGTGTTAACATTGGCATGAGTACAGAGTTGCTGCTTGAGAAAAGAAAGCCATTATTGTCTAACCTAGATAGGCCCGCGAGCTACTCCCTGCAGGTTTGAAGTCTATTATACTGTAAGTCTGGTGGTGTGTGTGGTGTGATAGGAGAGGCTCGATGCTAGCTTGAGATTGTTTAGGTTGTACTGAGGAGCTAAACGGCTCCTGATCTCGATCTTGGCTGCCGAGAGCGTAAACGGCCAGAAGTTCGAACGGAGCCTAGCCACGAATTCAGCGAGGCCGAGCCGTAGGAGCGCGAAGGCGAAGTGCCACAGGACAACTGTTTTCGCCCGTTGTGAAACCGTTTCGTCCCAGTTTCGGCAAAGGGGAGCCAGTCGTCGACGTCAAGCACTGGAGTGAAGAGTCAGGCTGTGTAAGTAGGGGTGGCTGGGAAAACCTTCTGTTGCTTGGCTTCCAAGGCGATATCCGATACTCTTGGCCAGACTGTCAATCCACACGCCTCCTTCTTTGAGCCACATGAAGAGAGCGTGGTTTTATTTGTTCTCCACTGTCAAAGCGACAGCAATGGGTCGACTATTCAGACGGCTTGTATCCTCTCGGCAGCACTAACAAATCCATCCTGGATTAAATCGTCTTGGCCCGGTAAGGAGAGGGAGTTGATCGAGAAAATCGTGGTTTTGGGATACGAGCGGTCGTATCAACCCACGCCTATTTCGTATCCGAAAGGAGGTCCCCTACATCATGCCTTGCTGCCTTGCTGAGTCCATATTTAGAACTGATGCCTCAGGCTGGTGCGTCTGTATGTGTGCGTGGCACTTGGAACTATAAAGGAGCAAGAAGCTCATCCGAAGCATGTGCTCGGTATGGAAGGCCATGACGGAACTGGCCGTAGCACTATTACATCGTTCCTGCACCGAGAGGTTGACGGCATGTGGGAGGCGCAGTAGCCAATGAGAATTCGGCCTGCGCTGGCAGCCTCCATTACCAAAGTACCTTGCAGGTAGAGAATAGCTGTCGTATATCTTACAATGGAGTACCTACCGGGTGGGGAAAGGCAAGGTCACCGTCGCCCGTGGCTGCTGCGGAGTAGTACTCGGCTATTGCGAGCGGTCTTGTATCCGCACGATACTGCTCGCAGCAGCGAATGGTTACAGCATTATTGCTGCTGGTGGGGACCTATATTCCTGAGAGTAAAAGTCGTGACGATCAAAGCGGGATGCAAACGACTAGGCCGGCTATAGGCCATTCCTCCAAGCATCATTGGATGCTATACGGAGCCAATGCCTAGTATGGACTGATAGTGTTCCGGCGAGCAGCGGACAAGTGCTTCGTTTGTCACGGACAAGTACCTAGCTTGAAGTTTGTTGCCCTCTCTCCCACGTTGAGAGAGATGCAGAATGCAGAATGCGGTAACAATGACTTGTCTCTCCATGCTTTGCCACATGTTCATCGTCTTTTCTAGCACGGAAAATGCCGACTGCGGAAAAAAGCTAAATCGCAGTGGGTCTGCCGGAACCCAGAGCATTTGAAAGATGCCGTCTAAGGATCCTCATTGGATCGCCCAGCCAAGCGTCCTAATGCAGCTGCAGATGCGTTACTTGGTAGTACTGCTACTAGCAGTGGTACCATAGCGATAGTACAGCTGGTACAGCTGCAGGTGCTAGTACTAGTACCGCAGTAGGGAGACGTTTTAGCAGTGGAGAGGTAATGTGCGAAGTATATACTGTACATGTCTGATACTCACTTATACAGCAGTGCAAGCATACAACTGAGCATAAAACATAAAACAGCAAATGCTGGATACAGACAGCAGCATTAGTACTATAACTTAGCAAAACTAAGCGAGGAGTCATTGTATTGAGGGCTTTTTCATCTTTCCCTCTTGCTGTTTCCTCTCAAAATGGAAATGCTACGCGGTTTGGTCATGCTCGCATCCCCCCTCTCTCCTCGCACACCTTTCTGTGTTATTAAGGCACATACGAGTGCAGTAGAGCCATCAAACGACACACACCAAAAGCTTAGCAGGGGACACACGCAAAGTAGCGCCCTGGGATTTCACTGGTTCCAAGTAGATGGCAGTGGCACAAAGCTGAATCGGAAAAGGAAGGGTCTAAGACACGCCGCCGCCTCCTCGGCTCACAAGGGTGCAACGAGTTTAGTGCGGCTTTTCGGTTTATTTTCCCCGGCTGACTGCTTCGTATCTCAGTGCGGACGACGTCTGGCTTGTCTTGGATCATGAGACGGCTCATGGCGCGGCCGTGGATGCGGCCCAGGTTGCTTCGCACGGGGTACCGACCGCAGAGTGGGATACGCAAGTGCAGATTACTCGACGTTTTAAAATAGAAGGCCGATGAGAGCTGAGGACCGCGTGCTAGCGCAAGTAGGGAGGTCGTACCCATACTTGGAGATGGAGACGCCAAAGTACCCGTAGGTGCGTGAGTACGGCGGCTGGATACCGTCCCGTGCGACCAGCAATCGCCTTGCCTGTAGTGGTACATGAGAGAACCTGTGTTGCGCCGAAAGGAGGCATATCCTGGATGAGACACTTGGACGTAGTGCTACCTGTATGTATCAATGGCCTTATTATGCATCCGTGCATGCAGGCAGACGCACGGAGAGCTGCTAGGCAGTTCTGGCGAGGCTTGGGAGCCCCTCACAAACAAGGCCGTTCACTCCCACTCCGTTAGACATGCAGATCGGGTCGCCCATCCGCGCATTTGCTCGGAAGCTGGATGCTCGAGATGGTCAATAGAACCCTGACCCTGGCCCGGGCAAAAAGAGAACCTAGCGGATTACATAAACGCGCAGCGTGCTTTATAGCAGTTGGACTGCTAGCCAAAGCGGAACGGCAACAGCTAGTGTCTTGCAGGGTTCTCTCATGCGAGCGTATTCCGATTGTGTGCGTTTGAATATACGTGTACGAAACACGCTTTCTTGTACAAACGACAAAGAGCATGTTGAAAGCATATTAAACAGTGCTTCAACTGCTCCTAGATATCGCAAATACCAGCACAACACTGCCAGCAGCTTTCGTAGCATCCTTGATATCACTGGATTATTACTGGATGAGACCGTCCGTTTTAGATGTGTCACCCCCGTCGAGTCCTACATGGATCGGCTCGAGTTGTTGTTTCTATGCAGTATCTGCTCCGCCCGCTGCCTCCGTACTCCGTACTTTTGTCTCCATACTTGTGTGTTCTGCCCACATATATCTGGCCTCCCTAAACGCGCATAAGTCGTAGATACGCTTGCGTGCTAGATACTTGTGTTAATGTGAGCTTGCGGGCATGTACGAAGAACGTTTGTACAGGCAGGCGATTGTGTGGGCTCTCTATGCCTGTCGTGCGTTGCGAGCCCGCATCTCAACAACTTCTGTTATTAGCGGTCTCTGCAAGGGGATGCTAATAAACGACTAGCCGCGCATCTTCAAGCATGTCATGACTGCTACTACATAGTAGTACTAGTAGCATAGAGTAGTACTACTACTAATAGTATAGCATACAAACATCTGACTAGTATATATAGGTACTTGTAGAGGCGGCCTTTTTATTCCCCCTCTATAAGAAAGCTACCAGTGTGCATTGCATCTAGTATCTTTTCTCGGCCCGCCGGTGGGCGATTCTTGCGCATGAGATGACATATCACGGCAGATGCACCAGATTCGTCGTATTATTAACATTGTTAAGATAACCACTGTTGTACAAGGGTATCAGCATGGGCCATTCGTACGTACTACTATAGCTGTTGCATCGGCAAAACGTAGAGGAGGAAGTGGGAACACCGCTAATACAATGTCTAAACTTGTACGAGTAGAACGCTAACCTGGTCCTGATATATGTATAAGTTGATCGACTCGAGATACTACTATTAGTCGCAATACAATCATGAGCCCACACGCGGCCTTGTTTTCCCCATATTCGTTACTAGCCCTGTCTTGTCGTTATTTTAGACTGTCCCCTATCCTGCATACATACGGAGTACCTACTTGTGCGTTATCGTCTTCTCTAAACAAGCATAGTTCAACCATAGCTTTGCGTGTTTGGCGGAGCCGAGGGCGGTGACAGGTCAGCACCAAGCCGTCTTCTCAGCCGCCCAGAGCTGGCCCATGTCGATAACTGGTTTCTGCATTAACAAGGCTCGGCTTGCCCATGGTCCATCTCAGCTCAATAGGGAAAGTCTGGAGCATCGACGCTGCATCATGAAGGAATCTAAGCCTCTCCACAGCAAGATCATCTCTTTGGGTAAAACTTACGAATAGTAGTTAGTACCTAGTAGTCCTGCTATAAACAAGTAAGGGGGGGTGTAAAATGGGCAGCAAGCCACACTCACAAAGGTCGTGAATTAATCCCCATTAATGAGTCAGTCGCTTTTTGTCCGCACTTCCGTCGCCGCTTCCTAGTCGGATCGGCCGTTTGCCTCCCTGGCAGACGCAGTAGTCTATAAACCTGGCATCCACAACAGCCCTACCTTTCAACCAGCCCAATGGCATGCTTTCTACTTTTGCCCCCAGCTTGCGAAAGCCATTGCAACCCCGCCACAATGCGGAAAGCCAGTCGATTATCGATAAAATGCAGAGCTGTCGTTGTCCGCAGCAGCTACTAGAAGTTGTGGTATTATGTGTCGCGTTTCCAGGGAGGATGATGTGCTCTCGCATGATGATTGTAAGCGGAGGGGGGCTGAGCATTTTACCAGATTCGATGAATGCAGAGTAGTAGGTACCTGCTAACCCAGAGTGTAGAGGAAAGTCGCATGTACTCTCTGCCGCGCATCTAGACGAGTCTGGACGTAATGTGCCAAGTATCCCACTATACTTCGTGTTAGAAGGATGTTCTATGCAGAATCTGGTAGCCCTGCGGCGCCCCATACACCCTCCTGGTATCTGAGCACTCGTATCCCACGTTTTTCAAACGCTAGTAGCCAAGTGATGTAAGTGCTACGGAGTGTTGGCCGTGAGAAGATCAACATGCTGGAGGTGCAAAGAGAAGAAGAAATGCGAATGTAGTCCAATTGCAGTTTGTACAGAGGACTGGCATTGCCTGCAATTGCGAAATGATGGGGAGAAACAAAAAGACGTCACTGCTAGTCGTATCGATAACGAAGCGAGATCGAAATTGCAAGCTTAAAGACGTTGGAGAAAGTCCCACCGGAGACATGGTGATAACGTGACAGCGACGACGACAACAACAACAGTACTCGTACTTCGTACACAACAACATCAACAAAAACAACAAAAAACAACAAACACGGCGTGCATACGCGCGCACATGCGTCCATACACCGCATGGGCCACAGATGCCGAGTACCTAGATATGCACGGAGTGCCGGTCCAGACAGAATGTAGCTACTTACAGCACACATATGCATGGTACTATGGCGCATCCATCTCGAGACGAGAGCCGGCCCTGAACCGACCTGGTCCTAGTCAAGACACGGCAAGGCCAGAACATCGATAGGTAAGCCATCTAGCCTAAGAAAAAGGCAAGTCTCCGTATCTTGCACCCGCTTGCTCAGCTAATGAACAAGAGTTCTAGCAGCAGGAAGCGAAAATGGACCAGCCAAGCCGCCACCAACCCCTCTCTTCCTCCACTCTTAGAGCCCTGTGGCTCTCGCAAGCGCGACATCTGCCTCATCCGGGCAGAGGGTAGCTCCAAAAGGTAGCTCAAGTGGGCGAGTAAGACGGAGCAAGGAGATCTGCTGCTCCCTTGAGCATACATACCGGTAGCACTAGCATGGCGAACGAATCTTTTGCAACTCCAAAAACGCCCCATGCTCGTGGCAGCCACAGCCAAGCAAAGGCCAGGCCCGCGTCGATTGGGCTGGGCGCGCGAGATGTCGCCCATTTGCCTCCCGAGCTGTCTTCCAATACACGCAGCACTGCTTTTTTTTACATACAGTACGGAGCACTTCCGAAGCCCAATACGGAGTAGCTATGTACGCATAGCCGTGTATTCCCTACCGCAGCAGGCAGGGCACTCACAGATTAGGTAGCCCCTCCATCGCCATGTACTATTTCTGCTCATCTCCCAGACGTGCAGCTGCAGCCGCACACAGGCACACAAAGATCCTAGAGCTGCAACGCTCCCTGCCTTTGCTTGCCTGCTTGCCTTCCATCCTGTCTGCCTAGCTCTCCAATGGGAGTGTTTCTCTTTTCAAACTAGTCTTATCAAAGGACATGCTGTTGGAAGGTTCGTTTTTTTGCCCACTTGGTTAACTTTGTTTCTCCCATCTAGTGCCTCATCCAGCCGATTCGTTGGCCTCTTTTGTCTGCCTTGACGGCTTACAGTTATGCGTCTTACAGACCCTACATCGGTATAACCAATCCCCCGCATTCGACAGACACCATCTCCTGGTTTGTCTGTTGCCATGGTAATTACTATCTCTGCCCTGCCTGTCTCTTTGCCACATGGCCGATAGTGTCTATCAGGTATGTTATGATTGCTATATATCTTCTCCCATCATGGTTTGTTTTGTTTTGTCTTGTTTCGATGCCGTTGATGTATAATTTCCTCGCCATGCATCATCTTGTTTGACCATCATCATCATCTGGGTGGTGTGCTGCTACTGGCTTGAGTCTTTCAAGTGGCCAAAAAAGAGAGAGAGAGAGAGAGAGAGAGTACTCCGCGCTGCAATTTATGGTATTTCCCAATTTTTCTCCCTTCTTCCGCATATATTTTCTTCTCTTCTGTTTGACTCGATCCAACTCCCTACACGTTCATCACTGTTCGGCTTCGATTTCCCGCCAGTTCATCAAGCTTGGCTGAGATTTTTTGTTTTTTGGACCCCCGCCCTTCTTTTTCACACTCCCTTTCTGAAACGACACGCCCTCCCTCCTCACCCTGTTAGTCGACGTCCCATCGATTCCCTAATCAGATCATATACTCTGATACGTGCACACATCCTCTCACTAGTGGAATCGACTACACGCCTTCTCCACAGTGGCACGGTGCCCGCTCCGGCCCTTGTCGCTGTTCACTCCTGCTAGTCTTGCCGGTGCTCTCAGGTCCTGGCGCAATCCAGTTTCTGACTGTCTTGCCTCTACTTTTTGACCGTTGGCAGCCCCCCCCCTGCGCGAGCCCCTCGTTGGCCAGCTCCGTCCCGCGGCGCTCTGTCTCCATTCTAGGAAACACTACCTATACGGGTAGTGTATGTACTTTCGTACACACAAGGAGTGGACGGACCTCAATCTCTGATATTGGATAGCCTGCATGTGCCCGACAGGGTTTCTTCAGCCCTCACTCTACTGCATCTGCCTTCTTACCTGTACAGAGTATACACGCTCTGTTGACACCACGACTACTCCTAATAAGGATAGCTAGCTTATCCTCAAGCATTCTGCCCCAGCCGACAGCCACTGCTGTTCTTGAGCTAGTCGTCACCTCCATCCAGCCTACGCCTCGACATATAACACAAAAAGTAATATATCCACTGCGTACGCCTCCACAGCTTCCCGTCTTCCTGCTCTTCTCTTCTCTTCTTCTTCTCTTGAGTCTTTATCCCTTGCCTTCACCCCCAGCTCTTATAACCCAGCTTTTCCCTGCTCGTACTCTCGTTTATGACTTTGACTGTTACAAGTATTTGATTCCTGCATACCCTGCCCCAGGCTCTTTTTTTTCACTTTCAAATGCCTACTTAAACACATGCATACACTCCTGTAACTCACGGCATATGTGATGATGCTCACCATCAAGCAGCAATCGACGACATACGGCTACAAGTCCGTCCATGATTTGCCAACTCCGCCCTCCACCTCCCGACCCTCTCCTCCCTTGAACCACCAAGATACTTCTTTTAAACCGTATCTTGTCTCTCAAAACAGCCCGGTGCAGCCCATGTCTACTTCTCATCGTGGTCTGCCTCCGCCGGCAGCCATGACTCTACCCCCACAACAGCCTTCCTCCGTTGGCCCTCCGCCGCCGCTGCCACATCATTCTCAGCCACCACCTCCACCACAGCTGGCCCAGTCCTCCCACCAAGCACAACAACCATGGCCTTCACCTTCTGCTGGCCTACCTCCTCCGCCGCAGCAATGGCAAGGAGCTGAGGATTCTATGAGGACTTGGCTCCAGGCCAAAACAGAAGAGGAGAAGACGAGGCAGGAAGAAGAGAAGACGAGACAAGAGACATTACGTCTAGAACAGAGGAGGATCGAAATGGATATTTTGCGAGCTTCTCTGAACGGCGGTATTCCGCCTCCCATGGTTCCTCTGGTCTTTGCTGGTATGGGAAGCGGGGGTACGCTCCCCCAGGCCGCTCTTGAATGGGCACAGCAGTTCATGGCTCCAACCCAAGGCCACCACCCCCAACTGCTTCCGCCACAGAGGCAACATTCGCCAGATCACCCAAGAGAACCAATGGTTCCTGGCCATGGAGTAGTGTATACCACTTCTCCAGCGCAGGCGGCATCAGTTCAGGGACCTGGCGGATATGCACCGTATCCGGGTTCGCCAACGAGGCCAAGAGGCCAGACCGTCTCTGGCGTAGTTGGACGGCCGATGGGAGTAGTATCAAACATGGCAGGCATGGCGAATCCTCCTCAACCCCCAGGACAAGGACCGCCGCCCGGGATGCCGCCTTATCAAGGGCATTCACACACGCAATCGCAGTCATCTCAGCACGATACGAGTCCATCAATCTATTTTCACCACTGGCAGCCGCCGGCAACGCAGAGCGGAGGCAGCTCGAACCGGCCTGGGTCACCGTCTGGTTCGTCAAAATTCAAGAGAAAGCGAGACTCTCTTTAAAAGCTAACTTGGATGTGTGCGGTTGTTAATAGGGGAGGCTCAGAAGAAGCGAAAAACGACTGGAGGAGTGTCCCAGCAGGTACCAAGAGCTCCAAGCGAAGACCGATTCCGATCGCCACCGCCCTTTGCGCAGGCCAGCTCTTCTAATCCCGCATCGCCCAGCCGAAGATCGCATAAACGTCAACGGAGCGATGTATCATGGTATCGGCCCCCAAACCAGATGTACAATGAGGATCCAGATCGACCCCGAGCAAGAACACCAACGCAAGCCCCATCATGGGGCCCCTCACCACGAGAGAGAGAGGAATCGAGGAGTGTAAAGCAGTCGGTTTCCTCGCTGCTATCCCGCGAACCTGACGACTCTGGCGCACTATCAAGGCAAGTTCCTCAGCCACCAAGGCTTGAGCCACCGGCGCCAATACCACGTGCCAGGGGACCAGGAGATCAAAGAGCTGGCGAGAGAGGTGGAGAGCCGTCTCTGCCCACAGGAGAAGCCGATCCAAGGTCTCGATCATGAGGAGCTGGGAGTGTGTGAATGAAGGAATGACTTGAGTCAGACTGAATCCTGCAGATGACAAGCCGCAGGATACTTTCGGATGACCGGCTAGTGACATACACTGAAGCCACGGAATAAACAGCCGCGGCGCCATTTGAGACATATCCCTTTCTATATGGCATCTTTTACGGTCCTACAGCGTTTTTCTTCCTTTTTTTCTAGCCCCCCTTTTCACCCTTTCTTTCTACGATCATAGCCGGCCGGTTTGGCTTCGATCGGCTTTTATTGTATATTTGATTTTGCATACGTCAGGCACCATCCCCGCAGACTACTTTTCGATCTTCTACAACTACTATTAGGGCAGGAATGGGCCAGGTTGAGCATTACGTTTAACAGACTAGAATGGCTGTCGGATAACATCAGTTTCCTTCTGGAGATTTGCAAGGCATTGGCGTTTTTTTCTATTTATTTTGACTCTTTTACTCTTTTCCTTTTCTTTTACGTTTTCACAGTTACATTGGGTGGTGTGGGTTCTGGACTTTTTTGAATTGCATATGGTTAAAAAGTGTATTGATAGGATGGAGCGTGTGTGTAGCCAGGGGGGACGAAGAAGGGATGGAAGGAGAGAGGACGGAGAAAAAAAAAAAGGTTGAATCAGGAGCAATCACCACATGGCCCCAGCTGAGCAAGGATGCAGTTTCAGCAATACTATACGGCGGTGTATGCACAGGATATTTCACTGGAATGATTTTGCACGGTAGCACAAAACAGGATTTACTAGTGTTGATATTTTTGATGAGGCAGCTGTGAACAAGCGAAATAAAAGGCTGTTGGGTCCATTGGAACAAGTTCTCGTCATCGGAGCTTACTTTTACGACTTAGGCAGTGAGAAATGCGAGCGCAAACGACGACGGCTGGTTGTACAGGGGCTTCCGGGTTGCCAATCACGGGCACGTTCAAAGTAGATGAAACAGATGACCCATGGGGATGGTACAAGCTCAGCAGCCCTGCTTACTGCCGTGAAAAGGACCTCGTAAGAACGGGCATCGGGCCCGAAGCAGAGGGCACTTGAGAGATCGGTCATATGATATCTGGGCAGCCGCGGATGGCCCATCCGGATTCCGAGCAGGGCTGGCGCCATTACAGTATGGGTGGCAGCAGCAGAAGCATGTAGTATTCGGGTCGACGTTTGCTGCTATGTGGTATTGGCAGCATTCGTGGTGCTACTGTAGCAGCAAGTGGCGGTGTCGGTGTCCAAGAACAAGGAGGCACATGCATTGCCTATCTCGATATATTGTATAAGTAGGGATGCTGGATTAGTGCCATACAAGGGGGGCAGTACGATATGGTAACGGCGATGTGACATGAGAGGAGCAACGTTTCGGAAGATGCGAGGTCCTGTAATATTTTGGACGAGGCAGCTTGCGTGTACAGGGATGCCAAGCAAGTGCCAAGTGTCAAGAGCCAGGTTGTCCGGGTGCGAGGTACTTGTACTTGTCGGTGTGTTCTGTGCTACTTGGCATTGCGAGTACACTGTACCTATTTAAGGACGATGCTCCGTATCTGCAGTGAGTTGTTGTCATATGTACGTGATTGAATCCCCTCTTCTGCTACTACAGTATCTCTTTGTGTCTGGAAATAGTAATTACTATTACTATACAGCCATAATCAGGGCAACATATAATATATTGTGTGCTTTATGCTCTGTACTCTGCATTAGACAGACGGGCGTACCTGGCAGTAGTGCCTAGGCTGCCCCATGATGATCAGAGAACTGGTGGAGAAGTGAGTTTTTTCCCCTTCCCCTTTTGTATATAATACCGCTGGGATGGATGTATACTTGTATACTTGTATAGATGAATTGTATATTGTTCCATCTCAATCAATACGATGTGGGATGAATGCGGCAGAGCTTATAAGCGGGAACTTGGAAACGAAGCCCGTTATGGACGACATGTGCTACTACTAATGCCCAGGTAGGCATGCCTCGGGACTTTTAGGCGCACCCCTGAATACCCAGTACCCTTGGGCAGCTTGACCCGGGTAAGTGTTTATGCTTTGCGGGCGCCCCAGAGAGCCCCCAAAAGGAGTTTTGCAGCTGGCCGTGCTGCTTGAGGAAGTTTGTCGTGCCTCGGTGTTACAAGTAGGGAGAGCTCAGTCTGCATTCGGCTGCTCGTAAACCGCTTAGAAGTTAGCCTTATGAGAATTGCGGACCACATTCTCCGTGATCTTTTTTCGGAAGCTAGGGCTGGACTAGGGAAGAATCAGGCCAAACGAGAAAAACGACGAGAGCGAAAGAGGGAAGAGACAAAGAGTGTAAAAAAAAAAAAAAGAGGCTGTTTCAGAATGATTGCACTAAAACCGGGTATCGCTACGGAGCATCGCCGAGGGTATTTTTGTTGGCAGCTTCGGTTTTTGTATAGTGTATAAGCTGAGCTCTAAACCACTTGTTGACCACGACTAACCGCCAACTAGCAGGGGGGTTACTAAAAGCTTCTTCTATACTGTATTACAAGTAATATGCCATGTGCCCCATTGGAAAGCTCTCGGAGCTTGGCGTGGGCAGAAAAACAGCTTGGCACAAGAGACGCCTTTCTTTTCTTGATCTTAGTGCCTCCCGATGTAAACAGGGCTCAAGACCGAGGGCGTGTGGGCGTCAGCGAGATTGGGTTTGGCTTTGGTTATTTTCGGTGTCGATTTACGGGGAAATGAACGCCAGTAGTACTTGATAATAATACAGAGATACAAAAGAAGAAGTAAAGAAAAGAAAACTAAAAAAGATCCAATTTGTAGCTGAAATCCGCCTCGAGCTGTCACTTTCTAATCTCGCGCCTTTTCACACCCCCTGGACTGGGCGTAAAGGTGTTAATGAGCATGTGCTTTTTTAGATTCTAGGCTGGTGTTTATTTTACTGCCGATATGTGGTGCGCTAGGAATTTACGACGTCGTATATACATACCTACTTCGTATATTACTCCATATGTCAGCAAAGGCCTTATTCAGCAGCCTTTTCTCTCTTTCTTTTTTCTATTTTTATTTTAAACAGTGTCATTGACTCTAGGCGTTTCGAGTAGTATTGCTTGAAGCAGTAGCGGTGGTAACGGTAGTAGCAGGTGCGTAAGTAGGTGGCATTTGACAGCTGGATAGCAAAAAGTCCCAGATGCCGTGTTGGCATTGTCCAAATAGGAAAATGCGAGTGAGGGGAGAATGCCAAACAGGGCAGTGGTCAGCAGCCTGCATGTACTGTACTGTGTGTTGGTTCAGTCTGCCACTCGGTGCCGAAAACAACAAGAAGACTGCCAAAAGCTTGATTTTTTACATAATACTGCCAAATTTAGACTCGGAGAGATTACTTCTTCCGTGCCAAGACCTGTCAACCGCATTGTCAGAAAACGAAGAACGACGATGCTCAAGCAGCGTATACAGTACTGTAAGTAAGTAGTCGTCTTCTAAAAACGACACGCACACGCACATACTTCATACCTGCATTAGCATATTACTGCCAGGGGTTCACACCTAAACTCTTTCGTAAAACGGTAGAAGAAGAAATAAATTAAAATTTGAGACATTATCTGCAGTTTCTGCCAGTAGTGATGCTACCCGCCCAACCACCATCTAAACCAAACCCAAAAACTCTCCCAACAAAAAGACACTGAGATGGAGGGGGGAGAGACACTCACACACTTCACACACACACACACACACAAAAGCTAAATCTTCCCTTCTCTCATCCCCTGGAGCCAAGCATTGTGTACGGGCCTCGGTGCGATACCCGATTCGTAACCCGCTTTTCCCGGACGTCAAACCCAATCCGGGGGGCGGGCTGGGCAAAAAAAAAAGACAAACACACACAAGGGGGAAAAATAGCCAAAATCGGAACAAGGCTTAATCTGGCAAAAGGCAAGAGAAGAAGGCCCAGGGGTTGGTTTTCCCGTCTTGTATCTTATTTGGCATAATCACTGTACAAAGTATACTGTGCACAGCAAAACCCCTCGTACCTGTATCTACATACTTGTACCCGTTTCCCTCCCCCCTGTTCGTCCCTTTTTGGGGGCACATCCCCCCTCCCCAGAGACCAGGAAGTTGGGACCTCAACAGCGTGGTATTCGGTATAGGTATTACCAACGGGATCTTTCCGAGAAAAGAAAATGATCACCCAGCCCAGGGGGAAAGGAGAAAATAGACGAGGATAGGAAAAAAAAAAAAAAAAAAAAAAAATCAGGCCATTTTTTGAAATCCTTCTCAAAATAACCCTGTATATACTGTACCCAACCAACAACCAACAACAACAATTGACCACAAGTAGAATGCACGAGCAATAAAAGATAGAAAGTTGAATTTTGAAACAAAAGCAAAGGCCAGTTTTTCCATGTGAACTTCACGTTTTTTTTTCTTCCACATGGCAGCTTTAAACCACCGCAACCAACAACAACAATAACAGATAAAACCCCACTAATAATATTCACTTATACAAGAAAAAGAGCCAAAAGCCCATCATCTCACACACCCCCCTTCTTACTATACTTGTACCGTATATATTACCATCATCCTCATCATCGTTACCATCACCATCCTCGTCTCCATCTCCCTAGTTCTTCTCATCTTCCAGAACTTTTGTCATCCTTCTCCCTCCCAACTACCGAACTCCCGTATCCCATACCCCCTCCATCCCTTGCCCCTGGTCCCCTCCGAAATCCCGTAATCTTACAATGTATCTTTTAGACTTGTAATAACTCACATTCGGCACTCTTTTTCGGAAAATCACCCCCTCCCCTTCGTCTAATCTGAGCCTTCCAAGAGAGATTAAAACAGGGGGGGTAAAAGATAGGGAAAAAGAAGAGAGATGGAAAAACGCTTGTGACAACTTACTAACATATTACTACTTAGTACTCCTATGTCGTATACTATCGATACGACAGATACGAATTGCAACTCTTTTTACGCGTATGCAGGGATATGAAAAAAAAAAAAAAAAAAAAAAAAAGAACGGCGGAGTATACTGCTCCAAACGTGAAAGCTTACTTGTACTTGCAGCATCGCGGACCCAGTCAAGCAATCCAGCTAATCCAATCTTGACAAAGACCTACAAGTGAGAAACGAGTACTAACCCTCATGGGAAACCCGCAAGGATAAGTGACAGAATAGCTCTCGAAGCGAGTTTATATTGCGAAATCTCACGTGTGACGGTCTCCCAGACTCCTTCCTAGAGGCCAGTTCTTGGCTTGGTCAGCCCCGTCGGTTACGCTCTCGATTCTTGCTGCCCAAAATTTCATCATGCTCAAGTGCTTACAGGGTGCGAAATATAGAGGCTCAGAGTTTGTAGAACCTGGGATTCAAATAATCTCCATCTGTATTAGTACATACTAGTAGTAGTAATCTCCATCCTTTTCCGTTTTATATCAAGTAACCTAGGAGAGCACCGTCACAGCATCTGCCCACTACCGCCCACCAAGCAGATCCCGCCGGGATACTTCCCCCATGCCAAATTCGGCCATGTAGATCGCCAACCATCTCTAACTACCAACTGCTTGAAAAAGAACAAAACGCCTCCGTGACGGAAGGGTATCCATAACTGAGGGCGCGCCATACGCCCGCTCTACGCCACCCTGTCCCGAATCCTGGTATATGAAGGGAAAAATGAGAAACAAGAGAAAGAGAGACACAGAGAAGCAAACTGAAGCAAAAGTAAATGACGATACGTCAGAAACAAAGGAGACCATGTGTAAAGAGGTGTCAAATAGGCCGTCTGCCATTAATAGAGGGTATCGGCAACAAAACAGATGGGGGGTATCGGGAGGTACGGAAATTGAAGTGACAGAAGAAGGGGATAGCTAGAGGAAGCTAAACATCCCGCTCCCCTGGGTCAATTTCAAAAGACACATAAAAGGAAAGAGACAAAGGAAAAGCTTTTATGGACAATGATAGGGCAATATCAGCCTTGCCCCATCGAGGAGATGCTGCTCTGGGGGAGCAAGCGTGCTACGTCTTCTTCTTGCCTTGATGCGACTTCCATTCTGCTTTGGCCACCTTCATCAGAAGATCCTCATCCTTGATGGGAATCCATGATGTCAAGGCTTTCATTGCATTCTCAAAATCTGAATCCAGGAGCACCTCGCGGAGGGCCTGAACCAAGGCAGCACTAGTGGCGTGCAAAATATCGAGCCCCGTTGGCGGAGTCGTCTCGCTATCGCTGGAAGAGATGGAGATGGCTGGCTCAGCTGCGCTATCTCCCAGCAGCATAAAGACGTCCCAGACTCGCAGCTGAGCTGGAAACGGAATAGAGAGGTTGAAGAGAGTAAGATACCATCGTGTACCATACGCTGTTATATCTACGCTGAGTTCGGTCTATACCCCAGAAATATGTTAGTTCCAAATATCAGACATTGTAGCGCTGTCAGTACTCACCAGTCTCTTGGCCACATCCTTATTGATCCAAGTCTCGTCAAACTCATGCAGCGCTTTCATCAGGCCTTCAAACCCTGGGCGATACAAGCGATCAAGCCCTCGTAACTGCCACATCCGCACCAGCATGACAAAGCACTTTTCTTCATCAAAGTAGCAGAGTAGCGTCGCCGCCAAAGATGCCATGCCTTGGACATAGCCTGTCTCTGGAAAGTAGATTGATAAGCAGTGCAGGACGCGGAAAAGCAGTCGCTGGCCACCACGATATCTTTTACGAAACATGATGTGCCGGCTAATGGTCCGCGGGACGTCGAGGTCAATCTGCACATCATCTGGCGAGCTTTGTTCCAACAGGTGGTGAAACGAGGAGGTGAGATCCTCCTCAGAAACATAGCTCTCGTGTTCCATGGCAGAACTTGCAAGAAAAGACCACCAGGCGGCAGCACGCCAGCGATCAGGAATTCCTTTCCACGTTCGCTCAATAAGCTTAGGGTTCTTCTTATCAAACTCAAACTCCATGCCTTCGCCTTGGCCGCCCTTTCGGACAACCTTGGCCATCTTGCGCCACTTCTCCGATCTCTCCCACTCTTTGCGCTTCAGCGTTTCTGATATCCTCTCAATCTGAGCTTCTTCTGCAGCGTCTTGGAGGCTGGGTGGTAGCGTCAACATGTCACCCGCCTCATCCAGCCATCGCCGGTCTCGATTGTGAGGCAGTAGGTTGCCAGCCTGTCGGATAACCGATCGCGAAGAGCGCTTCGATGCTGTAGACAATCCCGAGTTTTGCGTATTAAGTGACCTCGCCGACATCTTCCTGCTCGGACCCAAGGGTGATAGGCCCGTCAATTCTCTCTTCTGTAGCCTCCGCCTTGGCGAATACTGGGCAGATTTCATTTCTGTCGGCGTACCAAGCCGTGATCGAGGTCGGGGAGCGGAAATGAAGCCATATCGGTCCACACTGGCGCCGTCAATATCTTCCCAGTCTTCCAGGCCGCCTGCAAGCTCTGTATCTCGTCTGTAATCATAGTGAACCGAAGAGCTTGCAGATCTTACGGATCTTGGAGTCCCCCATACAGGAATGGGAGGCGGTAGAATGCTATTAGACGGCAAGTGTTAGCGAGAAAGATGCTCCGAGCATAAAGGAAAAAGCAGGCGCCTTGGAAACGCACGACGCCAGGAATCGTCAAGGGAAACCATACGAGTCATTCCCATCCTCCTCTGCTGGGAGCTCTGGGGTAGGCTCCAAGGGTTCGCAGTACGAGTGCCTTGCGCCATCCTCCCAATTGATGGCATCGCCGACTCCATAGAGCGATCTCACCTTTTGGGACTCCTTCTCGATTTCGGTCGTTAACACGCGAATGTCGGGCGGCGGCAAGGGCGCGCGCAGCGCAGGATTGGATGCATTGGCACTGGCGTAGGAATCGAAGCGGTCGATGCTGGCGCTGGCGCTGCCAGATCGTGCATGGGTGGGCGTCGAAGGCGCTGAAGGAAACGCATCGCCTCTTCCGGCGTCACTGGCCCCGTCGAGGCCTAGCGGTCCTGCGCGTCGCCCACCGAACATGATGCTCCCGCGATTCGAAAATGACAGTGTGGCCATAAAATCATCCTCGAGGAGGCTGTCCGTCGGGATGGAGACGCCCAGAGGAGCAAAGCGCACGTCTTTGTGGGCCGGAGAAGCAGCGTTTGGCAGTGATGCTTGTGCTTGCGCTCGAACTCGAGCTCGCAGTGCGAGAGACGACGTTTCTGCATTGCCGGGTGAGGACCGTTGTGGCTGCTTATGAGTGGATGCTGGGGGCGGCTGCGAGCCCCGCATCAGGGGCTGCATTGGCGGCGCGTTTGCGGTAGGCGATCCCTCGTCCACTACGAGGGCTAATTTCCCCTTTGCCGGCGCGGATGAGCAGACGCTAAGACGCTGCAGGAAGCTCTGTCGCTTAGGCGAGGCTGGCGATAGCAATGGAGAAGGTGTTGATGGATGTTGAGAAACGCTCGCGGTATTGAGTTTTTTCAGGGAAGGAAATGGGGCAGACGCGGCTGGCCTAGTAAAGACTGTCTCACTTCTCGAACTCTGCCAACCGCCCGGCACTGGGCCGACAACTGTTCCGTGCTGAGACTGTGGGACAGAATGCGGTGTCACAGCGTCTGAATCGACAGGAGCATCGATGTTGGGTGATTGAGGTGGAGAGTGGTTGGTGCCAGAGGAGCTATTGTCGGCCTTTGCCGCCTTGTCTTGTTCCCTTTCTTCTTCCTCTTCCTCGCAGTCTTCTTCATAAATAGTAGTTGCCGAAGTCGGCGTGGGCGCGTGACCAGAGTCTCGCTTCCAGCTCTCGTGATTAAGCTTTGCTTGCCGGATTGGCGTTCTTAGTGCCGGATGCTCCTCGGTGGGTGGTGCGATGACTGGTAAAGAAAGCGCTGGCGGTGCAACAATCACAAGGCTGGGCGAGTAGAGAGGTTTCTCATACACCGAAGGAGAGGGAGACGACGCGGATGACCGTATGGAAAGTGTGCGGATGGTACTGCGTGATGTATTTCTTGGTGGCAGCGGGATGGGAGGCTCTGCCTGGATCGTCTTCTCATAACGAACGCCGATGAGATTGGGATCAGCAGACCGCCGTGATCTGGAGGTGCTTCTTGGGCGGATCGATGTGAGAGCCATGGTTCCTTCTGGGTGTGATGGAGGGGCTGGATGGCCGCCAGATCCTTCTGAACGAGATGGATATGGATCGCTGGTGTTGCTGGCTTTAATGCCCTTGATATCTTTGGTGCCGTCCAAATGGAAGCTTCGAGTCAAGCGTTTGAGAAGCTTGGTGAGGCGTGAGACGGCCAGTTTGAAAGGCTATCGTGGGTTGCGAGGGCCACTTAATAAGTGCTCTCTGGAGTTTGAAAGTGCAGAGGATAGTGAGGCCGAGGTCGGTAATTCAGGCCTTGGCTTGGTCCTTCCTTCGGAACCTATGTTGGATGCTCGCCGAGGCGATAAGATATGAAGCGAGGGGAGGCGAGAGTCTCGCAAGGTACAGAGGTACCTGAGGTGATGGATTTAGGTATTGAAGGTGAAGTAGGTAGAATAAGTTAATGAATGAATGATGCCTCAGGAAGGAGGAGGAGCGAGAGAGCGAGTGAATGAGCGAGTATGAGAGAAAGAGAGAAAAGAGCGGAAAGCTATAAATGAAGGAAACGAAAAGCAACAGATTTGAGCGTTGACGTGGCACTCGTTGAAATCATAAAGTCGTAACAGCGTAAAAGGAAAGTCTGCAGGCCCCTAACGATGCAATGCACAATCACAACGGGTAGGCGGGATGCAGCTTCTCAGCTCCTAATATGGTGAGCAGAGTCGGTGTAAGAGAGAGCCCTGACAGTTAAACTCTCAGCCCCTGGTGCGACTCTCCGCAGCGCCAAACATGCACGAGATGCCTGAGCGAGCTTTGATGGCAAGATTGACGAGCAAAAGGGGGGAGATGCCGGAGAGTTATATGAAGATCTGAAGATTCGAGATCTGGGGTTGACAAGTGCAAGTGAGTGAATGGCTTGGGAGATGAGGGATGCTGGGGGGCCCGGCTTGTTCTCGTCTGGAGAAGCGCCTCCAGCTGGACAAGTAAATAGTATATCCCTTGCAGACAAAAGCAAGATGGAGCTGAGACATGAGTCTTGCATAGAGCGGCGAATCAGGACGCAAGTGCAAAAGAAGGTATATGAGTTGAAAACTAAAGTGACAGGCAAGTAATAAAAGAAAAGAAAAGAAAAGAGGAAGAAAAGCGAGTCTCTCCTTTCTTTTTCTATACTCGAGCTTGTCGGGCCGCGTACGCATAGCAGCAATAGTTTTTTCACCTGTGCCTGCATATGGCGATTGTCCCTTGCAGGGCGGAGATGCCAGAGAGTTTGTCGACGGGAGTGGGCAAAGTGGCTCGAAGCGCCATGTGCTACGCATGTGCCGCAATGTTCATTCAGCGTTCATCCCATTTTCGCTTTCTGCTGTACAGTATTAGGATTTTGCACTACGGCGTTGGCGAAGCCTAACGCCATGTTGCCTGCAGGTACCTGCAGCTCGGATGTACATTCACGCCGCATCAACGTGTTTGCCAAGATAAGCTGGATAACTCACCAAAAGCTGTAGGTAGTACAAGAGGCAGAGAAAAATGAAGGGAAAAGAGAACAAGACGTGCCGAGCTCTGGTGGTGCGTGGTTCCGGCACGCCGTGAGCAAGTCATTGGCGTGAGGTAGTCCAATCGGGGATCCGCGGCAGAGACGCTAAGATGCGGCTAGAGAGGCCCGACGATGAGTGGCGGGACAGGGGTCTAGTGCGTGCCGGGGGCTCTTTTTTATTTTCTTGCTTTTTAGCCATCGGGCAACAGCTAGCAGCGGCACCTAATAGTGTATTTCCTTGTCCTGTAGTGTATTTGATGTCAGGCATGTAAGCTGAAGCTGTTGCTGGCTGGGGTGCTGTAGCCGCTGCTACCACTAGTGGGCGCCGCCAACCTACCAGACTGCTGGGAAGCCAGCGTTGCTCATTAGCGTCCAAGTGTAATAAATTGAATGGATGTCTTTCAGGCCTCACACTGCCCTGTGCATGAAGGATTCGACGCATCTTGCCAAGCACATTCAGCACCCACCGCCTCTTCGGCTGCCCGCCGTTCCAAAGCTATTTGGCGAGAGCAAAGACCAAGCAAACGGCGCAGATCTGGGGTGTCTCGCGGGAGAGGGCAGACGGGCACGCCAAATGACAGGACGCACATGTGCCATCCCAGATGGGCTTCTTCTTCTATCAGGTGTTACAAAGCACAGTGTACATGTACTACCTAATCTCTATCAGGTACCTCTCTAGGCAAGATAGTAATAGCCTCGGCAGCTGGTGCCCAAGATAAGCGGAAGAAATAGGACAAAGAAAAAAAGCAGATGCTACCAGTAAACTGCCGGCCGCGGATAAGATGCATCGAGATAGCCTCGTATATGCACCCCTCCTCCTTCAACGGCCGCAACGAAACAAACGGGTGAATGGATGCATATGCAAACTAAATAGGGCGCCTTGTTCCTGAACAGTAAAAAAGACTGAGAGAAAAAGGCCACATACACACACACTTTTTAAACAAAAACGGGTTTCACTCCGATGGACCCCCCGCGGATGCAGGAACGTACATGCTATCACACACTTGCATCGCATCGCATCGCAGCGAGTAAAATGAGGCCCCCTCCCATGTCTCTCGCTCAGCTCTTGCAGCTGTTAGACACCTCGACTAGCATCTTTTCAGCCCATATTTTTTTCTCTCTCGTATGCATTCGCCACTGGGACGGGAGGTGAGGAGTACGGTGAGAATACATGAAGCGAGAGAAGGGGAAAAACAAAGAGGGCTGTCGTCTCATGCAAGGGTTGTCACTTCTCACAACCGCCTCTGCCCATTTGATCTCAACCTATGCAAGGTACCCGGAGGTAAGGTAGGCTGCCAGCAGCAGACAAGTCAAACTCTGAAGCATTTCGGCCATTTCAACCAAGTTTTCCATACAAAGTATATTCGCATCCTCTTCGCCCGACTGACTTGCATTTTCCCCCCCTGTCAAACTATGTATGGCAGCTACCCTTGTATCTTCGGGATATTCTGCCATCTCGGCCTTACCAACCTCTAAATAGGCTCTTGTTGTTTTTAATGGGGACAGCCCGGCACCGTGCAGGCAGAGCAAACCCTCAACGGCGGAACAGCACGCAATACTGCTACTCATATCCCTAAGCCGGTCAGACGGCAACGCAAGGGAGACGTTGCTCGGGCCCTGTTCGGCAATCGTTATGCCGTCCCATCCCTCCCTGTTTTTCCAATTGAGTTTGCGTCGTATTTTTGTTCGTTTTTATCCTCTTGGTGTGGGTGGGTGGGCAGATTGGTAGTACCTCATAGTCGTATCGAGAGGCTCTCTCTCAGGTACCGAGTGTATTATTCTCCGTTTGCCCTCGGCGGTACTACGACTCCGTCCTACCCGTCAGCCATTGACGGGTTTTGTGGTCCTTCTTCATCATTGTTTTTCAAAAAAAGGGCACGCACGCACACACATTGTGTGCCCTGGAAATACTCAGCTCGAGGGAGGAGAAACGCATGGACGTCTTCAACGAAGCTCTCAAGCTCGAGCCCCATTGCTGCCCAATTATTGATTGCTTGCCATCCCCGTAAGTCGTGCTACCTTGGCACAGAATCCTACCTCACATAGATAGAGAGTCTAATTGGCGGTTAATACGGCCATATAGGAAGCCACATACGTATATTAATGAGCGAGCAGCCGATAGTACGTCGAGTAGCTCTCGTGCCTGGCAGCACATCCTTGGCCCCCAGAATGCAAGCCGTCTTTTCGCCAATCGATGACATTGTCGTAGACCCAGATCAATCAAAAAAGCAAACATCTGCTTTCTTTGCTTTGTACCACTATTACCACCACTACTCGCTAATCCTCCCTCGCATATCTGGAAATCAGCCCAATACCACCTCAACAAAAAGCAACCACTTTCACCAGGGTCAATCCCAGCAGAGGAAAAATAAAAAATCACTCTTATCGTGAAAAATCAGCCCATGTCAATGACACATCACATCCAAATCGATAGTGTCCAAGAAGAAAGAAAATTTCAACCAGAAAAGAACCTAAAATTAATTAATTGACCACCCTCTTTTCTCTCCAATCCTTACTGGCTCTTTCAACGTGGCTGCCTGTAAACAAATCGCCATCCCGCTAGTGGAGCTCCAAAGCATACCGACCCCGGCCAAGGGCCATGCAGCCCAGCTCCACCTCTCCGGCGGCCCAAGACTGGAAGCTTGCGGACCCCCTCCGAGCCGATAGAGCCTTTTTTACTCTGCTCTGGCTCTTCGGGCAAAAGCTCGTTTTTAATCAAGCTTATTAGTAAGATGAGGGAAAGAGCTGAAAAAGAGGAAATGATCTTTTTCTTCCTTCCTCTCGGCCAAATCCTAGGTCATAATCCTATTGGTGGCGTTATTATTTTCTCTTTCTTCGTATATACCCAGTACAGAGTGTGAAAGTATGAATTAGGTAGTACAAAAAAATAATAGTATGTAGAGTGGAAAGACATAAAGGAAAAAGCCCTTACAGAAGCTTGTGAACTTCGAACAACTGAACCTCCGAATTACAAACCGTACATATGCATCATCGGAACGTTATCCTTTTCCGGACACAAGAGTAAAATCCTTCCTTCTCCTGCTAATCATCCAAGCATGCATTATCCATGAACCATTTCCCCTCTCTCCTCCTCTCACTGCTTGCCACGCTGTCTCTCTTCCCTAACCCATGGCCCCTGCTCCCCTCTCTTTTCATGCGTGTTGGAAAGGCCCTCTCTTAGCATTACTCCGTTCACGGGCCCTCCTTGGTTCATTCTTGAGAATGCACGAGGAGTAGCAGCAGCAAGAAAGAAACAACACAAAGGTAGACAAAACAAGAAGGAAAAAGGGGGGGGAATCTTCAGGTCACTTTTTAAAATCCACTGCTTCCCTTTCAAGTGAGCAGCTGAAGTTTCAGATGCGTTGATAAACAAACTGCGGTAGCCGCTCAGTCGGAATCGTCATATACTCGTTCAATGTGCAATAAACCGTAGATGTTGCTTTCTATATATAGTCTTTGTTTTTTTTTTTTTTTCCTTTTGGCCTTTGGGTGAAAACCCCTTGCCAATGGTTTTTGTAGCCGATTCTGCCATCAAGAATATCCATCTCTCCCCTCTTCGATTTCGCTTCTCCCCCTCCAGCAGTAGCATCAGCGCCTTGCAGGGCTCATCTCACGCTTCACACCTCCTCGTTTTCCCAGTCCTTCTCCCCATACATTGGTGGGTTACGAGAGCCATTCACTTCCAGTTTTTCCAAAAATTCGGGTGGAACAGTTGGGATATATTTACGCTCCCTCTCTCTGTTGACACCTCCGAAGCCAGCTCCATACGATACAAGCATGTCCGTCACTGATGGCAGCGCAAATGGTAGCATATAGGCTGGATTGAGCAACAAACTCTTTGGTGTGAGGTCTTCGTCATCTGAGTCTGCACCCTTGATGCTACCCGGCGATTTTACCCGAACACTCTTTGGAGTTTGAAGCCCGTTTCCGTTGAAATTGGACGTCACAGGAGTGGTTGGGGCGCTCTCTGCACCAGCGGTCTGACCACTCTGCTTCTTGAGTGCCGCCTCCTTCTGGATGGCAATAAGATACTTCATGGCGCTACCAGGCAATCCCTTTTCGCCAACCTCAGGGCGGTAATGCGTAGCCGAGTGAATCAGCTGCTGCGGAGTCATTCTTTTCAACTGCTGGAGAGTGCCGACTAGGGCCTCCAAGTCATCAGCGTCAAGCGATGAAAAACACTGCAGCCATTGCAGGAGTTGGATCACGGGTGCAAGATGCCGCTTGGCCGCATCCATGGTTGTTTCGCCCGATGAGTTCATCTCACCGCCCTCATAGTGCTCAGCTTGTCTGTTGTTTGTTCGCGCCCAGTCTTCTATCACCGACACGTTCATGCGGATCTGCATTGCCTTTGTCCTAGCTAGATACTTGCGATTGGATATGACCCTGTTGAACAGCTCGCACCCAAGCCAGTAGAGGAGCTGAGAGATGATTTGTGAAGTGATAACGGAGTGGATGTCGTAGAGATCCAGCACAAAGAGTGTCGATGACAGCAAGGACGTAACATTTCGAGGTGCGGGTTTCGCCCTTTGTTTTGGGGAAGGGGGACGGAATCGCTTCTCAAGGGGTTGCTCCTTAACCGTAGACTTTCTTTTGAAGATTTTCCATTCGTTTTGGAATGCAATGTCCTCGAAGCCGGGAATTGTCTCGTGTTCCAGCATGGCAGAGTCGAGCACTTTGTCCAGACGTCTCTCGGCGTCTCGGACGATGAGCACGAATATCTCGTTGATAAGTTCAGCCAGCTGTGCCTGGAACTCGGTAGTTGCTTCAACTAATCCAGCATCTTTCTTGAGATAATGCAGGAGCAGCGTCGCATTTGAAATCCAAAAAGCCAGGATAGTCATATCCCACTGGGACTTTTCAACTACGGCATTGATGCGCTCCATGGCAGATACCAGCAGCCTCCTCAACAGGTCTGGGCTGGCATGGTAGTGTGCATATCTGGCACTGAGGAATATCATGTTGGCCGGCACTGGCTTCTGCGATGGTGACCGCTGGGGAGTCATGTTGGTGACAACAATATCCAAAAGCCGGCCCAATTCATGTTCTTGGAAGACGAACATTTGGTCATGCAGACAGCGGCTCCAGTCAAACTCCTGTTGCTCTTCCTCAAATTCGTCCATGGGCTAAAAGATTATCGCATGTTAGTGGAAACCCCAAAGATTGCAAACAAGTGGTGTAAGATTGTGATTATTCAAACATACCTCTGGTTGATCATCCATCCCAACATTTCCCAGGTCAACTTCTAGATCACGAGCACTCTCCATCATCAGCCGTCTTCGCATTTCGTTTTCCGCCATTTCTTCTTCAAATCGGTCTTGAGAGAAACCAGCATTGTAGAAATCACCCATGATGCCCGCACTCCCAATATTATATCCGTTATCATGCAGATAAAACGACATATCGCTATCCGGGGGAACAAAGTCAAAGGCTGTCCGTCCGGATGATGTCTTTTGCTCCGACGATGCTCCTTTATCGAGTAGCAACTTTGATATCACCTTATGGCGGTTCGTCACTGCCCACATAAAAGGTGTCCAATGGTTGCGGTCTTGTTGGTTCACATTGGCGCCCGCTTCAATCAGAGTCTCGACGACTTTCTCGTGGCCCTTGATACATCAGTTAGCATATATCAAAACGATATCATCTCTTCATAACGTGGTTGGGGACGACTAACAAAACAACTGGCGTAAATCAATGCCGGAGTTCCATCATCGTCAGGAAGATTGATGTCTACGAAAGGCTTCGCATCTCCCTCGAGCAGCTTCTTGACCCTTGCGTTATCGCCATTGCTGGCAGCCATGGTCAATGCTCTTTGTAGTATATCCTTCTTCTCAGACTCCGACATCTTTTCGTTGTTTATGATGGCATCTTCATCTTCCAGTGCCGCTTCGTTGCGGTGAGCTGCTTGGGCTGCCAACATTTCCATCAGCCTGGCGTCGCTATCTTTGGGGCCGCTGCCAGAGAAATCGTCTTGGTCGGTCGGGTCGTTCAAGGACAGGTTTTCAAAGTTGAGCGGCTTCGCTAGTACTGGCGAGGTGAGAAACTGAGATTGACCTGCATGGTGTTAGCGAGTGGATTCGTATTCGCCAAATTCCGCATTTATTGTAAATAGCTAGGCAACTAGATAGCTCTAAAAGGGGGGGGAAGCGAAAGATATCGTTTTCGCCACGGGACGCACCTTGCCAGCCATCGTACATCTCCGTCTCTGGCATTGTAAATTCCCCAGCAGCATGTCGCCGGTCATCCAAGGACTTGGGCAGGTCATCGGGAATGGCTCGCGGTTTGCTCTCGAAGCCATTATCGCTGCCAGATTCCCCAGGATCCATGGTGGGAGGAGGGGCAGGGCCAGAGTCCCTGGCTCATGGGACGTCCCGTCGCTTGTTGCACTTGGCCGATGCGGTCGCCACGGATGAGCTGCTGGCCCGAGTGAGGTATCACGGTCGAATCAGATGCCACAGCTGGTTTGCTCGAGCAAAAGGCGTGCTTGGAGTCGCGTGCGAAGTGTCCTGGACAAGAGAGCGGTCTACCTATCCTACCCACTTTCAATTGCTGTTAGCAGTTCTGGGGCTAACTTTGCTGCCAGGTTCGTCATCGGGTAACGATAGTATCCCCGGAGATGGTCCGTGCGCACACTGTCTGGCCACTCGCTGAAATCAGAGTTAACCGCCTAAAGAATTAATACTAGGAGTTTGTACTGGTAAAAAAGAGAATTATTTCTCTCCAAGTTTCACAAAAAAAATTATCTCAATTTCTTTGCTGAGTACGGTTTGTCTTGGTATACTTTTTTATAGGCATTTATAAGCCAGTCAGAAGTATATCTGCATACAAGTAGGAAATCTGTTTGTGCCCAAAGGGGTCGTCACTCAATTCGACCCGCCTGACTCTATACCGCTCGCTTTGCAAATGCTCGGAATCGCTTTACTCCTCCATCAGGTATCATAGTAAGCCTAACATGTGTAAAAGGCACATCTGTGACTGAAGAAGCAAATTTGTGTTCCTGGTCAGGCCCGGTCTTGCTCGGTGGCACAGTCTCAACCCATCCCTCCGACTTGATATCGGGTTCTCCCTCTCCTTGCCATGACAGACCGTGGACGGTAATCTTTTGAGGGAAATTTCCTCTAAAGTGTGCAGTGTCGACGATAAACTCTTGAATATAGCCTGGCGCACCCAATTTGACTATCGTCCAGTCAACGTGATCCTTGCCTCGTGAACGCTTCGTCTCCCAGCCATCGCCCATGTCTTTCCCACGGCCCGGTAGCAGCAGGTTATCTTTGGAGCCAAAGTGTTGGTCACTGCATGAAATGGCGATACCACCATTCTGGGCCGCCGCAAGGTCAAAAACAGCATCCTTGTCTTCAGGAAATACAGGGACAGCATGGCCAAACAGCCGGAATCTTGCAATGCCTCCGTCGGGATACATGTTGAGCCTCACGTGAGTGTACTGCTTGCCGGTGGGCTCGTTGAGGGTCCAGCCGTGCCTTTGGCTCGGTCCACATTCTCGAATATCGAGAATGGTTTCCCATTTACCTCGACCCCCTTTCCATGAAATAACTTCATCATCGTCGTCGTTGAAGCAACCTTCGACAGAGATGGCGGGAGCATTGTTACCGTTAAAAAAAGCAGTGTCTACTTCAACACCATTAATAGTGCCTGAGGCGACGCCGAGGCGAATCACAACCCAGTCGAATTCCTCGGGATTGTGGCGTCTTGTCTCCCAGCCGTCGTACCACGCTCCGGTATAGACCATCTTGCCGGGCTGACGAATGGGAGCCGTGGGGGTCAAGAGATTGGCTGCCTCAGCAAACCACTCATCTGAAAACCCAAGGACCTTGCCTCCCAGTCCCGCTGAGACAAGGTCTGGTTCATCAAAGCTCATGTCAGCAGATATTCCATCACGTATGTGCAAAACAGAATAGGACAAGACAAGTGTTTCAGCGTACCTATGCATGCTGGGCGGAATGTCTGGTCGATCTCATCAGGGCCCAATTGCGTTGCCTTGACGGCTTGCAGCTTATACTCGACCTCATCAGCAAACGAAGACATTGCGAATGAACTATTGATTTGAAAGCGGGCAGTAGACAGTCTGATATGGCACTAGAATTTAAGATTGCTCGAGAGCCAGGAATCAGGAGGCAAGTTTATCTTCCTGTTGCACCAGGCGCACCAAAGGCCTGATAAGAGGTCATGGACTGTGCGGGTGCTCGCCCCTCTATTAGGTAGATATCGGCCACCTCCGACGCCGGCCAGCGGAGCGGTAGCCCGGCTTCAACCGGACAAATAAGCGGGGAAGCAACTCCCTTGCGTGCATCTATGTGTGTAGTGGTTGAGATTCACATCTGCTAGTCTGTTGATAGCGAAGAAGACGGAGCAGAAGGATCGAGAGATGTCTTAGATACTGCATCATGCCCCCCATTCTGGTCGAAGATGAGCATCTTATGCAGGCTGAAATCTTGGTGTATTAGCTGGATCATTAGCCAATCTGCGAATATCTGTTACGCTATTATTATACATTAAAAGTAAATCAAATTCTCGCTGGCTTGAATTGAACAATCGATTTATGTTTTTGAGTATTGACGTCGTAAAACTATAGAAACCAACTTCCGCCAGTGCACGCAATGCACACATGACCAGTTGCCTCTTCCTGTGCTAGCACATGGACGGGCTGCTACCCTATTCATCTCTCAATTTTAGATGAGCACCCAATTAGAGACTTACTTATTAGAGATTGGGACATGAGATAAGGTGCATGTATGTATGTAGGGTAAGGCCCTCTGGGGAAAAAAGATCCGAAGCAAGCCAGCACAGGCATTGCGGGGGAGGCAGCTAAGAGATTAGACCCCGCAAGCGGCCGATATGTCGCAGATGGCCTAGACATTAGGTGGCCTATGCATCTGATGCTAATGCTAATGCTGTACCCCGATATCCAAGCTCAGCAAAAGCTCGACAGAAATTAAAAGGCAATAAACCTCATGCGCCCAGATATTGAGATGTGCTACGGGCTTGTGCTGCGCCGTATCGCATTTCTCGCCAACTATATGTATCCACGTACCACCAATGCTGCCGCTTTTGACGTGCTGGCCAGGTAAAATGGTGATAGCTGTAGCACGGCGGCCAAATATGGGGGCCGTAGCGCGGGGAGGCGCTGAAGCGAGTGCTGAGATACACGGAGAGGGCAGCTTGGTTGCTAAACGGTGAACGCTAATTGGCCCAGCTTCCCGATAAAGCTGCTATCTATCGCTCTGCCCCACCGCGGCTGCCAACCCGGATCTAGACTGCTTAGCCTGGCCGCCTGTCAATGACGTGCTGTTCCCGGATGGACGACATCAACGCTCGCCACTTTGTCGTAGCTTTACTTCACGTCTTACTTTTGTGAGATTTCTCCCTCTCTTTCTCCCTCTCTTTCTCCCTCTCTTTCCTCGATCGCCAGTATTTTGTGTGATCCGAAGAACCGACTAATACGATCCAAGAAATAGACTGATAAAAGGCTACCATCAACCGCCATCATCTCTGATACTATACAGTTGTCGTGGAACTATACGTTTTTGGAGCCTAGCAATAGCGCTGCTTCAGATTTCAGACCGCAAACTTCTCTGAGGATTCTTTCATTACTCGGCCAGAAATTTCCTCCGTTTTGAGCTATTGAAATCAACAACATGGCCAGTGCTACAGGCATACCGGAAACACGTCCCAGTGACACGGAGGAGACTGGATTGACGAGTCGCGAGACCGAACCACTCCTCGGCCGTGCTGGAGATGCTGCGCAAGAAGAGGGCAAATCAGCTCTCAACAACCTAGTCCTTGGTATGTAAATATCGCGAAACCACCCCCAATCAGACATAAAAACTTGCTTCCTAACATGAATTCCAAACAAAAGGCACTGGTATCATCGCGCAAATAGGCATATGGCTTCTCATCGTCCTCATTTGGGCCAGTGTCTTCACCAAGCCTCTCATCCTCTTCTCAGGACACCCTCTCGCTCAGTCCTTTGCCGTGCTGGTGCTGGTACAATCTATCCTCTCATTACAGCCCACCCATACGCTCGAGCAGAAACGTCTGGGACAGCGTATTCACGCTCTCCTCAACCTGGTAGCATTCCTTTCTCTCGTCGCCGGCGTGACTATCATAGAATATAACAAAGTGAAGAACAACAATCCGCACTTCCACTCCGTACACGCCTACCTTGGCGTCATTACCACTGTGATACTTCTTTTACAATACCTCGTCGGGTTTACCATGCTGGTTACGCCGAAGCTGTACGGAGGTGAGGAGAATGCCAAGGCTATATGGAAGTACCACCGATTCAGCGGATATTTCGTCCTGTTGCTCCTGTTGGCGACCATCAATAGTGCGACAGCGACAGATTATAACAAGAACGTATTGAAGTTGAAGCTCTGGGCTACACTGGTTTTATCGATTCTCGTTGTTATCGGAATATATCCTAGGATCCAGAAGCAGAAGTTGGGATTGGGCCGGCCAACCCTATCGCTTTGAGCGGCTGCGTATTAGGTTGAAAGTTCTAATTAGTCAGTTTGAAAAGTGTATTTGGCATCGTCTTGCTTCATCATGCAATTGAAATTGCTCTTATACAATAACAGTCGCAAAATACATCATTTGTAAATCAAATTTCCCCCCAAAAATGAGGCTGTGATTATCAATATCTATTGTCATGCCTGACTCAGGATACGGAACACCATAACGTTCAAACTGAGGGCAGATGGGATGCTTAAATCTATATCCGGTATTAAATCAGCAGTATCTTCATTATATCCCTGGCGCCGTTAGCTATACCGTAACGCAATCTCCTCGCCCACGAAGCCGCTGCGCCTCATTCTGGCCATGCTAAGCTTTAACGATGCCGAACGGCGAAGGCCCGCCACCTCCGTTCAAAGCAATTTAAAAAGGTGGAGAGAGGGCCCGCCGCCCGAGAGACAGACAATACCTGAGCCGGGAATGCCGTTTCTCTTTGTGCGTTGATATTGATATTCCCGAAAGATTACAGGGAGGATGGAACTTCTTTTCTTTTTCCGTCCAGATGACCTCCCCGGCCTGAGGTATCCTGCGCCTAGTCTTCTAGGATGTACAACAGACGCAGGCCCGAAGTGGAGCCCGGAATATCGCGTCAAGAGAGATACGAGAAAATGGAAAGAAGAGAAAGAAAGAAAACTAAACCTGTTCCTGGCGGCGGTGATCCATCTGGCAGATCACCATCTCTGTGGAAATACCGGTCGGAACGATTTCAGGGTTGATCTCGGATACCCGGGGGCGGCGCCGAAGCTACGATGTATGTACATGCAATTCTGTACGTGCGTTGCAGGTAGAAAATGAATGAGAGCACACGGACGTATTCCCACTAGGGCTAGGGTGTATTAGCCCCCAAGAGCCCATGCATCGTCGCACTGCCAGATGGCATAGTAGCCTCGCATGCTTTTCTCTCTATTGTTCCACCATATAGAGGACCTGCTCGTACTATTACCACTTTCTTCCCCTCATCTTAGCTCAAATTTATTTCCATATAGCAGTCGTTTGCGGAAAAGGAGGAATCTTGGAATAGTTTGCGTGTAAAGCGACAAATTTCAGCTATACATGTAGCCTGGCAGACTGTATACTGCAGCAGAATACTATAGGTATGCTGTTGCACTCACGCAAAAGCCCATTGCTGGTAAAAACGCCGCTTGCTCCTCCGCTTCCATTCGCAGCGCTGTGCATTGGAGCGACACGTGTCTCCATCGGGTCCACTTCCCCAATCCGGATTCGGCCAGGATCTCCAATGGTACGCCACCGACGCAATTGTGGGGCACAAACTCAACTTCCGACGTCACCCACCGTTAGAGCAAGCACGCCTTCCTGGTTTGTCGAGCCGGTGCTTTTTATTTTTTGCTTTTTATTTTGGCGTTGTTCCTAATCAGTCGACGACTCGAAGTACTTATCCAGTACAGAGAAAAGGAGGCTTTGCATACTCCGTACAGCTACTTAACTTCAAGTAGTAGCATCGGATAAGCTTCTATCATAAAAATAGAGATTCGGTTGTGGCGCAGAAACCAGTCTCTTCGTCTTTGTTCCCCTCTTCAATAATACATACTAGCTCTTCCATCTAGAGGTACGTAGTTGATGTACCAAGTACACCTAATGTTCTTACTCCGCTTCTCTCATTTTTTGGTCTTCTTCGCATTTTCTGCGGTAGCAGCGAAATTGCGCATATTGTACCTATAAGAATTTGTCGGTCAGCATGTGCGGCTGAACTTCCTTTTTACTACTGCGACAGTGCCTTAGTAGCGGACTCCTACGTCATTTCGGCCCCGACTTTGTGCTTGTTATACCTTGAATGCAGCATCGTGACTAAACTGCCTCGGGTAGCGGCATCGTCTTCTTATGTCTCAGTCCATCTTGGTCAGCCTTTCCTTTTCTTCCTTTCCTTCTCCTTTTAAATGAATGTGGCGTGATGCGGTGTGAAGGCAAACAAAGCTCAGGCCGGCAACGAGCATGCATGCGGAAGCCGTGAGGAATTCCACTGGGAATGCCTACCGGCGTAAAGCGGGTCGTTGTCAAATGAGCCATTGTGGATACAGCCGGAGTCCCGGACAAGATGCTCCCGCTGCCCTGGGATTTGTCGAAATGATGAGCTTTGATGAGGTCCTCGATGAAGGAGAATACAGCTGGGTTACGAAGTAGTATTACCGTAGCTGTACGTACGAGTCAGCAAGCTGTTTGGTCAGCCACATAGACAGAGTAGTAGGGTATAGTATATCGGGGTGGTGGGAATACTGCATCCTCTGTATATGCTTACCCATCTTTGGCCTGGTAGCTGAACCCCTTTAGGGTCGATGCCCTCGCAGCTGTACTCCCTGGGTGCTTGATTCTATCGTCTGGTTTCTGCCCTGAGCTGGTAGTATAGAGTTACAGTACTGGCTCGGACCGATCGCCTACCGCCAGGCTGTATTGCACTGCATCAAGTGCCAAGGTGGGTTTGGTTTTGGCAAACTTTGCATCACCTTCCCTGCCACCCATATCGGTGGCCGATTCTTTCTAGCGGATAACTATCCTACCTTCCCCACCGCTGTGTGTACAGGGGACCATCGACGATGAATACTGGAAGCAGACGGTTTGGCATGCCGTTGGGTGGGTATAGAGCCCGCGGACGCAGGTGTGAATAGTACTAGTGAATAGCCTGGGTCTTGGTGGTCATGGGAGGCGTCCGATTTAGGCGCTCGACTATTTACCGTTCGTTTTTTTGCTTGCTGCATATTGGCTAAATGAGTTATCAAGCAGCCCTTCCAAAGCGTTGTATGGTGTTGAGATTCGAGCATCTCGGTTGAAGCCTTCCCTCGCGGTTCGCCAAGCGCGCACCCGGTAGGCTGGAATATTACAGCGGGAATTTTGCCAATTATAGCCGACTAAAAATAAACCTTCATTTGGCGAAGAGCCTGCAGCCGAAAAGAATCTACATCAAGTCAAGGCAAGATATGCAGCTGTGAGAGCCGGGGGGTCGCCCAGAGTCGATGCTGCGCACACACGTCGTGGGTTCATGTGACCTTCGGGCGATGGCGGGAAAGGGAACCGCGAGGTGAAATGAGATGATAAGGGAACGCAAACTTTTTTCTTCTCATCAAACGACATGAGAGAATACGAAGTCCTTTGCGGCTGCACCGGGGCCATGCTTCACAAATGACGTCCACTCGGCAGGCCCCGTGGGGAGATGTCACGTATTAACTGGGGGCTTCTTGACGAAGCCGAGCTTTGTGAGACAGAGGCAAATGGCGATACACCGTCATCAGGCGTGGAGGGGAGAGACTTTCAGCCTCTGCGTGGACGGATGGATCAGCGGTCGATCTGTCGGTCCATTCCCCGGGAGGCATCGCATGTTGTTCATACTAGAGCGGCCACAGGTGTGAGGTTTGCATGATTTGCATGTACGTCACAACATGGCCTGACAAGCTTTGAGCTTGTGGTGATTCGTCCCTCGTACCCGGTGTTGGCCATGCCCCTGCGAGGGGTTGCACGGCGTCGGCGTCGCAACTTGGGCCAAGATTAATGCAATCTGGGCCACCGCATGGACGCTCAGAAGCATACCAGCCAGTAGGTAGTAGTACTGCTACAGTAGTAGTAAATGCAGTAGCAGACAGGGCCGTGGGTTGCAATATGTAGTAATAGTGCAGCACCCGTAGTCTAGCAGCAGCAGCTACCTGTTGGACTTGGCCCCAAGTAGCAAGGACCGCAGAGAGTACCAGTAGACGCAGAGACCATCAGCGTCACGGCACGGAGCGCTTTGTTGGATAGGGCTAGTCCTATGGTTGGCGTCCGGGGAAAGGTTGTGTGGATGCCAGATCAAATTTGCAGGGCCGCAGATTAGGGGAAGTGAAAAAGACGCTTTTCCCTCGTGGCTTGGCTCAATGTGCCAAGTGCCGATAGAAGCTTTTGTTCGACGCCTGGTAAGCTGCTAGCGCCCAATCTGCGTAACGCACAGCGGCCCCCTGGCTGGCCGTCTGGATTGTGGGCCAGGCGAGGTGTTGAGCGACGGAGCGAGGATGGAAGGACGAGGATGGAAGGACGAGGATCGTGTAGCCGCTGGTTCATCTTGATTTCCGAAGGATCGAAGAAAGCGATGCTTACCTGCACCTACTCTGTAGTGTAGCGTCCATGCCCAGATGCTGCCCCGAATTGACGACGGCTGCTGAATATAGGCAAGCAGGTCCGCCGTACCTGGAATGTACATGGATGAGTCTTGTTCCGGTAGCGTTCTTGTGGCACTGGCACGAACAACTGTGGCACCACAGCTGGAGCGCCCAAAAGGTCTCCCGTGTGTACAGGCGAGGTACATGCACGTAAACCATCAGCATCGGGCCGCACCATTACATCGCCTGCGGCGGTCAGCATTTTAGACCAAGCACACATACATGGCTTCACGATTCATGCTTCATGCCTCTGTGCCACAGCAGATCACGGCCCTGCAAAGCATGATCGAAGCAGGCAGAACAGGAGGCGCGGCACAGCATTGCAAACTCTCCATATTCCCGCCTGTCTCACCACTTGGATATGCCGGCCCATCGACTCTGCTGCCGCCACAGGAGCCATTGCTGTGGCACCTACAAGTTATGGGCGACTGGTTGACCCGGCGCCACGCACTCAGGGCAAGTCAGGTCAGGTCAGGTCAGGTCAGCCATCCGTCCTCATGTTGTCAGCGGTCAGCAGTCAGCAAGCTGCTGAAGCCAGACATACATAGCGTGAGGTGCCAGTTGCCTGGGAACACGTCGTGTCGTCGAGTATAGCGTCTGCGAGGACATGCGAATCTGTAGCACCCCCAGGCAGCTTGACACGTCTGCGCCAGAGGCGGCCAAGGCAGACGTACCAATCGGCTCAGTCGCCAAAGGCAGGGAGGCGCTCTTGGAAAAAGCTCCGCGTGGTCGCAGTTTAAAGTTAGAGGATAGGCACGCGAGCTTCACGATGCCCGCCGCAACGGCCAAGGCCAAGGCCCGCCCTTTCACTATGTACGAAACGGTGCCGGCGCTCGGAGTCGTGCTGATGGCATGTACTTGTACCGCACTCCCGAGCAAAGTCGCGGTAACAGGATGATACTACTTGTACAGTACTATTGCTACGACTAGTAGTTTTAGCCTTATACTGTAGTATCCGATAGCAGCTGGTGAGAGACCCATCGCCGCGGATTGGTGCTGTCAAAGCCCGTGCTCTGTACTGTACCAATGCTCTGGCACATGCCTAGTGGCAAGAGTCAGTCCTGGAAAGTGGGCAGACCACCAGCAGTACTAACTCGTGCTAGGTACATCCAAGCGGTACCCAGTAGTATCCATTGCCTCACGCACAGGCAGGGAATAGAAAAGTAAAACAAAGGGAAAAAAACCTCTTCCCACCCCTTGACGTGGGGCCTCTAGGTTCTTGTCTGGGATCGCTGGATTGGTTCACCGGAAGGGCCTTGGGGGGTTGGCTGGAGCCTCGAGCGTTTGCTAGCGGGCTCTTAGTGAATAAGGCCTGGGCTGATGATGGATGCCAGCCTCCAGTTCCCGTCGTCACCTACGTCATACCCTTCTTTTTTTCGCTCCCCTAGGCGGCGCCTGGCACAGGCCCTTTACCGGGGGCGTTTCTGGGGGGCGATGACATGGGGGGCATTTTCTGGCAGCAAAAGCGCCTTTTTGGCAGGGCCGCCAAATTTTTGCAATCGTTGACCCGTCCAGCTCTTTCGCGCCCCCGTTGCGACGCCTCCCACTTTGCTTTGCCTGCGCGGTGCAGCGTCTGCAGGCCCAGATCTGTGCCTTTGCTGCTCGACAGCCTCTGATTCTAGCGCTGCTGGACGCCGGCAGCCGCGCCGCAGCGTCTATCCCGTCCAGCTGCCCCCCTCGTTTGCCCCGAGGTTGTTCCCACCCCTGCTCTGTGGCCACTAAACGACACCACTCACTCACTGTACTGTACTTACCGCACTGCTGTGACGTGTGAGGAGGCCCTACAGCCTACAGGGAAGCACAACCACCACCGTTCTTTTCCCGCACACTTGACCTCCAAACCTCTCCACACAACCAGCCCGTTTTGTCCGGCGTAGCGAGGCACAAAGAGCGATACTGAAGGAGGAGGCTAAAAAAGAAAGAGAAAGAAAAAGCAAGGACAAAGGGCGAAAAGAGAGAAAACACAAGGGGAAAGAGAAGAGAAACAAGAACTAAGCATCTAAAAAGGGAAGGCAAGTAAGTGAGAAAGCTGGGAGACTGAAAACGAGAAAGAGAGAGGCACACAACGAGATCGAGATCGAGACCGTGACCAAGAAGCAGAGGCCGACACGGACAGACTTGGGCAAAGGCAGAGGCAAGACGCAAGCAGCCAGACCGATCACCGTCTTCGCCTTTGCTGTCCTTTCTCTATCGATCAGTTGCCGCTGCTGTGATCTTTGGAGCCTTTCCTGTGCTTTGGATGCTGCCGCCCTGTCCTGCGTATGCGGCATCCCACTTGCCGACCTGACCTCTCAGAGATCCACCGCCATCCCTCTTCTGTGGGAAGAGGCATGAGGCATGCCACGCCAGAGCTACTCGGCCGAAAAGAGAGCCCTATTCTCGCCCTCTCTCTCGACCCCGGCTTCTTCTACTTCAACCACAACAGCAACAGCAACCGAAACTGCAACCGCAACCGAAACTGAAGCTCCGTCTCCCACCACCTCGACAACTTCCTGGACGCACCAGCCGGAGCTGCCCACCAAACACTTTACTCATTGGACCGTTGATGCTCCCGACCCGACCGCTGCGAGAAATGGACAAGTGACGGTCAGCACCACTTCACAAGATCGATATGCCCATGCCCATGCCAAAAGCGCAATGGCAGGACGCCGCTCTAGCTACCCGTTCTCTTCCCTGAACCCCCCTGAGGACTTGGTCTCTTCCACTCCCAGGCCTTTCTTTCCACGGCGGACGACTGATGTGAATGGCCGAACTGCCGGTGATGACCACCAGGAGTGTGTCGATGTTGATATTGATATCCATGCTGTAGACGATAGCCACAATGCTACGTCCTCCGCTGCCTTTGTTTCCTCTGTAATTAACGGATCTGCAGAAAGCGAGGTGCCAGCCGCTGATGGACCAAAGAAGCAGCTTGTTGAATATAGGGAAAAGCTCATCCGCGATCTGGAGCAGCGGGATGTCTCCGCCCAGGAATTGCATCTGGGCCTGCCCGACAAGGCCCGTGTGGCGCCCATCCTCGAAGATGCAGTATTATTGAACTCTCCCTATCCAACTTCGGCCTTCACCTCTACCTCGACTGAGTCTGGAAACACAATTCGAGGAGGCATCACCCCGGCGCCTGTGGCCAGCACCCCCTCATATCCCTTTCCTCGGATGACTCTACCACCTGAAAGTCTTGGCCTCTCAAGCTCCCCTCAATCATCTGCTCCCCATATAGGTTCTTCTCGCTTCTCCCAAACGCTGGCGTATGAACACCGCGGCATGCTCGACAGAGTCCTATCAGAGACATCGACCCCCGCTTCGACTTTGACCTTTCACCCAGGAGGCACCCCGCAGCCCGAGAATTTTGATTTTCCTACCCCCAACCTCTATGATCTCTCGTTAATGCTATCCGCCGAGCCAGGTCTCGATGCCTGGTGGAGCACCGTCGTCCAGGTTATGCGAGAAGTATACAAGGCCGAGCGTGTGACATTAGCAGTCCCCGCCGATACTACCGACGTTGAGAACGTTCCATGGGGGCAGAAGGCTACATACAACGAACATGAACAAGACGATCTAAGTCTGGAGTACTTGGCGAGGGGGACTAGCGTCATGCAGAGCACGGAGAATGACGTCGTCGATGATACTCTTGCTGAATCTGCCATTGGGACACCATTGAACGGACCACAGCGACCTGCGTTTGCGAGTCGGCACTCGTTCACCAGTTTCGAAGAGAACAAGGAAAGGTCACAAGGCGGAACAACAATGGCATCTCAGCGGCCCAGCTTCTTGAGGAGCCAAACCCATTTTCCATCCATCCAGACTGCAGCGGAACTGGAAAACGACCACACAAAGCTTAATAAAAGCACCCTGGAACAGCATGACTTTCTTGAGGAAGAGCAACAGCAACAGCAGCCAATCCCTAGCTGGGAGGCGCCTCTCGTGCCCAAGTACACTGGCCAGGGCAGAGTCCTTCCCGTCCTCCAGGCTCTTGACTATGAAGCTGACCCTCTCATTGATCATACTGGTATCATGAGAGTATTAGAACGCGGGCGGCCTGTTGCCCTAACAAGAAACTATCCCTACTTGGCCCAGGCAGCCCCGACTCCTTCTTCATCTTTGGGGCAGGTTAGTGCTTTGAAATCTGGTCCCAGGACACCTGGTCAAGAGCTGCCGCGGAAACCTAAGAATAAGCGGTCAGACTCTGCAACTAAACTGTCTTCCATCTTTGCCGGCCCGACCGGTGCTCGTGCGTCTGTCAGGACTAAGGTTCATTTTGGCGACACGATACTGGACGACGACAGCCCGAGACCACCTACGCCAAAGTATGAGGAGTACGAACAAACTCCCCCTTCGCCATGGTCACAATCCCCAGCCCCATCACCGGCAGTTAGGCCTGACCCAAAGGAAAATCCCTTCTTCACGGACGCAACCGTCGACGAAGAATCATTCAATCCCGACCCCACACCGACAGATTATACCACGATGCGGCCTCCCGAAGCTATTGGCGTTGATCATTCTTGGACGGTTTTACACATACCTCTTTTCAACGTCATATTTTCTAAATTACAACCGCGTTCTTTCAGACTCGACGCTACGACGATGCACCAGAAGTCGCAGTCGAGAAGCAGCCAGTCGCCCGAGAGCACACACCATCAACGCTCTACGGAATCTGAGAGCCAAAAGAAGGATAAGCCTCCTCCAATTGCCATTTTATCTATTCTTAGCCCCGTTATTCCGTACCCCTCCAACCTGCGACATTCATTAGAGCACTTTGCACCGCACCTTGCAACATCCTTTTCACAATGCCGACACTATACCCATCTTGAGACAGAACTTGCTGGTCTTAAACGAAGAAGACCATCTACCGCTGGATTCGGCGCGGTTTCTGCGTACGGACGGCCTATGGAAAGCTCCGCATATCTCGCGGCAGAAGAGACGGCTGCTTTGCAGCAGTCTTTAGCCGGGAGCATTACGAGTCCCAGTGACTATTCTGGCATCTCCAAGAGTGCCACTGGCTCTCCGATTGGAACTCCCGGATGGGATCCAGGCGCTCTGGTCTATCTAGCCGAAAAGCGTCAGCACGCGGCGAGCCCTGCAGGGGTTTCTCAGTCGTCAGGTGGCTATTTCAGCAGTAAACTTGCGAGACAAGGTTCACAGCGGTCTCGGGCTGGATCGAAAGATGATCCTTCTGGAGATGTGCGTCCCTCTCGCCTGTCCGGCAGCAAAGCTCCCCAGACCCCTCAGGCTGCCACGGCGGATATTGACGAGTTGGCGGACACACACACTGGGAGCTCGGAGGAACCCAACCAAAGGGACGTCCACTCTCGGAACAGCCTGGATGGCAGCGTTGATCTTGACCCCTTGTTGGTCGATAGATATCCTGAATCGTCAAAGTTAGAGCAAGGCCCGTATAAAACAGGCCACTCCCGGCTTCACAGCTATGGTGCGGACTTTGCTTCGACTTTTCAGTCTCTACCTCCGGGCTCTAGTCTGCTTAGCCGACCCACGTTAACGTCTAATGCAGGTGGTCTGCAGAGAAGCAATTCATTCATTGCTTCGGCTGCAGATATGCCACCGCCGTCTGATAAATTGAAAGGCCTCATTCTAGACTCGCTACCCGCCCAAGTATTTGTTGCATTACCACAGACGGGCGAAATCGTCTGGGTAAACAGCCGTTATCTGTCATACCGAGGACAGACAGTGACAGATTTGTCTGCAGATCCCTGGGGCAGCATTCACCCAGATGAACGCGATGAGTATCTCGCTGCCTGGAGTCGCTCGCTGCGGACCGGAGAGCAATTTTCCAGTACTGTGAGAATCAAGAGATTCGATGGTGTCTACCGATGGTTCTACGCTCGTGCTGTAGCTTCCAAGGATAAGCGTGGAGCTGTTGTGCAATTCTTAGGGTCTTACTTGGATATCCATGAGCAGCGCATCGCCGAGATAAAAGCGGCGCGCCAACAGGAGGTAGAGGCCTCAGAAGCGAAGCACCGCCTCTTGGCAAATTTGATACCGCAGATCATCTTTACCGCCACAGAGGAGGATGGTGTGACTTTTGCAAACGAACAATGGCTGTCCTATACTGGCCAGAGCTTTGATGATGCGCTACGCCTGGGCTTCATGGATTTTGTTCACCCAGAAGACTTGGCTAGGTGCCGCATTCCCTCTTCACAACTAGCGCAGTCATCCAATCGAAAGGGCAACAACGGTAACTACGGATCGAGCGATAACACACCTACAGGTGCGACAAAGGAACGGCCAAAGGAGCCTCAAGGCCATGAACGAGCACCAAGTCAACAAATCGATTCAAATAGAGAGACAGGCTTTTTTCAACTTGCCAATCCTGAACTGGCAGAGTTGGCTAGAAAAGGTGTCATCAAAGTCGGAACTGACTCGAACGGCCGGCCATCATACACAACAGAAGTCCGATTGCGTTCCAAGACAGGAGAGTATCGATGGCATCTTATTCGTTGCGTTGAGATTGATACCATAGATTTTGGCAGCGGTGCGAGTTCCTATTTTGGTTCTGCCACTGATATCAATGATCACAAGCTTCTTGAGGCGAAGTTGAAGGAGGCTATGGAGTCAAAAGGTCGGTTCTTGAGCAACATGTCTCATGAGATTCGCACTCCACTTATCGGAATATCGGGTATGGTAAGCTTCTTGCAGGAAACTACACTCAATGAAGAGCAACGTGATTATACCAATACCATCCAGACGAGTGCAAACAGCTTAATCATGATCATCAACGACATTCTGGACTTGTCCAAAGTGGATGCCGGAATGATGAAGCTGCGATACGAGTGGTTCCACACTCGTTCACTCATCGAGGATGTCAACGAACTTGTCTCGACCATGGCCATTGCGAAGCGACTTGAGCTCAATTACCTTGTTGATGCGGATGTTCCGGCCTGGGTAAAAGGAGACAAAGTTCGGATCCGCCAGGTTCTGCTAAATGTCATTGGAAATGCCATCAAATTCACATCGGAAGGCGAAGTTTTCAGCCAATGCAGGGTATACACTGGTGATGATGGAACGGCAGGACAAAACGAAATTATGCTAGAATTCATCATTACCGACACCGGCCGTGGCTTTTCAGAAGAGGAAAAGGCCCTCATATTCAAACCTTTCAGTCAAATCGACGAGAGCAGTACCAGACAGCATGGCGGCAGTGGACTTGGCCTGGTCATTTCAAGGCAACTTGTTGAGCTTCATGGAGGCAAGATGGAAGGAACGGCCGTCATGGGCGAGGGTTCAACGTTCACTTTCACAGCGTGTTGTTCGCTGCCTACAATTGAAGATCAGCCTCTAATGCCTAGCAGCCCCGGCTCAACAGCAACTGCTGTACCTCCGGCAGTAGCAGCAGATGAAGCTGAGCGGCCCAGCGATGCCACGGCAACTCTTGTACCAGCTCAGCACACACACGGCGGAGATGAGACTGGCCTTGCGAATGTGGAATTCATTTCCCCGGGAGGCGACTCAACTGGGAGCTCCAGCCAGTCTGCCCACTCTGGCCAATCGCTCATTACAGATAGGTCGTCAATAACGTCGATGAACACGGGATTGGCTCGTTTCAGTGAGGCGGCCAAAGCCAGTGGCCAAGACCTGTCGCAAATGAAGCTTGAGATGCCATCGGATCGGAGTTCAGTAACACGAAGCGTGACACCGGAGAAGCTACCGTCTGAAGCGTTCCGCCCACCAATGTACCTGATACTGATTATTTGCCCCCAGACACACAGTCGTGAAGCTACTGCACAGCACATTGAGATGACTCTACCAAAAGATGTGCCTCATCAGATAAATGCTGTAGGTAGCGTTGAAGAGGCCGAAAAGTTTATCGGGGGCGATGACCCAGTCCGGTTCACTCATATTGTCATCAACCTGGGCGATGCGGAAGCAGTCATTAGTGTCATGGATCAAATTACCAAATCTCAAAAAATGGACAGCACAATGATTTTGATCCTCTCGGACTCAGTCCAGCGCCAGGCTGTGATGAGATATGCGTCTGGAACCAAATATGAGAAACTCTTCTCAGATAAGCTTGTTAATTTCATATATAAGCCTGTCAAACCGTCGCGCTTTGCTGTCATCTTCGATCCAGACAAGATACGGGATTTGAGCACGGACTGGAATAGATCTACCGCACAGCAAATGCTTGAGAGCCAAAAGGCTAGCTCCCTGGACCTTCAAAAGCGCATGGGCAATAAGGGCTTCAGAGTTCTCTTGGTGGAGGATAATCCAGTTAACCAGAAAGTGATGATGAAGTTCCTCAAGAAAGTTGGCCTCGATGTGGATATTGCAGTAGACGGAGAGGAGTGTATACAGCGAGTTTTATCAAAGTCGCATAGCTATTACTCTCTCATACTGGTACGTTTGATAAGACCCCCCTCTCCCTATTGGACTTGCGTGTGTGTGACTATGTGAGAGCCCTTGACTAACAAAAGGCGCAGTGTGATCTACATATGCCACGCAAAGATGGCTACCAGGCCTGCCGCGAAATTCGAGAGTGGGAGCTGTTGGGCAGTTATCCCGCGATGCCCATCATTGCCCTTTCTGCAAACGTAATGTCGGACGTCCAAGAGAAGTGCATCGCAGCTGGATTCAGCGACTATGTAACGAAGCCTGTGGATTTTATTGATCTCAGCAGAGCTATGGCACGATTTTTCTGAACGTGACAACTTGCCATTTGATATCTCGGGGGTGGATACCGGGCGAGTCACTGCTCCTCAGATGGCCATGACTGGTAGAAGCAACTGCTTTCTTCACTGGAAACGGAACCACCGCTCATCTTTTTTTTCTTCTTCTATTTCTTATAAAGCTGGTTCATTTCTGACCTCATTCCACAATGATGTACCGATGGACCTTTTTTCGGTGGTGATTGTTGACATTTTAGAGGGTGTACTGGCGAAAGTTTTCATTTCTTGCCCCCTTATCTTTTCTTCTGCTTTTTATCTTTTTTTCTTGTTTCCTCCTTCCTCTTTTCTTCTCTGGCTCTTTATAATTAAGCTGGATGGAACCGAAGAGCCAGGCAGTCTTGTGATACCACATTATACAGCAAGCACCATCACGTCTTGGGAATCCTTTTAACAGATTTTGACCACCTGGAACAATTCCCACGGGGATCCTAAGATCAAGATGGCGAGATGGAAAGGGGTTATGTTGCACTTTTCGTATTTTTCTTTCTCTTGTGTTTTTCTTTTTCTTTTTTTTTTTTTTGCTGCTATTTCTTTTCTCTCTTCTTCGCGCTGGGCATCAGAATGGCAAGACAGAGGTAAAGATTAGGGAGGCATTATTTAGGGTAAAGGCTAGGCAAAGCCAAAGGCAAAGACAAAGGCATAGGTTTACATAAAGGACTTTGGAATGGATGGAGCCTGTTTTGTTTTATATGCTCGAGGGAAGTGAGGCATGTAGGATCGCAGCGACAACTCTGGCGTGCAAAAATGGCTGCGTGTTTTTTTATGTTTTCTTTACTACTCTGTTGATATTATGGGATTTATTTTTAGCCTCGAATCCCCAACTTCTTTTTTTTTTACTTCTTTCTTCTCCCTCCCCATTGTTTTCTTTTCTCTTCTTCTTGGCCTCGTTGGTGTACGTGTTGCGTGCTTGATTTTGGTCTTGTGTATTAAAATAATCTAATGATTACGGTCAGTTTTGCTTTGATATAGGAAAGGGGGGGGAAGGAATAAGGGTACTGCTATTTCGCTTCACTTTTACTATGATGGATTTGATTTGACTTGGGAAGGACATGGATGAAAGGATGGATAGTCGAGGAGCAAAACGCAAAAAGAGGGGAGAAAAAGACTGAAACTGAAGAAATAAAAGAGAGAAGCAGATTGCTAGAATGGCCTAGGGATTTGATTTCTGCGAATCTCGCATATTTATTTTCTTCTCTTGCACAGCTTAGCTTATATAGAATAACTAACCACCTGATGGATTGTAAGGGTTAGTAAAAAAGGGTATCTACTGCAAAATATTTCTGGCAAAAGAAGGTAGGCAGCTGAGCTTCGAAATGAGAAAGGTAATATTATTCATTGACATTGAGGATCAGGTGTCCGGCATCATCTAGTCACATTTATAAATCTATATTCAGGATTCTCAGAAGATATCAATGTGGATATAATATTTCATAAATCAATCTAACTCAGCGTAGCCCAACGCTTTTATTTCCATTTATACAGTCAGGCAACCCAGTCTATATATAGTGGTATCCAACAAAAAGAGAAAGAAAACAGTGTCGATATCGCTTCGTCGGTTGCGCTTATTCAATTCAGATTTTTTTTTAGTTCCCTCACTTTCCTTTTCCCCCTTTTAGTACACGCTTCCTCTGATGCTTCTATCTTCTTTCTCAGCCTGGTCTAAGTCCTCCAACTTGGGGTCCACGGCACTGCTGTGTGGTTCAGGCTCATCTCCAAGACGGTTTGCCAGTCCCGTACCAGGGTGGGTGCGAGAATCTATGGAACCCATGCGACGGCGTGTGGTCTCATCATCTGATGCGTCAGAATCGCTTCCTGCAACAGAGGGATGGCCTGAATATGTACCGCCGAAATCTCGGCCAACGTGCAAATGGGCGGCTTTAATGTGACGTATGCGGTCCTCTGCCGTGATGAAGGAGGGTGTGCCGTCAGGAGAAGAGACGCTCCCGTCAATGGCCCGTGCCAAATCAATGTGAACCTTCTTCTTCTTTTCTTTCGGATTCTCTTTTGAAGATTCTTCGCCGTCTGCATCCCCTTCATCGGAGCCATTCGATTTATGTCGTTGCAGTCTCCTTATAGCGAGATTTGTGCCACTACTGCCAGGGGTATTCTTATCAACTTGCTGCGGCTGGCTTTCTGCCGCTCGGTGGCTCTCATAATGAGCAGCATGATTGCAGCCATTGGGACAGCCTCCCCAGCGACGTGTAACAACAAAGCTCTTGATCTGCGCCAACTTCATGTCATCCTTGGCAGCTTTGTCGGCCTTGTCCTCTTCATCCTTCTCCTTCTCCTTGATTTGTTGCTCGCGTTCTCTTCGCAGTTCTGACCAGGTACGCAAATTGTTCTCCAAGAGATATTTGCCGTTGTCTTGCTTGCGCATAAGGAGAAACTCGCAGTGATTCACGTTTCGAAGGTCTTCGAAATACTCGACGGAGAAATGGTACCACTTCATAAGGAAGACACGAGACATGAGACCATGGGTGACTATATGATAGAGTTAGCACGATAATACATAGGAAAAAAAACCCCATTTCGGGATGTCAAGATGAAAACTCACCCAAGACGCATACGCTAGCAAAGTCATCTTCTCCAAATTGGCGCCACAAGCTCTCGTTGAAGCCACTAACACGATCATAGGCATCCGCAGCGCTCTCTCCGTTGGGGATACGATAGAAGAAGTGGCCATAGTCGGCTCTTTCCTGCCACATGCGTTCCATTTCGGCACTGCATGGCTGAAAGTTGCCAAAGTCTTGCTCTCGCAAACGGGGCTCCTCATAAACTTTGATGCTGGACCTACGATACGGCGAGGGCTCGGGATCGTCCGATGTCAAGGTAGACAAAATGCCTTCGGTGGTCTCTCGTGTGCGGCGATATGGGGACGTGAAGAAGTGGAGGGTATCATCTGGTCGGAGCAGCTTTCGCAGGCGGCGGCCCGCTTCATGGGCCTGGGCCCAGCCGTCCTGCGTGAGCTTTACACGATGATCGGGGATTGTCTGGTGAATATCGCGGTTCTCTGGCACAAGCGGTCAGCAAAAAGAAGAGGCTTGGGTTGAAGGCCGCATAGAATAGAAGCAGGAGACGACGTACTGTTACCCTCAGACTGGGCATGGCGGATAAGAATGATCAATCGCGGCTTGGCCATGGTGGTAGCTGTGCGCACGTGCGGCTTGTGATGCTGAGGCTCAAGATGGGAAATCTATCGATCGATCGATCAACGGAATAAGCAGATACTAATAGGTTGCTGGTCTAGTGGTGGGGGCCGCTGGTGTGTTTGGTAGGCCTGCTGGTGGGATGATAATTTGGTCGCTGCTGCGTTTCAACTGCCGGTGCCAAAACACCCCCTGTCCCGAAATCGGATGGCTCAGAGAGACAGAGAGATGAAGGGATGGAGACAGAAGTGAGTCAGAAAGATAAAACGATTGTAAAATCGGTAAGTGGTGAATAATAGAAAAAGAAGTAAGAAGGATATGGTGATGGAGGTGATGGAAGGTTGTAAGTTGGGAGGGCCAAGTTGGAAATGCTACGGTATGTTTAAGGGGAGTTCTGCCGCGGGGTTGCAAAGTGGCGGCCTATAATGGGTATAAGAATAGAGATCTACAGGGCATACAGGTACCCGTCTGAAGTGCTTCAGCTCTGTCGAAATACAAATCAGAGCAGTGCTAGCCAAAGCCTGCCGAGCATGTGCCAGTACCAGCGCCTAAAACACCCGACCTGAGTTTGCCTCACAGTGGGGAGAAGCCTGCTAGCCCGGCGAGGGTCTCCTAGCTTTAGCTCCTTGAAACCTTAAACTTGGGACGATAGAACCGGATGGCTGATTAGAAAGCAGACGGACTCAAGAGCAGAGAGCGTGTGGCGCAGCCAGAGCAGTCCGCCACTGTAATCTGCTCAACTTCAACTTGCTAGGAGTCCAGATGGAAGTTCCGGGGGCTTTCAGGATGTCATCCGAGCGCTAAACCCGCCCGTCCATATGATTTGCGATGCCCACTTCCGAAGATGCCTCTTGTCGGAGGTCAGTAATAATAGTGGATGACTCTTCTCTTGATATATTCCGATGCAATTTGTCACCACTCTATCCCGTTCAGGCAACGCACAATCGCCCAGATCTCGGCTTATGGCATCGCATCTAAGCAATCAATGCTACTGTAAATGGCCCGGCGCTGCCCCTCCCAATTAAGGCTGCCGTATTGCTGCACTTGGCTTAGTGGCTGTTAGCAGTGCAGCCTAGGCTTATGCGGTTTGGTAGCACTGGAGAATAATTTTTGGCAGGCCAGCCTCGAGCGTGATGACTCTGTAAACTTCAAGGCTTCTCTCTCACCAAGGCAAATTTAACATCAGCTCTACGGCGCGCAGAGCCAATTCATTCCCTGGTTTGGTGTATTGATTTTCGACCATTGTGTCCATTGAGCAGGATCCTATCTTCGACTTTCATTCTCTGTCGCTCATTCCTCTGTCTTCCGTCGCAAATCGCGTCGCAATCGCATTGACGTCCATTTGGGACTCAACTATACCACAACTGCAACCAACTCTCTCAAATCACCCAATCATCAAATAAATCATCCGCCATGTCTGCCGAAGGCCCAGAATCCATCCCCACCTCCGCCGACCCTCGCTCCAAGCGCCCGACCAAGAAACGCGCCCTTACCCCCGGGTCCGCCCAAGCCGCTTCGGTCGACGCCCTCTTCGCCAAACCCGACCAGGAGATCCGCGTCCCTCCGTCAGTATCTTCTCTTGAAGGAGGCAGACGGCGGCCCCCGCCTCCCGAGATTGTCAGTAACGTCCAGGGCTCCAGCGCCGGTGCCGGCTCTGGCGAGTTCCACGTCTACAAAGCCGCTAGAAGGCGAGAGTATGAGCGCCTGAGGGAGATGGACGAGGAGGTCAAAAGAGAGCGTGACCAGGTCGATTTTGAAAAAGACAAGGCGGAGAAAGATCGCAAGGATGATGAGAAGACAAGGAAGAATCGCGAGAAGAGGGACAAGGCTAAAGCTCGAAAGGCAAAGAAGGGCAAGGGAGGCGGAGGGAACGGTGGTAATACAAAGGATATCGATGGCAATGGCGAAAAGACGTCAGTGGAGGCTACATCAAATGGAGGTTCTCAAGGAAATAAAAAATTGAATAAGGGTGAGAATGGAGCCGAGAGAAATGGCGATGAGAAACCAGCCTCAGAACCTGTTGGACTTGTCATCCACGACGATGACTAAAATGAAGAGCAAGGAAAAGCAAACGAGAGAGTTGCTCTGAAATTGTTTCGTGTAACATTTTCTCAGCCAGAGGTGGTGACTTGTAACAATATACTAGATAGAAGCAGTGATACCCGTATAGAGTGCCATTTCGTAGATCTATGCGTCGCCTTTTTTTCAGCGACCCTTAGTTAATACCATTGTCTATTTTTTAAATAAAATTTTGGTCCCCTTTTAGATTCGTCTGAAAATGCACCCACTTCAATCCCAACCAAGGGCTAGAACAGGATACGACCTTTCCAAGCAAATCTGGCGTGCCGTCCGCCCAGATCAAGGCTTCTTAGAGCACTATATGCCTGACCCTCTTCCACTCTCATACAGAACTCCAGCTCGTTTAATCATCACCACCTCCGACTCCAGGAGTGGCACCCTGCTGCAACGTCTTAGCACTGCAGATGTCGTCTACTCTTAGCAATAAACAGGCGGCCTAGGAATCACACAAAAGTCAGCACGGATTGCTCTCTTTGAAGAAAATAGGGGAATAAAGGGCCGGTTAGACATCAGGGAAGCATACCTCGATAGCAGTCTTTAGACTCTGCAGCTTAATGGCCTCAGGCTCCCAAACGCCATACTCGTTCATATCCGCAATGGCACCGGTATCGCCGTTAACACCAAATGAGCTCTTGCCTTCGGCTTGCTTGGCACGGAGCTCTGTCAACACACGGACCGGGGACTTGCCAGCGTTTTGCACCAGCGTTCTGGGAATCACCTCCAGTGCGTCAGCAACAGCCTTGTACGGCCACTGCTGGACACCCTCCACGCCCTTGGCCTTCTGAGCCAGTCGGACAGAGACGGCCATTTCGGTTGCACCACCACCAGGTGATAACCGAGGGTGGAACATGACATTTCGGGCAACGCCCATGGCATCCTGAAGGTTTCGCTCAATCTCGTTGAGAACATCCTTTGAGGGGCCACGAAGCAGGATTGTGCAGGCCTTGGGGTCCTCGCACTTGGTGAGGAAAGTGAAGTACTCGTCGCCGATCTTCTCGATCTCAAACAAACCACATCGAGTACCAACATCTGCCTCTTGAAGATCCTCCACTCTGTTGACAATGGTGGCACCCGTAGCGCGGGCTATTCTGTTGTTATCAGTCTTGCGGACTCGGCGAAGGGCTGTAACGTTGGCCTTCATTAGGTAGTGCTGGGCCAGGTCTGAGGGAATAGTTAGCTGAAGTCCTTTGGATGCTCAAGAGTTATCCGTCGAATTACTCACCAGAAACACCCTTTTCGGTAATGACCAAGTCGGGCTTGACAGACAAGATGGTATCACACATAATCTTGATCTGCTCCTCCTCAATCTGCAGAATTCGGTTCCAGTCCTCCTCCTTTGTGATTTCAATGTTTGTCTGTGATTCACCCTTCTTGTACTCCAGAGGGCAGTCTAGGAGGACAATTCGGGGGTTCTCGATGCGTCGGCGCATCTTGGGGTGCGTGATATCCTTGTTGAGCATGAGTCCGTCCAAAACCTTGCTGTCCTCAATCTCGCCACCGGGAACCTTCTCGACACGCGCATACCGCTTAATGTCCACCTCGGTCTTGCCATTGCCAGCTTCCCATGTAACGGTTCGCACGGCCTTGAGAGCAAGGGAGCACATCTGGTCCATCCATCGAGAAACAAACTTAGTACCGATCGAGGAGGAGATGAGTTTGGCCATGGCCTCGTCGTCGTTGACATCGATCGGCAGGGAGATCTCGTCGATGATATCGATGGCATCCTTCAGCGCACGCTTGAAAGCGGAAATGATGACCACGGGGTGGATGTTGCGCTCGAGTTGAGGAAGAGCTTGTGCCAGGATTTCACCAGCTATATCAGGTTAACATCAATTCTTTTGCCTTTTCAACTTGCCCCTCCTTTTTCTCCTCCTCCCCTTCCTCCTCTCCCCCCTTTTTTCATCCCCCGTTTATCCGCTGGGCCACAATCTGCGAGAAGTGGGAAAAGCGAGAGCCTGACATACCTAAGATAATAACAGTGGTTGTACCATCGCCGACTTCTTCGTCTTGTGTCCGGCTGAGCTCGATCATGCTCTTGGCGGCGGGGTGGGAGACTTCGATTTCTCGGAGGATAGCGTGGCCGTCGTTGGTCAGGACGATACCGCCCATGGGGTCGAGCAGCATCTTCAACATAGCCTTGGGACCGAGACATGATCGAATGATATCGGCAACCCTAGATTGGAAGCACCGAGTTAGTTGGGCTGCACAGCTTGATGGGGTTGACAGGAGCAGAAACGCACGTCTTGGCGGCAGCAATGTTTGACATCTGAGCTCTCCTTCCAGTCTGCCTCTCACCACTATTGGTGTCTACGAGACAATGTGTTAGCTTGCAAACACGTTCCCCAGCTGCAAGATACTGAGGCTCATCTCGATTCGCCTGCTGAGACGAATCCAGCGATCCTGTTCTGGCAGATTGGCAAAGTAGATGTCAGGTATACACACTCATAACCAACACAGGGGCCTGCATGGTGGGCTTTGTTTCTCTTCGCGAGCGGATAAAATGGAGGTTTGGTGGTGGGACGAGAAGATAGCACCTAAAAGGAGCTTTGGGTCAGATTCGGCACGCCTCCAATAGCTGCTTTTCGGAGTCAAGAGACCGGCAGACGCTCGAGGCAGCTTTTGAGGTTGTGGAAGGCGGTGGTTTGGAGGGGCGCACACTAGAAAAGTTCCCACGATGCCTGGCGGGCTTTGGTGGGGAGGCTGCAGTTTGGCCAGCTCAGGCAAGGTTGCTGTACTGTAAGCTGCTAAAAGGATCTGGTGCAATGTTAACCCGGCCCCGCCAAGGGGTAGCAAGTATATGGTACTTGGATTTGCCCCACGTTGGACGTTATACTGGTGCCTGCATCGATACCAATCCCAGTGTTGAAAAAGAATGCAATAGACAAGAGAGTAAATAAAGTGCTGCCTTACAAGATTACTATCATTTAATTAGAATACAAGTATTTCTATGTGGCTACATGGTGTAGTAGATATCACAGGCGGCAACCACTCGATCCCCCCCTTTCAAGTACTGGTACTTTTGGCTTCTCCTAAGTTCCTAACTGGGCATTTGTCATCGGTGTTCTGAGCGTAACCAGCCAATCAAAAGGCTATACCAGCTCTACCTTTGCCCAACCAGGCATATACGACTTTACAGCAACGGGCGTATGAATGACCCTACCGTTGAATAGACTGAGTATACAAAGAAGAAGGAAGATTAGGATTCAAAACTACGGCTTCCAATATGTTGTAACATCTAGATCTATAGTAAAAGAACCTTCGGTATTGACATCCCCATTTCACATGTTCGTCTCGTAGTTACATCGTCCTCGTCGGCAGCGTTAATGTCCACAGTGATAGCTGCTTTTGAAGAATCCGATGTTACTGCAAGCCATGCGGGAAGTAAAATTACACCGTTCAGAGAGAAACAAACTGGAATTTAAAGTATAACTAAATCCAGAAGCATGGCTGGAGCAGTAACGCGAGCTTTCTCAAGTTTCTATTGGAAGCCGAGCGTTATTGCTGAGACCGGGCCATTGCTAATTCGAGAGTCAATCTTGATTAGAGTCTCACAATTATATTCAAAACCGAGAAACACCATGTTGTCGATATCACGGATATTCTCGAAACAAGCGGCCAAGGCAAGTTCTTTGAGTAATTTGAGAGACATAGTGGGAGGCTGCGGAAAGCCGAAAAAAAAAAACATCAAGTTTAATCAGTGTTAAATAACGGATCCATAAAAACAGTAGAGGTATTATAAAGCCAATAACGCCAAAGCAAATACTATCTAATAATACGCCTACGAATCCTCCAAATGCATTTCTTGCTTCAGTCTCGAAGATCTCCGGACGTCACCACCACTTGATCGTTTAGGCCGCTCAGGCCGCTCAGGCCGTTCAGGGGGAACAGTAATCCACCCAACCTCTGGCTTCGAAAGTGCATTAACAAGACACGAGTTAGTCGCCATGGCATCATATAGCACTTCCCACTGCGAGCCGTCGATATCCGGACGGAAATCGAACCACGCCCCATAAATACTATCCTCCTCGTTCGAACATGCTATACTTGGCACTCCATCACGGCTATACCCCATGGCTACTGATCTTTTCTTCAGATGAGCTTTCCTTTCCTTTGGTACCGTATCTGACGTTGCATCCGCCATGATTAAATCGTCATTTATCATTTCACTGGGATCATGACGTTGGAACCATTCGTCGTGCAACACTTTCACCTTAGATTTTGGGATCGCAATTATATTCCAGGCTTCTTCCTCCTTGGGCATGTCTGGCGCAAGGAAGTGTCTCGACAGCTCGTTATTTTCCAGTGGTCTGCAGATCTTGAGCCACAGCCATGTGGTGACATGACCGAGTTCATCGGGTCTGAGATTGTTTCCTCCTTATTAGCTTTTTCAGCTTGCATAATTTCACAAACACTAATACTTACACGTCAGACTCATACATTACAAGGCTTCCCTCTTTTGCGTCAAGTGTCACGCAGAGCCCGGTCTCCGCAGTAGCGGGTATAGGCACAGAACCAAGGGGCTCGCCCCTAAAGTCGTGGGAAAACTTGACATGCAAAAATCTAAGTAGATCCAGTTCAAGTTTTCTACAGCCGTATTTGCGGCAAGCAGAATGCAGAAAGAGGCGTAATCCTTCTCCCTGGCCACGTTGAGCTAAATTTTGAGGCACTCCTGTAGGCACGAAAGGAGTGTCGTTTACAAGCCCTGTGACTGCCTGTAGTCTACGACTCGTATCTTGTCTATGGGCCGGCATATGTCAGAGATGTTCATCATTTTCTCTTTTTTTTCTTATCTCAAAGAGTTTCTATCAACTTACCTTTGGTCGATTCTGCGACAAAAGTGGTGTGTGGTAATTTTCCTTCGCTCAGCAGGATCAGACTTCTGATACTCTTCCTCTTCTTCATCTGACAACATCATTTTCTGCGACTGTGATGGAGAATTCATACTCTGAAGAATGCGCGGGTTCACATGAAATTCTTTGTCCAAAGAGTCTTGTAAAGTAGCCACTTCATAATAGCTTTGGCTATTATGAGCCGCTTGCTGTTGCTAATTTTGTTGCTGCTGCAGATTCTGAGTCTTTTCAAATCCTATAGCGACGCCTGCGAGAAGCTTCTCTCGCACCGACATTCCTGTCATCTCCGTACTCATTGGGATAAAGTCTCTCTTTGAACTATTCGACAGGCGTTTCTTCTTGGCATTTGGGGAATCGAGATGAGAGTCAAAAGCATGCTTTGACATAATGCCGAAAGGACTGTTGTGCGGTTTAAATATGATGGGCGGCAGTTGACTCGATATCAAGATGATAATTATTACAAGAGGAGTAAAACTAATTTGGGCATCGCAAATACTTTTGTGGTGTCGAAGAGAAAGAAAGAAGCACACAACCAAACCCGTGAGTCGGTTGAGCTTGAGCAACTGGCAAAATTCGTTGATTCACTTCCGCATTGGACTGTAGCTCTGCCATCAAAGTGCCAGTATCGATAGCTTTTTATGGAAGGTATATTTTGTTTTTGCAATATGCTGTTTCAAATGGCAGGTGCTTTGTTGTAATCACATTGCATTTCTTTTTACCTATCAATTGCACGGACATTTGCTCAATGTGGGAACTATGAAACTACCATTTGCATCTTGGATCTCTCACGTACGATTGAAAGGATATTGATGGATATAATTAGCGAGTCAAGGGAGAGTTGGCTTAGTAGCATTTAGAAGCGAGATTACATCGATTTATGTTTGACAATTCGCTTACAATTGAACTCCAGCATCTGACTATACTTGGACGGCCATTTCATACCAGGAAAAAGCACATTGACAGGCAGAATTGTTCAAAATAGCTATAAGAAAAGAATTTTTTTTGATATTATATGTTCCTCTTTAGCGCAATTATAATATTCTATTTTTTTTTTTTTATTACTGCTCTTCTTCTCGCTGAGCAGTGGCTTGAAAAGAAAAGCGTGCTGAAAAATCAGGCTCTGGCCACCACTAAGGAACGACCGATACCCAGATATTACTTCACACCCACCACAAACAAATATTAGTAATACGAAGTTATTATCTAAAACATACATACTGAGACATCCAGGCTCTTATATCGTATAATGCATGTCCCAAAGCCACAACTGCGACGGACTACTGATCACCGCTCCGACTCAATCACATGTTGCGTCTGTGAGCAGGTACATGTTTGTATACATGTATATGGAGCAGCCCATCTACTCCGCAGGGGCTGAAAAAGCAAATAATTCACCAGAAACAAATAATTATATGAATCTGATTTTCAACAAGTCGGTGAGAAAAGAAAAGAAAAAAAGAGGAGGGAGAGTGGGTTCTCATGCTGGGTGTGTTCAACTTGTATATGAAAGAACTCAATGCCTTTACTTAGGTAGATATCCTGCCTCATTAGCTGCAAGTAAACCCTCCAATAGAACAGCATGGAACAGCATAGATCACTAAGTTTTTATTGCGAGCCTGCCAATGCTACCTTTCAGCCCGCTCACCGACCGCAAGCAAACAATATGGGTCCCTCCCCTTAGGGTCACGCACACCCTCCATCAAGATTGATTGACAGACACTGTCGCAGATCAGGGCCGGCTCGCTCCCGAAAACCGGGTACGCATAAGGTAGGTAGCAAGAAAGCTTAGAGACATCGTCTCTGGGAGGGCTCATGTCTCCGCACGTTAGTACGATTCTGCGTCGGTGAAGCAGAGCTTGTTCATTTTCTCCCTCTGTACAGGTACATTACTCGCTATAAGATGCCATAATGTTATTACAACTCTATATGTATATACATAAAATTCCACAGCCATAGCATCCCATGAGTTACAACGCCAGCAATACAGACTTCTCGAAGTATAGATACAATATGTATTCATAGCTATGAAAAGGGGGGAGAAAAAAGAAAGTGAATAGGAGGGTTAGCCGATGAAAAGCAAAGGGTCAGTGAATATAGAAGAGAAAAGAAGAGAAAAGAATGAAAATCTAGCTGAGAATTCGAATTGCAGGCTCGTCGAGCTTAAGCAAGGCGAAAATGGCGTTTGCTCAAACCCCTGTCATCACCTCCAAGACAAAAGGCAAACAAACACACAAAAAAAAAAGAAAAGAAAAGAAGACAAGGAGGAGAGGAAAACAAGGCGGGCCACATCAAATTAAGCCACACTCTAGATCCTACTCTGACGTCTCATTTCCTACCCACCTGAAAGAGGGCGGCAAGGACTGCGCACGCCTCTCCCTCACATTACCTGGTATATCGTCTAGGTCGTACGGGTCGTCCTCCTCTTCATCCCCGCCGGGGGCGGCACTGTCAGGTAGCACAACATCTGGGGAATCGGGCGGCGTCGGAATCTCGCCATCGGAGAGAGGACAAGGATTGCAGGAGTCCATGCCGTGACAATCGTTCCACCCGTTACCAGGAAATGCGAGCGTGGGTGGATAATACGGCATCGGTAGAGGTTTGTATAGAGCAGTCATGCAAGCCAAAACAGATAATAAATCTGTAAACTCCATCATTTCAGCAGTACTTGAGGCATACATCGCCTCATTCCTAACTTTCGCAGACCTATTAGAATATGAACCGTACTGTCGCATCTGGGGATTGCTGTACCTCAAAGGTGTTCTTCGATCTTGGTTTCGTTCAATCAGATGAGAATATTTGCTAGGGTATTTCGGTTTTGGGCCAGCTATTCTGACTCTAATCCTAATAGACTCGGACTTGTTCTTGTCGTCAAAGATGAGCGGTCGACCTTTGAAGTGCTCGGTTTTCATATACGCTAAGTAGTCAAAAATTAGCTATATATGACCAAATCAAGAGGATAATGCTCCAGCCCTCAGTATGGACCTACCCAACAGTGTTTCAAAATTTTCTTTGCCCTGGATGCAGACCCATCCCGAACAGCTTACAGGAAAGGTCTCGACAAAATCAACAGTGCAGGATTCCGAAAGCCAGTCTTTCAACTCTTGCCATGTTGCTTTGAATGGCAACTGGTTGCCAGTCAGGTTAGAAAAGGATCAAATTTGTAGTAGGAGTGAAGGAGGGAGAGTAGAGGGTTCAGATTCGTTACTAACATTGCAAAAGAGAATGTGATAAATGCCAGTTTCATCTCCCGGCTTTACCTCGATCAGTGTGCTTGAACATGTGTCTCTGTTTGCCATGTTGAAATAAGAGGAGATGTAAAGTCTTTAAGCCAGAGGTGAAATGGGACAGCGCTGAGAGCTTGGCTGCTTTCACTTGGGCCGAGACCGTGGTATTTATAGAGGGTCCCGCGTTCAGGTAGACGCCCTTGACAATAAAATGGCAAAGAAGTGTTCACTGAACTCTCGTCACATAAGACTGGAAGACGCCACTTATCAGATAGATACCGAAAGATCAGGTTATCTGCCAATCAGATGTGTAGACACATAAGTATACTCTCTCGCTGCCAGGTGGCTGGTCCACTACATCGCTCTCCTTATATACTCCCGTGTTCAGGGTCAGGCCAAAAGCTTCAGAGGCAAATGTAATGTCTGATCGCCAATACAACACTGAAAAAAAGCGGCCGAAATTTAGCTCATAACCCCGGTGAAGCGATCTGTCAGTGCACGTCATGCCATCGCATTTCGGTCCTTGTCTCACGCGACGATGAGCTACGCTATGTAGATACATGGTCGGGGAACACCCCAGCTTTGAAAGGCAGGGGACCTGGAATACCATACATTCACGCTACGGAGTATTTTTATTAATCTTAACTCATAATCTACATGGGACAGGGTAGGCCTTCTCAACCTAACGAGGAGAGTGTACATGCTTCACGGATGAGAAGTCGGGAAGAACTGATGCTGCGATCGTGATTGAAAGTCTTCTCCTTGCAAAGTTTATTAATTCCAGGGGCCAGAACGCTGACTACTAGAAGAGTAAGCTGCCTCGGTAGATGAGACGGCAGCGTCGACTTTTGATGACTTGGGTTAGAGCACGATATTCGGCCCTTCGCAAAGGAAATGCTTCCGGATGTCGCTTTTTTTGGCAAGTGGCTTGTTTCGGGTTGTTTTATCCAGACGACCTTAAGAGGAAGGAAAAAGGAAAGCATGAATGTTTCTCTCTCTTTTTAACGCCCCATGGCTATACGAAGTACCCCTCGTACCAACTTGTCTTTGCATGGTCTTGCCATCACCCATGGCACCCAAAACGCCACACAGCAGGGGCCTGATACCGTGGAATTGGGCGACATGCGCAATGCCTTTTGCCCGTGTGTTGCGAATCGGCCGGCAGCAATGGATATGCCGGCAGGGTGTTTCTCGTTCGATGATTACGAACCGTAACGAGCGCAGGTTTCCATATCAAGACTGGCAACTTTTCGCTCAGAAACAATAATAGTATGCGATTTAGACATTTCTAAAGGAAAATGTATCATCCATGATTTCATCTTCGTCATCCATAGCGTAATGATTTGATGTTGGGCTATTGTATTGGAATTCACTGTTGTCGTGGCTTACGGCAGCTTGCTTCCAAGGGTTGCCATCTTGGCTGGCACTTGATGGAGACAACAAAAGGTAGTGCTGAGCATCAGAGACGAATAACACAGGTAATTCAGTCTCACGGTTGATCCACGCAACCTGTGATTTCCCCGCTGCTCTTCCTTCGGGCAAGTAAACTTCTGGAACAAGAGGCGTAGGTCCATTGGATAGAGGATCCCAAATGAACGACACTGCTTGTTGCGCTGGATCTTGCGAAGTAATTAGAAGGAGCTCACGAGAGCTTGTATGCCACTGGAATGCAACAGTGGTGTGGAATATCAGGACGGCTCTGAGTTCAGCCGCAATAACGTCCCATATCCATAGCGTGCACGGCGAGTCGTCCAGCCTTGTTGCCAAGAGGGTCGAGGACGAGTCAAAGGCGGCCATGGAGCAGCCAGATTTACTTTCTGCTCCAGGCTGGCCTTCAGTAGCAGATCCGGGGGGTGATAATATCTGAGTGGCCCTAAGAAAGGTGTGGGTGACTCTCCCTTGAAGAGGCTCAGCTCCGATTTGCTCTTGCCATACCTAGGATGGGGCTTAGTATTATAGAACAGGTCATGCATACTTTGTAGGATTATCTCACCTGAAGTGTATCTTTCGGTGTAATGGTGGCAGGATGAGGCAGTCTCAGTTGCGCCCTCCATGACTGCGTATGAAGAATGGCAACATCTCTGCTATAGTCACCAATGGCACACAGTTCTGCATTGGGGCTCAGTTGGCAGGTTTTGATGCCCAGTTCCAAGTCAGCGTCCGGGCCCTTTAGCAGATTAGATGCTGTAATGGTGCGGAAGTGCTGGCCGTCAGCTGTGTATAGAAGCAAGCGATGGCCTTGGGCAGCTGACTCCCATAGAAGAAGCCACCGGCCGTCGGGAGTCCATTCGAGGCCTTGGGCGTCCAGCGTCTCCGGACACCATGACTTATACACTTGCCGATCAGCCGGGCGATGAAGACTCACGACATCTTTGCCACCAGAGCGGGCCAGTAGTGCCAGGTGCCCGGTTCCTGGGCGAAGAGATACCCCTCGTGATGCGGAGGTGGCTTGATGGAACTTTGGGCTCGAGATCTCAACCACTCCTGAGCTACATACATCAAGAACTACAAGCTTTAAGCCAGATGCCGACCAAATTAAAATTTCGGTATCTCGAGCCCCAAACTGGAGGAAGGAAGGCTTCCCGCTAATAGAGCTGTAATTGCGGGCTGTTGCGTGGAATTCAGAGCCGCGAAGCGCAGAAAATACATCCAGCTGATCAGCTGTTGAGACGAGAAACTTGGTAGACGACGGAGCCCACAGCAGCGTAGGTACATTCGTCGAGCTAGTGCCTGCGGCTGAGGAGGCAAATGGGGAGCCGGACCCAAACGAGAGTGTCACAGCATTAGTGACTTGCAGGGTCTCAGTTGAGCGGACAATAATCCCAGAGGCTCTAAGAGTCACAATAAATCGGCCATCTGGACTCGGCCTGCAGTGGGGCGAAGCTGTGATATGTAAAGGTTAGCAGCTTGAGCATCAAGGGAGGTCTTCATGGTGCTTACATACACTCCAAAGCTGTAGCTGGATGCATTAAACCGGCGGGATCCGTCTGAAAGACTGTCTGGTAGAGTTTATCGGGTGATATACCGGCCCAGGGGTTACGTGAAGGGGAGGAGAGAGACGGGTGATGCCTCTATTGCCCGAGTCTTTCCTCGCCTAGATGCTCAAGAAGAGCTCTTTTGACAGATAACAGTGTACTTTGCCCAAGCAGTCCTTTTCCTTCTGCTCTGTGAATACAATTATGGGTGTGCTCTTAGGCAATGGATATTCCAGACCGATTGAAGCTGGATGGCAATATTTGTTTTTGTTTTTTGTTTTTTAACCCCTTTGCGGGCGTTAAGACAGCAAGAGGAACAGATCCGTAGGAAGCCGCTGTATAGCTGTATGTATAAACATCAGCAGGAAGACAAAAACACGCTCACATGTGGTGGTGGCACACGGCCCTGTGGGGTTGATGCTGATATTAACCCGTAGATGAGCGAGCGAATGAAAAAGTGCAGAGGTTGAATATTGCAGGTACGTACATAAGCATAGCCCAGCTTGAGGTGTGGATGCTGCTGAAGTACTAATACGAGTGCATACAGTACAGGCACTGAACAGCGCAGTGGGCGCCTGTATCGGTGCTTAGAAATGGGTGCAGGCGTCCCTACGGGGAGCTCTTTAGTGCTCTGCACTGGTAAACCTTCTGAACGCTTCCAGCTAGCGCCCGCAATTCTCCCCTCCAACAGCACCTTAACGCGGCCTAGCCTAGAGATGCCCCTCACTATGTAATCCGCGGCGTTATCGTCACGGTTGCATTATGGCCACAACGAGGAGGCAAAACTCAAAACCCAACTTCTTCTTCCTACTTCAAGCTCTCATCTTCTAACCGAAACATTTTCTTTTCTTTGTGTTTTTGGGTGCATTGGATTTAACTATACTTGACTATTTTTTGTTTTCATTCTGCACGGATTTACGAAGTATCTTACAAATTCATACTCTAGAGACGCTACCCGTACGACTCATAGCTCTCTGTCTCACTCAGCTCTTTATCTCATCCTAAGCTTCCTCCTCTTAGGTTCATCTATCTAGAAGTCCACCGTCTGGACCTCAATCAGGCCGTTCTCATCTTTTACTTTTTTTGCTTAGTTTGCAGTATCATGGCATTTAAGTCACTTCAGGGATAAGCCGTGTTATACAGAGCCATCTACGCATACATCAATCGCATCTGGCTGAATTTGCCACCGACGAGTACCACTGGTATAACGCTACACGCCGGTCTGAGAGCCGTGCTTTGTGTTCCAGATGCAGGCTACTCGCCGTCTAGCAGCAAGGCTGCCTGCAAGCATCGCACGAGGCCCAACTGTCTCGGGCTCACGATCATCCGTTGGCACACTGGCCTTCAAGAGACATGTGGCGTCGACCTCAGCGGCTGTTGAGGCTGCGCAACCAGAACCGCAGCCAACACAGGATATTCCTCCTCCAGCGCCGGGCATCCTTTCGCGCCGAGAGCGTGTCCGCGATGCCAAGCCCTTCTCGGAATTCCTGACCGATACCTTCCACCGGCAGCATGACTATCTGCGCATATCTCTCACTGAACGATGCAACTTGCGATGTCTGTATTGCATGCCGGAGGAAGGTGTGCCACTGTCTCCTGATAGGGAACTCCTCACAACTCCTGAGATCATCATGCTATCATCCATCTTTGTATCTCAAGGTGTAAACAAGATTCGACTTACCGGAGGAGAGCCAACAGTGAGACGGGATATCTTACCTCTGATGCACCAGCTCGGCGCTTTACGCCCGTATGGACTTAAGCAGCTATGCATAACCACCAACGGCATTTCGCTGCATCGAAAACTTGATAGTATGATCGATTCTGGACTTACCGGTGTAAACCTGAGCCTCGATACCCTAGATCCATGGCAGTTCCAGATCATGACAAGGAGAAAAGGGTTTGATGCTGTCCAGAAAAGTATCGACCGCATCCTAGAGCTCAACAAGCTTGGAGCTGGAATCAAGCTAAAAATCAACTGCGTCGTAATGCGCGGCCTCAATGACCGAGAGATCATCCCATTTGTCGAGCTGACTCGCGAGAAAGATCTCGAAGTGCGCTTCATCGAATATATGCCATTTGATGGCAACAAATGGAACAAGGGAAAGATGTTTTCATACAATGAGATGCTGGACGTGATCCGAGCTGAATACCCCGAACTGCAAAAGGTTCAAGACGGGATGAATGACACAAGTAAGACTTGGAAAATCCCTGGTTTTGAAGGCCGTCTCGGTTTCGTCACAAGCATGACACATAATTTCTGCGGCACCTGCAATCGACTCCGCATCACGAGCGACGGAAACCTCAAGGTTTGTCTCTTTGGAAACGCCGAGGTATCTTTACGAGATATCTTGCGTAAATCCAATAACGGAGAACCCATCGATGAAGAAGCATTCGAGGCCATGAAGCAGATTGAGATGAACCGTCGACAGGGCCTTGCAGGTACATCTGACACCCCCTTGGGCATGGCACCAAACGAAGCCGAGCTCCTTGACATAATCGGAATGGCAGTCAAGAGGAAGAAGGCGAAACATGCTGGTATCGGTCAGCTAGAGCACATGAAGAATCGACCAATGATCTTGATAGGTGGGTAAAAATCAAAAACAAAAACAAGACTGCATAGCATATATCCCCCTTGAAAAGACAAAATCATATATCAGGCAGATGGTCGTTGTTTTTAGCATCTCCAGGCCATCTCGCATATCTCCTTTGGCATTAAAACAGACTGATTGGACGACGATATAATCTATCATTCATCCTCTTTGGTTATACTTGGCGGTTTTCATACGCTAAGTAATAATGCATGATAGATCCTATTCCGCCAACGCTCGTCAACATGCCACCAATAGTACGACATCTTCTCAGTCGCAACATCATATCATCTACTACGCCATCAACAGCCATTTCAGGCCGCTTCCAGCAACTGCCTCAGCAACTGAGGCGGCTATCCAGCTCACGCAGTCTAAGAAATGGAAAAACGGAAAAGGAAAGCACAGCAGCAGCATCATCATCATCATCATCATCCCGCCTAACACACGTCTCCGATTCCGGCTCAGCACACATGGTCAACATCTCAGAAAAGCAAGTGACGTCTCGCGTAGCAACAGCCGCTTGCGCAGTGCATTTCTCCGACGACACTGCCATCAAGCTGATCCAGGAGAACCAGATGAAGAAGGGCGATGTCTTAGGCGTAGCCCGAATCGCCGGCATCATGGCTGCGAAGCGCACCGCTGATCTCATCCCGCTTTGCCACCCGATCGCCATCTCCAAGGTGAGCGTCGACTTAGACGTCGCCCCGGGGAGCCGGCAGATCGAGATCCGGGCCACCGTGACCTGCGATGGGAAGACGGGGGTCGAGATGGAGGCGCTTACCGCGGCGTCGACGGCGGCCTTGACGGTATATGATATGTGCAAGGCCGTGGATAAGGGGATGAGGATTGAAGGGCTTCGGGTTGTGCTAAAGGATGGAGGCAAGAGTGGGAGATGGGTGATGCCTTGATGGTGGATCGTGAGATGCCATGTTGTAATTAATCTTGCCTCATCTCCATCTTTATTTTCTTCAGCCTACAAGCATAACAGGTTGGAATAGCATATAGGGGCAATGACGTATTGAATTCTACACACTATCATCACGTACTAGGTAGTCAAGCTTGCCTATTAGTAACTTACATGTCATACTGGATACCCTAGACCTCGCGAATGAGTAGAGAACAATGTCTAAAAAAACGGCCTCTGGTCTAGTCCCACAAACAGAAATGCACATGAATGAAAATAACAATGCTCTTCACCGCTAACGGTCTAGCGGGCATCTTTGACCTCATCGGTGAACACGGCGGCGATGACCTCTACGTATCGATCTTACTCAATAAGCCCACTAAAAAAGGGCGAGCGCGCCCCGGTCAATAGACAAAACGGCCCCATGTCTAAGTTTGGGATTGGCATACCCGTATGAATCATAGAATTGGTAACGGCCGCCCCTCCCCTCACCACCACGACGACTCTAGGCGGGCCAGTCAGTAAGCTCCCAACAACGCAGCAGTGGAGGGGCCGAATGACCTCCCGCAGGAATAGCTTCACTTTTAATGAGAGAGCCTGACCACCGGTCTGCGTTGTCAAATTATGCACGACGAGCGGTGAGGAGGAGCTAAAAATGAAAACAAAACAAGGAAATACTCTAAAATCAGACACACTTGCACACCTACCGAGCAAGAGAAGGCAGTGTGGATGGGACGTTGAAACCCAACCTTGCCCTCCCACTTCCTGTTCCGCAGCAAGCAAGCAAGGCCAAGCTGCGTCCATGGCGACGATCCCATCATGCTGTGCCCCTCCTCCACACACCTCGCCTCGATGGATATACGGAGAAACGGCCCCTCCGTTCTCAGCAAGGCACTTTATTTGCCCTGCGGTTTATCTCCGACGTGCTGCGCGTGTGCTGGAAGGCGCATAAAGGCATCGACCAATCAGGTGTTAGTTATAAAGGGCAATGAAGAATGTTAAAAACAAGATGTGCCAATCACAGCGCAGCGATAAGAACAAACTAGAAGTCGTGCAGGCGATTACCCCATTTGGAAAAGAAGTAAAGTAACAAAGTAAAAGTTGGCTTGGCTTGGCTGGGTTGGCCACTGATTGACAGATTGACAGATTGGCGGAAGCATCCATAAAAAATTAGAGTGAGAGCTGTAACTCGTAGTCCTTAGTGTGTGTGGTCGATGATGCTGCAACCCATATCGCCAGCTTCTATTACCACGCCCATGGACTTGGGCTCTTGCTGATACTCTGTGTTATACAGCATGTCACACCGCACGCCATGGTTCTTTTCAGCGCCCAGAAGCACGTTATGCTCATTTCTGTAGCTTGGGCACGTTGGGATATCCATCTGCCGCACCGCGAAGTCTCAGAATCTGTCGATATTCAAACATTTCCTGTATATGACTGCATATACATATGCATATGCAGATGCGCACGCAGAGCATGGCTGCCACACAGCGAGCGAGGGCTGTAAGGATACCACTAGGGCACGCATGCATTTGCTTTTCGGTGTGTTGATGAGCGACTTGTTCTCTGTGGCATTCTGATTTGCCTCTATTTGGAGCATAGTAGCCGTGCATGTGAATTTAGCAGCTCAAGCTGTCCCTTGATCGGCCAGATTGCGCTGACGGGGCGGCCGTGTGGTGGCGACTTGGTCGCTCTAGTGAGCTTCTTCGAACAAAAAAGCGCGAGTAAGTTCGGCTTCTGCCTGCCTGTGCTTTTCGCCTAGCAGCAAAAAAAAACATGGCGCTGTGGATTTTTGTCTTTTTTTGGTCGCTCCACCAGACCGTGCCGAGGGACGTTGACAAGCCGCCGGTAGAGATGACCGGGATGGGCTGGTATCTGCTAGCAATAAGACACGTAAGAATAACTAAATACTCCGTAGCAAAGACATAGCATTATGCTGGCGGCAAATTCGCTAACGCGTGTTCCTGGCGAGCTTGCGGCGGCTGGTGGCAAACTAACCAGGAAGTAGCATCTATGCAAGATCCTCGCAGAGCCGCATTGGAAGGTCAACAAGTTCTAGTGCCCCTTCTTTTCCATACCAGAACAACGCCGTCTCTCTGCTATTTGGCGGTGTACTCCGAAGTAACGAGCTAGTTGGCAATAGCAACGAGATAGATGGAGAGATGGAGAGATGGAGCGCATAGAAGCTATTCGGCAATGGTTCGGAAGTGCAGCTGGTATAGTTTGGTCTGGTGCGGTCCGGTGCAAGCCAGGAAGATCAGAGACTATCCAGGCAAAGATGCCGAGCCGCGAATGTTTAATTGCGCTCGGGATTTTTCCGTCGTTTTCAACGAAAACTGTGTCTCGTTCTGCAAAGCCCTTACTAAAAACGGGGAAAGCAGATGTTGCTACTAGCATGTACTCGTAATGGCGCGGGATGGATACCGTCTTGATGGGGTAAATGTGAATAATAGCTGTGCGAATACTCGCAGCAGAGCAGAGGGAGGCTCCATCGCGGATGTTACCATGGCTGTGTACTCCGGACTGGTAAGGGCCCTGTTCGGTTCCTCGCATAACAACCATGTCAATTCAGAGAGGAGACTGCAAAAAAAGACTCAAGATTCCTATCCAGGAACCAAAAGCTAAGAAGCTGTGGTGAAAAGATCAACACGCCGAGACCTTTGTGGTGGAGACTAGCGCGAGGGCCGTCCTGGGGCCCTTTTTTTTTTTTCTTGGGGGTGGGGGGGCATTGGCACCAGAGAGTGGCATCTCCGAAACCGTTCATGCGACAGGCGACCAGAAAAGACGCAGAAGAAGAGGAGAGGCGAGAGGCGGGGTGAGAAAGATGGAGAAGAGATTGAGGGGAAACACAGGACTCGTAAAGACGTGAGTTTGAGTCGTATACGGTAGAGAAGCTGCTGTGAGCGAATGAGGCAGAGAGAGTTTGACGGCCGTGCCCGAGATGATAGAAGAAGCACAAAGTATAAGTCAGCTCGATGAGGAAACATGTGAAAGCTATCGAGTGCAGTACAGTGCTCGCCTCATTGTGAGTAGCCACTGGCAAGGTTCTGCTTGCTTTGCTTAGTCGTATCCCGGCAGTGGCGGCGTCGACACCACTGCATTGCCAGAGCCGATCGAGATACTGCCGCCGATGTCATTGCCTGAGGAGGACTGGTCGAGGCCACTGCATGCATCGTCGTCAGGTGTCACCGTGCAGGCCAGGCGTTTGCGTTGTGTTGTGTTGTGTTGCGTTGCGTCGCGCGGTGCAGGGGGCCTAAAATTGAAGTTGTACTGGGCCACGGAGCCACAGCTCAGCGTTACGAGCACTACCGCCAGTAGCTCCCAGGACAATGGCCTATTGTAGTAAGTTGTTGGTGCTCCATCGCGCTCACTGGTGGCTCCAGGACCCCTATCTGGAAAGGCAGCCCGTTGCCAATCGGGCGGCGGATACGATGGGGCGAATCGTGGCGACTAGTGGGTGAGCGGCCAGAGTTGACGAGAACTGGCTGGCGTTTGGATTTGCCTTTTGGAGTTGAAGCCATGGCACTCTGCTTTACTGTAGAGCACAGGGCACTGCTATTTCCAGTATAGAGGCTCGTGCTGTAAGTTGCTCGCGCTGGCCGTACGAATTAGAACGGCTTTACACGACCAACCCGCCAAGACGGGGCGCGCGTTTTGCGCTGCAGGAAGGTGCCAGGGGAGTCAGTAATTAGCGCTCGCTCTCTTTTTTTTTTTTTTTCCCTTCAAGCTCTCGTTTTGGGCACGAGGGAGGTATACGCTACCTTGAATTGTCACTCTGACCACTGTGCTGCAGATGTATTCTATACACGCAGCACGAGACATCAGCTTCCCTCTCAGAGGCAAGTAAGGACGTGCTGAGAGCGCGAAAGGGTAACAAGGCACCTGCCACCCTGGCCCGTTAAGCTTACTATGACGAATGCACTGCATCTTCGACAGCGACTAGGCCCCCAAATCTTCAGTGATTTTTTGTTTGTTTTGACAGCACGTCACAGTTCAGGCATAAAATACGCTGCTTATTGTAATCGTATAATATTCTGGCCCGTAAACACTACTGGGCCGGCATCTCACATCTCACAACAGCATCGACAGCCATACTTTCCGCCCCAAGACCCAAATCTTGCTCTAGTCGCCGGTTAGTAGGCAGTGGGAGATGGTTAGCCGAAGTGGGAGTGACTGAGCGGGCCAATAGGCAGCCCACCAATTCAACCCAGAGAAATAAAACCCCAAAGTTCCGTGCCACACTGGAGCAGCGCCGAAAAAAAGAGGAGACTCCAGGTGCCTTGTCCAGACCACCACGACCCAGCTTCATTAGTCGTAGGCCTAGCATGTTGTGTACCGTCTGGTCTGTATGTGAGTGCATGCTCATGATATGTGACCTGGGCTGCAGCTGGGTGCATGATGCATGCTTGCAGTAGTAGCAGAAGCAGCTGTGGTGCAGTAGCAGCAGCTAGGCGCAACTCTTTTTTTTTTTCTTCCTTTTTCCACTGACTGATTCTGTTTGCTTCGTCTTCCCTGTCGTCGTAGATCCTCCAACGACACACAGACCCGAGATATCTCACCTCACCTGGGTATATCCTTGCCTCCTCCAAATTATAGCTTACACAAGTCGACCTGCTATCTCAATGCCCCGTATTTCCCATGTGTTCGTCTGCCAGGTTCACCTGCCAGAGCCCATCATCCATTCCAAGCACCATCGCTAGCGGTAGTAGGTATTACACCGTCCACAACCCAAAATCCATTGACTCGCATCGCCACCGCGCAGCGCCTGGCCAATGGCCGCCCAGCGATAGTCCGCCCCCTGTCAAATCGCACCAATCCAGCCACACCCCGACACACCCGACACGCAGATGAATAGGAGGACCCAGTTTGCCGTGCTCCATCAATCTCGACTCGAGGCCCTGGAGAGCTGCTCCGGACCGTGCAAGTACCCGCCAGACTCGCCTCGGTGCTGTCTGCCATGTGCCTGCCATATATCTACATCTTGACCGTCGCCTCACCCTCTTGTCCGTCTCATCTTCATACCCGCCAAACTACATCCTCACATATACACATAACATATTACTACCTCGTCTCGCAAGTTTGCGGGTGTCGGACGATTTCACATCTCACGACACTTTAGCCCACCCTTCTGTACTACACTGTTTTCCCTTCTGCCGTCCTTTGCAGCGTAGCGTGCAACGAAAGCCCTCTGGGACCAAACCATCTTCTCCCATCCATCATCCTGTACACGATACAAGATACCTACCATCTACCTCCCTCCAAACACTCCCCACGAGACGCCTCTTACGTGGCCCAACAACATCCAACACGGCAACCTCCCAGGAAATTAAAAGAGCCCCCAAATAATAGACCACAATGGCCGCTCAGCTCATCATGCCTACCGCTCCAGGAGCGCAGCAGCACTCCCGCCACTTTCTGCCTGATAACAGACGCCCCCATGCACACAGCCGCTCGCAGTCATTCCAGCTGCCCCCAGGACCTCAGCTGTCGCCAAACAGCGCCAACGGCTTCAATGAACCTCCCCACGCTGTCTCGACACCGCCCTCGCCAAAGGCTCGCCATGCGCGTCCCCTCTACATGCCCGCAGCTCTGCGTGCAAACAACGAGTTCCCATCACAGCCCTTGACCAAGTCAAGATCGGGTGACTCAAGCTCCGACTCTGGATCTGACACGACGCTGCGTCGCTCCAACACCGGCTTCATGAGCCTCGGTGGACTCGTTGGTCAGCAGTTCAGCCGCCGTGCCAGCGAGAGCGGCAAGAGCAGCATCGACGGAGAGTGGAATCTCGAGCTCTTCCCCGACGTTACTGAACAGCCCACTCGCAAGCACTGGAAGGTTAGTTTACATCAGCATTCAATACGAAGGCTTCATCTCATACTAACATCGTCCCAACCAGCCCGATACTGAATCCACCATCTGCGACGACCCGACCTGCAAGCGCAACTTCAGCTACTTTGTCCGCCGCCACCACTGCCGCAAATGTGGCAACATCTTCTGCGACTGGCACTCCAGCTACGCGCTCCCGCTTGACCAAAACGCAAACTTCAACCCGCGTGCCATCCCCTCACGCACGTGCAACCACTGCTTCGAACAGTTCAAGACATGGCATAGCCGCGAAGGTAGCCAGGTTTCTAGCTCGGCTTCATCCGATGCTCATGGCGCCATCTCATCACCCATTGCTGCTCCGCCCGGAACGCCTTTCGGCCTGCCTCAGGGTCCTGAGATTCCAGCCAGTGTTCCCCGCGACTGGAACTGGAGCACCTTTTAAGACATACAAGCAGAGCAAGTCAAACCACTACGAATAGCTCTTATTTTGATGAGCAACATCTATTCAAGATATTTTATAAGTCAGGGGTTATTTCCCCTACTACACTCGTTTCGCCGCTGTGGCGGCATCATCGATGATACCCGGAGCGAAACATGAAATTTACGAGCAACTCAATGACGATAGAACATTAGACCAGATTGATGATTTTTTTTTTTTAATTTCTTTTTCTTTTCAACCTTTTCACATCCCATATTATTTTTGTTTCAAATGGGACAAGCTTGATTTATAAGCGCAGAGATCTTTTTTATATCTCTCATTTTCTTTTTCAAATCAACTTGCATGGCAAACATCATCTTTCTCGACAGGCTTGGTCGAGAAAGCGTCAAAGGGACAGAAATTCAGGATTCTAGAACAGCACGGATACAGCTACTAGATATATCTTTTGGGAAAGCAGGCGTTGTTTTTTTATAATAGTTCCCTTGAAGGGGGAATGTGTGTTTATGGAGGTGGCAATACCCCAATGGCGGATGAGGCCGCTTCAATTGTTTCTCTGCGATACTATAGATGGATAATTGATTTTACAAATATTTACTCTTTTAAACAATCGTTTTTACTACTCAATGACTGTGATTTGATACTTGCCCCATTCTTCATCCATCTCTTTTACTCTAATATTTGTAGCTATGAAACTCACTTCAGTATCGCCTCACAGCATTCTTATGGCAGTATATATATATACATTGCCTTGGCTATCACAAATGATTGTTGGATTCCCCCTTTGCCTGATATTGCAACAATCTCACCCTTTTCTTTGGTCAAGAGTATGTAAACGTTTCACCAACTTTCGGCAAATTCGACTTCTTCCTTTTCAAGTGAATGCAAAAAAAAAAGGTAAAAATGTAAATAACACAGAGAAATAGTAAAGTATGATAAGAAAAGTACTTAACATGTATATCCATCAAGTTGACTTGAAAAATGTTGAGATCATACATGCATTCTGCTGTTTTCTTCTAATAAGACAATTTATATTGAGTTGGAATTGTTGTAGATTTTCGTCTCTAGCTACTCATGTAAATTTACTTGGTCCTCATAAACCTTTTTTTTTATTGCCTGGTAGTTAATATTGGCATTTAGGAAGGAAATAGTGAAAGAGGATAAGAAAAGCACATAATATGTATATTCATACAGTTGACTTAAATAGTGTCAGATTATACATGTATTCTGCTGTTTTTTTTTTCTGATGGGGCAACTTTTATAGAGTTGAAATAACTCTAGATTCTCGTCTATATACCTATATATGTAAATTTATTCAGCCTTCACAAAATTTTTTTCTTATTACAGTCAATATTGATATTCGGCTCTAGCAGTCCAACAATTCCAATAGTTTATGAGAATAGGCACATCAGTCAAGTAGTATATATATATATATTTCTTCTTTTTTTTTTTATGAATTTATGGTATTAAAAGACATGTGTAGATCCACACCCATCTTTTTCCATGTAGTTGTATGAAAATTTATTGATCTTCTCCCCTATGCAATCAGCATCATCATTGTCATCATCTACTCTTATTCTCTTCTTCCCCCAATGTTAATAATTTAAACAACGCCAGGTCCTTTTTGTGTGAAAAGCTATTGAACTCTTTTCTTTTCCCATGCCCGTGAAATTAATAAAACAAGTTTAGCACAAAACAAAAAAACGCAAAGAAAAAAGTTCGCCCATTTTCAGCGTTTTAACCCCTTGATTGTGAAGACTCTCCCCCCTATAGCAACTGATGCTACATTGTGTGTCCTCCACGGGGTCGTTATTCTTCCCCTTCTTCTATGAGCTTTCTAAGCCCTGCGCTTGGTCGTCTTGGCCTTGGGGCTGGTGCTGGTGCTAGCATGGCCGTCCAGCATCTGCTCGCCGCCATAGACCTCCCTCTCGACATTTCGGGCAGCTTCCCAGCCGGCCTTTTCAGCGAGGGTGACCTCGTCGCCCATGTCTCGGGCAGTCTTGCCGTTCAACTTCTGCGCGGCGGTGCTGCGCTTGACGTAGCTGGCGATGAAGAAGCTGACAAAGAGGTAGGTGAGGGGAGCGAGGTAGAGCACGTTGAGCCAAATGGCAAAAGTCTCACCAGTAGTGACGATGCAAGGCTGTGCGAGTTGTGATGTCTGGGTGACGGTGGTCATCTTTTGGGCGCTGGGAGCGGCAGCGGCAGCAGCAGCTCCGTTGTTGTCAGATCCGAAGATGAGGCTCTTGAGCGAATCCAGAGCACTGACGGCGGTAGGGATGATGTAGTCGATGGGAGCGCTCCTGGTAACGGGAGCGTCTTCGGCTACGACGTGAGTGGAGGTGATGGGGGCAATGTATGTGATGAAGGAGTGAACCATGGCGAAAGAGGCTCCGACAACAAACTGGGTGATTTGCATGCTGGTCAAGGTGCGCTTCATGACGTTGGGGATCTTGATGGAAAAGGCCGACAGAGTGTAGTAAGTGTACTGAAAATGGCAGTTAGCAAACAGAAAGATATAAGTCGCGGAAACAGATCTAAACTTACCATCAGAGCGTGGATAAATGAGTTGAAGAGGCAGAAGATCCAGATGGGGCTGGCCATGTAGCGCATACCAGCCCACATGCACATCATAGCACCAGCGTGGTGGTAGGTCTGCAGAGTCGAGCTGTACTTGCCCTTGGCCAGGATAATAAAGGTATCCAGGACCTCGTAGAACTTGCTCAGGTAGAAGATCCAGCCGTAGAAGTCAAGACCCTCATTCCACATGCGGCCGGGCTCAAGGCTGTTGGGCATGCCATTGCCAGCAGCCATATACTCAGCGGTGCTTTGCGAGGCGGTATCCCAGCCCAAGGTGGTATCATTGTAGTACATGGAGTTGCCCAGACCGCGAGGTCCGTGTAAGCGGCAGAAGCTCTCAGCCGTGGCAGCAAAGCCACCAGGGCCAAAGGGATGAGCAATGCTCCTCTGCATGACGCCCACCATGCCCCAGAAGGTCCAGGCTGAGTAGACAGCGAGGAGGATGTTGTGCAGCACAACAAAGACGAAGAAAGGGCGAGTCTTGCTGATGCCCCATGGCTTCTTGTTGCGCGCCTTGTTATACTTGTTGAGCAGCTTGGCCGAGATGGCATAGACCGCAGCGATGGTCAATGGGACTCGGGCATCCAGAGCAGCTCCATAGAGATGGTCGGGAATGTTGAATGGCCTCAGAATAGAGGTAGGAACATGCGCCGGTGGCAGCGGTGCGGGAGGGTTGGCTGGAGGGAAGTTGAAGAGGCTCGCATCGGGCATTGAGCCCAAAATCTGAAGATTAGACATGTTGAACGGTTGAACTGAACAAAAACGAATTCGTAACAGAGTCGTATGTATGTATAATGCTTGTGGCGAGAAAAAAAAATAAAGGAAAAAAAGTGAGGCTCGTTGGAATGCAAGAACGGGTGTAAGTCGTTCGTCCAACCAGAGTCTCTCACACTAAGACAAGCACGCTTGTTCTTTTTTTTTTTCTTACTACTGCCGCCTGCAAGCAGTAATGGATGTAATGCAGCTGGTGCTAGCGGTGCCCACTTGGCTATTAAAGCAGCAGCAACGAAGAGCTTCTTTCGATCAATGCAAGTCGCACCAAACAGAATTATTAAAATAAACAGAGGGAGAAGGAAGAATAAATTTCTCCGTGTTACAGAGATATTAGATTATCAGTTGAAAAAAAAAAGAGGGCGATGGTACCCGCTCTCGCCGCCGAGGCTCTTTTTTTTTTCCCAAGGGAGGGGTGAAAAAACGCGGCCTGGCGAATTTGTTGGGGCACAGGCGGGTCAACGGATCGCTATTGACCAAAGCTCTTGACGGTGCAAGCGAGGGGAAAAAGTCAAGAAGTAGAAAAAAAAGTCAACAAGTTCGTCCGAATGCAGATGGTGGTAGATTATCAATGCTTTTTCATTGGCTGTGCCGAGGGGTCTGAGCCTGGAGAAGCAACTCCTGATTCGTTTCCCTTGATGCTTTCCCTGCAAAGTAAAGTGGTTTTAAAGTTCTGAGTGCACGGCGCAGGCTTTAGAGATGTACTTGGGTGTGCGTATCTGGGGCAGCAGCTTGCCCAGGGCGCGTCGTGGTTATTATGAATTAAATATTAAGAATTCTCTGCCGCTTAATCTATGCAGATGGAATTGATTCATGTAGGGAGAAGGGGAGAGAGATAAGAGCTTTTGTTTGCAAAAACCTTGAGCGCGTGCCAGACAAGCTCGAGGGAGGCGGACTGATGTTTAATAAGAGAATAACCTTGTTCAGCCTCAGCTTCATCGAAGCAATGCCATTGTACCGGCTACCGACAAACTTTGATGTCTCTGCGCAGGGAATCCCAGTACCGGATACCTCTGCCACTCCCCGATCAGAACAGCTAATATCGATGTCATAAGAGCCCCCAGAAGCGAGGCTATTCCGCATCATTTCTAGACTGCAACTGTCTCTTAAAGCCGGCGGTCGTCCTGCGTCTCCCCTGTTGTTTTGGCTTCTGGCCACGGCCGTCGGGCAAGCCCTGGCGCTGATAGCCTCGTCCGTAGCGTCGAGCTGGAGATTGCAGCGAGAAGGTACCTGCGATGTTATCAATCTGCCGCTCTCGCCGGCATCCAAAAAGGCTATTTAGGAGTACCTTCACCCGCAATCTGTACAGGCAGAATGAAGCGGGACTCACGCCCCCCTGCCCGTCCTTTCGGAACCCGCGGAGTAGCAGGTCGATCGATTTCGTGGCGCCCAGTTGATGCCAATCCTGTCTACAGGCAGCTGAACCGAGCTGAGCTGACCTGGACTACAGAAGAGCCTTATTGATTCTCAAAGCTCATCTCATCCTCCTCAGATTGCCACTTCTTGTATCATACCATCGATTGTAAATGCTATGATTTCTCACTATCCTTTCCATACCTGCTCTCGCGCTCGCTTCTCTCCCCTCTTCTCCCTCCCTGTCCCTCTCCATGCTCGCATTCGCGCCCCTCCACGATTGCATTGTGGCTTTGGATTGTCCATGCAACATCGCATCATAACCGTCACGGGGTCGTGCCAGCCAGGCCGGATCGAGCGGTAAAGGGATGAAGCAGAGCACATTATGCGCCGCATTACTGATACGATACACGTACCGCCTGTCTTTTCGCCTCTCTTTTCCTTTTTGATCTGTCAATAATCACTAGAATAGCCGTCTTTACCAGCTTGTGCATCTCCTTTAGACACCTCCCAGGCATGGTGATTGGCTGGCTCTATATGCCGAGCTGCTTAGCATCCCTTGCCATCTCCACCGACAAGAGCCCAACCTTGGCTCTAAGCCGGAAACGACCCGAGTAGCACCAAGTGCCACCCGTTTTCCAGCCCTGTTCCCAGTGTTGTGCGTGTGTTGCTGTGGCTTTGATGCCATCTACAAGTAAACATCCGTCATTATCCCCGTGGTTTTTGCTGTGGCTTTGATGCCATCTACAAGTAAACATCCGTTATTATCCCCGTGGTTTTTTGCATTGGACAGCCGGAAATATGTAGATGCTAGATGTGAAAACCCCGCCAATCACTCGGAAGACGGCATAATGCACCAGACTTCTTCCACGAGTCGATTTATGCTCTAAAGCCGCGGAGAACGTGCTTGAATCAAATTGTAGGAAGCCTGCACAACTCACTGTTTCTGGAGTTCATTGCATCGGTTGCCTAGGAACGAACATGAAAGGCCCCCAATAGCGCTGCCATCAACTGTTGAACAATCAAATCTAATCACTAAAAGGATCTCCCACACCACCACAGCGACTGCTGTCTCGCAATCAGATACCACTTGGGATTATGCTCCGGTCAGCCGCACCAATACAAAAGTTTAGCCCCATCTCTACCCGCCTGTGGTGTGCAATAAAAATGCGGAGAATCGAAAAATGGCAGTCCCAAGTTTCAGCTCGCCCTATCGTAGAAAACCTTCCAGATTTTTTTTTTGTTGGGGAAGAGGAGACCCTCATTAGCGTCACATCACACAGCCACCTATACGCCTAACGTTGCATATAACATCTGTGCTTTTTCCTTTCCCCCGCACGATCTGTATGTACTTCGTATATCAATTGCCGAGCTTCATGATACACAATGCACGTGTCAATGAATTAATGCTCAATCGCTGCAGGATATTCTCTTCTTTTGGCTGTATTTTTCATGTGAGAAGGATGAGAATCTTCACTGTAGTCGAGTGTCTTACATGCCACGCAAAAAGGTGCTAACGCCGCTTCTAGTTACCGAAATTCGCTATCTCTTCCCCGTAGAAAAAAAGTTACAGCGCTCCCGACGAATCCACGCCAAGGCACTTACACGCTGCACGATGATTAGGATACATCAAGACCATGCCACTTGGTAGCGGTAATTCCCGCTGCTTCTGAGACATGTCATGAATCACCAAGTCCTCCATATCCGCATCTCCCGTCAATGAAAAAATGGAAGACAAAAAAGAGTTCCGATCGTCGCCCACTGATTTTCACCGCCCTATCCTATCCAATCCTATCTAACCCCTCCAAGCCGGTTACTCGTACTCCATCGAGGAGGCAAAATCCCCAAAGCGCCAAGTTCTATGTACCTTCAACCATTTGCCACCATATCCAAAAGGAAGACAGAGATTCGATACCTATTACACCATGCTCATCTCTCTTGTATCACCATGCCAGTAAAAATTCTGACCACCAATGCATCGCAATAAAAGTAAAATAAAACCATATCTCGGACCCCGCGGCCTACGAGATAACATCACCGTATTGGCACGTATCTGCGGAAATGAATTATTCCAGGGGTCCTATCACCGACCATAGCCTCGGACAACCTCCTTTCCAGTATCCTATTTTCTCCGAGGCTCGCAAACCTCACTTGAACTTGAACTTGTGCTTGTATGTTTTGGCTTGTGATACTTGTATGAATAGTATTTAATAACGACACCTTAGGAAAAAAGAATGAAAAAATGACATGTTGCAATCTCATGCAAAAATAGAATCCCACTCGCCTGTGAGATAAATAAAGGGATATATATAAAATTGTATATTCACATCACGACAGAGCATCAATTCACTTCATACAATCTCAGGATATCAATTTAAACAATACTCATTGTCATGTAATCAATCATTTGTTCTGGTTGCTAATGATACTATAAACATGCAGCCAGGCGCATCCATACGTCGTCATTCTTCGTCTGATTATACGTTAACCAGTTAACCCATTGGATATCATAACCGCAATTTCAATTTATTTAGCAACCCACTCGCCAGCGATCCAGCGGTTGACAAAGTTGATGCTGCCTTCAGGCTCATCTGTCGGTGTCATGTGACCAGCACCATAGACCTGGATCCAGGTCAAGTTGTGTGATGAAATGACATTGCCGTATGACCTGCCGGCAACCTTGAGGTCCTTCTCCTCAGCGGCGCGGAAGTCATCGCCGTGTTTCCACTCAAGAGCCTGGGTCCAGGCCTTGTTGCCGAGCCAGTTGCAGATGAAGTCGGCGTCACCAGCGTAGATGAGCACGGGGATCTGCTCCAGAATCTGAGGAATGAGACGGTAGATGGGCTTCATCCAGTCACCATGCATCAAGAAGTTTCGGTTGATATCGAAATTGCAGCTATCGTAGGTCGAGACCTCGGCACCGAGAGCCTCCATGACGTCAGCCCTGTTCAAGTAATCGCTGATATAGCCCAAGCCCTTGTAGCACAGGTTGCCTGAGTCCTCGCACTTGGAGCGGATATCGTAAGGGTTGTAACCGGTCTGCTGGTATGGGCCGATGAAGGCATTGTTGCAGTAGATGGAGGCGGGCACACAGACCCAGGCGCTCTCAGAGTCGTAGCAGTTCTTGATGAGGCTCTGGCAGCGGGGGAGGGCGTTATCCATAGCGTTGCACTGGCTCTCGCTCAGAACGGCAGGGTAGCCACCCTCACCACAGGCCATGGGCCGGTAGTATGCGTACTGAGTGAACTCATCAGTCAAGCCATTGCCGACAGCAATGCTCTTGAGGTTGATGTTGCGGTTCTCGTGCTTGAGGATCTCCGCCGCAAAGGTGGGGACGTAGTGTCCACCGTATGACTCTCCGGCAATGTGGAAGTCCTGAGTAGAGTACTCGGGGAACTGGTGGAAGAAGAGTGTGAGGAGGGCGTAAACGTCCTTGCCAGCAGCGACGGTGTCGCTAACGGAGCCACTGCCGTAGGAGTAGCCGACGTTGACCGGCTGGTCCAAGAAGATGACGGAAGCATTGTTGTTCCATGCGTGTGGGTTGTGAACAACTTGGATCTTCTCGTTGATAGAAGCGGGTCCCAGCTCAAAGAAAAGACCGGTGAGGGAAGAGCATCCCGGGCCGCCATTGAGCCACAGAATGACTGGGTCGTTCTTGGGGTCGTTGCGAGACTCGAAGAACCCTATGAAACAAAGCTTGGTTAGCCCATTGGCCTGCATATGGCATCAAGTATGCCAGAAAGCACTTACAGTAGAAGAGATGCTTGTCCTTCTCGTCGTCATCGAGGTATCCACTGAACTGCTTCACCGAGTCGACACCAAGCTTACCCGGGTCGACGCTCTTGGCTCGCAGGTTGTAGTTGGACAGCTTGCCGCCCAGCTTGCGGCGAGACTCTCCAGACTCGCTCTCTACCCACATCTTCTGGATATCGGCACCCTTGACGACATGGTCCCACTTGCTGTCGTCCTTGCGGGAGTGCTTCTTGGCCTTCATGGCCTTGACCTGAGCCTGGTAGGCCTCCATGGCATCGGGAGCAAGCAGCGAGACCTCATCCCAGAGAGCCTTGGCATCGGCAGTGAGCTCGCCAAAGGAGTCCTTCAGAGAAGCGGCCCAGGACTTGAAGTCGGTGTCGAGACCGAAGTTGAGCTTCGGCTCGACGGTAGGGTCGCCGAGGACCTTTTGGTCCTGCAGCGCCATGGCCGACGAGGCAGCGCCCAGGACGAGGGCGGAAGTAGACAACCGCATTTTGCTGCTGCCTATTCTAGTGGTATCAGAGTCCTGATGCCGGCGATGATAAAAGATGAATTGGAGATGGAATAGGGGATGAATTGATGATCGAGGGATGGAAATGGAGGTGAAGGAGAGGAACAAGCGTTGGGTATTAAAAGGGCGTTTGAGGAGGCTGGCTGGCGGCCATTACGTAGGCGACCGTCCCTCCCTCTGAGCGGCGCCCAACCTCTCCCATGGGATAAGCTCCGGGGAAAGGCGCCAGCAGCAGCCAAGGGGCCTAATCCTCTGGACCTACCTGCGCTATCTGCTACCCCACGCAGGTCTATCACGCCAGTCGGTTAACAGATAATCACCCAAGCAGCGCTGCGGGCTGTTAAGGATGACGCATCCCGCCAGGCACTCGGCTCTGCTTGCGGCGGATCCCATACCCAGGAGTGCCTGTGTCCCTTGATGGCGCGCAAATCCAAGCCAATGAAGGTCACTTGTATAGAGTACTTGTGCGCATCAATGCACTACCAGGTTCCCAGATATGCTTGCATAAAGCCACCATCTGAAGTCTCACACTCGTCCAGTCTCAGATCTGCCGGGCGGTGGCTCAACAAACAAAGCCCGACTCGTCAGGCTCAAACACCTCCGTGCATGCACAAAGTACCAATACTTGGCAAACTCGGCGTCCATCCAAAACCGTGCACAAAACAAAGGTTCCCCCAGGATAGCAACCGGGTCCACATATTGCCGCATCGGGCGAGGAGACTCTGAAGCCCCCGGCACGCACCGACTTCAGGGCGCTCACGTGGTGCCTATCAGCACTCTATTAGCACAGTCATCACAGCCATGGAATCACTACTCCGGTGACTGCTCTTAATAATGCAGCTGTAGCCCCTTACCAGCATTCTATACAGTTGGCACTAATTAAGAATATAGGAGTAAGAAGTACTCCAAGAGAAAGACATCGTCCATCCAATGGCCCAGATAGAGTTTCTATGTGCCTATGAAGAACACTTCATGGACTGCCTAAGATGGACAAGAAATTTGGTATAACAAAGAGTAGTTTGAAGCATAAACCCCTTCAAAGCTGCATCCTACGAGATCTTCACTCGTCTACGTATTCATGATAAAAAACCTACTTTCAACATTTTTTTCTTGTTGTTTTATTGTTTTCTTCTTTTTCCTATAATAAACAAGCTCCCAGCTAAAGAGCATCGTCTATTTGCCCTCTTCCTTCTGCTTCGCCTTCTCCGCCTTCTTCGCCGCAATCTGCTGCTCCTTTAGCAGCTTCTTTAATTGGTTCTTGGTCAACTTCTCTCCGCCTTCCGCTGAAGCACCCGCAGCGGCTTCGTCCGCCTTTACCACCGGCACGACAAGGTCAGCGCGAGGGACCTTGGGGTTGCCTTGCCATTCCAACGGGCGGATGGCCATGAACTCCTTGACGACCTCATCGGTAACCTTGGCTCTCCTCTCCTGGAATGCACCGACGTACTCTTGGAGTTTGGCAATGCAAATCGCTTTGAGCTGTTCAGTGAGTGGTTAGCATATCGAAATGGAGACGTAGGGGAGATTCCAAATGGAGTAGAGTACTCACCTCGCCAGTCAGAAGCTTGCCGCTTGAGTACTCAGCTCTAATCTTGGACAGTTCCTAACCGTATTGTTAGTAAAAACTTGTTTGAAATGGGTATCTTATATATCGCCGTACCTCATCGTCTTCCAAGAAGAACTGCAGGTATTGGTATGCAACATCAACATCAGGGTTGCCTCCCTTTTCACGATGCTCCTCGACAGTCTCTCGGCCTCCTGAGAAAGCGTACTTGTTGACCTTGGTCTTGATTTCCTTTGCAGAGTCCTTCATGAAAATGGCAGAGGTGTCGTCGCTGGCAGACATCTTGGAGCCCGGGCCTTGCAAAGCATCCAAGAATCTCATGTGTACCAGAGAGGGCTTGGCGTATTTAAGGCTGACGGCGGCGTCTCGTGTCAGGCGGAAGTAGGGGTCTTGATCGATAGCGCAAGGGATCAGGCAGGGAATCTTGGCCGACTTCTTCTCGTCTTCACCAAAGATGTGGGGGAATGATGTGGCGAAAGATGTAGCACCCTGAATACTGGGGAAGTGAATCTTGCCAATGTTTGAGCTGAGAAATGGCAAAGTCAGTGATATGATTTCAATCACAGCAAAAAGCGTATGCGAAGGTAAGCACAAACTCACCTTCCGTCGAAGCCAAATACGGCCTTGGCCACGTTGAAAGTGACTCGCTTTGAGAATCTTGAGATGTTCCTGTAAAAGGCACCACCCATGAACTCGTAGTCTGAGAAGATGAAAGTCTTCTTGGGGTCGAAGCCAGCAGAGATGATGTCCTTGGCGTTGGTTCGAGTATAGCCCATAACCTCCTCGATTGTTCGCTTCTCTGAGAAGAGGAACTTCTCGTCTGCACACATACGTCTTAGTTTCTCTTTACTTTAACTCATTCAGGATGAAGGTGAAGTCACTCACCATCTGTCAACATGATAATCAGGGGTGCATCAAGCACATCCTGGAGCCACCTGTATAGATACGTTAGAAAGTCCACTCAAGCGAAGCACTTTGAGAAATTCATACTTGACAAAGTCAAACACCTGAGTATGTCCAATGTGCATACTGTCACTGCTGGGACCTCGTCCAGTGTAAAGGAAGAAGGGCTCATTCTATCACCTCATATATTAGCGACCTGAACCTCATCCATTCATAAGTTCCTAAGTTTTCTCTCACCTTCTCATAACGATCCAGGATCGTGGTAAGATCTCTGTGACTAAAGACAATTCCACGACGCATAAATCGATGGGGTTTGCTGCCCGTCACTTTCTCCCAGCGCTCCAGCAGCGCATCGTCAATCAAGCTGGTGCCGAATTCGTCAATCAGCTTTCGGTAATCGATGGCCTTGACCTTTCCGTCCTCGCCAACCTCTCCAGACACAGACCACGGGTTGATGTCCTGCTTGCCAGATGCAGCAGCAGGGGCATCAACAGTGGCGTCCTCGACAGCCGGGGCAATCGTAGCGTCGGCCATTCTAGCTAGTTCAAACAGACACTCTCTTTGGAGATTGGGGAATAAACTGGGACGAGATTTCACAATATCTCCGTGAAATCGATAAAACGAGTTTAACAAAAATAAGAACAAGAACCAACAAGGCAAAGCTTCAGTGGATTCTATGACTCTAAAAGACCCTCCTGTGACTCAACGCACACACACAAAGGCGGGGCAATGCCAGCAAGAATATCAGCAGAGGGAAGAATTTCAAAGGCCAGGGTGTTTCGCAAGGCTGGTTCGCATATTTTGGTGGGGTAATGCCTTGAAGAAAAAAAAAAGTTGATAGTGTGTGCATCAGCTCCCAAATATGAACGTAGTGAGGAAATAATACACCGCTAGCTATACTATTTTAGGCACACTCTCAGCGATACACACGTTGTGAAAATAGATGTATGCTTTCAATCTAGTCCCATGAAAAATATCTTGTTTTTAATTGACGAAAATTGTCCTTTTAGTAGATATGCCGGTAACAAGTTTGATTGTGACTCTTACGATGACTCTTCCCTATGCACTGCCAAAGAGTGGCTGTTCCAGGCAAAGGACGAAAAGTGGCGAAGACATCATCACCCGAAAATAGTCTAGCCTTGGTCTATATTTGTCATCTCTAGGTACTTTCCGCTCTCTTCCCCCCGCCAAAGTGCTATCAGCCCAGCCAGCCTTTGCATGTATTAATAAGTTTGACGTCGTTTTTCATTTCTTTGCGCATCACCAAGCTATAAATCAACTTTCCTCCACTAAAGCGTCAACTCCTCCTTACACTTCTTTTCTTGTTTTCTTCGCAATAACTATTTTCTTTCTTCTCTTTCTAGCGTACCCTTCTTTTATTTAAAGCCAAAATGTCTCGCCAAATCACCCTTCCCTCCAACCAGATCAAACTGACAAACGTCTCGCTCGTGCGCCTGAAAAAGGGCAAGAAGCGCTTCGAGATCGCCTGCTACAAGAATAAGGTCCTCGAGTGGCGCTCCGGCATCGAAACCGACCTCGACAATGTCCTTCAGATCCCCAACGTCTTCCTCAACGTCTCCAAAGGCCAGACCGCGCCCAAGGAGGACCTTGAGAAGGCCTTTGGCAAGGGCAAGTCCACCGACGACATCGTGCTCGAGATTTTGAAAAAGGGAGAGCTACAAGTTGGAGAAAAGGAGCGCGCGGCGCAGTTAGAAAGAGTACATAATGAGGTCATCAGTATTGTGGTTAGCAAACTGGTGGATCCGAGAACGAAGAGAATATATACGCCTGGAATGATTGAAAAGGCCCTGGATATGCTGAGTTCACAAGCGCATACCGGAGAGAAGACGACAGATTCAGGAACCGCCACCCCTACGACGACGGAGGCCGGTGAGGCCAAGCCCAAGACAAAGGAGCACATCTGGACTGGCGTTGTGACAACCAAGAGCGCAAAGAGTCAGGCCCTAGACGCCATGAAGGCGCTGATTGCTTTCCAACCTATTCCCGTTGCACGTGCTAGGATGAAGCTCCGTATTACGTGCCCTACGAATATTCTCAAGCAGGCCATCAAGGCCCCCAAGACGGCCTCAAAAGACGAGGACGGCGAAACAAAGGCTCCTGGCACAGTCAAGGATAGGATTCTGGGTTACATTGAAGAGGTTGAGAACCAAGATGTCATGGGTTCGGAATGGGAGGTAGTGGGCTTTGCTGAGCCGGGTGCCTTCAAGGCTCTGTCTGAGTTCATTGGTAATGAGACAAAAGGCCAAGGCAGAGTCGAGGTCTTGGATATGGCGGTCACACATGAAGATTAAATACGCATGTACAAAGTAGAGCAATTTTAAAGGGAAAAAAAAGGAATAAAATGATACCCTAAGAGAAATTTGATCCTTAAAAAACTCTATAACTCGTAGAACTCCTTTTTGTTCCATCGTGACAAATGTCTATACGTCTCGCCAGGTACGGCAGGGATTTCATCATAATTGTGGCCTTCATCATAATTTTGAGCACCGTCATCATGGTAAACGCTTTGAAAATGCTTTTTAATTCATTTGACTCTGATCTAGAGTACAGCTCCAGCTGCGAATGCCAGAAAGCAATCCCTTCGAAATGCTCATCATAACGATGAAAAACCCAGCCGTCACGCCTGTCCACCCCAGACCGAAAACAATAAAACCATTAGCCACCCTTCTTCTTGGAGACACCGACAGTTCGGCCACGACGACCGGTAGTCTTGGTGTGCTGACCACGGACACGGAGACCCCAGTAGTGTCGGAGACCACGGTGAGCGCGGATCTTCTTGAGGCGCTCAAGATCCTCACGGAGCTTGGAGTCGACACCGTTGGCCAGGATGTGAGAGTCCTTGCCGTCAACAATGTCGCGTTGTCTGTTGAGGAACCAGCTGGGGATCTTGTATTGTGTGGGGTTTTGGATGATCGTCACAATACGCTCGAGCTCTTCGGAGGTAAGCTCACCAGCACTGTAGCAAAATATTCGTTAGTTTTTCCAAAAATTCTTCGCATTCCACTTTTTTGTAGTCTTTTGCCAGAGAAACTGGTGTTGATGGATGTTCTCGTACCGCTTGTTCAGATCGACATCAGCCTTCTTGCAGACCAAGTTAGAGTATCGGCGACCGACACCCTTGATCTTGGTCAAGGCGTACATAACCTTCTGCTTGCCATCAACGTTGGTGTTCAGAAGACGCAAGATCTAGACAATTGACTGTTAGCCCGAAAATCTTTTCATTTTCCCAATATTGTTCCTCGTCGCCGCAGCAAGAAAAGTATCCCAGATGCCCGGAAATTTGTTCCGCTGTATCAATGACATTCGACCATCGCGTAAAAACTTCGTAGCAAATGGAAACCCATCTCTTGAATGCGAATGAGGAGAGTGAAGGGATGACTTACGAACTGGAAGTTCGTCTTCTCTCCCGTGACGAGCGACATGCTGGGCAACTGTATCGGACGTTGCCTTGCTGCTCGTTAGAATCGATTGTTCGGGTTGAAGTAAAGAGAGCGGAGGATTTCACAGGACTCGCTAAACATGGTGGAATTTTCGGCCCTTGTGGGGCCACAGAGTAGGGCACACAAAAGCGCCTGCCAGCGCAAATTATCACGTGCCTCCTTCACGTGACTACCGGCGTCTAAGATTCCGACTACAGTGTTTTCCTACCGTGCGTATTTTGTGTTTTGCACTCGCTATCCTCCCACAGAGACAAAATTTTGCCGGGCTAGTTCTCGTCGACAGCTCTAGCTCGCGACTGCTAAAGCTCGTTGACAGAGTGCGGCATAGAGCGTCTCTGTAATACCAATGAGCCTCTTCTTCAAGCCAATATTGGAAAATAGCATGCTCCCACGGTAGGTACTCCGTAGATCTTCTCAACTTTAGTAGTCCGTCGTCTGTTTCCATGCTCGGTCAGCGTGTCCACGCCTGCTGATCTTGAGCCGGATGCTCATGCTTCTTGTATGAGCACAAGACAAGAACATTCACAACGTTTTTTGAGTACGAGGCCTTTTTTTCTTTTATGGAGGTTATCGTAATTTATCTGTTGTTACATACCACGATGCACCACCATTCCTAGTAAATAAGAGCCCCGGTGGCTGTAGCTCATGACTATGGCTACGTCTATGATCTCCCTATCCATTAACTACCATGCTTATTATTTAACTTGATCACCCAATCCACCAGCTGGTCCAGTACAAACGTATACTTTAAGCAAATTAAAACATTCCGGGCGATAGAGCCAACCCAACCGAAGATGAATGAAAAAGAGAAGAGAGAACTCCGTACGCAATACCATTTGGTGTTATACCGCCAGTTAAAATGACCCACGCCACCATTTCTTTCACGCCAGCTCTATGTCGTGGTCATCATCCTATATAAAATTAGATGGGCGCTCTAAACGAAGGCCTAAAAGGTTATAGACTTACCTCCTTCGCCCGCGTCAATCTGCTAGAAAGAAGTTCCAAGAGGTTTGCCCGGTCCATCTCATTTGACTGAGAACCACCTCTCGATGTCGGCGCAAGCATCACTCCTACCTGGTGAAGTCCACGTAATTCCAAAAGCTCATCTAAACCAAGGACATCTGCTATTCTGATGGTTTTAAACGCCAAGGGAAAGAAACTCTTCATTAGGGCTGATCGTTCGTTAAGATGAATGAAGGTTAACTTGGAAATGATTATCCCAAGACTCTCGAGTTTCGGCATTTTTGCCAGTAGCCGAAATGTCTTTGCCGACTCAGGGCCACTCCAGTGGACCACAATGCTTCTCACATTATCGAGGAACATGTCGTTGTTGATTAGATGCGAATGTAATTCACAGGTGCATCTGAATCGAAAGGTCTTTTCGCGGAAAAAGACTCGAAAAAACTCGAGGGTGATGAGGTTGGAGCCGAAGATGCATGCAAGATCCTTCATCTGAGCCGTCTGAAAGACAGTGTCTCGATCGAATCGAGGGCACTTGCAGCCGCTATTCTTGTTGCAAGCTGGTAAAACAGATTTGGTTCGGAAGATGTTGTTAATCATAAGATCGAGGACTCGCTCTCGTATCTCTACTGGGAGTCGCATAAAAGGGAACCCGTCCATCGGGGGCTTCCTATCTAACAACCTACCGTCAATAATTGAAAATACAGCGCCAGCAGAAGGATATTTCTATCAAGTTCCATATGTTACTTACCTGCGATTTCGAGAAGCTCTGTGCACATTTCGATAACCTCGACGCAAGTCGTAATCTCCTCGGGCGACTTCTTGAGTAAACCGGCACATTTTTGGATGGTGTTGGCAATGGATGCTCTCCGGTTAGGACTCAAGCGAACGAGTCTACCAAGCTCGACCGCGTCGATGGAGCCGTCATGGTAGTGATCGAGGGCTGTGAGCAGATCCTGGATGTTCTTGGACAGGCCGTATTTGGTCGGCACTGTCTTGAGCCTAAGGACGTAGAACGACTTGGCCGGCATGGTTTCTCACGACTGCTGAGCCTGAAGACTGTCAGTCAAGAGAGTGTGCAGCTTTGGAGAAGGAGAAGATGAAGCTCACAGCCAAAATTCTGCTCTTAAAAATTCATCCGAAGGCAGAGTTTGGGAAACAAGGCAGTGACGCGTTTGGTGTTTAAGAAGGAAGGCGCGAAGAGGCACCTGCCAACATTCACTGTCTCTCTACATTCGCCAGCTGCCTGGTGGGGAAACTCGAGCATGAAGGCTTCGCGATAATGATTAGTATCGAAATCATGCTATACACTGAATAAAATATGATCAGATAAGAGAAGCGATCGTGGCAGGTTGGAAGAGAGGAGGGATGTTGCTGGTCTACTAAAGGAGAGATAGCCTTTACTACAGGCAAGGCTTAAGTGCATTCGACAAATAAGAAGACATTACACCTTCACCCAGCATCCTGAAAGATAAAAAGGACCAAACCTGGGGAATGAAAGCGAAAGTCACATTGCATGGTGGAAGATATTGTTGGTATTGGTAATTACCATAGATTCATTCATTAAAATAGATACTAAACTGTGAGATACTAGTACGCAAAATGTGTACTGTATATAAAGCCCAATGCTTCGTGATATTCTTCCTCCAACGCCGTGTTCCCTCTACAGCCCAGGCTAGTAGCCCTGTAGAATGTATGCCCTATTCCATCTATCCAATGGAAAATAAAAAATTCAAGTGACAAAGGAAAATAGCTCTGAGCAAAGATGCAAAAAACCACCGCAAGCATCTAGATGTAGTATAAATCCGACCCCGTCATCATAACCATTTTTGCGTCGTGATAAAATAACCATACACAAGCCGAATTTGCAAATTCCGCAGCGCCGTAGCTCAAATGCGGATTGCACCAAAAGAGGAAAAGGAAAAAAGCAGCGGTCGCATGAGGGTCTCGTGAGTCTAGATAGATCTAGACCCTTGGCCGATTTCCCCTCATGCAGGTACGCTGGCCACCCACCAACGCTTGGTGGTGGCGTCTCTTAGTATATTAAACGACAAGGTAGAAAGGAAAGGCCCAGTGTGGGACAAAAGATGTAGCGATATAAAACAAGATCGAATGGAGATCAAAAAGCAGCCGACGTTGCCCACAACACAGTCTTTGCCAGTCAGGTGATTTTTTGGGGACTGGATACTCAAAGAGTTAATTGATGTGCTGCGTGCATATAGCCGGTGCGTGGGATTTGACGAATAGGAAAAATTCCCGGTGGTGGTGGCATGGCATCGCGTCGATTTCGGCTGTCGGCCTCCGACAAGCAATTGCACATGCTGCAGTAAACTACCAGTTTGCTGCAATTATACATTTATGCTCTCTGACGATCCGAGGTCGATGCTGCAGTTGCGAGTGCAGCAGGGACTGATGCCATCAAACTCGGGGTCGATGATTTGGCTCGGGTCGCTTGCGCCAAAAGTCATGGTGAAATGGCTGAGCATCTCCTGGTGCTTGAGGTTCTGCTCCGTCAGGGGCTTCTCGCTGGGGTGCTTGTAAGTTCGACCCTTATTCCTCTTGCGGTCTCGTTCTTCCTTGCGAGCAATCTTCTCCTCGTTCTTCTTGGTGTTGTCGCGACGACCAAAGGAGAATGTCTTGGATAGTGTTGAGCTGGTCTTTTTTAGTGAGAGCTGAGGGGCCGAAGATTCGGAGCTGGAGCTTTGTCGGGTTGATGAGGATGTAGTGCCATTGGACTCTGTCTGAGAGATGGTGTCTGAGTCGTCGGATCTGCGCAGGGCGCGGCGGAAACGTTCCCGAATAGCCATTGTGATGTTGATGCTAGGTAGCGAAGTAGTAGATGATAGTAAAAAGGAATCGCAAGTGGCAGCGACGTTGACGTTTATGTTTGTATATAGTATAGCAGCCGTGGCTGTAGATGTAGAGTGGGTATCACGATAAAGCGCAAAAGGCTGTGGATTGACTGCTCGTCAATCTCGGGGTGATGATATTATATAGAACCCGGCAGGTATTCGATTCGGTGGGCTAATGAGTTCAAGGTTTGTGTGTATGGTTTGTAGTGCTGAGTTGGCTGAACAAGCTTCGACGCCAGGCTTGACAAGAAAAAGCAAGCGCAGGCGCGTCGGGAGCAGATCATCGGACTATTAAAGGGGACGAGGAAAACCGCTCACGGAATCCATGGCCACATCTGCGAACTGCTGCTAGTCAGGCAGTGCCACAAAGGTCCAACAGCGATGCTCAGCAATGTACCCTTTACGGAGCGCCCAGTGGTGGCGACTGGCCTGATTCTCTCCGCGTCTCCAACGCTCGGCGCATTTAGCGGAGCACAAGGAAGGCAGCAGCCAAAGTACCAGGGGCCAGATTTGCTGCTTGCGGCCGCGATTGGCTTAGCAAGCGGTAAATTGGGCCCAAGCGACTCCAGAATCTCCAGGAATTTTGTTCTGTAAGCTGCAATTCCCCAGCCCGGGGTTCCCGCAGTCCCCACTGATGAAGTCAGGATGGAGCGCTGGAGCCCGGAGAAGGGCCTTGTTTGCATACAAATTTTTAGTGGGCTGGCCTGGCCTATTTTAGACGGGGGGGGGTTTAGGAGGGAGAATCAGGAGGTCGCTAAACGGCCGCCCCCCCTAAGCGGAACTTTTCTCAGCCTCAAGGCCAACCATGGCGCTGAACCGGCCGAATTGGGCCCCCAACGTGCACCCCGACGGCGATACTAGAAGCCTTCGCTGCTGGCAGTCAGTGCGAAGGATTGCGGAGGCACCGCTAACCCTCACGCCGTTCGAGATTTTGTGATTTTTAATTTCCTTGGCTGCTGTCCAGTACACCACCATCTCTCTGGAAGGGCTGCTAGAGCCAGAACCTTGGAACGCCACCCGAGATGCATGAGAATCGCAGGGGAGGGGGACAACACGAAGCAATCTTGGCCACAGCGGCAGGCTATGTATGCACGTTTAATTAAATCTTTCTTTTTTTTTTTTTTTTTTTTTTTTTTCTGATCTTTTGTTTTTCTTCGCTCCTCCTGATCTGCCGGCTTACTCTCGTGTCTTTCTTTTTTTATCCGCGGGCACAGTAATAGTAATAGCGGAGACCGCGCCCGAGACATCAATTTGGTAGGCCGAGCTTGGACATCCGGACTCGTCTATTCCACGGACAATCCCAGCATTCACTGAGCACTGGCCACGCCACGCGGACAGGGTGGGCACTCTGTCTCTCGCGGGTTCCGTTTTCTCACGAGCTCGTGATTGCGCGCAGACAGAGCCAGAGAGTCTTACTAAGTGCGGAGCATTGTGTGCAATTTGCCCTCGATTGCCTTTTTCCCTCATTGTTCCGAGGCTGTCTATCTGAAGTGCCGGCGTTATCGTGAAACTTCGGTCCAGCATTCCCGCTCGATGTGGCGTTTGATGCGACAGCGACTTACGAGGCGACTTGCCGGCAGTGTAGAACCTCGTCGTAAGCAGTGCTTCACTTGGATTTGCACAAATTATTCAAATCACACATCCCGAGTCGCCGAGGAATCCCAGACGGGAGGAGTATCTATTGGTCACGCTGGGCCACACTGACTCGCTGGGCCGTCGCACGTCCACGTTAGCGCCTTTGGTGTTGAATAGCAGATATTTCTGTAAAGGTCCTCGTGGGATTCGCAAACGGACAGGGATGTCTGTCAGTTGTCGATGCTCGATGGCGACGGGCTCGCTTTCGATCGGTCACGGATCTGTGCTCCTTGCATATGTGCCTAAGAGTAGTATTTTGCTTACATGTGTGTATTACTGCTACTACTAGTAGTAGTAACATTGTCTTACACATGCTATAAATTGATATTACTACTATACATAGGTAACTGCTTATACTATTACTCGTCGTATGCTCGTAGATTCTCAACGGCCTCGGCGCTTCCGCATCAAGCTTTAATTTCTCCTTCTTGATGCGCCGGCATATTATCCAATATAGCAGTAAACCTGGGCGACACGGATTATCTAAGCACTGACCCAGTCCCGAACCGTGTGGCCGAACGTGTCTCCCACCCTTGGCGATCTGCTACTACCGCTGAGCAAGCCGTCCAAGGCTTCAGCCATGGTTCTTCGAGCTTCGGGTCTTCAGCGGCTGTGGCGGTTTTCCGTGTGTGCCACCATCTTCATTTACCGACCAACACGCCCTCCCTTCGGTAGTGCCGTTCCCGCAAAGGGCCGGCGATACAACGTTGATCTCTCGTCGTCTCCGATGCTGGCGCCTCTTTTTTCCTTCTAGACCTTCAGCCACAGTACGGGATAATCTTGCAGAGAGCAGCCCTACAGAAGATAGCGCTTTGCCTCCTTGATTGGTTGAGAGATTGTTGAGGGGGGCGAAAAACTACGAGGCAGGCTGCGGTGCACTTGTATTCCCAACCTACCATTCAAGACAAACATCGTTATGCAAGCGTTTGTTTAGCGTACCTGAGACCCAACACTCCAAAAGGAGAAAGTAGAAGAAAAAAACCAGTACAAAATCACACACAATGGGTGGAACTGAAACCGCGGTGCCAGCGCTACGTTACCCGTGCCCAGAGTTCCATCTTTTGATCTTTGTTACAATCCATCCCCGGACTGACATGTGCGAACTAGAAGGCCTCTGGAATGCTGGAACGCTGGATGCGACCTAGCCTGTCAGACTTCCGTGATCGATCTGCGCTTCTAGGCCGAGGCCCCGCAGTTATCAGCGGCCTGATGGGGAGACTGATCAAAGACGGGATTTCGATCATGAAGCTTTGACATTCCTGCAGATGGTATTAATCGAGAGATCTTCTTCAGAAGCTTTTAGCTTAGAATGTAAATCTTTAGTGAATTAGTAGTTAACATGGGACGTATATTGGCTACGATGTCAGCCGGTATTCATTTGCAGGGCATCTTGTGCCAACCGGGATTTATTTATGGCCGTCTCAATGTTTCAATGATAACAACCAATCAAGAGCAACGGGTCTGCTATTTATCATAATGTAGTATATATAATAAACTACAGAAAGGCAAGTATTATGGCAGATGTCTCTTTCCCATCATTTTCTAAAAAATTGAAATTATTCCATCTCAGTACCCAGGTAGCATTCGTTACACGTCAGTGGCTATAGAGATCTGCGAATGCACCGACGTTGAGTCTATTATTTTGGACTACATACGATAAGAAGTCAAATGCCTCTCGTATGTCATAGTTTCTGTTTAAACTTTCTATCGTATAACAAAGGTAGGCTATCTGTATCATCTATTGGACTGAAGGGCTGCCATCATGTTGAGTTGACGTATACCAATACTGGCAAACAGTAGAGTGATACTCTAGCCGTGCATGCGTGTGGCAATCAATGAGAGTCTATAGCAGTCTATGACTGACAAGAGGCAGTATTAGAGGCCTTTTAGAAAAGCATCATACTCGTGCTAGTTCGCTCCGACAACAACCAAGATGCTACGCGACAAGTCGGAACCCAAACACATGTTATCTGAGTAAGGTAGGTAGCTGGGTTGGTGCCGGTATCACATCATGATAATAAATGAATGGATGAACGCATCAAGCGGGTTCTATATTACTCAGAAGATGTAGGCGGAATATCCGGAGAATGCGTTGCCTATGGTATCCGGTTATTGGAGTATATGCAGTGGCCAGAGTCAACGGCGGTACAACAGAAATATATTCAATATGCATTCTTATAAGCCATACAAGAAAATACAAAAGATAATTGCGCATTGGAGGGAGAAACATTATTCTATTTGCGAATTTACTGCTATGAAAACTGTAGTAGATGTCTCAAGCTTATTCGCGATCACCAGATACTTCACTTAGCTGAGGTATTAAGGTGGCAGGGGTGTAGTAAGAAAATCGTATTCCATGGCATATATGCGTCCCTCAAAAACCTCGGAGATGGTAAATGATTTGCCCAGGATTGAGTTATTAATAGGTAGCCATGCTATTTCGACACATACATACAGCGTAATAGCCCCGTCATCTTCACGTTCTTGGTGGGGCTGTCCATGAATCTATAGACGATTCAGCACTGTTGGCCAGTGACGTGAGAGCCCCTCCAGCGCTCCGTCTAGCACTCATTGTGCCTGAGCATCAGCGCCTGCGTCAGCGCTCGAGCATCCTGATTGGCTCCAGCCCACATGACGCATTACGATGCCCACTGAGCTGCTCCCGGAGCTCGTGATGCAGTTTGACCTGACAGAGACTCTCTTGCCCATGCAGTGTGTCTCACCATTGGCACCTGCATCTGTACCACAGATCCACTGCCTCGATCGGCCATCTCTAAATCGTTGACAGTAGTGCTAGGTATGCGATCGCGTGGTCAGTTGGCTCTCCAAGGATCCTCAGCTCCGCCACATGATTTGTCTGATTTAAGCAAAGCGCCTGATTTGTTTGAGCTCCTCCTAGCCATCTATTTGCTACCCCGGCCGCACGACAACCTTCTCCAACTCGGCTGATACCCAGCACGAAAGTCTCCAGGGCTGTTCCAGCATCGCCGCAGCCGGTCATGGCCCTCTCGTGAAGCTGCCGCTCGCATCCGTTGTCTTCATACCATCGTCATCATCGCTCTGCTATTCAAGCATCGCATGCTTCTCCACTGATCCAGCGGAGCTAATCGCATCCACATCTCAAGGCCGTGTCAACGCGCCTGCTCCACCCCCATCATGACGGCATCACCCCCCCACGACGCTGATCAAGGCGAGACGCCTATTCCTCGCCAGCAACACGGTGCTTCAAGCGCGAGTGCGTCGCAAACTCCAGACGCCAACACCCCTCGCAATCGCTCCGTCGACGAGCCTCGAGAGCGCGAAACGACGAACAATGAGCAGTCACCGCTCCTCCCGCCGACTGATTATGATGCATTTGGTGCTCGCTTGGGACGAGTCGATAGCCATGTAGATGACAGTCAAACCACGAAGAGCTTGTGGTATCTGACTATCTTGACAATTGGAATCGGAGGTCTCCAAATCGCATGGTCCGTCGAGCTCTCCAATGGCTCGCCATATTTATTGTCCCTGGGGCTGAGCAAGTCTCTCATGGCCTTGGTCTGGATAGCGGGACCTCTTACTGGTACTTTGGTGCAGCCATATGTTGGCATGTTGAGCGATAACTGCCGCCTCTCATGGGGTAAACGAAAACCGTTCATGCTTGGCGGTGCTGCTGCCACCATCGTCGGGCTTCTCTTCCTAGCCTGGACCAAAGAAATTGTCAGTGGTGTGCTGGGCATCTTTGGAGCGGATCCCCAATCTCATGGTGTCAAAGTTACCGTTATTGCGACGGCTGTGATTGGAGTATATCTTCTTGACTTTGCCATCAATACAGTCCAAGCTGCTCTCCGAACCTTCATTGTTGACTGCGGACCAGCTCATCAGCAGGAAGCTGCAAATTCCATGGCCAGCCGAATGACTGGCATTGGCAATATCATTGGCTACATTGCGGGATACGTCAACTTGACGAATTCCTTCTGGTTCTTGGGCGACACCCAGTTCAAAATCCTCTGCGCAATTGCGAGCATTTCTCTAGGCGCCACGGTAATTTTGAGTGCCGCTCTAATCAAAGAACGAGATCCCCGATTGGACGGGCCTCCAAAAAAGAAGCAAAGCATTTTCGTCTTCTTCTTTACGCTATTCAAATCTATCAAAAGAATGCCACCTCAGATCCAGCGGGTATGTCAGGTCCAGTTCTTTGGCTGGGTTGGCTTCTTCCCTCTCTTATTTTATACGTCTTCGTACATTGGCGAGATCTACGTTCAACCCTTCCTTGAGGAGAACCCTCACATGTCTCCTGAAGAGATTGATAAGTTGTACGAGCACGCGACTCGAATCGGCTCATTTGCTCTCCTCATCAACTCCATTGTTAGCTTGTTGACAAATGTCTTTCTCCCGTTTTTCGTTGCTCCAACTTATGATAGCCGTCCCGTATTAGATGATTCGGAGTCTAGCGCCAAGAAGTCGTTCCTGGATCGCTTGAGGATACCTGGTCTCACCCTTAGACGGACTTGGTTTGGATCCCTCATCTTGTTCGCCATCGTTATGGTCTGCACCGTATTTGTGAAGTCTGTTAACGCCGCAACCGTCTTGATTGGAATTGCTGGGATTACGTGGGCAATCACTCTGTGGGCACCATTCGCTATCATCAGTGCCGAGATCAGTCGGCGTGATGCTCTCGCTCGGGCCAAGCGTCATCACCGAAATGACAATCATGATTCTCCTCCAACACTCCCTGCTCCGATTCCCGCCACTAGCAATACATCCCCAATGGAACTTACGGATCCACCAAAGGAAGAAGTTGATCAAGCGGGTGTCATTATGGGCATCCACAATATGTCTGTTTCTGCTCCACAAATCATAGCTAACGTAGGATCGAGCTTGATTTTCAAGATCTGGCAAAAGCCGAGAGGAACTCCGGGTGACCACAGTATCGGTATTGTCTTGGCTCTTGGAGGTGTCTTTGCCCTTGTCGCTGCTTTCTTTGTGCTGAGGGTCAAAGATGACGTGTCTTACCCGCCAGAGACATTGGCTGATGAAGAGCACGGTGCTGACGACCAAGATGACGATGAGCCTTCCCCTAATGGAGACACTTCTAGGAGTACCAAACCTGGCTACTCTGCGGTGCCGACGGCAGATTCTGAGGCCCCGAGGTTAGTAAGAAACCGAAGTTTTGGGGGCTTAGAAGTGGCTTCTGGTTCTGATTACTGATGAATTTCCAGAGAAGCTGAAGATTCTTGATGAAGCATGCTAATTGTGTATACGGTGAGCCGCGAGGATATGGCACGTAGACATAGAGAATCGGGTTAGTATATATGTTATGGTAGAATTCGCTAGCAAGTGTTGAATAGGAATTGTATTGGTTTGAGTCAACTAAGCGGCAGTCATGTGTACTTTAGGCAGCTGATTTATATCATCATTCTGTCAATTTCACCTATGCATTCAATCTTTAGTCGAACTCAAAGCTTTAAAACCCATCTTGCCAATTTCCCTTTCCCTTTCCATCATAGTTGGCCCATTATCAGCGAGCAATTTGGATCTTGCCAGCCACAATATAGCACCTCTAGGTTTCCCTTATCCTTGCGTTGGCCCAATTTAGTATCCTCCACGACCCTTCCAGATTCCTATAGCTATTCCGCTTATTTCAAACCGCCGTTCTCTTCGCTTTTCCAAGCTTGCAGCTTCCTAACGTTGTTCGTAGCTCTCCCGGCGACGGCCCCGACATGTGCCATGTGCTGATGCCGGCCCAGAAATGGCAAAAGGACGTGCCGTTGACGCAGTATGTGATGTCACAATGGACAGACGTGGCGGTCGGCCCAGCCGTAGAGATGGTTGTGTTGGTGAGGGTGAAAAGAGAGGTGGATGTAGCTGTGGCAGGCGGCAGTGGAGCGAGACTCGTAGCCCAGCTGGTGGATAGGAGGAGAGAGGCGGAGAGGATGGACTTGAGGGAATGCATTTTGTTCTTAGGATTTCTTTGCTGTGGATGTGTTGTTGTTTGATCAGTTTGCGTAAGCTGTAGGACTAGTTTATATATGAACTTGTTTCTTTGTGATACGACTGTGTTGTTTGTGGAACAGCAGCTGGTTGAGCTTGCCCTCAGTCGACAAGTCAGAGTTTAAGGCAGATTAAGTGGTACTTGGTGCCTTGTTTGTGTTAGGGAAGCTGGATATGCCGGTGGCGGGTGCCTTCCCCAAGCGTTCATGCAATTGGAGAAGGAACAAGAGACGTCATAGTGCTCTTCATATTGGCGATGCATACACCATTTAACCACGATACTTTTAAGCGGTGTGGGCAACTCATGAGCTATGAATCACTGTTGATTTATTCAGGCTCTCGCTAATTCCGTTGCTCTCGTTGATGGCTACTCCGCCATTCTCATCCAAGCAGAGCAAGAACCATGTAGAAGCAACAATCGGTCAGCATATCTTCCCAGCAAACAAAACGGTAAATAGATGACATCCCACATATTATAGGTGCATAGGTAGCTCAGATACCACAACTAAACTTTGGCTTGGTTTGTTGACCATCTCTCAGTTACCTTGGCTACTCTTTATATTCATAGCCAACCGTTCTATATCACGTTACATATACTTTCCAACAAAAGAAAAAAGAGTCAATAATTCACTAAGCACCAGCCTTCAACCCAGCCATAATCCACAACGCAAACATGCTCACAACCCCCAACAGCCAAGACAACGTCCTCAGAGGCGATAGCTTCCCATTCTCGCACAGCACAATATACACAAATATGTATAGCACACGCGAACAGACATACTCAATCGTCAGCAGATTGAGCGTATAGACGTCCACGCCTGCGTAGTTGGCCGCCGCTACGCCCCCCGCAAACATACCCAGCGATTCGAAGCCGTTTTCCATGGCGCTCAGCGCTCGTGTAATGCGTTGCTGGCGCTGTTTCAAGGGGCGTTACAGTTAGCCAGTGTGTTATTTTGTATCGATTAATTTTGTTTAAATTCAATTTTTTTTTTTTTTTTTTTTTTTTTTTTCGTAAAAAAAGGAGGAAAAGATGCTTACTGCTTTGTCCATCTTGTCATCTTTGAGAACAGCCGCCTGCGTATGCCGCGGGTTGGTCTCATCAAAGTGTTTGCCCGCCAGAAGATGACCATAAGCGGCGGGGAGCCAGCATAGAGTAAATGCTGCTGGAACCTGATGCATAGAAAATTTTAGTCGATTTGTTTTACTGAGTTTTTGTTATTCAAGACTAGAGGTGGTACTTAAACCCTCATACCATGTAGAACGAGTAGTTTGTGGAAAGATCCACCATCGCGAACATGGTGCTCATATCGACAAACGAACTAGGCGATGTCTGTAAGATCCAATTGTACATTTCCATCAAAAGCGTCGACACCAGCTGGAACCCTGTTGCGATAGAGATGAGCAGTTGGAGAATGATGCGTGTGCATATATGTCTTACTTATGTCTCTCCAAGTGAGAATAAGGCCGCCTCGGTGCCAAAACAGGATGATTGACCCATTTAAATGCAACTCAACCGTATAAAGGTACATGCACTCTGTACTCCAAAGAATCCCACCTAAATAAAGCCAGTCAGCTTGCCATTTTTTCTCCCTCAAACCAGCGCAGTCTACTAATTAGGTATTTCGCTCTACTCTTAACAAATCTGTATAAAATGCAGCAAGCTTCCAAAAAGGTAGTCTTGCTTCGATTAAAGTATGCAAGGTACCCATAAAAAACTGCTGTTTTAATAGCCAGACACCTTTTACTAGATATTGATTCGGGCATTGCGCAATTCCAAAGTGGCTTTTGCATTCGGGATTAGGACGTGGCATTAAGCTCCCGAATTAATTTGGTCCATCTACATGTCTATAAAAAGCCTGGCAACTAACATCTACATGCCTACTATTTACAGAGTCAAAATGGGCCAGCTAGGCTCGGCCCGCCTTAGTCACGCCAGGCTAGATTCAGACCGACAGTCATCGAGCGAAACGCTTATTGTTCAACAATAAAAATAGTGCGTGTTATTTGCTTGCAATCTCACGTATTGCACATTATGGCTGAAAATGATATATATATATGAATTGCGCTCACTATGAAGCCATCTATAAATACACAAATGTAATGTATAAGAAGAAGAAGGTAAATCCAAGAAAAAAAAGGTAAAAAGAAGAAAAAGAGACATATATGTGCATCAATATATACACTCAGAAAGCGTCATTTACCGTTATCCTGCCAACTGATTTCTCCACCTACCCCCGAATATCTCGTCTCATCAATTTCCAAATCTTCCTCTTCTTAAGCCCTGAACTTCATAGATCTCCTTGGGCCAGCAGCAGCCTTGACAGCAGCGACGGAAGTAGCGTTAGAGGAACCTTGGTCATATACCTTGATAGAGTTGACACTCCAAAAGGCTTCTGCAAAGGCCGCAGGGTTGTTGGCAACATACTCCTGGCAAGTGCTGGCCAAGGCGGAGCATTCGGCGTTGGAGTTCCAAACACTGTCAGCGCCAGCCCAGTCACCGCAAAAGGTAGTGTCAAAGACAAGCTGGTTGTTCTGGAAGTGGTCATCGATGCTGTCCCCGGTAGGGTTGAATTGGGCCAAAGGAGTTCCCCATCCGCTGGGATTGGGATTCTCGGAACTGATATCAGAGGGAATGCCAGTTCGGGGGAAGAACCAGACGGAAATGTGGTCAGATGTCCACTCAGTGGCGTAAACGCCTCCATTGATGGCATTGAATCCATCTCCGTAGTTCTGGTTGTCCGAAGTAGTCTGGCTACATCCATTGTTGCCCTCACAGTCGCTGCCGAGCAGTTGAGTGCCCGAGTTGGATCCATCATTGCTGACAGAGAAGCCAGCAGAAGTATGCAGAGTAATAGAATCAGACGTCTGGGTGTTGACGCCTTCGATGATGTCTATTTCGCCCGAGTTTGGCCAGTTAGGGCCAACCATCCAGAAGGCGGGCCAGGCTCCGCAGATGCTGCCTGGCATGTGAGCAATATCGGCGATGAAGAGGCCATGGTTGAAAGATTGCTGTGATGTCACACGGACCGACTTGCGGCCGTTGGCAGGGTTTGTTTCTGTCGAATCGACGCCCATAAATACCGATCCCGAAGCGGTCGAGGTAAGGTTGAGGGAGTTTGCTGTGTCACCATCAACATATTGAACAAATCCATTCGTTGGGTCCGAGTCGGTGAAGAAGTCAAAGCTGGAAAAGAAATTGCTGGCGTCGTAGGTGACGCTCAAGCTGTACTGAGCATTGGCAGCTCCAGCGAGGAGAGCGCCGAGAGACAAGGTGATTCCTGTAGAAGTATACATGGTGATCTTTGGTCTGCAAAAGCCTTCAAAATATGTTCGAGTTCGAGTATTCAAAGAGAATTTAATGACAATATGAGCCGGCCACAAAAATAAAGAACGTGGAAGCTGCGTCTAGCAATGATCGTGATAGTCAAGGAATGTATAAGAGTTGATAAAGATCCAATAACCAGCTAGGTTATTAAAAAGGATTGTGTATAACAATAGAATTTGGTATCAAATTGACCAAGGAGGTAGCAGCTTCGGGGTGCTTTATTTAGAAAGGAGTGAGCGGTTGGGCGGGCTAATGCTATCAATAACAGAGCTTATTGATGTGCTATGAATAACAGGCGAACACGAATCTTCTGATGCAGCCTCTTAAAGAAAGACTATTCGTAACTCAAATTAGAACACTAACGGCCGGAAGGATTGAACGGCACAGATTGAGAGTTCAGTGAGTGGAAGGGATGGGGCTGAAAGAGAAGTGAAGGCCAAAGCGAGCTGCTTGTAACGAGGCTGCTGGAACAGCTATCATGAGGGGGGCACATGGCCATCTAAATACAAAAAACTCTAATGTCTCTAGTGTTCCTGTTCCTGTTCCACGGACAGGGTCTAAAGGTAATGAGCGAGAGACATTACAGACCCCCCCGAATCTCATACATGGTGGATCACCCAAGCAGCCGTCGCTCAGGTATCATTTCTGTGACAATAGCCGTCGATAGTACCTCGACTAGAGCTGATGCCCAGTATCAAAGGGATAGACTGCCATGCGAGCACCAGATTCTCGCCTGTGGTTGAGAGATGGTGAAATTGTGAGACGGCCAGTGTCAGCGCATCACGGCCAATGAAAGACCTGTGACAGGGGTATCGCACGGGCTACTCGCGCCTAGAGTTCGCGCGGCTCGGGGAGCCACGGGGCTTCTGAACCCCTGATCAGCGTATGCGTAGACCTCGAGTGGCTAGGTGAGGACGGGCAAGGTGAGACGATGCGCCGTCTTAGTTCGGACCGTCTGGTCGTCTAGAGGAACAATGGAACATAAGCCTCTGTTTCACTGGCGATCGTTGCCGGTCTAGCTCTCGCTCTACTGCCGGTGAGAGGAGCCGTGTAAGAGACTATCCTGAACAGAGGATGAAAAAAACAAATCTCGCTCCGGATGAAAGCTGTGTTGGAGGATAGAAAAGCTGAATGGATATATTAAGAGGTTGCATTCTTCACGTGAACTCATACAATAGGAAAGAGCCCATGGACAGGACCTTCCTTCTCGGAGGTAGATGCGCTCATCATTGTCTTTACAGGTAGGTACGGGGGATACTGGCAGCGCAGATCAGCTGTTACCGAGTAAATGCACCTAAAATATAGCGCATCGAGCCTTTGGCTCCATTATCGTGAGATAACACCACCGGAATGGAAACCTCGGACAACGTGAGAAACTCAATTGCAAAGGCCCCCAAATTTGATTTTTATTTTTATTTTTTTCCCATTCTCACTTCTCATCAATATATCGTGCCAAGCTTTTGACCCTGGTCTCATCTGCCTGCTTTCGCCATTTGGCGTTAGCCTGCCCTTGCATTTCTTGGAAATTTATGCTTATTATTCACGATCCCTCACAATCAATCGAGCAGCTTAGCCGCGGTGCCAAGCGCTGTACCTGCACGGCTATAGTCATTCGCCAAAAATAGGCAAGTAAAGTAAAGTGTGTAACACAGCATCAAGGGTGCGCTATTGTCAGACTGCATCGACTATCGAGATACCAACAAAGCATATTCTGCTTTCCCTATATGGCACCAAATTCTAATAATCTTCTTTTGCGGCCGCAAGACAATGCATGGGTAGAAGCAAGATCATTATTCCCTACAATGGCGACACCGCCGCTAAAAAGCAGCCAAAGTTAGATGCAGACATGTAACATTGGCAGACATGTAACATTGGCAGACATGTAACATTGGATATCCAGATGATAAACTCAATGCACACATATCGCGACCCAAACTTTCGTAAGCAACTCCAGCGACTTGAAACATCGTGCCACACCTTCCAAAACAAAGAAAAAAACGTGCCCGAAAATCGCTACATTAGGCGAGCACAGGCCCCCCCTATCGCGATCTTCAGGGCAACTTTCCGCGAGTAAGCACGGGCGCTGGCCAAACTCTCCACTTCCATTTATATGCCGTTCAACGGCAGCGAGATACCGCCGGATCGGCACGTTAGATTGATTCCAATTCGGGCCTATAGTCGTTTGCAAGTCCGTTTTCTGTTTCAAGCAAATGGCCTAATGTGTACTATCGACCGTTTGCCGTCTCCAGCCAACGAGAGTCGTGAGACGGATGGAGCCGTGTATAGTAGAAAGGAGAGAGTCCCAAGTATAGGTAGCGCCGTGAGAGCCGCTCAATGTGAAAGCATCAAAATAACGATATAGAATAGGCATACCCTTGGATTTTGCTCCGTTGCATGTATGTTCATCGCCCAATTGACCAAGATATGAGATATGGCTTCCTTCGAAACCGTCTCCAAGCCAGCGTGTCTAGCCTCGTGACACTCCATTTTCCCCAGTTTCCCCATCTTTATACAAACTCTTGTCTAATGTGCCATCACATTCACCTCCAGCATCTTCCTCCAATGACCTCCAATGACACCTGCCTAGTGCCGCCGTTTTCACTGCAGATCAGTTTCTTGCAGCTATTCCATTATCCATCACCCCCTTGTCTCCATCGCTTATCTACTCCACGACTCGCCTCGAGAGCCATAAACGGGGCCCTTCCTTGACATAGCTCCGCCGGGATCAGCAACCACTCCTGCACGGATGCGCGGTAGAAAGCCCTCATATCGGGCTATCAATTACTGTATAGGCCTAGACGTAGATCTAACGGGTCGATGATCATTTTCCGTTTCTACATAAGCTATATGTATGTACTATTCTAATAATATCACCATCATGTGGTTGACCAAAAGTAAAAGAAAAAATAGAACACAATTTTTCAAAAGTACAAAACGCGTTTCTATAAATTATCTCTTTGGAGTATATACCCAATCGTAAAATACGGGCGACCTGATTTGAATGCCACCCCAAGATTTTTTTAATAAAAAAATTAAAGAAAATTTCACCAAAAATGTTATAAGTGCCCAACGCCAGGCGACAGCCACGCAATGGGCGGCCTATGCATTGTGAGCCTTTGCCTTTCCCGAATCTCTTCTTTCCTTTTGGATAACCCCCTCCGTTTGTTTATTCCCCGTACCCATATATGTTCGACTTCGGGAAGCGAGTATTTCGCCTCTCTTTCTCTCCTTATTGACATCTCGCTTTCCCGGCTAAACTGCCATCAGCCGCTCAACTTTTTGCCCCATTATTAAGAGAAACGCAAGCCGCATCAGTCTGTTGCAAGCCTGAGCCGTTTGGCGTAGATGTATTTGTGGTTCGTCATCTCATCAGAAAGTAGCGCACCTCCCCAATCATCGTAAATTATAATCGTCCATCCGTGCAGAAAAGGTCAACATGTTGATGCGTTGATACAGTCAAGAAAAATATGTAAGATCAGCATCTATGCAACAAGCAAAATCAAAGAAGAAGAAAAAAGCAAATGATTTCTCAGAATGCTCTGTGCTAATAAAATGAAGCCGGCAACGAGTACGTTGTCTATTCTTGGTTTGTAAAATGGGAGGTTGTGCCGGCACAAGATGGAGAAGCCAAATCAAATTATTCGCTCCGTTGCTGACGCAATATGAAGCAGAGATTATAACTTGACTCGCTGGCCAGTGAGCTTGAACCAGATGAGGGCCACAATCTCCTCCTTGAAGAGTTCCCAAGGGTTTCGGTTGAGCCAGTAGCTGAACTCTCGGTAGTGATACATCTCACCCCAGCAATCGCGGCCCCATTCGCAGCCAGCCATATTGACTACAAAGTCGCGCTCTTTTTCGTTGTAGTGTATCCTGGTGTTGTTCAAGCCAGTGTCGTCCGCGCATGCAGCAGGAGGAAAACTGTTGATCATGCGTTGCGGTAAGAAGCCGGTATGCTGTCGAATCCAAGGCTGCGTTCGGTACAGCTGCTCAAGGGCGTCTTGCTCCTTGTGTTCCCATTCCATGTGCTTCTGCTCATACAGCACTGGGTCCCACCAAATATCCAAAAGTTGTTCGGTCCAGTCGCTGCGTCTGACGAAGAAAGAGCCCAGGTTGAATCCAGAACAGTCCTGAGAGAGCATGAGGTTCACAGAGTTGACTTTTCCATCGCCGACAGGGCTTCGCGCATCTGCGTCCAGATACAGATCCGTGGGGGGGTGGGAGATGTTGAGGGGGTTGAAGTCGTTGATGTCACGGTATACATGGCGGTCGAGGTTGTTAAACAGATGGTGCTGTAACGAGTATCCAGGCTCCATAACGTAAGTGTTGAGGTCGAGCCACCAGAACCTAGAGGCTTGATCAGTCAAATGCAAAAGAGGTCATCAGGGGATTGTCGTCTCACCATTCAGCCTTGGGGTATTTTCGCATCGTATTGCGTAAGAAGTCAACCTTTTCCCAGCTCTCTCGCCACTCGTGCGCATATCGCTTCTTGGTCTTCATGTCGACAATTTCCAAATCGTAGCCCCATCTAGTGGCATATTTCCGCTTGTTGCGTACGCTGTCCCGTTCAATGGCCCACTCTCGAGCGCCCTTCCACTCCATGACACCTCCACCGACGTTGGCGGCCAGAATGATGACGAACTTTTCGCCATTTCCACCTATGCTGGATCGTCGCCACCAATGAACAAACCCGGGGGCCTCGTCTATCCTCCAGTTAGCCAAGCTGAAACTCAAAAAGGTCAAGGCTGAATGTTATGATTCCACTTACGGGTGCCGTAGTAGATGACAATGGTGCAAAATATTATCAGCGGAAGGAGGATCCTCCACTTGAGTCTTCTACCAAGGCGGGCAAAGAACGATCGTATCCTTCCACCAGAGGCTGCGTTGTATCCCTCTCGTTCGAACTTCTCCCGCTCGGCATAGGTGTTGCCAATGCCAGAGTTGAATCGTGGCAAGCTGCTAGATATGCGACGCATGTGGCGAGTAAAGAAGCCCTGGTTCTGCGTCGAGAAGGATGGGTAGCCGTTGGCACCGTGCTGCTTCCTCATCTTGGCGGTTTCCCAAGACGAGGGGTTGCCACCGACATTGGCAGGACTCGTCCTGCCGCTGTTCATATTCAAGCCAGGACTCGACCACCCACCACCCGGGACAGGTGATGGGCTTCGGGAGAGCGACATTGGATCGGCCGGAGTGCCTATAGGAAAGGGCCAGGAGACACAGAGGTTAGCCAGCGAGTAACTCGAGGTTTGCGCAACACAAGATGATGCAGGGCAGACAACCCGGCGGACGCGGAAACACTGCAAGGGAGAGGCGGAAGAGAGACGAAACGTACCAACGATAGGGGACAGCTGGGACTGATTGGCAGAACGAGGATGGATGGACAACAGGTTGCCCGAGCGCACCTCGCTTAGGGTGTGGTGTCCCGCCGAAGAGCGCCGTCGATGATGTGACGGCACAGGCCGGTCGTTGAAGGAGCTCGAGGAGCCGGCCGGATGCCTTTGGGAAGCCAGGGTGAATAGCTGTGATCCGAACTGCGGGAACAAAGTCAAGAGTCGACAGGTGTCGAGTTACGGAATCGGCGTGGCAGCAGAAGCGGATGCACTGGCGGCGTCGTGTGGGCTTGGATACGGAGCCACGCTAGGAAGAGCAAAAAAAAATGCAAGCAGCTCAATGCAGAGCCAAAACGAGAGACAGAACACAGCCAGAAGGGGGGGCTAATGCGCCGTTTCTGACCGCACAAGCAAAGATCGTGAGAGAAGCCCCCAAAAAAGCAGAGCACGGAACCAAGCCGAACCCACAACCACAATGGGCAGATGCAACAGACCAACCGTCACAGACTGCAACACAGGCGCTAGCTGAGCAAATTCGCGTTCTGGACAGATGTCGGGTTGAGATATGGGATGGGATAATGGGATGGGGGTCAAGAAAAAAAGAGGCGGTTTATTGGCAGATTGCTGGCTGGTCCAGATACATGCTAAGGGTCCCGTAGGGCCAGGTTCGGTTTGGGCATGGCTTGGTAGCCGGTACCCAGCGACAGCTGCGCGCCAAGTACCTTCGCCGTGCCCCTGGACTCTTAACTGCCGCAGAATACGGCGCTGGCGGGCTTGGCTGGAAACGATGGGGGTACCAGCCAGTGCGGGCTGCAGCGGTAACAGCAAAATGGCGGTACTTGGTGCGCTCTGTACTGGGTACCACCAAGTGCTAAGATAGTGCTACACACTGCGCCAGCGGCGTGGTTGCTGACGATGCTCGATACGGCCAAGCGCGTACCAGTGACTTGACAGGTACTGCTCGCTCGTGCAGCGGCAGCGGGCGCCAGTAAGGCTGCCACATGGTACTCTAGATGTACTCCAAAACTCTATATACAAGCACGCGCGAACGAATAGGGGACGTGGCCGTCGATACGAAGTCCAGATACGAGAACAGGCAATAGTTGAGATTGATAGAGGCCCGTTGGATGACCATCGGAGATAGCTACGGAGTGAGATGCCTCGATCTGTTTTTTCTCGCTTACTCGGGTGAGTAGCTGCAGCAAAACATTACGGTGATTTTTTTCGCGGCCCTGGTTCTGGAACTGCGCTGGCGGTGGCTTAGTTGCAGATGACACGGTGCCGGAAACTGGAACTGGCGAATCGAGATCCTCTTTTGCTGGTAAAAAGGGGGCCGCACGATTTGGTTAGAATTTCTCGTATCTGCGTTGCGATGGAACGGTGGCATAGGCCGTGATCAATAGCAACCTGTAATTAACACACCGATTAACCTAACCGGGCAAGATTATGCACCATTCTCTCTTGCTTTGATTCTGTGGCCACATTGGGAGAGGAAGGATTTTTCCTGTGACGGGTGTATATTAGTTTCGTCTCGCGTGCTGGGACGCACAGCTGCAAGCGGCCACTGGACCCGTCCCAGGCACGACGGTTACGGGAAGGGCAGCCGATGAAGCAAAGGACACCGAGAGTACGAGAGTACGAGGGCAAAAAGAAAAAAATAAAATAAAATAAAATAACGGCCGGCGGCATTATCTGGATGGAGCCCACTCAATCGCCGTGTGACAGGAACACAGAACCCGCTGCGCTTCCCGTATTACTATATGAACTGTGGATGAAGCTTGTACCAATACTTGGGGTGCCCTGGCATTGCGCGATAAGGAGGATTCTTTAGCCGCTAAGCAAATTTTAAGATTGATGAACCGTGCTGCTTTGTTCAGCTGCAGTGACTGGTTGATGCCAGCATCCATCCATCATCAGCCTCTGGCCCGCGACGTTCAGGGGGCCGCGGGGCCAACCATCAACGAGTCCAGCGATGGAGTCGAGCAGCAGCTCGTTCTTCGCTGCGATATTTTCTCCGTCGTCCAATATTAATACGGAGCTGGACTTCGTACCTCACACCTTGCCACAAGGGCAGGCCCAATAGTGTCTGGAGCTCTCGTATGCGGCTGAGTTTGCCCCGTGCTGGCGCTGGTCTTCAGAGCAGTGGTTCCTCCAATACGCATCGGTTTCTTCGCCAGCGCTCCAGCACCGCTACTTGAGCGGTCCCCTGTAGCGCAATGCTTAGCCCAGGGTCGACGCGCTGCGGAGCTGCGCCCATCGCCGAAGAGGCTAGATCCAGAGGTTGTGGTGAGCCTTGCCGGTGCTTCAAACTCGGAGGAGCCGCCACGATTCTCTGCTTGGGGTTTAGCGGCATGGCGTTAAATTTGATGTCAAGCGATTGACACGCATTACTAAGGCATGCCGCTCTGTCGAATAAAATCGCCATGTACGTCGAGCTCACGCAGAGCCAAGACGTGGAAAAAAGTATCGTAGCCCGTATTTTTGGTAGTTGCAAAGTCAAAACTACGAGCCATCTTGCGTTTCTCTGCTTATAGCTTCGCTGTACTCGCTCCTCGATCGTGTGGAATGAAACACAATGGAGGATTCTTTCCGTTTGCAGAGAACAATGGTGGCCTTGTTTGCTGGGTGCTAAAGTGTTCTCTCTACAACATCAAAGCAACAGCCCTAAAATAGACAGACTGGTCAGCTTACAGGTAATCATAATACCGGCAACTTATAGCAATGGCGTTGCCTGCGCCATCGGCGGCTCTTCTTTGCCGCTTTTAATGCTGCCGCCGGATTAGTAAATAGATCGTACTAGTAGTAGATGGGGTGCATGCGAACTACTTTACAAAGTTCCTATCCAGAGGCGCACTTTAACTCAAGCATCACAGCCAAGGTTCACTGTCGTCATGAGATCTCAAGGGCATCAAACATCCCCCGCCTTTTATCAAACGCCTTCTTTCAGGTGAAGCCAACTGTAAATTCGGCCGAAGCCAATATCTTGGTTCTCATCAACACGTCACTTGTCAGCTCTTTGGAGGTGCTCAATTCAATCGTACTGCTCAGGTAATATGGTATATATGCTCAAGCAATGACCAAACACTGCCACGACAGCAATTTTATAATCGTCATGGAGCATTATATCTAGTTGTTTGATACTCTGACAAGGTCATTTAGCTGCATTTCTGAAACCCCGCGATTGATAGACGTCATATAAGACAGAAGCTTTGGATTCTAGAAGTTGCACATCGTAGCGTATGCGGGGGTTTCCGAGAACGTGGCTGAGACGCGTATCAAATGTGTGTCTCCTTCGTCTTGACTTGCCATTTCTGCCATGTCTCTTCTCTTGCCTTGAGCTATGCTATTTCACGTGGCACTGGCTGTGCACTACCGTTCATTGTTCTATCATTTCTTTAATGCTTGCTTGCCCAAATTTCACCATAGGAGCATCTGGTTTCCTAGATATTGCAGGTAGCAACAAATTGATTTGCGCTAAATAAAAATTATGTATGCCAAGCATATATTTTAGTCCCCTCGCGCTAAATACCTCTTGTATCTCTGTCGGGTGTAGAGTGCTATATAGGTAGCTGGTGCATAGCTCATATATATCCAACTTGTGCCGCTATCCGCTATGCCTATCGACATGCATCATACCTTTAGCGCAGTACCCAGTAAATGGAATGTTTCGAGCGCTTGTTGCATTAATATATGAGTAATAATCTGTACACCTAGCCACCCTAATTTGTGGATGCCTGCAGCTCTGTCGTTGCAAATCCTTCTAGCTGTCATGCATTTTCTAGGGTAGGCTTCCAGAGTAGAAGGTGTTGAGATTAGCTGGTCTCAAATTACTGCACAGCAGATGCACCCCTGAAGGTCCCACCGCGGGTGTTGCGCAGCGGCCAAGCTTTAGCCGCCCGGAAGGCGACAAGCGGCCAATCAGTTGACCCTGCACCGTAGCGCCCAAGTCTGCAGCCAATCACGATGCGTTTTCATGCTAACACGGCGCCTATTTCATACCTGCAAGCTGCACCTCCAACCAATCCGCCAGCCAGCATCGCAATCGAGCTCAAGCCTCAGACAAAAGAGCACGAAAACGCGCCACCATGGAGTGTTTTACAGCAAGGGAAACGGGAAACTGCGAGGAGGATGAAGCAGATGATGGATAGGCCATGCTTGAGACCGGGCCGAGAATCCAGAGTGGGGAGACCTTTGCTGGCTGGGAGCAACCCGCAAACCCTCGCCTATTGTCGACCGATTGTTTTTCTTTATCAATAGAGTAGCCTTCACTTTCTATTGTTTCTGTTTCTATTTTCACTCTGAGCGGATGTGTTCGTGATTCATTGTTGGAATAGGCGTTGTTTCCTACTTTCTTGCGCCTCACGCCCTCCATCTTGCACTCTTTGTATATTCAACCTTCATTCATTCTTTGTTACCCGCGCCACGGACACCTTCATCATCTCTTGGCCTGGCGCTTGTGATGATTGCAATTTGATTTTATGTGCTGCGACGGTTCATCACCTGACGAATAATTACGATACCCAACCCATTACGATCACGAGCCCGACCCATATGCTTTCGCTTTACACGATCTAAACATGTCCTTCAATTACGGTAAACATACTGAGCCTCTGCATGGCAGCAGGCTCTCACCGAAAACTCGCAAATCCGCAGCACCGCGTCATGCCTCTTATCTTTCATCAAAACGCCACACAGGAGAGGACTGGGAAGACTGGGAAGATGACGACGTCGTTACACTAATAGACGTTGGCGAGACCCCCGCTGGCGACCACTCAGACCACCAGAAACTTTTCACAAGCAGTCCATTCTTAAATATGAACGCCAGCAGTTCGGCTATGACTACCCGCAGCCCATCTCCTTTGGATAGCGACAGCCTCTCTGTCAGCTCTACTGACGAGGTTTCTCCCATCGAAGACGATGTCCAGACTGGCCTACAAGCCCCACCACCTACGCCGGCCTTGTTCCTCACCAAGGTGGCCAAACATCCAAGCGTAAAGGTATCCATGAGACGTTCAACAGCTAGAACCAGCCGGCCGGTGTCAAAGAGGCCTCCGAAGCAGCGGAACGCAAAGCTTGGAATCACGCTGATCACGGATATGACAAAGCTGAGGCGGCAAAATCACATAGCCAATCAAGCAAAGTCACCAGCAAGGCGAAACCCAAAGTTTGCCGATGCAGCTGCTCTAAGAGCTTTGGAGGGATCCCCTAACCCGGGATCTGTTGGAAACTGGAACTGGCTAAGGAGAGGGAACAACGGGGACCATCTGGTCGCATCCCCCTCTCCTCTTCAAGCCGACGATGCTCAATCCCCCGATGAACAGCTTTCCCCAGAAGCTAGACCGATAGTAATCGGAATTACTCTGCCTTCCGATGAGGTCGCAAGTCGAGGGATCGATCCCCTCACAGCGACGGTCAACAACATTGACACTCCAAACGGCGAGATGAGAAATCCATATCCTTTTAATTTCCAGACAACGAATGACCGCGGAAACCCCCCTTCAGTTCCCACCCAACTTAAATCAATGTGGTCTCCAGATACCCCCGATACTGCGAGTTCGTTTAGCACAATCAGGTATCCGTCAAGCGTATACTCGCAAGCATCTATGGCGGGCTTCATAGCTCCTGGGTTGAGAGATGAGGAAGTCCCTCCCGTTCCTGCTCTTCCGGCCGGCTACAAGCAGACAGCATCGACGATACCACAGCGTCTCATTGGCATAGAGCAGCGTAAGAACAAGGATGACGAAGATGAGTCTGGGACTCCTTGCACGCTTTTCGAAGAGGATGGAGTCACCCCCTTGAAATCGCCCGCAAGTAAACTATCTGCGCGCACTCCTGATAGTGTACGTGGCTGGTGGGATCACCATTTGGTTACCCCATTTTTGGACATGAGAATGTCCTTTGCGAGCCGAAGAACGCAGATGGAATCCCCTTTGGATCAGAGGGGACATCAAATCGCCAAAGCCGCAGACAACAAAGGAGAACAGAGCTCTGCGCTGACTCCAAAGAGTCGGCAATCCTGGAAAACCATCATCTCAAAGCCCGATACGAAACAGATTTCACCGTCTGTGGAAAAAGATGAGCATCAAAATCCTACAACTGTCAACATGGAAGGCGGCCGTGCCATCCTGGGATTATCCATGTTGGAAAAGCAGCGGGGTCTGTCTACATTTTCTCCTGACTTTGACATGTCGAAGAGCGTTAGAGAGGAGAATCTGTCTCAAGGCATTTATAAGGCTGAAGATGACAACATCTTGATTACCATTGAAACAGAGGAGCAAACAAAGCTATCTGACAAGTCCCGTGCTGTGAATGAGAGCTCAACACTCACATCCCAGTCTGACAAGCATCAGCAATCTTCCTCAAAATTTCATGAAATGATCTCCTCAGAGACATCAAAATCCAAAGAAGTACACACATACGAATTTGTATCTACTGAGATCAGAGAGCGTCAAATGATGCCCACCGACTCTCAACCAAAACACGAACAGAAACGTGACCTTACTCCTCCACCCAGGCCTCAGCGACAAGAAGCCCAGGCCCCAATCATTAAAGTACCAACACCTCGACAGACTCCACCACCGAGAGAGGTTGGCATGCGGGAAGGGTCTGAGCGACCGATCGTGGTCCACATAGAGATAAATACCGGCGAGCAACCGCAAAAGTTTGTGATAGATCGCGTTGGACTGAATTCTACGCCAACTATAAAGATCCCAACACCACGACGGACGCCGTCACCTCGAGGAGATGTGCTCAAGGTTGGTGTAGCGGCTGAATCTGCACGAGGTGTTTTGGGACACCATGAAGCAGGTTCGCGAGAGATGGTTCAAGGCTTGGGGATAACTAATTTGAGGGCCGATACTCCGCCTTCGCCTTCATCCAAGAAGCAGGCTGGAGCTGCCATCAAGTACCAGGCTGTCTTCCCACCTGGTCATCATCTGCATACTCAGGCTCCCCAGACAGAAATGCCTCATAACGTCGCCTTGGTACCGGCACCAGTTGCACCGGCGATGACATCTGTACCTGCAACTTACACTGCCTGCGCTGCCCACGTTGCAGCACCTATCGAAGCGTCTACAACAGCTGCACCAACTACATCGGTAGCAGCAGAGAGAGCAGCAGAGAGAGCAGCAGAGAGAGCAGCAGAGAGAGCAGCAGAGAGAGCAGCAGAGAGAGCAGCAGAGAGAGCAGCAGACAGAGCAACAGAGAAAACAGCACCTGCTACTTTGCGGGCAGCTGGTCATGAGACAAATGGAGCCGCCGCAGCTTCTGCTGGCGCTGGTATACTGACCGCTAAGGTCTTGCATCGCATTGAAAAATCTGAAAGATCTACCAAAGAAGCGGGCAACATTACGCACGAAGCGTCGACCACAAGTCGGTCTGGTGGTGCTTCTCTATCCGCACGTAACGTTGAGGATACTTCTACAAATATGTCTCGGCCTGTGGGAGTCCAACTGCTAGCACATGAACGAGAGACACAGGCTTCTACTACAAATCCCACTTTGGAGCAGCATAGCCGTTTCTCTGTATCACCAACCTCATCAAAATCGCCTGATGCAGAACGAAAGGCGCGAGTAGGCTCAGGACATGTTCGGGCAGCAAGTAACTTTGTGACGTCGGTTTTGTCTCGGCAGCGCTCTCCGGTTGATCATCGCCGCGGCGAGAACCGGGCTATACAGCCTGTTGATATAGTGCTAGAAGAGCGAAGAGTCCCTGAAACGTTACCAGCCACTCCGGAGAGAGCGTATCTAACAATAAACGAGATTCCTTCTGGAAACAAGAACTGGATCAGGGTTGATTCTCCGTCTCTAGAGCACGGATTTACTGACCCTGCGCATCCTGCTGAGGCGTCACATGTTGACCGAGAATTGGGCAAAGATCACAAGATTGAGCGAAAGCGACTGCGGCATGAGAAGGAAGAAAAGATGGCAAGACGAGCCGGTGGCCTCTGGAGGGGCCGAGGCTGTGTGCCAAAGAAAGGCTGCTTTGGTCGCCCTGGACCAGAGGGCCGCAAGAAGAGAAGAATTTGGTGTTGTATCATCGGATTCCTCTTGCTTCTTCTCATAATCTTGGCGATTATTCTGGGCATCGTCCTTTCCAGGCATCATGAATCAGGTAACCAAAGCTCGACTCCAGCTCCGGGACAGGCTTCTTCTTCATCCCCTTCATCCCCATCAACGCCCTCCTCGATACCCTCATCAAATTGGGTCAATCTCACGGATTATCCTGCCATGCCCACCGGCGTGTTGACCTTTGTCGGTCCGAATAACACCGTTGCCAAGAGCGACTGCACTGAACCATCTACCTTATGGAGCTGCTCCTTGCCCAAGGATTCCCAAGCGTCTGTGTCGCCATTTAAGCCCAATCAGCCAACTATCATTTTCCAGATCCAATGGGATAACAGTACGGATAAGGCGTGGAACATTCCCAACGGCGCTCCACCCACTCCCGTTTCTAAGAGAGGCGAGAGCAATAGCAACTCCGCGGTAGATGGATTCAAGCCAGATCCGAGCCCCCCAGCCTTTGACGAGATGTTTTTCCTGGGCGAGACTACAGATAATATCCAATCAAGCCAAAAGGCCGGAGAACCAACGCCTTTCTTCATTAGTATCCTCGAGTCCCTAAACGACACAGTTAAATTGCCGTCTCTAAGCAAAAGGGCCACTGTCTCGGATATTCTTAATATTTCGGATATTATTTTCCCACCAGAATTGAAAGCAGATGGCACTCCAGCGCCTGCTGTGATGATTCCTAATCCGGTTCAGCAACCAGTTCGGTTATTCGACCGTGGTCTACCTACCGAGCATTACGGATTCTACACATACTTTCAACGAACCATCTTCCTCAAGTCTGTCACTGCTCTCAATAAGTCGAGTGATGGAAACGTACCCGCAGATGAAAATGGTGGCTGTAGCGAAACAGAGGCCAACCATCTCGTTACGTGGGCCGAGACTCGTATGCTGGTGCAAATTTGGACGCGGAAATTGAATAGCACAGGCTCACTACTACCTTCGGACGGCAGTGAGGATATCGATAACTCACCTCAGCTGTTCCAACCGGGAACAATGCCGTATCCTGTTACGGTGACCCTGGACACTCACGGCGGCGACCCTAATCACAAAGTCGTGTGGGAGTGGCCCATGGATGATCGCCAGAAGCTGAATACAAGCGCTCCTGAATTACTTGCCAACAATATGGCTGCCGGAGGAACTTGGATCAACCACCGCGGTAGCGGCAATGCCACGTTTGGAGGCTTTGACGGAGGCACTGGAGGCTGCAAGTGCCAATGGGCGAATTGGTCATGAAAGATCTAATGATACTATGAGAGTGGGGTGGATTATATCAAGTATGAGATAATATTTCTTTCATTTTAATTTTCTTTTTTTCTTAGCTATATGCTACTGGGTATATCATGTATTAAAATGGATTGGATGGATTGGATTGGGTACTCGGACACTGCATATTGTGCTGATCCGCACATTGAATAGCGTTGTAGGCTTACGAAAGGCCTTTTGTTTATTTATAAAAATAAGATAAATTAACAGGAAAAAAAAAAAAGAAACCCTTTTAAAAATGTGTTCAAGAGCTTACTGTTCAGTGCATCCATCGTTGCTTGTGCTGTGTTGTGTAAATCATATTGACGGAGGCCAGCGGCAGAGTGGAGCCCCGCCACCCCGGCGTAGTGGGAGCGAAAAAAAGTCGACTACATGCATCAAAGTCTGATATCAACTTAATGACTTTTGCGCAGCGAATGATGAATTGACAAGCCTTTCGAATTTCTTCTCATAAAATCTGCTTATATAAATATTCACTAAGAAGATATATACAACATATATATAACACAGTGCAGCTCCTAATGCTCTCATCACGATGTCGTTGTCTCATCATTCGCCAGCCACTCACCCGGTTCGGCAGCTCCATTCGCACTCTCACAACTACTTGTAATGCATCATCATCAAGGATAAGGAATCATTCCTTGACTACTCTCGCAATCGAGACATCATGCGACGACACAGCCGTGGCAGTGCTATCAAAATCGGCAAGTGGAAAGACCACGCTATTGTTCAATGAGCGCATCTCGTCGGACAACCGAGCCTTTAAGGGCATCAACCCGATGATCACGGTGGAAGGGCATAACTCGACTTTGGCACTACTGGTGGAGAAGGCGTTGGAGAGTTTGCCTGATGATGTTGAGACGAAGATGGAGATGGAAGAGGAGAAGACATGGAAGACAAAGGCCAGAAACAACAAGAAGATACCCGACTTTGTCTGTGCTACTCGCGGCCCTGGCATCATGCCGAACCTGTCTGTGGGATTGAACGTTGCAAAGGGACTGGCTCTGGCGTGGCAGGTTCCTCTGGTGGGCGTGCATCACATGCAAGCTCATGCCTTGACGCCGCGTCTCGTCCATGCTCTGGAGAATAACGGTAGCATTGAGAATGATGTTGAGAATATCACAACTTCAACTTCATCACCATCACCAATGAGCCCATCCTTCCCCTTCCTCTCCCTCCTCGTCTCCGGCGGCCACACCCAACTCATTCTCTCCTCCAGCCTCACCAACCACCAAATTCTCGCCACTACCGCCGACGTCGCCATCGGCAACCTCCTCGACCAAACCGCTCGCGTCATCCTCCCCCCTTCTATCCTACAGTCTAGCCCGGACGTCAGTTATGGCCGTGTGCTGGAGGCCTTTGCGTTCCCTCCTGGCGAAAACACAACTGCCGATTACGAGGCATTCTTCAAGCCAGCGCTGTCGAGGCGTGATGAGATTGACGACGTTCCATCAGGGTATGAATGGTCGATTGCGCTGCCGTATCGTAACTCGAGGAAACTTGCGTATTCGTTTTCGAGCATTCACACGCAAGTTCACAACATTGTTGCCGCCATAGAAGCCAACTACGATGCTGCCAAACACAGTAGTTCTTCATCATCTCTCCTTGATGATGTAGACAAAATCTCTCTCGACCAACGCCGCGCCCTCGCCCGCCACACCTTCCGCGCCTCCTTCCAACACCTCGTCAGCCGCCTCATCCTCGCCCTCCAAGACCACCCCTCCCTCCAATCTTCGCCAGAGGCCATAAAGACCCTCGTCGTCGCCGGCGGCGTCGCTAGCAACCGCTTCCTCATGCACATCCTACGCACGACACTCGCCGCGCGAGGGTTCCCGGACATGCAGATTGTGGCACCGCCGCTGGAGCTGTGTACCGACAACGCCGCCATGATTGCCTGGGCGGGCATGGAGATGTATGAGGCTGGGTACAGGTCTGAGCTGTCGGTGCGACCGATTGCGAGGTGGCCTATGGATCCGGCGGTTGGGGGAGGGATGTTGGGAGTTGGAGGGTGGGTGAAGGTGGAAGAAGAAAAGGAGGATTGAGGATTGAAGAGAGCTTTCTTATATACATGAGGTATGTATGTATCTGTACGATGAGAGAGAAGGCTGGTTTATTGTTGATGATAAACGATGATACCCTTGGTGTTGAAGCAGTGAATTGATATATAATCTGCTTTGTTTTGTACGATAGAGAATTAGCAATGATAATAAATGCTCGTCACAATTCCGATTTCTCTAAAGCTTAAACCCAGAGAGAATGAATTATTCCTTCGTATTCATATGCCTCCTCTAATCTCTCTGTCTCTCTACATTCATTGTAATACATTTGTCAACGTGTTGCTCTCATTCGATTTCTTATTTCTTCTTTATTGCTTTAAAACTAAAAAAAAAATTATTCCATTCCACTCTTCTACTCCAACGCGCTCGTAACGTTTGAAAACTCGCCCTTCTCCAGCTTCGTCTGCCAGAAGATCGGGTTCGTGTCCATGAAGCCGTGCTTGACCCAGCCCGCCTCCTTGACGTGGTACAAGTTGATGTATCCACCAGAGTAAGCGTCACGGTGCGTCGCCGCCAGGATACTTCTCTTACCCAGCTCCAGCGCCTCCTCATCTGTCAGATCGTACTTGTACTCGGAATCCAGAACACCGTAGGCGAAAGTCTGACCACTGCCCACACAGAATAGGTTGCCTGCCAGTCTCGTGCCGTCACTGTCGACGTAGTACAGCGCGGGGCCCTCCTCCTTGGTCACACCGGCGCACATGGTGCCCATGCTGAGGCCCATGCCCTTGTAGCTGTAGATGAGGTTGGCCAGAATCTTGCTGGCGGCGGCGACACTGATGCGGCGCTTGTGGCGGAGCTCGTGCAGACGGCACTGCATACCCAGCCAGGCGAGCCAGTACTGGCAGTCTGCGGCACCACCGGCCATGGTTCCCAGCAGCACACTGTTGATCTCAATGACCTTCTTGACGGTCTGTGAGGCAATCCAGTTGCCGGCCGTGGCTCGAGAATCGGTGGCCACGATGATACCGCCCTGGAAGCGGAAAGCAAGTGTCGTCGTTCCGTGGGCGATCTTGATGGGGCAGTCGGGGTTGGAGCGGTCGTCTGTGGCAGCGCGGAGCCAAGCAGAGGGCTAAAGAAAAGTTCAAAGTCAGCCTTTGTTTCAAATTCATGCATAAGCTGCATCTTGATCCTATCCTGCCTCTACTTCATATAGAATGATAGACAGCTATATGGATATGTATGCAGCTACATAGCTGCTAGCTGAGTTGACGTACCTGCGCAACAGGTGGCATGGCAAAGTTGAGCGACAGGTGAGCCGCTGGGTTCATCAGCTCCTGGCCATACTCGTCATCCTCAAGAGGCTCGTTCTGCGCATATGCCGGCCGGCTGTACTTGGCAACGAGAGAATCCATCGCTGTTGTGTGTGTCTGTTGATGCTAATGTTGAAAGATCCCCGCCAAATTTCAAGTCAATGCTCCCCCAGTTCTGCTGCGGAGAGACGATGTTGCAGGTCAAGGCACACTCAAATTCAGTGCAGCCTGCAGTTTATCGAGATGGCGGCCCGTGGTCTGTAATTGTGAGATTTTGGTGGTTCTGGTTGAGGTTCCGAAAGACCAAAAGACGCCCCTCGTTGCTGTACTAGAGCACCAGTACCAGGTCAGGCAGCTTCCGTCTCGCGCGTCACTGACTGACCTCTGTCGAGCAGTGCGAGCTTCTGATTGGCTGCAGGCAAGTGTGCTGACTAAGTTGACCTCCAGCCATATCTTGGTGCCTTGTTGCCTGATGACTTACAACACCATCCACTAAGCATACCAATATTATCATTGTCAGTCTACGAATGGGGATGTTGGCCATAGAAAAAAAAGGAGGAGGAGAGGAAAGAGGAAAAAGCATCTACTAGACGTAATTATTCAAAGTTGTCGAAAATGTAGCAGATTGGCTGTCCTATTTGGCCAGACATGCTTGAATCTCGCTTGTCCAGCGCCGCCTATAAATATATATACAAGAGCCCTATGAATTTCCCTCGCAATCGAGATCCCACAGACTCCAAGCAGACTTGTAACGATACATAGCTATAATGGAAAAAAACAAGGAAAAAAAAGACCAAAAAAGATAAAACAATTACAAGTGGCATAGAGAGCAATGACGAGGCCATATCATTACGTCAACGGAAAATTCGATGCAAATATCGATACTCGTTCCCATCTGAGCTTGAAAAGTAAGAGAGAGAGAGAAAACACGGATTTTTCATAAAGGATGGTCGTCATATTTCTTCTCATCAAAGACATCTCCACTCAAGGGTTTGGCGTCGTTTCTCGACTCCGCGGCTCTCGCTTGCTCAAAAATTTGTGCCGCGAAAACGTCGATTTGGGGCTGTCGGGGTATTTCTCCTCTGCAGGCTGAAATGAGCTCCTGACAGTCACAAAGCCACTGCCAACGGTGAGCTCTTTTGGAGTTGGCGAATTCGTCTCATCTACAAAGTAGAAAAACTCGCCCAAACTATCATCACTTCCAAACATATGTTCGCCCTTGGCTTCGATCTTGAATTGTGCGTCTGGAGTGCAGCTGATGCGGAACGTCTCGTCAAAGTTCCACTGTCCTGAAGATGACTTGTGGTGCTTCGTTTTACCAATAAGTTTTTCTTTGGGGGCGATTTGCGTTATGAGGATATACAAGTCTGTCGAATGAGGATATCCCGCAGCTCCCACGACAGTAAACGAAGCTGTCCCGGTTGGTGCGCCAACACCGACGGCACTATGAACGGAAGAGCTGCCGAAGCTCCTAGTTCTGTTATGACCGGAGCCGCCCTCCGGCATCAAATGCGGAGGATAATCCTTGGAACCGTCGACAGCACTAGTTGTTGGCCTGGAGCTGCTGTTGCTGCCAGGGAGATCACTGCCATTCGTAATGATGCTGGGCACGCCCGGCAGCGTTGGTGCCTCTGCTAGCTCTGTCAACGAACCGTTCGAGTTCTCTCGATCCTTTTTACCAAGAATACCGCGCTTCAGGAAAGAAGCACCTCTGCCGACGCCGTGGCCCACGGCCCCAGCCACTGCGGCGCTTCCCTTGAATGGCACGCCAGCTACTCCGGTGACAATACGCGAAGATCCGCCAAAGGTGCCCTGGAACGTGGATGTCCCCTGTCTGGCTCGAGTGATGTAATCGGGACGGAAAACCATTCTAAGCTTGATGCTTCCTGACTTGCCATCTAGCGGGTAGCTCTGCTCCATCGCCTTGAAAGGTTCCATGGTGTCTAGTCTAATGACAGTGGCTCCTAGGAAATCGGGCTTATCGGCAAAATCGTAGTCATAGACGTTGCAGATAAACTTAGCTCCTGTTCTCGATGGCACAGCTACCTCAAAGAATTCATTCCACACTGGCGATAATGTCTTTTTCTGGACCTTTGTCTTGTATATTTCCACGCCGTTGAGTTCGAATTTGCAGTAAGGATCGCTCTTTCCATTCCTATCTGCTGAAGGCAAGTCTGTGCCGTTCAAGACATCTACGCGGAGGTTGCCCATGTTGTTGATACTCTCACTTGGATCGAGATCCATTTTAAGGGGAATATACTTGAGGCTGACTTTGACCCAGCTGGCCCTACCGTCGTCGCTCTTGAACTTCAAGGTTGTGGGGTTGTTCTATAGACGTTAGAAGAAGAGAATTTGACGGAGTAGGGGTAAAGCAAAGCATTTTGTTGCGTTAAAAACTTACCAAACATTGTTTCAGTGTCTCCATCGTGTTACCGGACAAATATGCCAAAGTATCATCAACGTCATCACCCTTCCCCTTCTTTCGCGCCTTGAGTGTTAGGCGAGAAAAGTCAAGTTCTCGGATAACACAGTCACCAATCTCATCGAATTTATACGATTTTGAGGGCACCGTTGAAGACGTGTAAGATGGGTAGGCCATATCGTCTACGAAAATCTCCAAGTGGCTCTCCCTCTCGGGCATCTCTGACTCCATGAGTCTGAAGATGAGAATACCGCTCTCGTACCTGAGAAGCTCTTCAGGGGTAAGATGAATCTTAGGAGGGCCCTTCTTCTCTATTGACAACGAGGATCTCATGGACGATGGTGATATAGGCCGGCCGTCTTCTCCTAAGCTGGGGCTTAATTTGCCTGCATCTAGCGACTTCCTGGAAGCGTCAACTGACTTCCTGGAAACGTCGACTGACTTCCTAGATACATCAAGAGACGTTCGGGATGCAGTCTTGGATGCGGAGCTAAGCGGTTTGTCGGAGGGAATTTTAGACTCTTCACTTGCGGCTGCGGCTGCGGCCGCGGCTTCCTCTGCTTCCTCCTCCTCCTCCTCAGGGTCGGCGACGTTGAGGCAAGGGAAAAACGAAGCGGTATAAGTCAATATACCCTTGGGGATACCCTTTCCATGCATGCGAAGGTCACTTTGGAAAATGTGCTTTGTATCGTTGATGAGATATTCGCCGATTTCATCCTGCTGAACAAAATCGGCGGTAGAAATTTCGCATAGTCCGAGCGTGCGATCTTTACCAAGCTTTTCTTCATCCATAACCTCGAGGGTGAGTGTTTCTCGTGCAGTATGAACGGGGATGTAGAGAACCTCGTCCCATTCCGGATTTAGGTCATTTTTGAAAGTTACCGTTCGTCCTTTGTCAAGACCAGAAAGAAGCACCCGAACGTATGGATCAGATTTGCCAAAAGCCTCATAATTGCGGAGATCAGTCGCCTTCTTGAACTGGAGTCTCATGACACCAATCGGAGTCATGTAGCCGCCGGTGCCAGAAACACCTGAAATAGCGACTGGTCTCCATTGTGCCATCATTTTCACCCGACCAGTTTGGGCTCCTGAGAGTTGATACCACTCTTTGCCTTGTTCCATGCAGTCCAATAAGTCGTCGAGCTTAATCTGGTATTTACCGAGAGTCAAATCAGAGGACAGATCCCGTTCGTCCTTGACAGTGACACCGAGCTTGGCCTTCTTGCGATCTGTAATAAGAATTTCCTTGGATCCGTTATCCCAGATGGGATTATTGGTTCGCTTTAGTTTCTTTGTCTGGTGGACAACTTTGCCGTTGAGGAACATGATGGCATAAGGATTTAAGAGGCCAACGAGACTCTTGGTGCCATCCAGGTCTTTGGCCTGCTCGACAGTAAAGCGCAGAATACCTTGGTTAGAGACAGGTGGAGGCCCCTTTTTGCCGTCTTCGCCTACCGGACCTTCAAGGACGCGGAAGAAGCGGAGGTCGCAAGAGACTACACCACGGTTTTTACCGCCACCAACAACCTCGAGACGCTCATTTTCGTAAACATGGAGATCCTCAATTCTCTCCAAGGGGAAAGAGGCTTGGCCCAGTTCTTTGGATTTGCGGAAGCCATTCTTGTCAAAGACCTGGATATTGAGAGTGTCGTTGAAGGATGTGACAATGATGTAATGCGTTTCGTTCCATCTGGGGTTAGGATTGTCATCAACAACTTTGGTTCGTGCAAGCTCTTGGCGGCCGTTAAGAGTAAGAACTGCATAAGGATCAACAGTACCCGCAAAGTTGTCTGTGTTCTTGAGGTTGTATGCTCCGTGGAGAGTCACGACGAGGACGCCAACAGCCTGGTCAACTGGGGACCCAGCCAGCATCTTGGCGACCTCGATAGGGAAGACATGAGGAGCGTACATCATGGGAGCCAAATTGCCATGGATCTGTTCCAAGATGAATTTTTCCAGGCCAGGGATGAAGTTGATGTCAAAACCGAAACTTTCACCGCCGAGGGGCTTGCAAACATAGTCAATGGTTGGTTTCTCCAAGAAACACATTTCAATCTTCTCAATGTGGGGGAAGGGAATCTGCAGCTTCATGTTAACTCGCATAATGCCGGAGAAGGACATATCCTCTACGATGACGTCAAGGCCTTTGCTGATCATGGCTTTTCCGACTCGGATTTCCAGGACGACCTTGGGGTTAATTTTATTCTTAATCTGTCGCGAAGTCATGTCGGCAGTATCATTGGGCGTGAAGCTGAACTTCCAGTCCATTCTGACGATATCGTCTCCCGCATTGGGATAAGTTTTCACATGCTCCATTCGAGGAGGTTTAGTACCCAGTGTAAACGTCTTGAGCTTCAAACTGTCAAGGAAAGCGGGCGTTGCGCCGCTTAGCACTTGATCGACGGAGTTGATAATGGTCTGGGCGAGGACAGGCTGATAGATGGGCCAAAACTTGACCAGGAAGGAGTTAATCCATTCGAGAGACTCATGGTCATTCTCAAGCTTCTTGAGGGCAAGCTCTCGGGTAATGTCATCGCGAAAGTTTCGGCGCACTCGCCTAAGGGAAGTCCTGTAGTAGGTGCCGCAAATTGCCATAACCATAATGACCCAACCAAGACCGCCGCCGAAAACCGCCACTAACCATGAAGAGATGCAGGCAAATATGATGACGCCAGTGTTGTGATACCAATCTATTCATCCGTGTAAGCCGACGATATTATTTCTGTTTGGCTGGTGAAACCTACCTCCATATAGATGATCCGGCAGCTGGCTCTCGACCCATGTAGTGTGATCAAGCAGACTTTCACCGGCGAGTGTGCTATCCGCAGGCCATCCGATTCGAGGAGCCCAGCCAGTTCGTGAGAATTCCTCTTCCACATGCGGCGGGACGCCATTGGCCAGGTGCTTGCTTTGCTCATCTTTGCCCACTTCAACGGCACCTTCTTTGGTCGGTTCCGGGAGCTCTTCATCTGGGCCAGTACCGTCATCGACATCAGTAGCGATAGCCGTGGCTTGATTCCGTCTAATATGGTGAAGTCCGGGAGGGATGGCCTGATGCGAGGCATGTCATTAGCATAAATGCGTATATATACATGGGAACCGGAGATATGTCATACAGCAGCAACCTGAGCACGCTTTTCCTCTATAGTAGCATTGGGATCAAAGGAAAAGCCAGGAACACCGGCACTCCTGGCCTGCTCGACCAGAACCCTTTCAGCATCCTCGGCCGTTACCGGGTTCTGGGGATTTTGGGCAGCCTCGATGGCCCCCTGCTGCTTGAGCTCGCGCGCCTCAAGGGCCGACATGTTGGCCAGCTATGGGCGTTGCTACAACTATTATGCGAGTGCAACAGCTGGGCAGTTCAATTGATTTGGTTGATTTGCGATAACGTCATTCAGAGGTCCGGCCGTGATGGAGGGGCAGGTGGTCAGACTGGCGCCCTAGTAAGAAGTTTGACCACGAGTAATGAAAAGACGAAGGCCAAGAGGAAAAGAAGCAGAAAAGGGCTCTCTATCGAAATTTATTTTACAATCAGTGCGATTGTGTCAAAGGCCCATCACTGAGCTAGCCAGGGCATCAAAGAAGAAGAGCAAGAGAAAGGAAAAACGAACAAGGCTGCAGAAAGAAGAAATCGTGATGACGGAGGGAAAAGAGGACAAGTTGTTAGCGGCAGCGGCTAGCTTTGACCACTCCTTGATTTTTGGAGACAAAGCCACAAACTAATGCACGTGTGGCTCGGCACAATCTGGAAATGAAGCAGCAGAAGGAGCAAGGAGTGGTGCAGTGGAGCTGACCACGGGCGGTTGTCCGTGGCGCAGAGAGAAGATTACCGTACTGTACTTCGTATCTCTTTGTCGCCAAGGTGCGTGCGTCAGTGGTACTTTGTGCGTGTGTAAACGTCAACTGGTTTTATGTCTGAGCTCAGCGCGGCGGGGGTTTACTGCCTGTACTATTCCAGATGCCGCCAACCAGGGAGCTACAGTGGAGCTTGGCTGTCAGTACCCACTGGAGCTTTGCTGGTCGGGCCCCTGTACTGCTGAAAGCGTGGCGACGACGACGACGTAATTGCTAGTGCGGTCACTCCATGAGATGGGGCGGGGGCCAGGCTCAACCCCAACCAGTGCGATTGGCGCCTTCAAGGTGCCTTAGGGGCGCTGTAGCCTGCAGTAGCGCCTGGCCCGGAGGGATGATCTAGAGCCTTGGGGGCCTGAGGATTCGCAGCTGCAGGTGGTGTTAAGCGCTATCCGGACCGCTAGCAATGGAAGTTCGGCATGCTACGGGATGGATGGAGGCCTCGAAATTGTACATTCAATGTATTCAGGTGAGTGAGCGCTTATCAGCATCAGACCCTTTCGCTCCACTGTTGGGTACGGCTGCGTGATGAAACACCAAATACACTATCCCGATATTTACATGTGTTGAGACACCTGGAGAAGTGCAGTCTCAAGCAGTTTAATGGAAAGGAGACGGGCGGTGATGCAGCAATACAGGCATTGATGCCAAGTAAATTGGCCGTCATCTCACGTTAAATGTGGCCAAATATGCTTAAGATTTGGTGCCACAATTGCAACAGGCCTTTCTCGCTTCCTCCCATGGCCGCTTGCAGATGTGGCACTTTTGAAGCAAAGGCCGAAATCGTCGCGCAGTCTGTGTCCTCTTTCCATCCCTTGCATAGCGGGGAAAGTGATGAAGACACAAAAAGGGAGAGAATGTCTCATTTCGGATCTTAATACCCGCGGCTCTGCAGCATTAGAGCGGAAAAGCTTGAGAAATTCGGGTTTGTGGAGATGCTCCCAGCCGCAATCCCTTCAATTGAACAAAAACAAATAATCTGCAGCAAACGCTAGTAATATATCTTGAGAAATAGGAGCCGGGTCTCGGCAAAGACCCATGCTGAAAATTCAAATTCGCTATGTCTTGGGTATTATTTGTATTTGATGAGGTGTTGCGAGGTTGCTGGTTTTTGGGGGAATGCAAAAATCAAACACTAGGGGTCGCATGTAACACAATTTTCGTGTATCAAATTGCCGTGGCATTGAATAACGACAACCAGGACTGAGAAGCTCCGGACAGCACAGCGTCAACATTTTACACTTTCAAAATTGTTTGCCTGTCACTATCACAATATGTGATTGTGGGACACTAAATCACATTGATTCACGAGCAAACATGTATAAATGCTTTAGCCCTAAAGTAAATACAAATACCTAGCAGATACAAAATATCCCCTCCCAGCTAAGGGAACTGCATGCCGCCGTCTTCCTTAGACTCCCAGCTACCAACACACACGTATCCAGACTTCAGCCAGACAGGGATTTGACTTGGTTCTTCCATGCATTATATCCCACACTAAAAACCACCTTAGCGTCCCACGCCCCGATCGCCCGGGCTCAGGTTGCAGAAGATCATCATCATCCTCAGCTCATGATCTGCATGGAAGTGAAGTCATAGTTTGGCAAAATATTTTTCCACAGAGCAAAGAAGAAGAAGGAAAATCCTCACTACGTATTTCTATCGTCGTTGTCCCGCCCCCATGGATGTTGATAAAGATAGGCGAACACGAGGATTATACTTGCATCGTATAAGTACAGATTGACGATCTGCATGGGCCGTAGAGGGACGCGCAGTAAAAATAGTAATACATATAGAGTACCTGCATGTAGGTATCTGTAAATCGAAGCGTTACATCAAAGAGTGCCGTTCCAAGTTTCCAGGGTTCACGTCAGTAGGCCAACCCCCCTCACACTGATATTGGTTGTGTGCGATTGCGGGGTATGATCACCAAGAGCAAACCAGGTGCGATTACAAGGACACTGGCTTCTTGAAACTTCTTCATTGGACGTGCACAGCGTTTGGCTACGGAGTATGATTCGGACGAGTCGAGTTACACCAGTCTCATGTCTGTCTTCCTGATGTTTTATGCTACGTGTCCGGTCACATCGAACCAAAAAGCGCCCATTTGTTGCACGACACGTTGTATTTGTAGATAATAAGAGAAGAAGCAAGTCTGTTTATCAATTCCAATCGCTGCCATGCATATCTTTCATTCGTTAAAAAATCCATAACAGCTAGATCAAGGGCTTTCTGTGCTCAAATTGCCAACAACGCCGTTAGAGAGGAGGGGGAGCCTCAGAATCGAAAAGGCTGCCATAATAAGTTGATATCATCAAAAAAGGAGGGGAATCTGGTGTGTGTCCCGGCAAATAAGCCTACAAAAACAACAGACAAAATTCTTTCCCAGATACTCCAATATGCAAAGGAATGGATATACGAAAACACTGTAGAAAATAGTCAAACATGCCGCCGGGCCGACCATCGGCCGTCTTTTTCATCTAGTACCCGAACCCGTCATGCTGATGCACTGGACATCTTCCCGGGTGATTGACAAACCAGGCTGAAATACAAGATCGGTGAAATCTACAAAGACACTCAAGTCGTGCCATCGGAATGCCAACGGTAAACTCTTCTAAACAAATAGTGCACTCCGCGTCGTCGACACAGTCTTTCTCTGTCGCGGGATACGTATACATGCCGGTGCGCCGCGGGGGAGGTGGTGGTGTGGCGCTGTCTGCTGCTCCGCGAGGGCTGCCATAGGTGCTATGAGATTGGATACAAGTGGTGATATGTGACTCTCGTAAATCTTCAAAGTTGGGCAGTTCTCGAGACGGAAGCTCCAGGTGACAGATGGGGCATTCATCCTCCTCTGCAATCTGAGGAGGGGGAGGCAACGCCCTCTGCCGAGATGACGAGCTAGACTCTCCAGTCAAGCGTCGTCGATGAATATGGTGTTGGTTGTGCATGTTAAAGGGGGATGGTCCAGCGGCCAGCAGCCGATTCAAGGACGATACCTCATAATTGGCACTGCTGCGCCTGCGTGAGGATGACGAGGATGAGGCACCTCCTGCTCTCTGTCCAGTTGGATCCTAGATAGAAAATTCAAGGTTAGATAAGTGTCTCCAATTAACAGTATTGCTATATATTTTGATATGCCTACCATTGTGATGCTCCTTGTCCTGGAGGTGTAGAATTGGTAAGGATCATTACTCTGACCAGCTGCAAACACCCCTCCGTAGCGATTGTTTACAGAAGGTGAAGGAGGATACCCGCTGCCCGTGCTATTCCGCGACCTGCGTCGTGCCGAGTGTGGTGACAGACCGGGAGAGCCGGGGCTTTGCGGAGGCGCCGTGTTGGGATCAGGAACGCATGGGTTGCAGAGACGCACCCGCTCGCCCCCAGATAGCCCATTCATGTCGACATAACCACCGCCTGAGCTGTCAAAAAACAGGGCTGGAGGAAGCGGCACCTCGGAGCCGGGTGCTCGGACGATGAACTGATGCGGAATAATGATCCTGTGAGGGGAGCAAGAATTGCAAACGACTCTCCCGCATTTTCTGTTTCCATCATGTCAGTCATCCATACTTGTTCAACGGCCTTTCGCCTGCTCCAAGAACAGTTAACGTACCTGCAGTGGTGTTTGCGCACAAAGATACTGAACTGAGTACGACATATAGGACAGTAAGTCACTTCGCCATCGGGTTGCCACCTAGGAAGAACAACCGATGACTGACGTTCGCGCTCACGTTCAGACGATCTTGTCAAAGAGTGGTGGTGTAGAGCGTTCTCGTTCGATATTCTATCCGTATCGACAGCATACATGGCAGATAGCTGGTCGCGTGCAGACATCCTGGGCGAGGTGTTCTCTGACAAATCCGCAGCTGGTGCACTGGTAGACATCGCTCCACTGGGCTGATCAAAAAGCTCGCCCCAGCTTTCGCTGCTGGACGAGCCGGCCGGCCGCAAGTCTATACTTCTGGAGGAAAAGCGAGTTCTGATTGGCAACGATGATGTTCTGGCAGGTAGAGCCGCAGGATCCGCTGTTCCCGTCCTCGTTGTGCTGCTCTCTCCTCTCTCAGCCGCCAGCCCTGATGATATCCCCGATGAGGACGCCAAAGGATCCGGAACAAGCGTATCTTCACCCCGCTGCGGCTCGGCAGCCGTATTTTCTTCTTCTGTTTCTGGAATTTCGTCGATCGAAGTTCTGGGAGAAACGTGATCGTCTCGAATTTCGGTCGCTTCGGCAGCGCTTTCTCTTGGTTCGTCAGTGCCGTCTATAGAGAGCCGCCTCTCCACCAGGTGAGACGGACAGTCAAAGTATCGGTAGCACTCTTGGTCGTGGAATTCAGACGTTCGCCAGCGACAAGTGAAATCTTGGCTGTTTCGTTCCTCATCGCTCGAATATGGCGAGTCAAGTGTCGCACCAGCAGTGACACTCGCCTCCCTTGCATCATGGGGGGCGAGAGCGCTCGGTCCACCCTGCTGGCTGGCCATGCTGTAGCAGTTACGAATACAGCAGTGCAAACAAAGACAGATGACGAGACAGAGCGGTCGGTGACGCCGAATATATCCGGGTTGATCTTGATGGCCTCTGCTTCGTAGGAGCGAGGGATAAACTGTAGCGAAATAGAGTGCGGGCGGGAAGCTTATTGTTGATAATAGACCTCAAGCCCCCCCAAGCGCGAGACACTTTGAGCGATGATGCACCACAGTACCACGCCTCCTGAGAGGGTTCAAGTCATGTTCGGGTGATAAAGCCGCTATGAAGGAGACGCCGCGTCAAGGCAGCAGAGCGATCAAACAGAAAAGAAATGCATGGAATCACCACCTCGTCGAAGCCCCCTTGAATGTAGGTTGAGACACGCGATCACTTATCGCTCAAGCGGGTGAAGCTTATCGAGAGGGTGGCGCCAGCGCTTAGTCACCAGGCCCAGCTGACTTTTTTTGGCAATGCTGGTTGGAGGGTCTTAATGCGAGGCTGGGAACTCAAACGACATGAAGCGTTCCATCGTTTTATTTCGTCGTCACTGCGTGGTACTTCATACGTGGTACTTATACATGGTAATCTTGTGCAGGTAATTTGAACTAGGCAGTAGTAATCATTAGCATGATAACAGCATAACTACCGAGCACTACCCAACTTAGCATCTACTACCACTCTATAGCGTCGGTGCTTTTTTGTGCTAAAAATAAAGGTTACGGCTCATCTTTTGTACAAAAACGCCCATTTACTCCGGAGGAACGATAGTTTGGTTGCTAGCTTTGCAAATGGGGTATCTCGCTTAATCGACTCCTTAATCAGAACCGGGTTACCAGCAACCTTAACGGACGATAATAATTCTAAATGATATTCACTCCCCCACTTCACGGTCGTTATCCCAGTGTATAAATGAGATGACCCTCCATTGCCACGAGTGATGCCGAATTTGCTTTCCCCAGAAATACAAGGGGATCCACATAAGGAGGACTCCCCCCGCAATTCCTGCCATGGCTCCGAATGCATCCCGATAACCAGAGAGACTGACCCAGGGATTTGCTTCAAAGGAGAGAAAGAATGCGAACAGGGCTGGTCATTGTTAGTCATGGTAATTTCTTGAAAGTCAACTTAACGAGTAATGAACCAAACGTACCCTTGAATCCAGTGACTGCCAACGTTATCTCACCTGCAACTGGGCGGTAAGAATCAATAACATAAACTATGCAAATCGTATTGGACTGCGTGATAGAGAAGCTGACTGCATTTAATAATTAGCGCCAAACTCAGTTGATAATTGTTTGATGGGGAGATTCTCTTACTGAGGGCCAGTCCTAGAGTTGGACATATCCAGTGAAGGTCATACTGGATACCAACACCATATAGAATGAGAGCAAGTGGAGCGGTGATTGCTGATATCATCACCGCCGGTAGTCGCATTTCGGGTTCTCGAATGCCATTGTTTCGCTTCGTTAAGATGTCGGCAACCTTGTCTCCAAGGTGACCACCTGCGGGTAATCCGAAGAGAGACCCGATGACGGCGGCGATATAGCAGAGTCCAACCTGGTAAGAAGCAAAGCCGTACGTCTCTTTGAAAGCTACAGACGAGTTGGATGTAACCGCCACTAGAAATCCAATAGTCACTGCTAGAGAGAGAGCAGCCCATAACACCGGCGGAAGGATAATCAAGCCAAAGGGGCGAATCATCATTTTGAAGATGTTTTCGCCCGTACCGGCAGCCTTGAATACCAAAAGCGACTCAATGTAGCTCATTTTCTTCGTGGAAGTCTGTGTCTCTTCGCGTACAGCTGATCCTTGTTTCTCATCTGACGCGTCTGAAGAGGGTGAGTCATAATGATCTGTCCGCAAATAGCTGGTCTCCGGTACAGTGAAGATAAGAAGAAGAAGGACAAAGCCAACCAAAGCGGTACCGACTTGATAGATGGTTCGCCAAGAATGGTTTATTGTAATTAGACCAGATACTACCAGACCTGCAGATGCACCGACTGAGAGAAAGCAGGTATAGGCAGACATGACCCTGCCTCTTTCGTGGAGAAAGAATATGTCAGCAATGGAGATGGGCGCAAGCGTCTCTGCTGCACCAGAACCAAATCCCATGAGAATTCGCCCTACCAGAAATCTGGTATATGATTTCTCAAAGATGAGCCATATAGCCATGGCAAAATAGATTATGTAGCTCAAGATATATACTGGCCGGCGGCCCCATTTGTTGGCAGCAGGCACCCAAACAATGTTGCCTATGCCTTGAAGCAGAGACGTGGTGGTGAAGAAGTAGGCAACCTTTGGAATAGCTGAAGTAATTAGTGTGCCATTAGCCAAAGCATTTGGATAGAAATCCATAGCCGTGGCCGGTACCGCGATAGCTGGCCCAGCTGCCAGAAAGTTGCACACTGCCATAGTCAGGCAGAGAACGCCGGCGACATAATTCTTGCGCCACGTCGACCTAATACGCATACATGCGTGAGCTAGAGAACAACCAGATGACGCTATTTCAAGGAAAAGATGTAGTGTATAATTACATACCAGTTCAACGGATCATTGGGGTCGGAGGATGGCGTGGGGACCAGAATCACGGCATTTGTTTCTTGGTCAATAAGTCGCAGATTGCCGAGGGTTCGTTTACGGCTCTTCTCTTTGATAGACTCCTCGGCCTGCGGATCAAGTGCCGGGGCAATGACATCGTCCTGAAAGGTCATGGTTGAGCACAAAAAGAGTGGCGCGAGATGGCCCCAGAGGAGATTGAAGGAGAGATTAAGCTCGCGCTCACAAACTTGGCATCATTTAGGACCTGTCCATAAGCTTTCTAATGTTTTTTCCCCGGGAGAAATCCTCTCTCAGACGGTTAGTATACCATGAGCATGTTGAGCGGACAGGTATGGATGTGCGGCCGTAGAGTTAGCCCGAGCAGACGCAACGACAGGACAGGCTCTGCAACCTCAGGGGGCTGCAGACCGCGGATTAGATGCAATAAGGTAATATCAAGGAAAAAAGGGAGGGTACGGGCCCACAGTAGGCGATGGCAGTTGCGCGGCGCTTGGAGGACGAAGTAGGGATTGAGCTGAGACACGCGGCTCACGGATACCCTATGGCAGTTGACACAAATTTGACCTGCCAGCAGGCATCTCTTTTGGTCACCGAGGAAAAACAAAAAACACCAAAAAAAAACCTATTCAGCCTTTCAGCAGACATCCGAAACATCTCGTGCCAGGTTTAAGGGTCTAGCGAGGCTTGCCGTGGCGCCAGGCCTAGCAATCGATAGCGCTGCGGGATGCGTGACGGGGAGAGCAGAATTGAGAATAGGGCTTCCTGCACTCCGAGTTTAGAGCGCAGCGCCTAGCAGGACTAGTACCGGCACCAGTATGGCATTGCCCCGGTCACAGCACTAAACGGGATACAAGGGGTCCTAACTTGGGTAGGCTCCAGAACCACGAGGGATGCCGGGAAACAACGTGCGCGTCCAGAGGGGCATCCTCATCAAGACCGTTTCAACATCCCTGCGGCTGCTACGATTACTGAACCGGCAGTACGGAGATTCCGTCTAGAAATGCCAACGGCGCCGCTACATTTGATTTGATCTTATTGTACGGAGTAGCAGTATTAAAGATACCGCCGCATTGGATGTCGGGCCATGTCGATATTCGTATACTCCGTATTATCGCACACCAGAAATGTGAGACCAAAGGCTCCCAGATCTCGCAGGACGGCACCCATGTACTTTTACTAGTAGCAGCTGAAAGCGCGGGTGAACAGCACTGATTAGTACCGTGCAGATTTCTCAATCCGTAGATTGCATAGTCCACCGTATGATCTTAATCTTGTGCTACCTGTCAACTCAGGCGGAAGCCACATGGCGGTAACCAATTTCTCGGTATCCCAATAGAATCAGCTCCCACCATGATCAATTAGCGCGTGCAGTGTCAACTCAGTTCGGGACGACACCAACGCTAATATAACCATATCATCGGATATCTCCCGTCTGGCCCGAGATTTATAGGTTTCTGCCTCTGCTATAGGTACTGTGTAGTGAGCAGCACCTGGAGCAGTAACGGTACTAGAAGTACCACAGATGGCAAGATTTTCTTTCTTTTTCTTTTTTACATGTAGTTTAACCGCATCCTGATCTGCCCGTGAGTGGCAATTTCAAGAACCCACCATGCACCATGTGCATGCAGACTACCATTCTCTCTGGATAAAAAGCTGCATCTGCGTCGCATCGCGATACTCCGGATAAGCTTTAACCCTACGCCGGCAAAGTTTGGCAGCAGCAATAAACTTTGTGGCTAACCGGCTCCAGCTGAGGACCGGCTCCATGCTAAAAAGCGCCAATAAAGCGCCTCCCACGAGCAGGAGTTATTACCGGCCGCCACGGAGGAGCTGCTAATTAGAGGGAAGATGCAGTGGAAGAAAAGATTTTCGTTGGCTAATGTCTTTGCTAGGTCGCAGGGCCGGCAGCACCCCAGATCGCCCCCACCTGCAACTCGTTCGTCTCCAGAGCCGCTGTTTCTGCTCGACCTCGACACAGAGGACCTCAGCTGTGTCTTCAGCCCTGGCCCCAAAGCTTGTGGCACGCGTCTTCAGAGCTGCTAGAGCCCGGCCAAAAAAGAAATTCCCGATAACCCACCGGGGGGCCCGAGCCGCTCGTTTGCCTTGGGGCTTCGCCATTGGCTGCCGGTACGGGAGGGTGCTGGAGGCGTTGAACCTGCTACCCCGTGGACTGCCGCTAGTAGTGGTAGTACCGCTAGCACACCATTACTAGAGTACGCGTACTCGCTGCTCGCTGTGTCTCGCCATCGCTCGCACTAACATGCCCTGACTCCTTGACTCCAGTCCCTTACGGCAGCCGAATCATCGACATTGAACACGCAAGCCACGCTGCTGCGATTCGCCAAGCTAGATCCTCCTAGTATGCCAAGCTCGCTCGTGCACAGCTGCGCGCGCCGATTCTACTCGCGACGTCTCGGGGTCAAAGTGTCCAAGACTACGTGTAAGCGCCATCCGCGGCTCGGTAGCTGGGATCGGCTCATGTGTTCAGATTGAGCACATTGGACGCTGCTGCTGCTGCTACACCTCCATACACTACATACAGTACCACTGCCGTTCAAGATCACTAGCATCAACGACAACTACCGCTACAAGTCCTCAGCCTTACCGGTAACGGCGTTGCCATTGCCCCGGCCCCTCTCATCCGGGGGCCTTTAGTCTAGCTGTCGTAACCTCAGCTTGAGGAGGCGCCTTCTCCTAATCTGCTTCGCGAGGCTGTCCTCCAGAGGCCTTGATGTGTTGTTAAACCCTGCCAAGCCAGAGAACCAGGTGGATTCGGGGCCTCCGCCAGCTCCGTAGTCTGGCCACACAGAATGGCTGGTCTATCACATATTCTTGATATGGGCCCGGGCAGCGATCCTCGGCCGCCGTCCGCGCCTGAATCTCTGCCTCTGTCTGGGTCTCTACCTACATCTCTACCTGTGCCTGTACCTGATCCCGAGCCTTTTCCGGTGGTAAAGCGGCAGGCCGTGGGCTCTGATGTTATCGCTACAAGTATAGCAGGCCCTACGCCGTCGAACTCGACGGTCCAAAGTCGCATCACTATGCAGGCTGCACCGTCGTCAACCCCGCCTGGTCCTCCATCAACCTCTCCTGGGACGAATACTGCTGCCGGCACTTCTGCCTCTGCTTCAGATACGGCTGCCGACGCATTCGCCAGCAGTGCCACCGGCGAAACTCCAGTACCAGCACTCCATCAGAGCCATCAGAACAGCAATCCTTATGCTTGCCGCGACTGCGGGCGTTCATACTCACGGCCAGAGCACCTTGTTAGACATGTCCAGACGCACACCTTGGGCCGGCGCTTTGCTTGCGAAATCTGTAAAAAGTCGTTTGCACGCAAGGATCTTTTAAGGAGGCACGTTAGCAATCATGAGAACGACTCGCCTAAGAAGCGTCAACGGCTGGTTACGACTCCCAACTCGAGCCGCGTCACCCAGGCCTGCCGCCCTTGCGCCACTGCGCGGGTCAAATGCGACGAAACGAAGCCATGCAGACGCTGCGTCAGCCGTAATTTGGCTTGTTCTTCTATCGAGACCAGCCCAGGCTCTTCTACGCACCTTGTTCACCTTCCAGCGAGCGGGCAGGAGGCTGCTGCAGAAACCCAGCCAAGTAGCGGCTCTTATATAGGATCCGCAGATTCGAATTCTACGCTTCATAATACTCCTGCGAACTTTATCCGCGATAACATAACCAGCAAGAGCAGCCCTCTGTCGCAGACCAACTCATCAAGGCAAGACGACAGCCAGTTGACAACTCCGGATACTGGGGTGGAGTCAGGTAAGTCTTGCGATTGGCTCTTGGGGGCAAGCTTTGAATTATTCATCACAGTAGGGGGCGAAGACTGACGGCGTCCTCATCATGTAGGCCATACTCTTAGCCTAGCTCACCCACAGAACCCAGCAAAAGCAGGCCCTATGGACTTTAGTAATATCCCCTTCTTCGATTTCCTGCGCGATGTCCTCTACCAGCAGCCTTTGGATCTGCCTCGGCCAGCCGAATCTCAAGGTCCGGCCGTGTTGGATTTCTGCGACAATATGGACATGGATCTTACCGACATGGACTTTGGCCTCCTAGATCACTGGAACCTAGATCTAGAGGACGGCGGAGCTCTGATAGCACCTACTTTGGCCGGTCAAAACTCTCAAAACTCGGCTGAAATGTCCCAGATGCGACAGAATCTTGCCAACGTCTGGGGAGAATTGCCTTGGAAATGGGAGCCGACTGCTAGGGATAGTGGCTATACGGAGCAGGGTAACCTGCCCATTTCCGCCAAAGATCTTTCTAATGCGCAATTTCAAGAAACTAAGAAGAATCTTGAGCGGGTCGTTGATCAGAAGCTGAATCTTTCCAGCCGCGACCAAATTTTGGCCATTATACTAAAGACTTGTCGCGATGCTTCGACGGCCGGCCGGGTGGCTGCCTCTTTTCCAACGGTGGATGTGATGGACACGATGATGCAAGTTTTCCTAGCCGCCCATATCCGACAGGTATCGACATGGATACACTTTCCTACCCTCAAGCTGAATTCGCTATGGCCTGAATGGGTTGGGAACGCTGTGGCTGCTGGTGCTGTGCTGATGCCGGCCCCGACGTTACGCAAGTTTGGATTTGCCATCCAAGAGGCAGTTCGTAAGTGAAATCCATACAAGAAATCAACTAGATTGTTAGAAAGGTAGTCTGCTTACATCAAAATCCGCTAGGCATTACCATACCTGCAAGAGTAAGATTCAAAGAGCTGACAAGCACTTCTGTATCCACCTTGAAACAATGAGTTTGCGTCTAACTCCCGTTGCAGTTTGAAGATAATAATACCGCTATCCAAAATCTTAGTTTAGTCCAATCGCTCATTTTGGGGCAAGACGTGGGTCTATGGAGCGGTAACCGCAGAAAGATGGAAATCGCCGAGTGCCATTTAGTGATTCCTGTGACGGTAGGGGGGAGAATATCAATTGCAAATCACACATGATGCATAATTACTAACTGATTTCAGATGATGAGATATCGACGACTGTTCCAGCGGCACATGTATCCTACTATTACGGTCGATGCCTCGGACGAGGGTGCAATATTAGAACAAAAGTGGATGAAGTGGGCAACTGCGGAGCAGTGGAAGAGGTCAGTCTGTGGTAGAGGTAGTTTCTGTTCTCCATCAGCCGGTCACTAACGTTAAAGGGAGAAAAGACTGGCATTCCACTGCTACATCCGAGAAGCCCAGTTATCTATGACAGCATTGACAAACCCCTGCATGTCATATTCTGAGTTGACGCTGCCGCTGCCAGAACGGAAGGAGTTGTGGTTCGCAAAGTCGGCATCTGAGTGGAAGACGCTTTATCTATCGAGAACGGCCAGACAACAGAATTCAAAGCTGCCATCAATCGCCGATGCGTACAGAGACGTACGCCAACTTGCTGAAAACTCTGCACGAATTGACATGCAGCTATCTGTGTCAATCCTTCTCCACGGTTTCTGGTCAATGATTTTCGAATACTCTCAGCTAAGTGTAGTGCACCAGTTCCGCAGCTACACCAAGGATAGGCCCAACGCCTTGCTTAGCTCCAGGCGCCAGGAGCTCATAAGAGAACTGCAGTCATTTCAGTTCGCCTCTTCAGATTTACAGGACATTACCCCTCAAGAGCACGTCGTTCTCAATCTTCTCATGATGCACCTTCACGTGTCTCTGGACGACCTGCAGATCTTCTCGGGCAAACAAGGAGAAGAAGAAGCCCGCCGTATGTACCCCATTTTGCAACAGTGGACAGCTAGCCCTGAGTCTTGGTGCGCAATCTGGTGTGCGGGACAGATTTTACGGTATGCCAAGCTGTTTCCTCTCGGCCAACTGAAGGATTTCTACGCTATTGCAGTCCACCATGCCTCACTTGCTCTGTGGACCTATGGCGTTGTAGCCCGAGCCAGCCAACAGCAGGATATGACATCGCAGTATGGATATGAGCCCATGTACCTGGATGAAGGCAATAATGCCACATTGATTCAGCAGTTCTTGAGCTTTGGGCAGGGAAGACCCCTTATCCAAGGGCCCACGGGGCCAAGCTCAGGAGCGGCGCCTGGTGATGCGTCTGTTTACGACCCTCGTGCATGCATGGATATTGCGCAGGAAATTTTGCAGACGAATTTTAGAAGACCCCAAGACGCCTTGCCGCCTCTCGTTGAGAACCTCTGCCAGCTGATTAAACAGCTCGGAAACGCGGCCTGGGCGGTTGGCTTGGGATAGTCATTTCAATATTTTTGTGAGAATTTTCCATTTCTCTGTATATACCACTGATCACTGGATGGAGTTGCATTTCTGCTGCTTTCATTGATTTTCTTGCTATTGTTTTCTATGTGGTCTATTCAGCCAAGGATGGTGCCATCATTATATGATACCCGAGTAGGGGATGTTAGTGTAGGTACGATGGAGACGAGTGCGCTGTGTAAAGTATATTTATTGCATTAGATGGACGGGCAGACGTATATACAGCCTCTTGCATATGTAAATATATATTCGTACATATGGTATAACAATATATTATCAAGACAAAGTCTATTATATCGCAACAAGCATATCTGATTACTAGGTAGCGAGTGTCAGATTGATTGGATACCAGTCAACTAAATCGGAGAGCCACGTGCGTTAGATTGGCAGCCATTCTCTGCTTAAAAGCCCAGCTGCTATTATTATCCTGGAGCTAGTACTGTGTAAACGGCAGCCAGCGTCTCCACTAGCAGGCTATACTGGAAACGAACAGCCGCATTTGCGCAGTGATGAGACAAGCGAGGCTGAGCGAGATTGGTCATCTCTACCTGCTCCTTCGAACTCTCTTATCTGTTCTGTTATACATGCATACCATTCTGGCACCGAATTTCACCTTTCGTCTTACTTAGCCTTTTTAATAGTTTTTGTTTACCTTTGCTGCGCGGAACAGAGGGGCTGGGCAATAGAGTTTCGCTTTCACTCACTTCCCGCGGCCCGTCCCCCACAACTCAACTTGTTCAGCTCTCTTCTCTCTTCTCTTTCATCATCTGTCTCACCTTTGTACAAGCCGAAGGAATATCACGACAAAGACACTATACTCTATTGAATCCCCTGCTGTCCATCTCTGTTTCATCCAACGTGACATCTCTTTTCTCTCTCTCTCTCTTATCTCCCACTATCACAGCTACAAACCGCCATAAGACGGAATCTCCCACCAACAACGGGCTACGACCCACGGGGCATCATCACCATCTCCAACCACTCACCCCATGTTAGAAAACCCAATCAGCCTTGCTGAATAACCCTCTCCATCTTATCACCCCATCCCACCCTTCCCCTGGGGCCATGGACTCCAGCTCCGCAGCTAGCAGCTTCCTCCGCTGGCAGTCGCCGGCCGTCGCGGTCACGGCCACGGCTGTAGCCACGGCGACGCTGGTGCTGTTCGCCAGGTCGGCGCTGCGGCCGCGGTGGGGCAAGGCGCTGCCGAACCCGCTCAAGACGACGATTCCGGGGCTGCCGAGGGATGAGGTCGAGGGCCTGGTCTATCAGCCGGACGCCTTTCCGGGGGCGAGGGACGTTGATACGCCGGTGAGTTACTCTTGTGTTTTCCTTTTCCCTTCATCTTAATTTCATGTCCTGAGATGGATGGTAACGTAGATGAGATAAGATAAGATGGGAAGGGTGAATAATGAAAAGTGAAGAACTGCCAGGCTAAATATTATCCCAGTATGGATCCATCCGCGTCTATGAATTCGGTCCCGAGGATGGCGAAAAAGTCATACTCGTCCATGGTATTAGCACTCCCTGTATAACTCTCGCTCTAATCGCCCACGGCCTCGTTAAACGCGGATGTCGAGTAATGCTCTTTGTAAGAATTCTCCTATCATGCAAACACTCTCTCCAGACTAATAGCAGCTATATAGGATCTCTTTGGCCGAGGCTTCTCTGACGGTGTCGGGGATCTCCCTCATGATGAGCGCCTCTACACTACTCAGATACTTCTCGTGCTAGCCTCAAGCCCTCTCGCCTGGACTGGAAACAACGCTTTCCGCCTTGTTGGATACTCCCTCGGCGGTGGCATCGCCGTTCACTTTGCCACTGCGTTTCCTCATCTTGTCTCGTCGCTCGTTCTGCTCGCCCCCGCTGGTCTCATCAACGGTGAAGACTTTGGCGCCCTATCGTTGTTCATCTTCAAGTCCGGCTTTGTGCCGGAGAGAATCCTCGCCTACTTGACTCGAATTCGTCTGCAACAACCCATCGCGGCCTCCCGAAAGGCCAAAGAGGTCTCAGCGTCCGCAGCAGCCGCCGACATCGCCGTCACAGAGGCTATCAGCAACAGTGAGACGCAGAAATCCGACGATTCCTCCATCCCCCTTGAGCAGCATGTGCTCAAATACGTTCGATGGATGGCCCTTCACCACACCGGCTTCATCCCCTCATTCATGTCTGCAATTCGACACGCACCCTTGATGAATCAACATGATAGCTGGAGGCTTCTTGCGCGCCGAAAGCCAGGCTCGACGATGATCCTGTTGGCGCAGAACGACGAGATTATCGACGTGAAGAGCTACGAGCGTGAGGGCCTTCCTCTTGTGGGCGGAAAGGACAATGTGGTTTGGAAGGTTGTTCCTGGTACGCATGACTTTGTCATGACTCATTCAGAGTACATCCTCAAGGAGATGGATGAGTTGTGGAAATAAGTACTCTGCTGGACGTGGCAGGATTAAATACTGATATTTTTCGTTTTGGAAAGACATCAAGAATCAATAAATTCAGCGAGAGAGCGAAGCAACTTAAAGCTATCTTTAGCCCCAAGTAGCGGCCATGTTATTAGGCTCAGAGAAGAGAATTTTGTGTCTATTTGCTCGATGGAGTTGTGTTACTAGATCGTCCTTATACTTATCTATGTTGAATTTACAGATTCAGTTGGATTAAAAAAGATATATACAGAAAATCGCTTCATAAAATATAACGAAGCGCCGATATTGCGCCCAAAATGAGATGGTCAGTGATTTATGCGTAGTTCATAAGCCCATGTATTCGTCCACGTAGGATTACCTGTCCAAAGCTTGACTTTGACACTATTTTCACCACATGCATTAGTAACGGTTCATAAATGGCAAAGAGGGCGCTCCAAACAAGGATAGTAAAACTTACCATATTCCAGTAAACCCCCTTCTTCTTCAACAGTTCCATATGACTACCCTGCTCAAGAAGCTTGCCCTCGCCTAGCACAAAAATGACATCTGCATTCTGCACCGTCGCTAGTCGATGAGCAACGACAACCATGGTTCGCCCCTTGCTGGCGCGCTCAAACGCTGCCTGCACGAGTTTCTCGCTCTCCGAATCAAGCGAACTGGTAGCTTCGTCTAAGAGCAAGATGTTCGGATTACGGATTAGAGCACGGGCAATGGCAACACGTTGCTTTTGACCACCTGATAGGGAAACACCGCGGGAGCCGATGTTTGTGTTGTATCCTTCAGGGAGGGAGACGATGAAGTCGTGGATAGAGGCGTCGCGACAGGCTTGGTGGATTTGTTCGTCGGTGACGGTGGCATCGTCGACGCCGAGGATGATGTTGTCTCTGAGAGTGCCTATGGTAGATAGAAATTAGCTTTATGGATTATAAAAGACTTCTTGGACGAAATGGAAGATACTAACCTTGGAATAAGGTTGCTTCTTGTGCTACGAGTGAAAGGTGCTTGCGGTAGTCGAAAACGTTGACATCAGCGATATCTTGGCCGTTGCACAGAATGTGGCCATTGTCGAGATCGTAGAATCTATCCATATCAAACATTAGTTACTCAGCCAGAAATATCAAATTGCCATTGGACTAACCTTTCAAGAAGTGAAATAATGCTCGTCTTGCCGCACCCAGAGGATCCCACAAGAGCCGCAAATTGGCCCTTTTCAATCGTCAAGTTGAGCCCGCGGAAGACGGGCATGTCTCGAGTCGGATACTTGAAATGCACGTCCTTGAGCTCAATCTTTACACCTCCTTCCACGTCCGGGATCTCCTTTCCTCCAGAGCTCTTATCTCGGTTCATTGTTTCTCTCGTGTTCAAGATACGGTTCGAGGCCTCCGTCACTTGTGCCGCGTTGGGGCCAAAGCCGAAACTCTGACCGGCAGACTGCGAGGCATTCATGATGGCCATGAAGCAGACAAAGTAGTTTTCAGCCTTGTACTCGCCGCTTGCCAAGAGGTGGCTACCATACCAGAAAATAAGCGCTTGACAGGCCAATGTGCAGCTGTCCGCGAATCCAAAGAGAAAGCTGGCGAAGCGGGCTTTTTTGAACGCCGTATTAACGTGGCCATCGCATAGTGTTTTGAAACGGTCAGTGATGGGAGTTTCCAGAGTTAACGATGTGACAGTTCTAAAAGCGCCAATCGATTCGGAAGCAAACTTGGAACTTTCGGCGAAAACCTCATTATTCATCTTTTCGAATTGCAATTCATACCTAAAGCGCCAGTACGAAGAGGCAAAAAGAATGGGCATGACGACAGCACAACCGACCAAGGCTAGCTTCCAGCCAAAGTAGAAGGAGATAATGATTGATCCAGTGAGGTTAAAAAGTGCAATATAGACGCTGGCCATATTCGAGCCCATAAGCTCGTCGAGCCGCTGAGGATCTCCTGCGGCACGAGCAGTCATGGTGCCGTGGGAGTGGTCCTCCTCATCAAAATATGAAGTCTTTTGGTAAAGGATGGCCTCAAAATACTGCTGCTGATACTTGGCACGAATGATTGACGCCATTCGAGTGGAAGCAAAAAAGGCTCCAAAGTAAGAGACCCCAACACCGATAGCCAACACAAACCACATCAAGGACCAAAACTGGCTTTCGTGAAGCAGTTTTTGGCCAGTAAAGTCGAATACTACAATGAGTTTTGCAAAGAGCCAGGCTTGCAGTGGGGTTGCTGCGCCGGCACAGGCGGCGAAAAATAATGTCACAGCCATCAGGTACCAGTAGCTTTTAGTCTCATAAAAGAGACGGCCAAAGCTGCTGAATAGGTTACGCTGCTTCTCGGTGCTGTTATCGGTTTGATCTTTGGCTTGATAAAGAGCCTGGCTCTTCTCGCGAGTCAGACTGTCATCGCTATCCATCGGGTCATCATTTTCTTCGGGCTGGGATGAATTTCCTAATGAGAGTGCCTGAGCTTGGACGAGACCAGCATAGACACCGCCCTCCAAGGCAATAAGGCTCTCGTGGTTGCCCTGCTCTGCGACCTTTCCCTTCTTAATAACAATTATTCGATCGGCCTTCTTGATCGTGGACAGACGATGAGCTATCGTGATTGTTGTACGATTCTGCGCCACGCGGTCGAGAGCAGCCTGGACAATGCGTTCTCCTCGCACATCTATCGCACTCGTAGCTTCGTCTAGAATGAGAATCTTCGGCTTTCGAACGATGGATCTAGCGATGGCAATACGCTGGCGCTGGCCGCCAGAGAGTTTAGCACCGCTGTCGCCAACTAAGGTATCGTAGCCCTACAACATATCCAACATTAGCATGGTAATCAGAAAGAGGGCGACCTGTAGAGACGGGAAAGACGAGGTAACAAAGGATCCGTGAACAACTAACCTCTGGAAGTTTGTCAACGAATTCATCGGCAAATGCTTCAATGCACGCTTCCTTGACCAGTTTTCTCTTTACTTCTTCCGGCTCGTTCTCCCATTGCGTGCCAATTAGACCATTCGCGACGTTTTTGTATATCGAATCGTTGAATAGAAAAGGTTCCTGCTGAACCAGTCCAATCTGAGATCTCCACCACTTCAAGTTGATGTCATCCAGAGCATGACCACCAGTTGTGAGATTACCGCTGAGCTGCACTGGTGGGCCGGTGTCTTCCTCTTTCGGGGTGGTAAGTTCCTCTTCTTCAATATCACTCGGCTTCTTCTTCTTCTTCTTCTTTTCCGGTTCCACGGCCTCTTCAATAACGTATTGATGCTTCAGTGAATACCATCTTTCAATCAATCCGACAACTGTACTCTTTCCTGATCCCGATGGGCCGACAATGGCATTAATTTTGCCTGCCTCAATACGGAGATCCAGCTCGTCTAGAATCTTGACATGAGGACGGCTTGGGTAAGCAAAAGTGACATTTTCGAATACAATGTCGTCAGTGGCAGAGACCTCAGGATCTGTAAGATGGCCCTTCTCTGGCTGGGGTGCGTCTATAACAGTAAAGAATTGGCAGGCTGCAACTGTGGCTTTGCTAACAGCTAAAAGGGGGGTGGTTGTTCGTTCCAGCGAGAAGACAACATTCATCACAGACATCAAAACGCTTTACAATTTAGCACCGTATTAATATGCTCATCTTAGAAAGGGAAAACTCACATGACAATCGTTCCAACGTTATTAATATCTCCCTTGGCTACAGACCTAGTTCCATACCAGAATGCGAGCGCAAACGCTGAAAATACACTGAAGAACTGTGAGGCTGTTAAAGACGCTCTTTTCTTGAGATGAAAAAGAAGAGATGTTACTTACGATCAATCCAAATTGCAGAGAAAGAAATGGAGATGTGCGCTGGGCATGCATTTTGGCTTCCTCGACAGATACTCCATACTTTTTCGCCATGCGGCTCTCCGCGCCGCACGCTGAAATCATGCGAATACTAGCAAAGGTCTCACTCGCAACGGCAGAGGATTTTGCTTCGGCCTAGCAAAGTTGTGAGTACAGTTTTGAGAGTCGCATACCCATTGATCGGAGCATTGCCTACCTGTGTCACTCGTCCGTGGCCTTTGACAATGATAGGCATCAATATAGAGATAGTGAGTCCAATAAAGAGAATCGTCGAAGACGTAACTAGCGTGAGAGCCCAATTTCGGGTAAACGCAATAATGATGGAAGCGACAATTGTCGCGTTGTATTCAAAGAAGACACCAAGCTTTTCCGAAATACCAAGCTGAAGAGTGTTGCTGGTCGAGGTAATTGTCGTCGTCGCGTAGCCCGGCGGCATCGAGTCCAGAACATGAATGCTCTGGCCTAGCAGTGCTGTCAAGTAGTGATATCGAATCGCCGAAGAGATCCTAATTCCGATCATTCGAAAGGCAAACTATTGCATGACGTATATTTCTTAGCGGCTGAATAAATCATAAGGAGCAGGCACAATATGGATGAAGATGCCATCGGGACTGTAAACATTGACAGGATTCTTCGCACCTTGTTGATATAGTTGAGTCCCAGTCGTCCGAGAAAAAGAGCAAACATGTATAGACTGGTAATACGCCTAAGTAATTTGATAGAAAATAAACATCAAGAATGGTTACTGACGACAGCTTATTTGTTCTTCGGTGGAAAGCTTCCTCACTTTGGCTGGAGGGATCGGTAAAGCTGCTTATGCTGCCGACGAAATTACCTAGAACAACACCGTAAACTTGATGCACAACACAGCAATATGGACTGACAAAGATGAGTGTAAGAAAATTAAATCAAAGAAGCCATACCAAATACTACGTTCATCAACGGCAACGTGATACCAGCACCGATGGAGGCCAAGATGCCCGCCGCGTAGGCAAAGAAGTCCCATTTCGTCGCATATTGAAAGACTCGCTAAGAAGAATTGACGTTGATTAGCACTTTCAAGCTACTTATTTTTTGATGTATTTCAACGGAAAGACACACCAGATAATCTTTAAAGGATGCTAATCTTTGAGGTCGAGCCTTTGGCTTCTCTTGCTCGGAGGTGGTGCCATCGTCAACAGAGGCTGATGATGCCTTTTCATCCACAGGATAGCCCGACAGCTCGACGTCGATCTCTCCCATCTCGAAACGGTGAAGGCCCTGAGTCCAATACTGATGAGGAATCAGATACCGGCCCTTGGACGAGTGTTAAAGAAGACAAAGTTGATGGAGGCGAGCTGAAGTGCTCAAGGTGTTGTGCGCCGCAATACATAAGTACAGGTACGTACGGTTTCCTAGGTCGGTCTAGTCCCCAGCGCGGCCCCGGGAACTCACCGCGAGTTTAAGCCCCTGAAGCCTTTTTTTGGATGCGGAAAATTAATTAGAGCTGGCGGGTTCAAAACGATCAGTACGCGGACCACAGGCGGCGAATCGCAGTGGATACTGATTCTGATGTAGGGCAGTGGCATATTCGAGAGCTAAAAGAGAGGGAGCCGTCAAGTTGTTAGTGAGTTTTGTTGCTTGAAACTATTGACAGCATATACTTCCCCCCCTGCCTGGATGCCTAAGACGAATCCATCAGTCATTAAAATCATCAATGCTTCTAGACCTGCTGCTGCTCCATTTATCCGCAGATGCAGGGGCCAAACAACCCCTAAGAACCGTTTTCTTATTTACTTGCTAGCGGTTGTACTCGTAATAGTAGCTAGAGGTCTATGTCCAAATTCGCGAGTGCCAGATCATAGACAGGCAATACAGATAGATACTGAATCGACTCGTCCGTACTATGATGCTGACCTTTGCTAAAACTTTGATGCTACACCTTAATTTCCCATAGTAGCCCAGCCTAGCTCGTTGCGATCTGGCTTCAAGTGCGCATATCCAAGAACCAACGTTTCCCCCGTACCTTTGTCATGTATATCTCGAAGCGATACGAGTAGCATCAACATGAAACTTTTCACTCGGGACCACATCAAATCCCGATATTGGCACGCAGATAATGCTGGGGTTGGCCAATCATGGTGCAGCCACATACGTGTAAAGCCTTTTGGTCCAGTTATGTGCGAGTAATAGTAATAGGCAACAGACTCGGCTCTGGCTTGGGACAATCGCGCTAGGGCCAGGTGGCGTCGTATTGTTCGGTTTGCAAGGATGGACTACAGTGTTACGGCTAGTATGGGGCACTGCTAGTTGAATTGAGTATGTGAGATGAAAGCATAGGGCGTCGTGTTTGCCTCAATATAGTGACATCGTTTGACGACCCTATCGGGAAGTTGAAATAGCCCGAAAAGCCGTCAGCAAATGGAACATTTCTGGCACATGACGGTCCGCCACCAAGAGGCAACGATGCCCGTAGAGGCGCCACATATAACCCAATCTGAAAAGCTTAGATGGCCTGATGCCAACCATCAGCAATGAAGAAGCCACCTATGCTCTGCACTTCGTATTGTGAGTCACGCATCATCCATGCACTCGTCATGCTGCTCAAGGCGAATATTCACTACGCCCCTCAAAGGGAAATTTCGGGGCTGTTTGTCATCAATGTGTTACGCGGCATCAAATAAACCAACTATCAAAAAAGCAACGGTGATGCATTAGCTGGACGATTCTTCCCCTATTTGACTACTACCCTGAATAGTCCTGTATGGAGAGCATGATGTCTGCCTATCCATAAAGCTGCGCTCGGGTTAACCCATTTGCGCTACGCAGCTACTAGTAGAGTACAGTACATGTATGGATGACTTACATGATATAGGGCGAGATGGATGCGGAGAGTGCCCGCCTAGCATGTGCTTAATACAACCAAACTCTCATCACTCTTGGTCTTTCTTCTTTTTTTACACGCTCGGTATTCCCAGTCGATGATATATTTGTATATATATATAAATCTATATTCACGCCATAAATATTTACAAAATTTTAACCAATTGCATCAGATGCAACGTGCAAAACGCTACTGGCATCGCATCATGCATTCCATCCAGCCAGCATCAGACTTTGCTCTCATTGGAGCTGAGCTCTACAAGTGACGAGCTCCTCTGTTTACTGCATTCCTTATCGATAAAAAAATTCTGCCCCGCCTGTCGAGCCACCACCCAAATTGGCGGGGCTGACTTTTGTGTGACCCATACAAACGGCGCCGATGACTCCTGCCACAACTTCAAGCCTATTTTTTCCCCTCCACCCCTCGGATGAAGATAGTTTTGGCTGCACTTAGGTCTCTTCGACCATATCGGCCATTGTCGCAATTGCAAAGACTTCGACTTGCGACCCCTATTCCACGTACTCTATCTTCGTTCCACTCACAGGCGCCAACCGTCGACATGGCTCCCAAAACCAAGTTCGAGCTAAAAACTGCCAAGGGCACAAAAGATTGTAAGTTGTGATACTCGAATCGCGGAAGCGCGAAAGTAGCAAAACTCGAAGCTTACTTACCCCACGGGAGTGGCAAGGACATGGTCATTCGAGACAAGATCTTCAGCACCATCACCGAAGTCTTCAAGCGCCACGGCGGAGTTACCATCGACACACCTGTATTCGAGCTGAAGGAGATCCTCTCTGGCAAGTATGGTGAGGATAGCAAGCTTATCTACGACCTTGCCGACCAAGGCGGCGAGCTCACCTCGCTGAGATACGACCTGACGGTCCCATTCGCCCGTTTCCTGGCCATGAACAAGGACATTCAGAACATCAAGCGCTACCACATTGCCAAGGTCTATCGCCGAGATCAGCCTGCCATGACCAAGGGTAGAATGCGAGAGTTCTACCAGTGCGATTTCGACATTGCTGGCACTTACGACTCTATGCTTCCCGACGCCGAAGTCATCCGTATCATCACCGAAGTCTTTGAAGGCCTTGGATGGAACGGCGCATATACTATCAAGCTCAACCACCGCAAGATTCTGGATGGTATCTTCCAGGTCTGCGGAGTCCCCGAAGACAAGATTAGAACCATCTCCTCTGCAGTCGACAAGCTAGACAAGCTGCCATGGGCCGAAGTCCGGAAAGAGATGACTGAAGAGAAGGGCCTGGATGGGGAGATTGCAGACCGTATTGGAGAATGGGTTGTTTTGAGAGGACGCCACGAATTGCTCGAGAAGCTCCGCAACGATGAGAAGCTGTCAGCAAACGAATCCATGAAGCAGGGCATTGCGGATGTTGCCCTCCTCTTCGAATATCTCGAGGCCTTTGGCGCTCTTGATAAGGTATCATTTGATCTTGGCCTGGCTCGTGGCTTGGATTACTACACTGGCTTGATTTATGAAGTTGTCACCGAAGGTTCTGCTCCTGAGGCAACGCCAGGATCAGAAGCCGCCACCGCAAAGCCATCCAAGAAGAAGTCAAAGAGCAACGGAGAGGACGACGACAGGTCTGATGACCCCACCGTCGGTGTTGGAAGTGTGGCTGCTGGTGGTCGATATGACAACCTGGTCGGCATGTTCTCCGGAAAGAACCAGATCCCTTGTGTTGGTATTTCATTCGGTGTCGACCGCATCTTTTCCATCACCAAGGCTCGGATGGCCGCAGACAAGTCCGCCGAACAAGTGCGTGGCAATGAGGTCGATGTCTATGTCATGGCCCTTGGTGGAAAGGGACTGGTCAAGGAGCGTTTGGAAATTTGCGCACAGCTGTGGCAGGCCGGCATCAAGGTAAGACCTTTTATTCTCATCGATTACACTTCGTATTGGCTAGTAGTGACTATTACTAACATACAATCTACAGGCTGAGTTTTTGTACAAGGCGAAGCCCAAGATGCAGGCTCAGTTCAAAGCTGCCGAAGCCAACGGCGTGCCTTTTGCCATCTTTATCGGCGAAGACGAGCTGGCTCAAGGCAAGATCAAGGTCAAGGAGATGGGCCTCAAGGATGGACACCCCGAAAAGGACGGAGTGTTAGTTGACACATCACGTATGGCGGAAGAGCTGAAGTACCGAATTCAGCGCAAGAGAGAGCTGGAGAGCATCACGATACAAGCCGAGGGTCTGAAGGTGGTAGACGGCATTAAGGGTAACCAGGCAGCCAAGAAGGAGGCTGAAGCCAAGGCAGAGGCTGAAGCCAAGGCGGAGGAAGCCCCAGCAGCTCCAGCAGCAGATGCTACGACTGAGACTCCGGCCTCATAGATGATGATGACAAATTAAAAAAAAAAAAAGTTGAATGCTATGATATGCCACAATCGAGCAACATTTTGCGAATTAGTGAAATAGAAAGCGATGGTCTCCGGTATGGAGTCAGCCCTGAATTGTAATCGGACAACAAGTCGGCCGCAAAGTCGGTTTTAGCTGGAACGGCAAGGGGGGGAAGGCCGTTGGGGGCTTACATGTATGTGCTTGGTGATATGCCTGTTGGGCCCCCTACATAACCGAGTGTTAGCCACTGAGTTGGTGTTTATGTATTTGAGATAACGATGCAAGAGAAAAAACTGAGAAGTCCCACTATCGATGATATAATCGGGTTTTCGTTTACGTGATATGCGTTACACAACAAGGAAGAAAAAGGAATGGTACGCCCTATGATATTTCACCCACTAGGTATGTTCTCCATCGTCTAATACCTGCAGTTGGGCTCTTGACCGTCCGTGCTGGCTAGATTTAACAATGACGGAGATATACCCGGTGAGCCTAACTGTTAGTAGATGTAGTTTGATCTGTGATAGGTAGTTGATAAGGAGAAGCCCACGTCACATATCATAGAAGATAACGCATCGGTGTTAAGAACAACATTACTCTTCGGTGTAGTCGCACAGAGGCTTCGACGATGCAATGCACTTGGGCACAGTGGGTAATATTACAAAGGCTAATGCGTGACCGACGTCATCTGCATAATGTACATGCAATTATGGAGAGGGCACAGAGGGTCGCTGTAGCTTGGGTGATGCATACCAGGTACCAAGCTTTCGGGGTCCAGCATCCTTGACACAGGAAATACCCTACTTTGTATTAAGGTGTCGGATTTAATAAGACAGCCTTAAGTGATATGATCATAATGCCTGATTTGTTACAGATATAGACATCAGTCATCACATTTTCATATATTAATCTGATACAAGATAAAGATCTTGGAGTCATCTACAGATACGATTCAGCAAGATGAGCCATTGATGCTGATAGCACCAACAACATCGGCAAAGACAACAGAACTTTTACGGAATTTTATTGGTTTGCCGTTCCGTACTTACCCAGTAGTATAAGGCTCAGAATGGTGACACATAGGTTGCGGAGAGATGGAATTATTGAGAGGCACTGCCACTTTGTGCTTCTTTTTACGGAGTACAGGAAGTACCGTCAAAATATTAAAATTCGTTTGGAGACACCCTTCTCTCGGATGCCGGAAACTGAAATGAGGTAAATATGAGCTGTAATTCCGAACTATAATGACAAAAAGAAAAGAAGAAAAAGAAAAGAAAGCGCAAAAGCACGGACTGCAAAGCCCCAAAAGGAGAGGAGAGAGTAATCACTAGGCTAGACGAGCAAACGGTTAGCGAACGGACGCATCGTGACACGCTGAAACCAGGCAAAATGCAAAGAAGAAAAAGTTTTGCTCGCTGGGATGGTGTCTCAGTTCGCTGCAGGGAAGTGGCTCCCGGTGACTCTTGCATGCAGGTGAGAATTTCTCGTTTCGGCCTCTTTTCTTTTTCTTTCTTTCCCTTTGTTGTTGTCTTTCCTTATTCCCCCCCCCCCCCCCTCAAGCGGGAAGATAAGCAGTAGTGATTAAACAGCTTAGTAGTTAGTGTCTAAATGATGATATGCTCTGGCATGTTTGTTGGTTCTTGGTATCTAGATTGCATTATGTGGTTGGACTTACATGCAGAAGTAGGTTATAAGACGGAAAGGCAGACATGCTTAACAGGGCTACCTACCTAAAGAGAATATTAAGAAACAACAACAAAATAAGAGACGTTGATGCATACCGTAGCAACATGCATATGAATATTGCAGCGCGCATTCCCAAGAAGAAGACGCGAAACACGGTAACAGGGTCTGCCGGCTCAAGGAGGATTTGGTTTCGCGTCAATGCAGGCGGCTGGGGATGGCACTGCGGCAGGACCTGCCTTGGTGATGCACCGGCTTTAATAGATGCGGGTGGCGCATTTGGATATGGGGAATGAACGACAGCTACTTCGTATGAACGACAGCGCAGGTGCCATGTACTCCACCCGCCTGTCTGTCGTTCTTGCTCTCATCAAAGCTCACTTGCAGCGAGGTTCAGTGCACTGACAACCTCCTTCCTACATGTGTTTGTCACGGGACGCAAAGTTGCTGGGATCGTACCCAATGCTACAAGGCAATCTTACTGCGTCCTGGTGCTACCTCGGATTGCAAAAATTTCGCTGCTCATTTGCCCATCCAAACGGTGGCTTGCAGGCAACAAACAAGGTGTTGCCGCCTGTGTAGCCCAGCGGCCCTGGTCTCTCCAATTTCACAATCTCGTCTTCGTGCCTGGGAGCGCCACAATTTACAAGGCAAGGAGCCCGGGGAAGCGGGATCCAGGGGGGAAGGGCCGCAAGTGCGCCGTCCCAAGAGCCCAGGAACCTCGTCTGGGCCTGCAAAAGCCGGCGTCCCATCCCGGTCGGCGCCACTCTTTTGCGGTAGCTATACCGGTTGGCCGCTGAATGGCAGCAGGGTGCAAGGGCAATAGGGGGACTGGGACCAGGGAAGCCGGCTGCTAACGTTGCAGCACGACCGTATTGTTGGAAGCGGGCTTTTCACCAGTCTCCCGGGACGCCTCTTTATTACGCTGTTGGAGGGTTACAGTATCCTCAGCAAGGAGCCAAAACATAACAGCGCCGCCGCAGGAAAGAGGCCCAACACTGCTCGCTAACAGCAGGGGATGTGGATGACGCACCAATCAAACGAAAGAAAGGGACAGTGAGATGAAAAGAGATCCAGGAAAAGGGCCAGGAAGATGAACGCTCTTCCCCGAGGTAGCGAGTTTAAATCACCCCTCTGTGAGCGGACCCCCGGGATGCTGGTAAACGTCTGTGTTGTGTCTGTCAGTCTTAGACACGCACGAGCGTTTTTGCTTTTTCATTTCTCTCTTTTCTTTTTTCTCTCCCGTCCCTCGCGTACTCGACTTTTGTCGCCGTTTTCACTCTCATTGTACTTCGTACAGGCCAATCCTTAAAAAGCTCAACTCGCAGTCTCTCCCTCCCTTGGCTGGACGGTTTTTGAAATCGTACTTCTACCAGCTTCTCCATCCTTATTGTCTTGCATCCTGCCACTCACTCCTCCCTTTCCCTGCCATTCATTAGTTTTACCAGTATACTTATCATCTTCTCTTTCGTTCTGCGGTTTGAATTCAAACAAGCAGTTTCCATTTTTACGTGAATAATACATACTACTCTTCGTCTCCAAGCCTTTCATTATCGCTGCCACTCTCTCGCATCTCCTGAACTTTCCCTAATATATCTGTGTTCAAATATATACATACATCCCTAGTTCTTTGCAATTTCCTCTTTCAGTACGCTGTTACGACACTGCATCATCAAGTATTATTTTCAGTCTTCCCACACATTCTCTTATCTGATCAACAACCCGGCTCAGTCACATCTTCCTTCTAAAAGTCGGAACCCCATTCATCAACTTTCAAGCTCATCTTCAACATGCCGGGTCTGATCCCCCTTCGCATGAGCGCGCTCATTCCAGCATCAAAAATGACAGCCTCTTACTCAGACGACAAATCAAATGCCACATCTTGGAAGCCCACGCCATACAAGCCAAGAACAGCTGAGATGCAGTTCCGGCAAGCAACGCGCGAGCGCATGATTCCTGAGCCTCTCATTACACCCAGACCAGCTCCTTCTACGCCTTCTCAGTGGAAGAAAGCGTTGGCTGAGATCAAAAGGGACTTCGTCAACCGAAAATACCGGCACTGCTCTATGAGATGTCAAGAGATTCTAGATAACATGAAAGATTCGGTGAGATATACTTCACGCAACGATGAGTCTTGTTGCAATTTTACTAACATGATATTTCCCAGCACAAGCCAGAGACAGCATGCCTGATCTACATCCGTTTCTACGCCGCATCCGCTCTTGAAATACAAGTCCGCTCTCTTCATCACACCTCTCCTTATCGGATGAAGCTCCTCCTCCAGGCCCGGGACCACTATCGCGCCGCATCTCATCTCGCCAAAGAGGACGACGCTACTAAGCGGCGCCCATCCTCTCGATCACTCTCTCCAATGTCTAGCCGACATACTCCTTTTGGGTCGGATGCATCATTCTCTACAATCTCCTCCGGAAGCTCTGCTTCACTCTCTATCAGCTCCCTAGACAGCTGTTTAAAGAGCCCCGGAAGCCGGCCCAAGCAAAAGAAGCGCGTCGCCTTTTGTGACGTGCCCTCCTATGAACCTTTGCACGAGTCTAACTATGAACCTTTTATTCGCCCAGACTCGCCAACCCTCGGTTTTGACGAGGACTGGTGTGTCCGCCAGCCTACTCCTGAGCCTCCGGCTTTCTACCCGGCGCCACTGCGTCCCAGTTCTGGAAAACAACAGTTTCCGCTCCCTTCTCCTACAAATTCCGAATATAGCACTATCCAGGACGACGATGACAGCTACTTCGATACTCCCACTGCTGCAGACAGCTTCCTCCATGCCCGTTCCGTCCACCACTACTGCACTGTGCTTGCCAGCCTGCAGCGCCAAATCGCCTCTCACCTGGAATGGTTAGAGCGTGATCTTGCCGCCGCAGAGAAGCCCCAGCCTCCGCAAATCCTCAGTGAGGAAATGCGTAGCCTGGAGTTGCGTACGCGGATTGAGCGGCTGAGGGCCAACGGCTGGAAGAGACAGCGTTTTGACTTCCGAAAGTACGAGGCACTTCGAGAGAGGGCCTTGGAGGATATCAATTAGGGTTGGACGAAAAGGCAAAAAAGTAAAAAGTAAAAAGTAAAACTGAAATTGAAAAATATTGTTGTTTTATTGCTGTTATTGGCTAGACTTTGGGGTTTGCATTGTTTGATTGGATTTTTTTTGGCATTGATAGATATTGGTTATGGGTTGCATACGGTATGCTTGCTATGAAGGCGCTCGTGGGAAAAGTAAATAGACCTCCAGATTGGAATATGATAGAGAAAAGGACAAAAGACGCCTTTAAAAGCTCTGTTTTACTTGAACTGCACCATTTGCCTTTCCTTTTGGTCTAAAAGTGAGCCAAATTGCCTTGTACACTGATTGCTATTCACATCCTATCTCAAAATACTTTGCTTAACCATTGTCGCGAAAACAAAGAAAATTATATTTCGGAAAACCAAAAAAATGGTAAAACAAGAGACCAAAAAAAGAATATCCCAAAAAAACTTCCTTATAACCGGTCCTTCTCTTTCGAGACGCGAGCACTTAAGAAGCCTCGCTAAAGCTACGCCGCTTCGCCTCCTTTCCCATTTCTTCCTCAATCTGCAGCGTCTCCTGCTTCTGCTTGGCATCCTTGAGTGCAAAGAGGCCCAGAGCGTGCAATCGAGCGCCGTCTCCCTTTTCTTGGCCACCTTGCACGTCTCCCATATCAGAGTTTTCGGGGTCTTCTTCGTGTTCTTTGAGCTTGTTGATTCTGTTTTGGAGCTTGACAATTTCGATGGCGCGACGGAGGCGGGACCTTCTGCGGAAGGCCTCGATTTCTGGCAGCAAGTTGTGGTCGGTGGCGTTCTTGCCGCTCAACCAGATGTGGCCCAACGCTTGCTATGAGTTTGTTAGCTCGTATCCCTGTCTGAATACGGTAAAGGGGGCGAATAGTACCTCGCTGGTCCATCTCTGATCAGGCTCCGGGACAAGGAGACGGTTGATAAAGTCCTTCGCATCAGGGCTGACATCCTTCCAGTATCTCTCGTGGAACACGACGCTGCCCCTTGTGCACTCATCAAGAAGGTCCTGCAGGTTCTCGCTTCGGAAGGGAGAGTAGCCGCAGAGCAGGGTGTAGGTGATGACGCCCATAGACCACATGTCTACCGGCTTTCCGTGGCCCTTCTTGGCCATCACTTCGGGGGCCGCATAACCAAAAGATCCAGCCATGGTCTTGAGTGTTTCGTCCTTGCTATCCAGCGTCTTGGCAATACCGAAATCGGCCAAGACGAGATCAGAGTCGTCTTCAGCAGTAACATAGATGAGGTTCTCAGGCTTGAGATCTGCGATTTTATGTTAGTCTTGCTTGGAATACTTGAGTAGACTCAGCTTCTAGGCAATACTACACACCTCTGTGGACGACGTCATTCTTGTGCAGGTAGTCAACGGCGTCAAGGACCTGCTTAATGGTTTGCGAGGCATCTTTCTCGGTAAACTTGCCCTTGTCGCAAATGCGATCGAAAAGCTCTCCTCCTGTAGCCAGCTGAGTGACAATGTAGAATTTGTCCTATAGCGTATGGTTAGCAGGCTTGTCAGCCTCCTCCTCCCTCCCCCAAGATGTCAACGCACTCTAGACTCGAACCAGTCGACAAACTTGACAATATGAGGGTGCTTCAGTCGCTGCAGCATGGAAAGCTCGTCATAGACCATCTGCTCGTTGCCTTTGACGTTCTTCTTCAAGATAATCTTGACGGCAACCTTGCCAGTAGGGCCGTCCGCCTCGCGAACGACGCCATAGGTACCAGCACCGAGGGTGCGTCCGAACTTATACTTCGATCTATTTTAAGAGTTCGAATCGTTAATGCTGAGTTCAATGTCGGTAGTCTCTGAGGTTATGCATCGTACTTTTTCTCATAGCTCTCGGGTTGCCCATGGAGGCGGTTCAGCATGTTGGCGACTGTATCCAGGGAGCGTGCCTGTTAGCAACCAGCACATGATGGTTGGGGGTTCCAAGCATTGTTGAATACTGGGAATAGGAGGGACAAAGAAAGAGAGTAATGTTTTTCAGATACGACAGCTCTTGAGAGCTTCGCAGATAGCACTGCTCCTGTCTTTGTTCACATACGGCGGTGTAAAAGAAATGCGACTTACAACTCATCTTGATGTCTGGCGGGGTATCTTCAGCTCGAGGAGCGGTATCCAAGCCAAGCTGCGATTCAAAGCGGTTCAAGCACACAGGGCCTAAAAACTTGCAAAAGTCGCCTAGGAAAAGGAGTCGCACGATAATTAAACCCTGCGCAGAAAGTGGCGAGAGGCAGCCCAAGAGGAAGAGGAAGGGGAGAGACGAGGCGCCACAAAGGACCAGGACGATAGAGCCAAAAGCTGAAGGAGCTACAGCGACGGCTGAGATTAAATACGACCCGAGTAAAATATTAGCCCCTCATCAGGCCTGGCGGTTTCCAGCCGTCAGCCAAAGGGGCACTAGCACCATAGCCATACCTGCATAGTGGGGATGGTGCAAGGAGAGATGGAGAGTCTGTCGCCGCCAAGGTACCGAAGCAGTACAACGAGCACTGTATATCAACTAACAAAACCCAGCACCACCCTACCGTGCCATCCTCCTGCTGCAAAGTAGTCTGGTACCTTTAGCTGAATATAGCACCTATAGCTCTACTAGGAGGCCTAGCATCAGCGAGCTTATTCCTTAAAGCTATGTAGCATAATTCTGACTACAGTTTCAAACTAGAATGCGAAAATAGTCTTCTCACGGATGCGTGTACATGCCTCTGTGCTGTACAAGCACATGTAAAATTAACTAATTCCTGAGTAAGGAAAGGCCCCCACGCAGCAGTAAATATCAACAGCCCTGCGTCAAAATCGCAGGTATGTCGGCATTTCTCGCCAGTGTCGGGGTGGCTTCGTGGCTGTGCCCGCGACAAGGTCTCCATCTCCTCTGGTCTGGCCAACGGGAGATTTCATCATCGGCGATGTCTAACACAGCACAGAAAGAGGCACGAATTGGATGGCAGATACTAAGACGTCACTACATCTGGGCTGTGGCTCAGCTACTGGGCGGAGAAACTGCCATACAGACAGCCCAAGTTCGATGCAAATGCGCCCTCGCTTGGGTTTCGAGACAACCACCATCCGCAAAGTAAGCCTGCATGTACATGCGCACAGAGAGAGGTTGTCGTTGGCTAGGCGGCCTCCGTCGTCTTTCCGATATGCAATGTGCGATATGCCAAGACGACTGCCGACTCGTCCAATAGCAGTTTTTACGGCTTCTTGCAAGGCTGATTAGGGCTGCTTATTCGCTGCATCAGACTTCAAGTGTATAATAATCAATCCCTGGCGAGCGGCCTCTCGCAGTGGGTCGTGTGTTTCGATTTTGGAATGATAGCGTTCGCCAACCCCGTGGGATTTATTTATGTTATTCGCGCTTGCGCGGCTAGTAGAGGGCACTAATTATCATGTCGCATTTGTTTATCCATATGAAGTAGGTAGGATTAAATACCTTGTATGATCCCGGAAATATTGACGTGGTGGACGTCATTTTCGTCCATGGACTGGAGGGAGATTCCAAAAAGTCATTGTCGAGTCTTACAATCTGGCCTAGGGCTCTAGGAACCTTGGCCAAGTCAGATCCGCGATGAGGCATTCTCAGGAAGACCACAGAATGACATCGTGAAATACGTTTGTTGAATGCAGAGGTCTATCTCTTTTCACAGATTCTGATTCTATTCGTATGTTTGTTACTAACAGAATACTGCTGAGATCAAACGCTGTATTGGCTGCCTCATCCTCACGGTCTGTTTCTGTAACAAATACGGGTGAGTTTTACCAGATTACAAAACTTACTCTACGGAAAAAGATATCAATGAGGTGATCGGCGAGGCCTCCCAAGGTGTATAAACTATACGACACCATTTGGTATCAATACAGAGCTGCGTATTATTTTTGATGATCAACAACATCCTTCCCCTGACATATACTAGAGGTTGATAGACACATCCTTGAGCTGTTCATTACGACTGTTAATTATTATAACGCCATCAATCATTGAACTTACAGTTTTATTGACGTTTTCAAGCACATTTTCTTTGTTTTCAGCACAACACTTATTCTCATCCAGTACAACCTCCTAGGCGAGTGCCCTAGATTAAAGACTTTTATGTTAACCTGCACTCCAAAGTGCCATTTTTCCTATCCTCCTAAAAGCATTTGTTAAATGTAGCAGCTAAGACTCTGAACCAAAACATAGCGCTCATCAGTCTACATCACATCGCTGTGGATGTGAGTTGGGCAAACTCAGCGCAGGCACTTATTCCTGAGCCTTATGCTGTGGACTAGAGAGTGTTTTCTGGGCGAATGTGAGATTAAGCCTCCCTCTTTTCATAAAGGTCGGCCAAACAAACACTTTGATATTACTAAACTATCAATAGGTCGTGGGCAGCTTCATAAATATTAATGCGTTTCTTGTTCAATCTCTCTTGTTTTTCTTTTTACTCTTTTTAGAAGAAGAACCAATCATGTTCAGCTCCTTTGTCGTTAAATACTGGGAACAGAATTGCAGAATTGCTGACTTAAGATGGTGGTGGTGGGAAGAAAGTGCATGTGCATATCTACACCATAGGCGGGCAACAATTCGCCAAACGTTAGCAAAGAATACTGGCGAGCTAAAGAAACCGAAGCTACGATGCATATAAAATCAATGCTATTATTGCTGGCTATATCCTGCATGAGACGTATGCGTGCATCTACAAGCGCTTACTACAGCCTTTTCAGCCTGCATTCTGCATTCTGCATTTCTACAGCAGCCGTCACCTGACAAAAGAAGTACACGGGTATGTACCTGTCAGACCTGCTTAGGCGCTGAATGGCTACGGTTGGCTGCACAACAAGCGCTGCTGCTGCACTACAACGTCTTGAATCATGCACTGCACACGCTGGTGGTTCAAAAGATCCGCAAAAAAGACCTCGTTGGCCTGATTTTTGCTATTGAAACAAAGGCCGAAAAAGCAAGGGAGGAAAAAAAGGTCATAACTACGCTGCACCAGCGCCACACATGATCCAACCCCTCCAGCGCGTTTAAAACATTGAATGCTGCCGCACAGCTAGCCCGTGCAAGTACAAACTTCAATACTACTAACCTTAGCCACCAACGCAAACTACACAAACCTGTCATCATCATTTTCGATTTGCGCCTCTCAATAGAAACTCCCTGTGCAGCGAATACAACATGGCTACGGGAATGCGAACGAAGAGAGTGGCCAAGGAGCGTCAAAAGGTAAGATATCTCCCTGCTTCGCCGTCGCGCAGTTGGCTGGCATGGATACCCTTCTCAAGAGCTGACACTACGTTAGATTGATAAGTTTGGTCTGCCGCCTGGTATAGAGCTCGTGGACGGCAACGACTTGAAGGAATGGCTATTTGACATTCGTGTCTTGGACAACAACCCTCTCTACAACGATACAGTTTATCGACTGAAATTTGTCTTCTCTGATTCATACCCGATAGGTAAATCCATGCTGCCGGCACCCCCTCGCCGCCCTCAAAGCAATCAGAGGTCTAACAGACATGCCAGAGCCTCCAGAGGTCACTTTCATCGAGAAACCAGCCCGCCCAGTCCCCATGCACCCGCACATCTACTCGAACGGAATAATATGTCTTGACCTCTTAGGAAATCAGGGATGGAGCCCTGTACAAAGCGCCGAGAGTATCTGCATGAGTATACAAAGTATGCTTACCAGCAACAGCAAGAACGAGCGACCGCCTGGCGATGAAGAGTTTGTGCGTGGGAACAGACAACGACCGCGAGATATAGAATTCTTGTATCACGACAACACTGTGTAACAGCCACAACTCTATAGATAACAGCGCCTTTTTTGTTTTCTCTTCTCTTTTGTCCCTCCGGAGGGTTCTTGCATTATTTCAGCGGTCACAATGGCTCATCGGCGTTCATTATACAACCCCTTCTTGCGGCATGGAACTAGACACATATCACCGCTTGTCTAGGGTCTTCTATCTGCTGATTTTTTTGGGGCCAAGCGAGATTTTTTTTCGGCGGCTATTACGGAGTAGTATGGGCTCTTGATTCGGCGCCTCGCGCAGAGTCGTGCATGGCGCAACTAAGAGCAGAGACTGGCGGGGAGGGCTCAAGTACCTTTTGTAGCCTGGAAGACGCCCATATGCGTATACGGACAGCTTATAGAATTGGGGGGTTCTGCTCTTTTTATTTTAGGCCGTATATAGTGTTAAAAATGACGCCTTTCTTGCTTTTGCGGCAAATCAGAAGCAATAATTATTCTCATCCATGGCATGATTGCCATGATATGCCCAAAGAGGCCTGGACATATGACGTCGCCCCCTCCGCTACTTTATTATGCCAGCAGTGACACCTCTCCCCCTCTAAAGCAGGCGAGGTGGGGCTAACCTCAGTGAGCTGGGCGGTCAGCCACACTTTCACTCCTGGCTGCGAAACCATGAACCTGCACTAGAACTAAGCTCCCCAGCTGCCTCACCCAGCACAAAATATCCCCCACGAGCTCTCTGCCGCGGGCAAATCATGGCTCCCCGCGCGGAATTCAGCACCGAGCAGATCCGAGCCAAAGCTCGAAAGGACCTGCTCTACCTGCTCGAGGGTGTAAGTAAGGCTCACTGTCGCTGAGAGTTCTCTGGGAGCGCTGCCCTGCTAACCAGCAGCTTTCACGCAATCTGTAGGTCCGCGGCAAGAAGAACCTCGTGTTTGATCGCAGCCTTGTCGGCCCCATCGGTACAATCGTCAAGGTCGCCACGCTTCAAGAGTACGGGGTCGACAAGTTCTTCATCCTAGAGAACAACAATGTGGATGCGAGCCAGCGCAACGTCGTCTTTGTGGCCAGAGGCGAGTGTGGTCGGCATGCCGAGGCCATAGCAGGTAAGACGCAGGAAGCGATACCCATGCGGGCGCCCTACTCTGTTTCCCCAGAGCCATATTCAGTCCCATTGATTTCAAATGTCATGGTCTGTCTGAGATGAAGTGGTTAGCTAGCTGGCAGCTGCAGTGAGTGAGCTGACGCAATGTGCCCCTCCAGCGCAGATTAAGCGAATTCAACGTGAGAGCCAGACGACTCATGACTTCCACGTATTCTGGGTGCCACGTCGCACCCTTGTGTCCGATCAACTGCTCGAAGAAGCCGGCGTTCTAGGCGATGTCAACATATCTGAACTGCCGCTGCTCTTCTTCCCGCTCGAAGATGATGTCCTATCGCTTGAGCTGGAGGATTCCTTCAAGGACCTCTACCTGTCCAAAGATATCACACCAAACTTTCTTATGGCCAAAGCGCTCATGGAAGTGCAGCAGAACCACGGGCTTTTCCCGAGAATTATTGGAAAAGGTGACAACGCGAAGCGGGTAGCAGATCTCCTCGTCCGTATGCGTCAGGAACGGCTGGCGGGTGAAGATGGAAGCGATGTCAAAACAGCGCTGACGCCCAGCACTACGAACGAGAGTGTCATCATTATCGATCGTGAAGTCGATTTTGTTACGCCACTGCTCACGCAGTTGACATATGAGGGACTCATTGATGAGATTTTTGAAATCCAAAATAACCAGGCCAAGGTTGACACAACCATCGTCGGAGCACCGGCGCAATCTTCAGCGGCCACCTCACAAAGCAGGAAGCGGACGGTACAGCTCGATTCCAGCGACAAGCTATATGAGCAATTACGAAACGCCAATTTCGCCATCGTGGGCGGACTGCTTAACAAAGTCGCCCGGCGTCTTCAAAAGGTACAATCGGATTACGAGAGCAAGCACAAGACGAAGACGATTGCCGAGCTGAAAGAATTCGTGAGCCAACTGCCCGGCTACCAACAAGAACACCAAAGCGCGAGGATACATACCGGCCTTGCTGAAGAAATCATCAAGCACACACGAACTGATTTGTTCAAGGGCCTTCTCGAAGTCCAGCAGAACCTTGCTGCTGGTGCCGACCCATCGTCTCAATTCGACGGCATCGAAGAGCTCATTGCTAGAGACGCCCCCTTGCGGGAGACGCTTCGATTGCTCTGCATCTACTCGTGCATATCTGGAGGAATAAAGCCCAAGGATTTTGAGCAGTTCAAGCGTCTGATACTTCAAGGATATGGCTACCAACATCTGCTCACACTCAACAATCTCGAGAAGCTGCAGCTATTTCTATCGCGCTCATCTCCTCTAGCGGGGATGATCCCAATGGCGGGCAATGCTGGCGCCGACGGCAACAAAACCAACTACACATACCTACGGAAGCAGTTGCGCCTAATTGTCGACGAAGTGCAGGAGGATGACCCCAATGACATCGCATACGTTTACAGTGGCTATGCTCCTCTTTCCATCCGACTTGTACAAAGCGTTCTTCAGAAGCAATATCTTTTATCTATTACGAAAGGAAATGGCGCGGCGAATGCCAGCGGTACTGTCCCTGGTGCGGGAGCCCAAGGATGGCACGGATTTGATGAAGCCGTCAAGCACGTTAGGGGCCAGACATTTTATGAACTTCAAAAGGGCGAGGATAAGGCCGTCAAAGCAAGGGCCTTGTTATCCGGCAGCGGGCACAAGCAGACGGTCTTTGTTGTCTTTATCGGAGGCGTTACATTTACAGAAATCGCCGCGCTGAGATTCATCGCGAAGCAGGAGGAGGGTAAGTCATGCGAAGGACGCGGACGCGGTACATGCCAGCTAGTGCAAAAGCTAACATCCTTCTCAGATCGGAGAAATATAGTAATCTGTGCGACTTCTATAATCAGCGGGAACAGGATGATGGATGCGGCAATCGAGAAAGAAGCGTTCGCTCGCAAAGAGACGCCGCTGCCCAACAGCCCATAGGCTTTGGCGCATCGAGTCGTGAAACGATATTTGGAGTTTGGCGGCGTACTGGTCGGTGGGAGATAAATTCTGTGTGGCATGCAAGCACCTTGATCGACATTTTGAAATGGAAGCCTCTTTTTTTTCTTCTTTCCCTGCTTTCCCTTCCCTTCCTCTTCTTTCCGTTTTCTTCCTATAATCTCAGTCGCGCTGTCTCATCGCTGATGCCTGGTTGTTTGAAGTTCGTCCGGAGCTCATAACTCGAAATACCACCGGATTAGTTCGGAGTAGAGCGCGCCCCACATCAGAGAGCGTCGCGATTGGATTGCCCGTCCCACGTGACCAGTGCCTATGCGATTGAACTCGGCGTTCTTGAGGGGCCGTGATGAGCTGATGGCCTATATTATTCCTGCTCATTGGCCCTTCCTTGCAGTAAAATACGAACGGCTGCGCTGCTGGACTCGTTTTGTTCCCAGCTGAAAACTCATTCAATGGCCCAATAATCAATGATCCCAGCCCATCTCGAAGTTGCAGTGCAGCCCTTGTAACCACTACTCCTTTAGAACGCTCTTCAGCCGCTGAAACCTCCAGGCCAACTTATTCCGCTTACAACAATAGGTATATATACACCGGGCAGTGAGATCAATGGGGCCCTTTGGCTGACATCCCGATTAGACAGAGGCTCTCCATGGCAGACACTCTCATGATATGATGCATTTGCCCAGCGTCATGCTGTATATGTATGACATACTGCCGAGTATCGACCTCCAAAACACCGTCGCCATTCCGACATCCGTAGCCTCTCATATATCGACGCCGACCCGTCCTAGCTGTCGTTAGAGCAGGTGCCTGGTTAGAATATTCGCCATGGCAACTGTTTTCGAGAATCACCTCAGTCTGGAAAAGGAAGTACCGGCTGGGCAGATTTTTTCGCACGCGCAAGACATCGACTCTTCATCGATATCAAGCTTAGCGCCCGAGTCCGTCACCAACAATCAGGGTCATATAGCGGTGTCACCCAGCAGCAGTCTAAGCACTCCCCAGGTATCGAGGCAAGGCTCATCGGATGAGTCTTCAGAGGTCGCGCCTGAGATTGTCGTGTGGACAGAAGATATGGAATTGAGCAGCAACATATCATCCCAAGACCCGGAAGAGTCTATGCATCTCGGCACGGAGTGAGTTTTGGCCACCACCAACACCCCAAGAGAAAAAAAAAAAAATCTGCGAACAATTTTGTCATCTCTTTATTTGGTCTATCGTTCATAACGACTTTAATATTTTTTCTTCTTCCTAACAACTCAATAGTGATGAAAGGCCTCAGTACAACGATAATGTCCCACGGCAAGCCGAACCCAAGGAGGACGCCTTTGCTGAGTCATTCTCCTCCTCGTACTCTGCCTTGACGGAGCTTTCAGGGCCTTCATCTACCCCTTCTATTGTCTCTAGTAAAGCCACGACGCCTATCGAGACCGAATTACCTACTCATCCTCAGTTTATTGAGGCTACGTCAAATTTCTCGGCCTCATCGCATCGCCATGATATCGAGAGTTTAACTTTCAATATTCGGCCAAAGTCATCTATTCCAACAGATATCCCATCATATCAATATGCTAGCGAGTGCATCGCCGCTGCTGAATCATCGCGGCTTAATCCATACGCGCTGCATCCTGGAGAGTATCATTTCCTACGACATCACATATCTCATACTCAAGTTACGACATATCTAAACATCAGAAACGGTATACTGCGTATATGGATGAAGCAGCCGTCAGTTGGTGTAACGCGGCAAGATGCAGTCGGATGTGCAAATGCACGTTGGTTTGATGCTGCAAACGTGTGCTACGACTGGCTAGTTCGCCACGGGTACATCAATTATGGCTGCGTACAGCTTCCTAAACCCCAATTCGAGTCCAGGAACGGGTCGCCTGCAAAGAAGCGAAAGACCATCGCTGTTATCGGAGCAGGTATCTCAGGCTTATCCTGCGCCAGACAGTTAGAGGGCCTATTTACACAATATGCAGGCCGATTCTATGCAAGAGGAGAGGAGATACCAAAAGTGATCGTTCTCGAAGGTAGAAGTCGTGTTGGCGGCAGAGTATATTCTCGCGAATTCAAAACAAAGCCAGCTGGGACTGAGCCTGAGTTCAAAGGGAAGCGGCATACTGCCGAGATGGGCGGTATGATAATCACAGGCTTTGATCGTGGCAATCCCATGAATGTTATTGTCCGTGGGCAGCTGGGAATACCATACCATGCGCTTACTGCTGAGACTACAATTTACGACAGCAATGGCAAACCCGTAGATCCAGTGAGGGATCTTCTGGTTGAGAAGCTCTACAATGATTGTTTAGATCGTGTCAGCGAATTCAAGTATAAGTTTCAGCAATCCAAGCTGATTGAGGGCAATCGTGATCTTCTCGACGAAGGTCGGGATAGTCTTGGAGATGGCTCCAAGTCGATCATCCAAGCCGAAGAAGCGACCGCTGCGCTTCCCGATGCCCCCTCAGTATCGCAACAAAGCGTACCGGAAACTGTAAATATGGTCCCAGTGTCTGCAGACAAACTGACAGGACGAGTACATACCGAACCCGGTGTTCCTGCAACTCTAAAAGCATCAGAAAAGGCAAGACTTATGGGGTGGAATATTAAACCAGGGGCAGCAGAAAAGGGCAGTCTGGATTTGACCCAAGCCAGCTCCTTGGAGGAAGCAACGCTAGGATCAGTTTTGGATCATGCCATCACACAGTACAAGAATATTGTTGATTTAAACGCACAAGATCACCGATTGATAAACTGGCACATTGCCAATTTAGAATACAGCAATGCTACGAACCTGCATAAGCTAAGTCTCGGTCTCTGGGACATTGATGCAGGCAACGAATGGGAAGGCAATCACACAATGGTTGTTGGCGGATACCAAAGCGTCGCCCGCGGCCTGCTCCAATGCCCATCGCCGCTCAACATTATTACCAAATTCCCCGTCCAAAACATCACGTATCACGGGGAAAGCTTTGATGGCCCCGCTACCATTGAAAGCGAAGATGGTACAAAGATGGAAGCAGACGCTGTCGTCTGCACAATCCCGCTGGGCGTCCTAAAACAAGGAAATGTGACTTTTGAACCTCCAATGCCTTCTGAGAAGGCGGATGTGGTTGGCCGACTAGGCTTTGGCATCCTCAACAAGGTCGTCTTACTTTACGACAGGGTATTCTGGGATTCGAATAGACATATATTCGGTGTGCTCAGAGATGCTCCTAATCGACACAGCACATCTCAGCAAGATTACGGTCTGAACCGTGGACGCTTCTTCCAGTGGTTCAACGTTTCCAATACAACTGGCCTGCCCTGTTTGATCGCGCTTATGGCTGGCGATGCCGGCTTTGATACAGAGCACACGAGCAATGACAGCCTTGTCGCCGAAGCCACAGAGATTTTGAGGAGCGTATTTGGTAAAGATGTCCCATATCCCGTAGAGACAGTAGTGACAAGATGGGGTTCGGATCGGTTTGCCCGTGGAAGCTACTCTTCTGCTGCGCCCGACATGCAGCCAGATGATTATAACATTATGGCCCAGTCTACAGGCAACCTATTCTTCGCTGGAGAGCACACCATTGGCACACACCCTGCAACTGTGCACGGAGCATACCTATCAGGACTACGTGCTGCCTCTGAAATACTAGAAGCAATGATCGGTCCCATTGAAGTTCCAACTCCTCTTGTCCTCCCGAGGGACTCACTTTTGCTGCATAAACGTAAGGAGGCGGCTAAGGATCCCCGGCAGGCACGCTTGGAAGCATACGAGATAGAAGTATGGGAATATGTCCTTTCAAAGATTGGCGAACGGCCGCTCCGTCCAAACAAGGTGTCCGGCAGCGCCTATATCATATTTAGCAAAACCCATTTCGAGGCCGCGAAAAAGAGGTGCGAAGCAAGCCGTAAACCTGGCAGAAGCCGGTCGGTGCCCAATGAAGTCCGCATCATGATGTCCCGTATGTGGAAAGAAACTACTTCAGACGAGCGAAAGCCGTACGAGGAGCAGGCCGCTGAACAAAAGAGGCTCTATTTACAAGCCATGAAAGAGTATAACGAGCTAGCTGAGAAGTGGGATCGCGAAGCTATCGCCATCCGAGCCGCCTACGAAAAAGACCATCCCAGCCTGCCGGGCCCGGAGGAGGGACCGGAAGATCTCTCGATGACGCCAAAGCATCGTCGGGCAAGGAATGTGAGCTACACGGAGGTCCGAGATAGCGAGTTGGAATTGTAACATGACGAGAGACCTTCTCGTTGTAAGCATTTAAAACCACGGCGTTTGGATGTCTTCTCTTTTCAGGACTCACAGGATCGTGGGAAACTTTTATAAAGCCATATTTTTACATTGAGGATAGGTACCATGATTTGGCGCAGGGCAGTTTTAATGGAGTGGATTTGATGTATGTTACATGTCTATAGCTTATAAGTACTCCATACCTACCTGGGCACCTATTAATCAATCGGATATCTTCCTAAGTCTATTTTCTCATTATGTGATTCAATCATTTATTTTTCACTTTCTCATCTTGGTACAAGAATTTTAGTTCTTGGAGCTATACACTTTTGGTTTTTTTCCCTTTGATCTACTAAGAAAATTTATTTGTGGGTTTGATACACTGGCTGGGGACCACCGCGCTGGGTAACCTCTAGCTTCGATATTACAAAGGATGAAAAAAGCTCAGCGCGCCAGCTCTTTCTACCAACATAAAAAAAGATGTAACTTTATTCTTCTTCTTTTTACATATCGGCGGAGGCAGTAGCACCAGTGATAATTTCGACCAGCTCCCCGGTAATGACAGCCTGTCGGGTACGGTTGTACAGAATCTGGTACTTGCCAATCATCTCACCAGCGTTCTTGGAGGCGTTCTGAGATGTTTTAATTAGCATTTGAAAATGAAAAAAAATTCATGCAGAAAAAATAGTAAAAACTTACGTCCATAGCGTTTCGTCGGGCAGACTGCTCGCAGGCGTGGCCCTCAGCCAGAGCCCAGTAGAGGGAGTTGGCAAGGCTGTACTCGCGGAGGTTGCCAAGAGCGTCGTCCTCAACCTCGAAGGCAGAGATGTTGGCTATTTGGCTGTTAGTATCATTTACTGCTTAAAAAAATGTTGTAGAATAGCATGCGTAACATACGGGACTGGGAAATAGCCTCCTCGGAAAATGCCTCAATGAAGGTGGGCTCGTAGCTGGTGGCGTTGATGAACTTGTTATACAAGATCTTAACGTCGGTGTACTCGGTGGGCAGGTTGACGATCTGGTCGGCGATGGCCTGGGCGTCGGCAAAGGTAGGAATGTCCTTGCCAATGCCGGCGAAGCTGAGCTGGATGTTCTTGGAGTTGGTTCGCTGCAGCTGAGCCTTGCTCTTCTCACCAATGAGGACCAGGTCGAAGTTCTCACCCTCGGCGAAAAGGCGACGAATGGTACGGGACATTCCAGAGTGAATACCACCGCAAAGACCCTTGTCGGAAGAGCAGACGATGACGAGGGACTTCTTCTCCTCGGCCTCGGCGGCGGTGGTCTCAGCAGCCTCGAAGACCTCGTTGGAGGTCTGTCCGTACTTGCGGGAGTCGTTCATGCTGCGGGTAGCACGGGTGAGCTTGGTAGAGGCGACGATCTTCATGGTGTTTGTGATCTTCTCGATGTTTCGAATGGACTTCAAACGAGTCTCGATCTCACGGAGAGTCGCATAGGTGGCAGCGGTGCTGGGACCAGCAGCAGCTCTAAAGCAGTCATTATTAGCCCATATAAGTCCGTTGAACTTTCATTTTCCCCCCCCTCTCAGCAGTAAATGAAAAAATCCGCCATCGCATCCCCCCAGTAGCCGCAGCCCTTCGCGTTGGTTGTCGTAGGGGCGCCCGTAAAATCGCAAAACTCGTTCGCGGGCCACTCGATGCGGCTATAACAAATTCTTATAGATGCTAGTTCCCGAAGAGCAAAAAAAAACTTACAGCGAGGGAGCTGCAACTGCAGCTCGCAGAGCAGGTCGGGCAGCCCTTGACAACATTGTGGCAAGTGTGAGAAGTCAAATCTAAGCCCTCTGGTCAACGCAGACCCAATTGATCGTGACGCAGCGGATCAATTGACGGGGTGTTCGTGGGGATGCGGTTCGGGTTGAGTGATTGCAGTTTTGCTCACTTTCTCGGCAAATCGACGGGAGAGCACGGAGGACCAAAGTATCCCGGTACCCACTGCTATATGCACGTGTGGGGGCTGCAGCCTTGCTCGTGCACTAACAGTTTTTGCGTACAGAGTACCGCGAAAAGTGTTATCCCATTGTTGCGGCGGGACCCTTTACAGCGATATTGAAAAGTGGCTCCTTCAGAATATCGTTATAGCACGTATTTAGGGTAGCTGCATCGAAGACGATAGATGCATAAGGCTTTTCAAGCCGAAAACACGAAGGCGTTCCTTCTTGAACTCTTTTCCGCCAGCTTTTCTGCCTTCTTTAGACTTTCTTTCGCCCTAAGGCTGTCGGGGTTAAATTCTCGCCAGCCTGCTCTAAAGTCAGCAGATCTGTTCTTCTCTTTTTTCCCCCGATTCTCCCTCGGCCTTGCATTTGGCAATCACGGCTTCAACATTCCTTTGGCCTCTCGCGCCTCATTCAGAGCCTTGCATCTATCGAGTGCCAGCCGATCCACGCTGCAAACCATGGCTTTCGACAGTTCAGACGACGATATGCCTATTGCGAGGACAAATGGGCGTTGTGAGTCATCTCCAGTTTACATGTTAACTTTTTTTTTCTCTATATTTTCTTTCGGTTTCCAAACCCCCAGCCTCTATTCTTGGCACACACGCGATTGCGCTGGCGCTTACGGTCGAGACGCACCTCCATGTCGAATCGCGCGCAAGTAAGCATTGGCAACTGGCTAACCGTGGCATCAACTCTAGTGTCATCCTCGAAGATATCTCGCGCCGAAGACATCGCCTTGGATAAGTCCATGTCCAAGCCCTCTGGGATGGCAGGCTTATCCATCCGAAATGGACCTGTTGAGAACGGCGAGATGGATTTGGATTCGCCATCTACTAACGGATCCAAGCGCAAGTCACGAGAGTCGATCGCCAAGGTTGATTACAAGGATGAATCGGAAAGTGATGGTGAACCTCTGGTAGGTGATGTTCTTCAACCTTGATGGCTATTATGGTGTAAGTGCAGTCAGTTAACGCTATGCGCTACAGGCGAAACGACAACGATCCAAAAGGGTCCAGGAATCAGATTCAGACGATGAGCCTATGTTAAAGGCTAGAGGGAAGAAGCTGCCGCCGTCTTACAAAGAGACTGCGCTACCTCAGTCCTCTTCTGATGAGCAGCCACTCGGTGTTAAGCTCGCTAAGAAAAAGGCTGACATCGAGAGGAAAGCTGAGTTGGAGGCCAAAGCCATTCGTGCTAAGGACGCGAAGGCAAAGGCAAAGACGGCCCCGAAGAAAGCTGTAAAGAACGAATCGGATGATGACCTGCCTCTCGCGTCATCCCATAAGCGACAATCGAATGGTGCGACTACAAAGAGAAAATCCACGGTTGTAAAGAAGGATGAATCTGATTCAGACGCACCCATCGCCAAGAAGTCCAAAGCTACCAGTGCCGCTGCCAAAAAGAGAGCTTCGTCAGCAAAGGATACAAAGGATGCTAAGAAGGGCAAGTCCAAGGAACCCAGCGATGAAGAAGAAGAAGAGGGATTCGAGTGGTGGAATGCGCCAAAGCGAGAGGATGACAGCATCAAATGGAACACCCTTGAGCACAACGGGGTTCTCTTTGCGCCGGAATACCAACCACTCCCAAAGAACGTCAAGATGTACTACGATGGCAAACCTGTGACCCTCAGTCCGGAAGCAGAAGAAGTCGCTACGTTTTGGGCGTCAATGATGACCGCTGCTTCTACCCATCACCTTGACAACCCCGTCTTCCGCAAAAATTTCTTTACCGATTTCTCTGATTTCATCAAGAAGTATGGCGCCAAAGACGCGAGCGGAAATAAGATTGACATCAAGAGCTTTGACTTGTGTGATTTCTCTAAGATTGCAGAATATTGGGCGGCAAGGAATGAAGCCAAGAAGGCCATGACCAAAGAGGAGAAGGCAGCTGCCAAGGCCGAAAAAGACGCTCTCGAAGCTCCATATCTTTTCTGCACGTGGGACGGAAGAAAGCAGAAAGTTGGCAACTTCCGAGTGGAACCTCCCAGTTTATTCCGTGGTCGAGGAGAGCACCCCAAGACTGGCAAAGTCAAGACTCGAGTGTTACCGGAGCAGATCACCATCAACATTGGCAAGGGTGCCAAGACCCCAACTCCGCCAGCTGGACATAAGTGGAAAGCTGTCCAGCACGACCAAAAAGCTACATGGCTTGCCATGTGGCAGGAAAACATCAATGGCGCTTACAAGTATGTCATGCTCGGTGCTGCCAGTGACGTCAAGGGTCAGAGTGACTATAAAAAGTTCGAGAAGGCTCGTGAACTCAAGAAGCACATTGATAAGATCCGCCGAGATTATACCAAAGATCTTAAGAGCGAGGTTATGGCGGATCGTCAAAGGGCTACAGCCATGTACCTGATTGATAAGCTTGCTCTCAGAGCCGGAAATGAGAAAGACACGGAAAACGAGGCCGATACTGTTGGCTGCTGCTCACTGAAGTACGAGCACATCTCCCTGCAGCCCCCAGACCAAGTCACATTTGACTTTTTGGGTAAGGACAGTATCAGATACAACGAGACAGCCCGCGTGGATCCACAGGTTTTCAAAAATTTGAAGCTATTCAAGAAGGCACCGAAGACTGACGGTGATGATCTTTTCGATCGCCTTAACGTAAGTAACATTACATTCACTCGATCTAGGCAGCATAGTATAATTACTAACAACGAACTTCTAGACATCTCAACTGAACAAGCACCTGAACAGCTACATGACTGGACTGACTGCCAAGGTCTTCCGTACTTACAACGCGTCTCACACCATGTCTGAACTTCTCAAGGAGCTGGGTAAGGACCCACGCTCTCGAGGAACCATTGCGGAAAAGGTGAAACTGTACAATGACTGCAACCGCAAGGTTGCCATTCTTTGTAACCACAAGCGAACTGTTGGCGCAGGGCACGAGCAGCAGATGCAAAAGCTTGGAGATCGCGTAAGCTTTCCTCCCCTTCTCTCTATATGTATAATGGAACCAGGCTGCTAACTCTATATTAGATTAAGGGCCTCAGGTACCAGAAATGGCGGACAAAGAAGATGATGCTTGACATTGATCCAACTCAAAAGAAGAAGAAGGGCGCAGCTTATTTTGTGCGAGATGAGGATCTCGATGACGAATGGGTCAAGGAGCATCAAGCCTTCTTGGTTGACGAACTGCGCACCAAGATTCAGAAGAAGTTTGAAAAGGACAACGAGAAGCTCAAGGCTAACAAGGAGCGAGTCATGCCTGAAAAGGAGCTCAAGGAACGCCTTGGGGCAGTCAAGGAAATGGAAGCCAGATTCAAGAAGGAGAATAAAACTGGCAAAGTTGAGGCCGAGGGCAGAGGAGCGTCAGTAGACAAATTTTTGTCTTCTATCGACAAGATTGATGAGCGCATCAGGGTCTTGGAGACTCAAGCCGAAGACCGTGATGGCAACAAGGAGGTTGCACTGAGCACTTCAAAGATTGTAAGTCTGAGAATATTGCAGTTGATGCAAAAGGTACTAACAATGGCCTGCAGAACTACATTGATCCTCGTTTGACGGTAGTATTCTCGAAGAAATTCGATGTTCCTATTGAGAAATTCTTCTCCAAGACTCTGCGAGACAAGTTCCGATGGGCTATCAAGTCCGTCGAAGACGCAGAAGACTGGGAATTCTAAAGCAGAATTCACAGGGACGAAGATTTTCACAGTGCTCGCTAAAAGAAAGTCTATTTCTCCTTATTTACTTGTTGCTTTTTGCTATTTTTCGTTCCTCTTCTTTGAAGTCATTTCGAATCTCCACAAACACAGGCATATATATATACAATATACATTTACGGAAAGAGGTGGCAGGCAACCTGCACCTTGAGGAATACAGCCCCAATATCATTCAGGTAGACGCGGCGCAGCAAAACACAGCACTTTTTTTTTTATTAACAACTATTTATTTTATTTTCGTTTTCATTTTATTTTCACGGCTCCCACGAAACATGGTACGATGGAGTTTATGAGGGTTGACGGCGAAAAAAAGAAACATTTGAACATGGTCGAACGCGCACAGCGGAAAAAATGGGAGGAGGCTCACACACACACAATGGTGCTTATTTCGGGGTGTCTAGGGCGATGGACGGAGTCGTGAAAGGTAGAGAGGGAGGGCAGAAGTCTTTTTGCTGAGATTCTTTCTTTTTACGTCGGGGGATCAGATTGAGAGGGAGGGCATCGGGGCGTGTGTAGGAGATAGCAAGAAACATAGCGAGGAATTTTAAGATAGGTTTGAGCTAGTATCGCTTAAGCCATGCCGTATTGTTTTAATTGATGATTTTATTTTACGTTTTTCCTTCAAATTAGTAGATTTGAGATTCCATTCATGTCTGCTTCATTTCAACGTCAATGAAAATTGTATATGCAGCATCGTTCAACGGGTACAGGTTGTCATCGACTTCATTGGTATGTGAGTTAACACCTGTCTATATACATGGAGTATATACAAAGTATTTGATATCAAAACAGCATAATTTGGCTGTCAACTTGTCCATCGTACTCTTCATGCTCATGCTATCTATAATGAGTATCCAAAACTATGCCGTCATGTAACGCCGTAGTAAAATGCAGTCCCCGCGTGGAGCACCATGCCTCTCGCTTCTTTTGCCAGTTTATAAACCCCAATCGGCACTTTCTTCCCCAATATATACATTCCAACCATTCATTACGCATCAGCTATTAAAACCGCCGTCGGTTCGTTCGTGTTCTCATCATTATATTCTCACAGCAAGTGCCAGCGCACCCATCGCGATATGGCCCAGCACAACCATCATTAGCGATAGTGTAGGCACACCTAATGCTGCGCCAGCGCTATCACGCGCAATCCTGCCATTTGGATTCATATGCCATCCGCTAGGGATGCTGCCCCCTGTAGGAGTAACGCCATCAAGCCACGCGAAGTCAGTCTGTGTGGCAGTAGCTGGGTTTTTATCCGTGCCGATGCCACCCACGGGAATGGATAGGACAATCGACGGCGTGCTACCAGGCGTGCTGGCCGTGACAGTGAGGCCGTTCTGGCCGTTCACATTTCCGTTGATTTTACCGCCAACGGCTTGAATCGACTGCCATGAGCCAGAGGTGTTGCTGTAGACGTATTGCTTGCCCGTAGAGTAGTCTGTGATACTGATGCTCTGTACCATCATGGTAAAGGGGCCTTTGCTAAAGTCAGTAGGACCTTCAGCCCATTTGACAGTGCCTGGAGCATTGGTGGCTGGATCACCACCGGCCCATGAACCGAACTTGACCTGCATCGGTGTCTGCGGGTATTGGTTCGACTCAGCATCAGCTTGGGTCAGAGTACGCAGCACAGAATCGCCCGCCATCCAAACGATTCTGTCTTGAGTCCAGTCCACCGTATACGTGATCCAGTTTGCCTGTGTACCCGAAACGGTGTGAAACTCTCCACGGTTGTAAGATGTGGTTTGGCCTTTGCCAAAGTAGTTGGACTGCATCTGGTCTGGCTCAGCCCCAAGCCACTCCATATCAATCTCATCAAGATCATCCGATTGCAGCACCACAGATGAGACAATACCAGCTCCAGGGGCAGCCTTCATGGTGACTTCCACTCGGCCAAACATGATGTAAAACACGGAAGTGAGCTGTGGAGCATCACCACCAGAAGCAACGGTAAACGAGGCGCCGTTGCTGTTGTATGTTGGGTTACCAGATGCGACGAATGAGTTGACGCTGCCCTTGGTAAAGTCAACATTGATGCTCATGCCCAGAGCCGTGTCCGCGGGACATGAGCCTGGCAAGTCGCAAAGACATCTCGGTTAGTCCACAATTGCAAATCCAACTGAATCAAATGAACCAGACCCTAGGGCCGTGACAGATCAACTTACCCGTTGTCAATGGATTGCACCGGCTAAAGGTCTGTGCCAAAACTGCTCCCGGCAGCGCCAATACAGCTACAGCCCCGTAGGCGAAGCTCGCCGCTCGTCTCATGGCTGCAAAGAGGAGTACCAAAAAAAAAAGTGACGGGTCGAAATCAGGAACAAGAGCAGAAAAGGATGGTCCCTGCAAGCGATGCAGCCTCGTGCAGCTTGTGTGGCAGAAGGACTGTGCTAGTGCCACGCAAGGGGGAAGCCCGATAAGATAGTGCAAGAGAAAGAGAGCGAAAAAAAAAATACTATTCGTGCTCACACCTGATGGGAGCTGAGGCTGCGAGATGCTGCTCTGTCGTTTCAGTACCTATGTACGTGTGTAACGTACTACCAAGCTGGTACAAAGTAAACAGACTGGTGCTTAATCGAGCCAACCGCAAGGTACAGTAAAGCGCGCACAAAAAGCAGCAGGTTATGCAAGGAGATTCAGACTATGCCTTCCAGCATTCCAGTCTCAAAAAGGCTTCAAAACGAGAGAGAAGTGATAAAAGATTCGAAGCTACGCAAATTTGGGAGCTGGGATGCAGTAAATCCAACCAGAATAAACAAATGGCTGGTTATAAGCGGGGGGCTTTGCACCTTCCCAGCCACTCGAGTTGCCTACGTCTTCGTCATCGAGGCCAACTTCCAAGGCAGGCTCGTATTAACTTAACACCATTTCTGGAGTAGTTGCCGTATTCTTGCTGTCTGCTTTCCTTTTTTTATTCATGCCTCTTTCCTTTGCTTCCTTTTGTGTCTCTCTTCGGCCCTCGCACAAGCGTAAACTGGGCAGTTGCTCCCTCGCATCAACGACCCACCGCCTTCTCTCAGTTTTCACTACTAACGCAGTGCCATTTTTCCTGATCTCTGAATCATATGCTTTCCCACTTTGATATTCCTGCCTTTTCCCCATTCTCTGCATAATGCATATGCAGCCGTCGTTAGTGACTTTCTGTCTCTGTCTTTCCCTAGACTCTTTTTCCCCATATCTTCTTCATCTCCCGGCGTGCATTGGCGGTCAACCACTCGTGCGCTGGCCACTAAGTGACAGTTGTCCGACGTACCCAGCACTATTAATGCGGGTGGTTGGGACTTGACGCAGTAGCCATGGCCGGCCCCTCAAGCCGCGACCCGATTGGGTGTCGCTGCTTGAAGCCCAAAAGCGGGCCCCGGAGCCGAAGCGCAGAATTTCGGTGAGAGCAGCCCGCCGGCCTCCCGGCCTACCCTACAAGCCTTCTATGGAGCTGCAGTACATAATCGAATCCATTGGGCATCTGACGTGGCGGCCGAAGGTGGAGGAGCGCCGGCAGCATCGTACGGGACATGCGGTGAAGGCCCGTCTATTATGCCGTTTACCAGCGGCGGACTCATGCTAGGAAGGATGCCGTTGCTGTTTGACAGCCCCAGTCGTGACGTGTTGCTCCTTTGAAGGCTTCTAACTTGCTCAAGCATGTGGGAATAGCAGCATTAGCAGGCAGTTGCTTTTCCAGATACAGGCCCAGCCATACAAGTGTAGTCATGATGCTTGACATACAAGGACGCTATCGACATGGACAATATGTACCATATCACACACCCCGCGAACTCACTCCCCAAGCGCAAGGAACAAGCCCTTGCAGCCATCAGGACACAGCATTTCGAGTCTGCCTGTAGTGTCCGGGGCATGAACTAGATGGCAATGTATCCATCGTGAATATCGAGATTGTGACAGAGCCTAATAACTCACCAGCGATGCCGGTAGGTCTAGATGCCGCGGCGTCGAATGTAGGGAGAGCATTGTCGCGGCTCCGCAGACCGCCTAGACCCCTCCTTCAGTAAGGCCCAAGTTGCCGCATCACCAATCAACTAACAGCAGTGCCACTGGCTAAATCTCAGCTCGTATCGATCAATTGATAAAGTTTCCCTTATCAATGACATTGGGAAAGACAGAGACTTCTCGTCAAATTAGACAGAATGCATGGTTCACTAGCCTATGTGACAGTTGTACGCAGTATGTACTTGTAGTGATAGAGAAGCAGGGTAATCACACAACGGTTAGGCCGTTGGCAGATGCAGGAAAAAGCACGGCGTTGTTTCGGGCTTCAACTAACCCAGACGAGAGCCAGTCTAAGCAGATGAGATTAAGCAGCATTCACAGCCATCTCCATAATATCATACACCCATTGACTCTTCCCGAGCCGAGACAAGACACACGCCAACTTGATCATGCACGTTGCATGTATGCAAGTTTCTCGGCAGGAATGCATGCCTGTCTCAGTTATAGCAACCCATTGCTGATGCGCTTCCCCGACATGAAGGCGACAAAAAAGAAGAATACTGTAAGAAATTTTTTTTTTTTTTTTTTAAAAAAAAAAAAAAAAAAAAATAGCGAATGCAAGACCGGCTATTAGTTCTCAAGCTGGCAATGCATTGGCCTGATCCGTAGGCCAAAAGGGCAGTCGATCGTAAGACAACAACGGAAAGCTATCCAGGTTATGGGCTGCTAGCGCAGCAAATCGCAGCAATGATCAAGATCTGTCCCCTCTCTCATCTTACCCCTCCAACCCAGAAACCAGGCAAAATGCCACATGTCTCATGATGTTAGACAGATGCTCCCACGGCCGTGGATCGTGCGTAGTAGTAAGAGAGAAATAACTGATCTCATTAGCATACTTGTAGTAAGATATTACGAGGTCCAGCGTAAAGTCCAACGCCGTAGAGGAGACCATATTACTATCACCTTGCTGTACATTATTCCAAATTCTGCTGGATTCAATCCCACCTGCGGCTGTTGCAGCCGTCTTGCCGTGTCTGAGAGGATAGCAATCAGGTGTCTGAGCTTATTCTCTGCTTACAGCAGCAGAGATGCAGCAGGCTATTTTTTCTTCGTCTCCATGGCTGCTCCCCTTCATTTCTCAGAATCGACTGATGGGATGCCTCTTGGCCAATCTTCTCATCCTACTGGGCCATCAGGGTAGCAGTCCTAGACCCCATCTAATATTTACTCTGCAAGTTTTACCGCGAGAGCCGGATTTTTTAAACAAAGAAAAACAGAGAAAAAAAGAGTGTGAGCGAATATGCAACAGGCTGCAGCTCGCAGTGTCACACTGGAGCCAAAAGCAACAATTGCATTGTATCCTCTGCGGGCAGCCCATACATTGGCTCAATTTCCCACCCTCCGTGATCCGCATTTTCGTGGCACCGACAGTCGCGCTTTGATACGGGAGAGTAAAAAAAGAAACAAACCATAACGCCACCCGAAGCTGTAAGGAGATTTGGTTTTTGTAAAAAAAGAAAAGTGAGAGAAGATTGCGAAGGGGGCCACTAGACTTGTCAGAAGTCAGAAGTCAGAAGTTGTGCTTCTTAGCTTGCTTTAGCTTAAACCTCCAAGAGCTTGCTCATGTCTCAGCTGTTGGTAGTCAGTACGCTATATGGTCATACTGTACGGAGCAACGCACTCCATATTGATGACATGTCGGACTAATGACGCACGCCACTTCCTCGTGGGCACAGGGCAAGAGGAAAAGCCAAAAGCAAAGAATGAATGTGCTGTGCATCATAATAGTTCGTAATTCCCGGTGGCTCATGTCTGTTGGTCGATCCGCCAGGCACTAGCCAAAGCCAATATCGCAGAACATCCATCATCACACACACTGGCACGTAGTGTAGTGCAGAGCCACAATCGCAATTGCAATCGCAATCACAATCTTCACAGCTCACGGAGTGCTATCGCCACCGGATTCCCGTCAAGCCATCATCCACACTCTGGCCCGTGCTCGTATTGAAGTCTGTGCTATCAGACAATTACACGCGGAAATCGGTAATTATCTGTGATGGCGCAGCAATACTCTCCGCGAGGGACCGTCAAGGGACTCGTGCGCACAGCTATTGCTTTTTCTTCTCTCCATCCGGGTTGGCTGGAGCCACTCGGCTGCGCTGCCGCCCGCGCTTTTGAAATGAACAACCCACACACCGTACGCCACTGAGTGAGGCGAAAAAAAACCATGACTTGACTAGGAATTCCATCAGCCAAGTGTTTCGTAGCGATATTATTTGTGTAATTTTAGAGAACCACCAAACCGTTGGCCTAATGGTTTCACACACAACAACTTGTATGGGGACACGACTTCGTATGTATAAGCCTCAATAAATCTGGAGATCCACCGTTAAATACTAGTCGTAGCAAATTTTAAAGTCTTGCTAATTTCCACACAGTACCCAGTCCGAGAAGATGAAAATAGAATATTGTGACGTCCGTCGAGTGGACATTCGCTTGATTTAATTCACCTGAGCGTTTCTTTTTTTAGTAGAAAAATAAAATGGTTCCGATGAAACACTGATGTCCGCAGTTATATGAGGCCAATATGACATATCGCAGTAGCCAGAGTCAGTACTCCGTACGGCGTAGCTGTAGCAATATTTCATCAACACGTGTAGCTAGTAGCAGCCCGTAGCCCGTGGAATAGCTCAAGCAAGCAATGGATTCATCGTGCGTGCATGAACCCTCCTACGCTTGTTGCCCGTCCGCCCGCCCGTAGTTCTAAATTGCTGCTCACAGACCGCATCCCGCACTCTGCATTCAACGGCTCTTGTCAAGCCATGCTGTGCTACGTGTAGGCCGCTCACGTACCCTGCAGTCCCGTGGCGAGAAAACAAACTAGTGAGCTGTAGCGACAATAGTGATACAGGATACCCCGTGATAGTAGTCCCGGTGCATATGTCTTCATAGTAGCATAATGATGTTTCCTGAGATTTATGCATTCTCAAACGGTAGTAGGGTAGCATCGAACGACTGCCGGCAGATGATGGGGCGGTTGTGCCTCTGCTAGCGAGACGACCTAACCCAGACGCTCACATTCGTGCAACACCAAATGGTAGTAGTATACATGCTGGCACAGAGCGCCGGCAGCAAAGCGCAAAGTCGACCGATAGCGGCTGTTCTATCTGGCGCCACTTGGCTGCCGCGGAATCGCTAAATCGGAATTGTTGGACGAGCTTTCGCTGCCTTCCGTGAAAAAACATCCGTGGACATATCTGGAATCGCCGAGGCAGCAGGCGCGATGTTGAGCTGAGGCCGGGAATGGATGCAGAAATGGATACGCCATACCGCCGTACGAGTGCCAGCACCACCCGGGACCTTCGGTTGCTGTGCCCTTGCAAGGCCTGGCATTGTGAGGACGAATACCTGGGAAGATTTGGCTGGATGGAAGGTCGAACTGTGGGCCATGAAACCTTCCAGAAGCTCCATGGGCTTGGGTTGCGGAATGCCCAATTGGCCACCCTAAGCCCATGCTGGAATAAGTCGTACCTGCGCTAGCCCGGGGGATGCCCTGGCTAGTCTTTTGCCAGCAATGCCTCTCTCCACTGAGCTCTTAACATGGCACAGCGAGTTGATTTACCATGGTCATGGTAGCGGGTCGGCCATAGGCATTGAACAACCGAAGCATTGTGCTCTTTTTCCCGTTCCAGGCGATGGACCCCCCCGTATTGTCGGCATGAAGTGTTGATATGCCGTCAAGAAGAGAGCAATGCGGCCCTTCAAGATGAGGCACGCTGAAACATATGGCAAAGACGAAACAAAAATTGACAATGGCTCGAAACAAGTCTAACGCGTGAAAAATACCCGTGCCGCATCCATTGTTATGCTCAGAGCGGGGAAACCTGGCAGCCTTTTCTTCGGCAATGGTACTAGTATTATACGGCACAGTAGCAGTTCTTGTAGTGCCTGCTAGCTGCACTGCTTGTAAACAAAGAAGGTGTTAGTCGTCTCGCTCGGGTCAGCGAGGGGATAGCGAAGGATGGATAGAAGACTGGCGTTGTTCTACCAGTGGACCTTGGGCACACAATTTGCGCTGGTGCCGTGCCATAGCCAAGCAGAAATCCGGGGAGCGGGTAGACCGCTAGGGTCCGGTGGCAAGGGCCAATTGATCCCGGTCGCCAGGCCACTATGGTATCAGAGCGAGATGCTGGCCACACGGCTGCGAATCCGGGCCGCTGCTAGTCTTTGCGCATTGTGCAGTGAGCTTCGTCTCCCAGGGCCCTGGTCGTTTTGATCTAAGAGATTAAGTCCTGACTCGTCCGCATCCGTCAAAGTCACTTGACATTGGCCCTTGAATTCGACGGTGTAAAAGGCGGTGGCAAATATGGATTTCAATTCTCTTTGTCGCCTCTTGTCGAGCAATTGCTTGCCAGGGTGCATCACCGGCTGTGAGCTCCGTACTCCGTAGTTGATATGATAGTTCCTAGACTTACAGGCACCAAATGGAGCAGATGGACTCCATGAGCTATCTCGATTTGCCGACCGTGTTAGTGCTAATTGCCATCGCCGCTGGCTTGCCTCCTATCAAGGTAAAATTTTTTTTTCTCGTGTGTGCGCGCGGTGTTGGCTCGGCGCAGAAGAGATGGAATATTGATGATTCAATTTGGCTAAATCTCGCATGCCACCCCAAAAGAAGTAGCGGTGGACGATTTTGCGAGAAAAAACAACAACAAGAAGAATTTTAAGAGCGCAAACCAACGGTGAAAGACATAACGTGCAGAATGCTTGCAGCAAAAAACTGCCTCGAGGTGGGCAGATTGTTGGCAGTACCCAGCTAGACTACTATCCGCAATAAGCAAGCTGCAGAGGCGGCCCAACCAGAGCATGACTTGTAGTGGCGAGCAGCCAGCTTGGCCAACGGGGATTAGCTCGAGCTGCTGCCAATAGAAGCCTGTAGTGTCCCAAGTAGTGCAGCTCCCATGTTGGTTTAGAACGTCGACTACGAGTCTTCTAGGGCTCTCGCTCGAGTCCGGGGACGCTGTCGCAGGCATCCGTAGACCAGTGACCGGTGCCACAGGCTGCCGGGGATCGTCCGAGTCAAGAAGACCGCCTCGTCTACAGTACTGGCAAGATGCAGCAGTTGTCATACCCTTACCCGACCCAGGCTGTCTGAGAGCCCGCCGGTGTGCTAGTAGTGCGATCTGTCGTCTGCAGATGCCAGAGACACCTCGCCTAGCAAGGATGTTGCCGAAATCTTTTTTTCTCTTGTGTTCAGGCGGTGGACGCTGCCGGTTCCGCGAGTAGTAGTATGCGGTATTCATTTTGCTGTCTTTGGCGAGGCGGCGAAAAAAAGCTTTTTCCCGCGCAGCCTGTCAGGCACCACCATCCTGGTTTCTGGCGGTGTCGGTCGCCCCCCCCCTCGGCTGTCAATTGAGCGCAGTATGTGCCAATATCTCAAGAGCTTCAGAGCGACGAACAGTCGGTGGCCGTGCAGACGGCGGATGAGGATCGGTGGAGAAAATCTCGGGCACGAAGCGGCTTTGCTGGTTGGTTCATCTCGCTCTTTTGTAGCTCGTGTCGCTCTGCGAATTAGGCTATTCCCTTAGTCAACTCAAGTTTGCGGAGGCGGGTAGTGACGCCTAACTGCAGCGGCCCTCTGCTGTGCTCTGGACGACAAGACGACGAGCTGACGGCGGTTACCTGGAGCAGTTCAGACGGGTCGAGGGCGGGTGGAGAGAAGCGTCGGTGCTAGGCCGGGCTGGGGGCGACGGAGGTGGTGATGCATCGTGCATTGCACAAAGTCCCAGTAGTCTCTTGTGCTAGCATGCGGTGTACAAGCCCTCTGCTGCTCGGGACGGATTGGCACAAGCGCGGATGCGCGAGTGAGGTGGCAGCTACAGGTACCTGCTGGGGAGGGGGCGAAGGGGCCAGGCGGAACGAGCCCTGAGCAGCAGCTGTGGGCGGTACCTGCATACAGCGGGCTCCAGTGGCCGCATTGGTTCCTGCATGGCTGCGTCTGCAGCGCAGTGGCGGTCTCTTCACAGTGGGGATGCGCCAGGTTAATGCAGTGGCCAAGCGGTGGGGGACGCCGGCCATGCTGCGATTAATGACCCCGGGCTTTGGATAATTTGCTGCTTTGTCGGTCAGCCAATGCTGGCCAGCCACTTACTCGCACTCCCACACACACATGCGTCTCCATCCATCATATCATAATTAATTACAGAGTGCGCTCAACGGAGCCGATTAATTAATTGCTCGCACAACAGTCGTGTGTTGGTTGCCCGGGGTCACAGTAGTCGGCACAATGTCGGTACGGGGCGGAGCGTCGCCTTTTTAATTTAGCAACACGGGGTCTAGCACCGTCTTGGGCGTAGCAGCGCCGTCGAGGGCCAACGGCGCAGAGACGGCGAGTGATAGTGCCAGCACTTGGGACGATCCATTTGCTCTTCTCGTGCCTGATCGTTTGATGTGATTGCCCGTTCCGGCTAGCAAATCAATTTGACGGACGGCGCTTGCGTCTGGCGCATGTTCCCCAAGTGTTCTTCAATATCCCGTTTCGTCCGCACGTGCTATCCGCGTCCAGTTGGTGGAGGATCATCCCATAATTGCACATCATGCGCAGCTTGTGCCGGAGCATTCGCTTATTCTAGTGTGTCGGCCAAGGCAAAATACTGTACACAATGAGAAGGATACAATGGATTATGATTATGATTATGGATCAAGGGCCCTTCGTATTACAGTACTGCTACCATTACGGTGTAGCCAAGTGCTGCTGTACACAACAATGGCCCGGGCCTGCCGCTGCCAGGGCCCGACGTTGAAGTGGATTTGCCCGAAAGTCCACGCAATGCAGCTATATCGATAAGAAACGAAAGTGCCTTGGACGGGAAAAAAAAACGCCTCTGCTGCTTTGTGCAAGGTTCAAGGGTCTGTGCACTTTGTTCATGCACTTCCATTCTCGACTCGTTATGCAGCACTAGGGTTTCAGATTAAACTGCGCAGCCAATAGGACCGCAGCCACCGGTCCAGCATATGGCATAAGTCCGTTACGTTAGCGACGGCGGCAGCCAATGCTGGCATCGTGCGTGTGATAATCGGCGGATGCTGCAGGCGCAAGATTACTGCTGGCCTTGTGTGTACGGAGCATTGCAGGCACCATCTCCAAATGTCAAATCACTGACACCGCTAGACGGCACCGACGTGACGGCTCGGATAGGATGAAACCCTCTGCATGCGGGACGAGCCTGTGCATCACATCACACACACGCACACACACTGCACGCACATGTTGAGGATCAATGCTTACGGCTCGATCCTGATAGGGCCGTCTTGGGTATACGGAAATTGGATGCTGCTAGTAAATATAGTAGAGCCAGATGCTCGCGCAGCACATGCTGTTTCTTCGACAACAAGTATACATACCCCAGGACAATAGTATCGGCCCAATCAACCCAGGTTGGCTTCGGCCCAGAGAGTATCATCGCTTCTCCAACTAGAAAGCCACCTCTTTTTTGCCTCTTTTGTAAAGACTAGCGGAGCCGACATGTATACTATTGCGATCTATCTTAGCAAGTTGTCATAGTCCTTCCAAGACAAGACTAACAACAAGCCACCAATAGGCGAATGAGACTGCGGGCACAAACTACTTGCTAGTAGTGCTACGGCTGCGTGCAAATAGGCAGCCTCTTTATTTTCCCCAGCTGCACGATGATGGACCCTGGTGGCTCGCCAGGCGTTGTAGCTAATGGAATATGGCCCGAATGGACCAGGACGAAATAGACAAGTGATTGAAAATTGAAACAGCCTCCCACCCATCTCACGACACACCGTTAGATGTCGCCAAAGTGGCGGCCATGCAGGCTGTCTGGCAATAGTACGGAGGAATGGCTGCATCCAATAACCTATCGGACGACTGCCAGGGCTCGCTTAATCATGTACGTACACCGTAAAAAGGGAAAAAGTGGAAATCTATCCCAGCAACCACCCATCACTGTAATTGCGGTGACAGCTTTCTTTTTTTGTTTCCATAAACAAGCACGTGCAAAAGTACTACGACGTTGTGCTTCACCATTGTTGGTCGAGATGAGGAGAAAGAGTACAAGGGCGCTAGGGCACGCAGCCCAGAACGATCGCCCGCGACAAGAGTGCCATTTCCACTCTTTTCCGCAATCGACAACACTGCTATGACTCGCCTCAACAGCCATCACAACGGATGGTGAAACTGGCGGTTTGCTGTGCCGGGGAAAGCCACCGCCCACCGACTTGGAGTCGAATGGCTCCGCACGGAGTACAGTAGCTGCCTTCCAGTAGCTTTAGCGGGCCGGAGAACCCACCGGCGAGTCGACGGCCGTGGCTCGATTCTCAGCCCAGGCGATGGGGGGGCCTGGAGCCTCAATGGGGCATTTTGCGGGAACGCGCGGGGCCACCAGGCGATAGCGAGCGCGGTTCTACGTTTGGCTGTCCCGGAGAGGGAGGTTGGATGGAAGCTTTGCTGGAATCTTTAGTCGAGGCGGTATACAAGGTTGGTCGGTACTACGGAGCGCATATGCCAACACATACTTGTAGACAGCGACTAACGGTAGAGAGGGGTTTAACATGGGTTGATCTCCATGCAGCAGGAGACAATGGAGGATACAAAGAAAAAGAAACGAAAGAGTCGAGAAAAGCGAAAAGGGACAAGACAAAAGAGAGACAAAGCCAATACGGACTTTTTAGTTTCTGCTGGAGGGGGTGCATCTTGTTTGGCCGCAATGCTGTTTGCCACGCTGCCCGTATTTTCCTTTCTTCTTTTCGTATACTGCAGCCTGTTTATCTAATACAAGTAAGCACGTTGCTTTTCTCTCTCTTCTCTTTATGCTACTTGCGCGTAGGCGTTTCGTATTGGGCTCTTGTGTGTGGCTACAGGCTACAATACTACTGTCCCGGCTAGAACTAGCGCGCAGCACTAATTCGACACAAACAACAAAAAAGAGTCCTAATGCATAAGCATTATGGAGCACATACGAGAAGGCTAGGTACAAAAGTATGAAACAGATGACGAAAAAGGTGGTATTAATGTCCAGCACTGAGTGGAGCTGGCCTATTCTTGTACGAAGTGCAGTGGTACATAAAAATAATCCACTCATGCAGTCCGCTCCTCTTGGATTGTGATCGACGCACTAGGCCTAGTTCTGGCAACTGGGCAATATGTCAGATCCAGTTTGGCTGTCGATGGCCACCGTAAGACCAGATGCCTTGGGCAATACCACATATTCGTGCTTGTGCTACAGAGCAGCAGGCATGGTAATAACAATGGATGATAACAAATACCACAACTGGGGCATGCTACATACAACTACGGTGCATATTACCGCTAGCAGTAGTACCTGCACAGCCTGTGTGACTGCCACCGGTTCGCAAACATCAATGTCTGGTTCCAGGTCTTTTTCACCTGCCCGACGGGCCAGTCAGCTCACCCATCCGCTCACTGATATGTGCCCTGACGTGACAAACACACCATCACATAATTAAACAGCCTGGGCGGCAGCATGGCCAAACAAGTCTTCAGCCGTTGCAAGTGCAGTGGATGTAACATCAGCCCTTCCCACCCATCGGCCAATCTGGCATCCGCATTTGACGTCGTTTTGCCTTGGCCCTAAAGCTGCGATTGGGGTTGAGGTTTACGATTGGAGCAGCATCTTATCTCACATTCCCACTTGTCTAGTGACAAACGGCTGGTTTCACCTGAGCTACTAACGATTGAATGACTTACAACCACTGGAATAGCTGAGCGGCGCATCGCCCAAGCAGCGATATCATGTGCCTTGCAGCGGTGGGGATGTACGTAGGTGTGACGCCAAAGGTCGAGTCCAATGGCTGTGCATAGTCGAGCGTGCGTCAGTGTGCAGAGCTGAGACGGCGGCTTTTTGTGCAAGCTGTGTGGTTTATCCTATCGCACCGCACCGCGGCATTATGCAGGGCTTGTGACGCGCTCACAGTGTGCTCGTGCTGCGCTGTGAGTGGCCAGCCAGTGGCGGAGGGGCATGAAAAATGGCGCGCACAGAGGCAGCCTGTCAACGGCGGGCAGCGAGATTTGCAGGCTAAGCAAGCAGTGCTACCACCTGGAAGTTTAGCACGAGTAGCACCTGGGTTTAGTGGGTGGTGGTACCTGTTTAGTGGATGGGACAAGTGGTGTTAGCTGGATTGGCGCCGGCGCAGGCCACTGCATACCCGCCAGTTGATAGACTGAGTGCAGTCTGGCTGATGCCATAGGCGGCCGCTCGCCATCCAGGTGTGCGTGCGCGTGGGATTAGCATCAAATCATCGAGCAGACAGACGAACGGCATGGCAATCGACGGCCCAATCATCGGCACTACCGCCGTTCAGATGTCATTGGAGAGGCATCCATCTCTCGAGCTTTGGAGGATCTCGTGGCTTTTTTTTTTTTTTCCTGCTCTGCACGCGCGCCCACACCTCCAAGGCGGGTTGTGATGTGATACTAGCCGTATGCGCGCGACAGCAGCAACAAACAACCCGGGAGCAACACTCATAGGCTCGGTTGATAGTGGCACTTTTTTTTCTTTTCTTTTTTTTTTTTTCGCTCGTTTTTTTTCTCTCACTTTCCCGTCCCAAGACAGCAGCCGCTGTGGAGAGAGCCTGTGCGTTTGTGCTGTGCCTGTCGCGGTGCATCCGAGAGGCAGCAGCGTTGTCTCTCTCTCATTATGCTTGTTCCTCATGCCGTATGGACGGCTGCACTTCGTACGTTACGCTGGCTCGTAAGCCCACACCACAGTCAGTCCAGAATTAGAAATGGTGGCTGCGCCCTGCTCTCCCGCGGTTGACTCAAAGCCAGCCAGTCATCTCGTTAATTTGCACGGCACAAACGCCCACTGCGAGATGGGGTCCCAAGTGAGCTCCAAAGAGGCCAAAAAGTGCGCGTTGGTGCTTTGGGAGACCAGAGGCGCAATACGGAGCCTAGCATCCGCCGCTTTCTTGGTTTTGATTGCATTACATGCAATGCTGGCACGTGTGTACTATTACTCGTGCTATGCTAGCTCGCAGCGACCAACGCTCACCAAGAGAGCGCAGAGTCGTGTTGTCTGGTGAGGCCCACCGCTTTAGCACTGTATCCACTGCCAGCAGAGCCAGCGACTCGAGTTTTGGCCTGATCAACTGCGATTTTTTTGTCAACTTCCCACTTTGGCGGGCTAGCACTAGCAGCGCCAGTACGTACCTCGACTAGCGCGACACTAGGTACGTACCGCCTCCACGGACGCTCTCGAGAGCCACCAGACCAGGGTCTCGTATACTAAACTGAGAGATCCCTGCAAGGCCTCTGGACCTTGGAGTTGGGTCCTCGCAAGGTTCGCACACCCCAGGCGCCATCCTTGTCACCTCAGACATCCCAGACGTGCTAAGACACCCTGGCCTGGGCTTGCACCAACTTCGCACACCACTCGCCCCAGACACCTCACGGACGACAGGGGCCAGGGAGGGAAGCCTGTCCCGTCATGTCCGCGCAACGGATCCTGGCTTTTGGCCCGCCGTCGAGTGAGACAAAGTGGACATGGGCCTTCGTGGAGGCAACGGAGCGTTCCCACCTTTGGCTCTGCCTATCGGTCGATTGATGATCTTGCTTGGGCTTCATCGTCCTACTTATCCTGCCATGGCCCCCCGCCGTTGCCATCAACTCATCCCATACGATCGACAACCTTGAGCTTGTGTGATCTTGTTTTATACCCTCGATTCTTCCTTCTTTTGCGACCTGATCTTCTTTGGAAACTCGATATAATTCTTCGAGATTCCTTCCTTTCTTTTGCTCAGCAATTCTTCGTCTACTCGCATATCCATCCTCTGTCTGTTTGCGCCAATACACACAACGCAACCAGCACGCCCACCCCTCTTCAGTCTTTCGCTTGCACAAGACTGCTATCCATTCTTTATACCAGAGCCGGAGACGACCTGACGAGAAACCAAAACCACTCTTTCCCTGTCTGACCAATTGCCTGGGCAATTGTATAATACGGAACGCTACTTGTACCAATAACTATAACACTTAATATTTAAATATTATTCGGAAGCAACCGCAGAGAGGTTAGACAGAGAGCAACGCTGCCATATCATCGCAGAGGAGCTAACACACGCTGCGCAAACAGAGAAACAATGGACGGCATGATGTCTCAAGCTATGGGACAGCAAGCGTTCTACTTCTACAACCACGACCACAAGATGGCCAGACAAGCCATTTTCGCACAGCAGATGGCCGCCTACCAGATGGTACCGACCCTGCCGCCTACTCCCATGTACTCTCGACCAAACTCTTCCTGCTCTCAGCCACCGACCCTCTACAGCAACGGCCCTTCAGTCATGACTCCCACAAGCACACCTCCGCTGTCTCGCAAGCACATGATGCTGGACGCAGAGTTTGGCGACAACCCATACTTCCCCTCCACTCCTCCTCTGTCCGCCTCGGGCAGCACTGTTGGCAGCCCCAAGGCTTGTGACATGCTCCAGACCCCCATGAACCCCATGTTCTCTGGACTGGAGGGCATCGCCATGAAGGATACCGTCGACGCTACTGAGAGCCTGGTCGTTGACTGGGCCAGCATCGTCTCGCCACCCTTGTCGCCTGGTAAGTGTTTTCCCCAAGCATCGCTTTAAATTAATTTCCGCTACGGTTGCATCGAATGTTCCCTCATGCTTCTATGGAAGTAAAAAAAGAACAGCGAGCCGGAATTACACTTAAAATGAATATTGGGGCGGGACACAGGCTAATCCGCTTTGGGCAGTGTATTTTCAATCTCAGGTTAGCAAGGTGCCTTCGCCCACCTCCAGCCCGAGCGACATCATGTCCACAACTTCATGCCCTTCTCTGTCTCCCTCGCCAACTCCCTACGCGCGGTCTGTCACATCTGAGCACGATGTTGATTTCTGTGATCCTCGCAACCTGACCGTCTCTGTTGGCTCCAACCCCACTCTGGCCCCGGAGTTTACCCTGACTGGCCTGGCCGAGGACATTAAGGGCGAGCAGCTGTCCGCCGCCGCTGCCCAGTCCACCTTTGACTTCAACCCAGCCCTGCCTAGCGGTCTGCCGACCTTCGAGGACTTTTCCGACCTGGAGTCTGAGGCCGACTTCAGCAACCTGGTCAACCTTGGTGAGGTGAACCCCATTGACATCTCTCGCCCACGTGCCTGCACCGGCTCCTCTGTTGTTTCTCTGGGCCACGGAAGCTTCATCGGTGACGAGGAGCTGAGCTTCGACGACAGCGACGCCTTCCAGTTCCCTTCTCTTCCCAGCCCAACTTCATCCATCGATCTCTCCGACGTCCACCAGGACAAGAGACGAAAGAAGGAGAAGAAGGAGACCAAGCCCGTCATGAACACTGCTGCTAGCGGCTCTCAGTCTGGCAACGAGCAGATCGGCGCTACTCAAGCTGCCTCTGCCGCCTCTGACTCCAATGCCTCTTCCGCTTCTGAGGACCCCTCTTCCATGCCTGCTCCTACCAACCGCCGTGGCCGCAAGCAGTCCTTGACTGAGGACCCTTCCAAGACCTTTGTCTGCGATCTCTGCAACAGACGCTTCCGTCGCCAGGAGCACCTGAAGCGACACTACCGCTCTCTGCACACTCAGGAGAAGCCTTTTGAGTGCAACGAGTGTGGCAAGAAGTTCTCTCGCAGCGACAACCTTGCTCAGCACGCCCGCACCCACGCTGGTGGCGCCATTGTCATGAACCTCATTGAGGATGGCTCAGAGGTCCCCACCTTTGACGGTAGCATGATGACTGGTCCAGTAGGTGATGACTACAACACCTATGGCAAGGTCCTTTTCCAGATTGCATCTGAGATTCCAGGAAGCGCCAGCGAGCTCTCTTCAGAAGAGGGTGACCAGGGCAAGAAGAAGCGCAAGCGCTCTGACTAAACGACTGGTCTATGATTACCTATATACACGCCTGACATGATAATTCTTACCGATTCTTGCTACACTTCTCTCACTAGCTTGAGAAGAAGTGTAAGCCTTATTTTCAACACATACACTTTTACCTAGAGGAGGTTTATACTACATACAGGGAAAAAGCTCAAGCGGTTATGATTGCATTTTCAAACCTTCAGTTCTTGTATCGACTTGCAACATCATACTGATGATATTCTTTTTATATCGGGGTTACTTAATCCCCATATCTTTTCTACCACTTTATTTTTTGCATCATGACAAAAAGTTCGACACAGATCGAACTCGGAAGAGGACATGAGTTTTTCTTGTTTTTTTTTTTTTTGGCGCGCATGGCGGACTTTTTTCTTTTTTCTTTTAGATTTCTTTTTATATATTTGGCACTCACAACGACGGCATTCCAATCAGTTGGCTCTGCCCCTGTTATTACACAAAGTGTAATGATCCATCGCGAGCGATGGCTGGAAAAGTCGTTTTTGCCATGGTGGGAATAACTGAAACATAGAGAGGGATGCTTTGATAAGCACCAAAGGCCAGTGGAGGATCGCTACCGCCAATCATTTGGAAGGTTGATTCCTTTTCTTTTAGTACAAAGTTTTTGGATTTGTACTGCTCTTCATTGAGCACGTGGGTTTAATGGCTGTGTGTGCGGGTCGCAATCATTTTTTTTAGGGAAAGATTCTAACTTGACGCTATGCCAACCAATAAGAAAACACTGTTGCCAAAGTAATTTACTGAATTGTGCCTTTTGACATGGTGACCAATGTTTGCCTGTGGCCAGTGAAGTGTTACGAATATTTTTTTGTATATAGAGAGGAATGGGACATAGACAATGGGTTTTAGACATATTAGACATACTAGACATAGAAAAGAAATCATCTTAACTGAAATCTATCTCTTGCCTTCTTGCCTTCTTCTTGCCTTGATCTTCTTGATCTTCTTGTGTGAACTTGTGTGTGTGCTGTAATGGTACTACACTACGCTACGATATTTAGATAAGCAAATTGTCTTCTTTCCGGTGTAAAGCTAAGAGCGGCTTCGTTCAGATAACGTTCTTACCACCCTCCATGCTCTGCCGTCGGAAAAAAACGATGTGTAGGGTTTCTACGATTCATCACAAAACACGTCCAACACACAACACATAACGACAAGAGTTACGCTCTTGAAGCGTTTACCCGCCCGTTATGATACTCTACCTGTAACAAACAACACCAAAACCCAGGTCAAAAAAAGTAACAACCCTTGACTACTCTACTACGAAGCGAACAGAAGGGGGGAGAAGTGACAGAAGGGGTGACAGACGGGAGGGGGGGGGGGGGGAGGGAGATTCGTTTGACAGTTTACTGACCTGTGACATCTCTCGTCTCGAGAGGGGGGGAAGGATTCAATGGCAAATGGCCCAAAAAGAACAATTGATAGAAGAGTTCGCCGGGTTGAGCGAGTGGAGAAACATTGCGGCATTACTGGTTTCCCTATCCGGGTTGCCATGGCTTGCATGGTTCTCACTAGGTGAGGCGTAGAGTTCAGCTCACATTTTCTGGATTTCCTTCTATGACCGTTCTATACATGTGGGGATGTACTTCTCTCTAGCTGCCTTGGCTAGAGGGGGGGGGGGGGAACGAAGAACGACCCCATCACGTCTTTCTTCGGCCCCATACTCAGACCAGCCAAGGGTATTGTAGTAGTACTCGTCGTAGTTTGAACTGGTACTGGGGGAGCTGGGAGGGGGGGGACCCTGCCTGGTCTAGGTAGTAATAGAAGGAAAATAGAAGAAACGAAAACAATAAAAACCTCCTTTGCGTTTGATCCATTCCGCGGGGACGCTACCTCAGGTACAGCCAGGTAGGAAAAAGTGAGCCGTCACATATTCGCTTAATTGTACGGGCTTGCTCGGTGGCATTCTTGGGAAGTACCCTTCGTCGGAGAGAAAACGCTAGCGATGGGCGGGCTATACAAGCCCCCTCGACGTAGTCTGAAATATACCAGGTACGGCGCTCCGTACCTACAGGAAAGTCGTGCGACTCCATATCTACGATGGAGCTAATCTCTCGCGCAATCTATCCGGGGGCCGGGTATGGCCCGTCTGGTCCGTTGAAGAGGGAACGTGCCTGGCCCAGGGCACACTCTTTAGGCAATGCGGAAACGCCCTAATTTGGGATGGGATCAAGACCGGCCCACGCTCGACAAGAAAAAAGCTGGCTAGCATTATCGAACGGTCCCTGGACTAGCTCAAGCTGGGAGGGGTTTGGAGCTTTCGAATTTAGGCCCGGGGTGTGGGCGCTGGAAATGGTGGAAATGAAAGAATGATGATGTGCTACGCCATATTTAGACAGGCGAATAGCTTGGCCATCAGGGTCTTGATAAAGTCCTCCCCTCAGTGGCGTTTTCTGGTGGCGACAAATTAATTGGAGGCGAAGCAAGAGCTATTTCGTGTAGTGGTACAGCAGCTAATTAAGTCGACGGTGGGTTTCGGTCAATGGACAATTCGGTGATAGCTTTGGGCGTGTGCCCGGTCCGCGGTGCTGGGTACATGTATGCACGCCAAGCGAAAAAAAAAGAGAACAAATTAGTGGGCATCGTCGAAGGACAAGAGAAGGCATGCCCTCGTACCGGTTCCATGAGAAAATACGGAGTTCGGAGTGTACTCTTGGCTTGCAGGCTCGGAATCCAGCCAGAGATTGCCTTGAACTGACGCTTATGCGGAGCAGAGCCCCCTTCGAGTATCCTTCTTTGCGGGCGTTCTGGAGAGACTCGGCCGATGGATATCGCTCAACTGCCTGTCCATGCTCATCTCTGCCGATGAACACCATAAGCACCAACTGACCTTGTCTCATTCTAGGCTACTATTACCTGTGCTATATTAGCATTCCAAGCTATTCACTAGCATATCAGGAACTGGCCTACTGATCCGTATAGCTCTCCTCGTAGCGCCTGAACTTGGAGCAATCAATGGATACCCCCCACAGAAGACTAAGGACCGTAGCCCAGGGCGCTTATCGTCTTGCTCGAGTCAGTGCCTCATTGGGAACGCGAGTAATACTAGCAGCGTAGCTTGATAGACTGCCAATAACTAGCTTGGCACACGTGCTCTCATAGCTCTCTTTCGCCTTCATCACCGGCGCGTACTAACGCCGATGGCGGGTGAAGGGTCGCTAGCAGAAGATCGCCGTTGCTATCATAGCTTGATGCGGAGTAAAAGTGCGCTGATGACGGAAGATGTGTCGTTAGTTTGTTAACTAGGACAGGCGTGTTGTTGTTGATATCTGCCTAGAGGGTCTTTGTTGTTCAAGCTGAAAGAGTTAGACCCTGATAGCTCTTTTGCTATATTAGCGTGTTGAGGTCTTATCTCAGGGCTGAAAGTTGGTGATGTGGGCTGTGGGCGACTCGTATCAGCCGCACGTGGAGGCAGCTTTGCAGCACGTGTTGCGCTGCGTACGACGTGAGGAAATTAGAAATTGAGAAGAAAAAGTTATGCTATGCTTTATCAGCAGAGACCTGATGCAAATATGCGTTTGTGTCTTTTTTTTTCTTCTCCAGCATAATCTAAAAGGTGATGTTGTGGAAGGAAATATTGAAGGTAGTAAATGCTTAGATTTTCGTGTCATAAGCGTACCACAAAAAAAAAGAGATAGCACCAAAAAAAAAAAAGTTGCACGCACGTGAGAGCCAATATGCGCATTCTTTGATCTCACAATTACTTTGAATACAGGCTCAAATGCGAGCTCTAATCCGACCAAAGAATGACTACCGAATCATTAAATGTAATTGCGCTTATTTCGGGAGGCAAAGACAGCTTCTTTAATTTGCTTCACTGCATTCGGCATGGGCATCGTATAGTGGCCCTGGCAAACTTGTATCCAGTGGTTGATGGCACCACAGGAGCTCTACAAGATGTCCAGTTTATCGATCCAGCACAGGAGAAGATATCCCCGGCTGCAGAAGATGAAAAAACTATTGAAGAGGACCTGAATAGCTTCATGTATCAGACGGTTGGGCATGAAGTCATCCCACTCTATGCAGCAGCAACTGGTCTACCCCTCTATCGACAGCCGATTCGCGGCGGGGCACTGCATCATGAACGAGATTATGATTATTCGTCTGGAAAGCAAAAGGATGCACCGTCAAAGGTTGATGAGACCGAGTCAATGCTGCTTTTGCTTCAAGCTATCAAAGCTCGCCATCCTGAGGCAAACGCTCTCTGTTCCGGAGCCATCCTGTCCACTTACCAACGGACTCGAGTTGAATCGATTGCTCTAAGACTTGGTCTCACTCCATTGGCATATCTCTGGAAGTACCCTGTTCTTCCACCTCCTGCGAATGGAGCTGCCGATGAGGCTCAATTGCTGCATGATATGGCTGTCGCTGGGCTCGATGCTCGGATCATCAAGGTTGCAAGTGCAGGGCTTGATGAAAGTCATCTGTGGGAACGAGTATCAAGCATCAAGGGGGTGAATCGAGTGAAGAGCGCCTTGAGAAAATTTGGTGCTGCTGAAGGCGCTTCTTTGGGCGAAGGAGGCGAGTTTGAGACGCTTGTGTTGGATGGACCGTCGTGGTTGTTCAAGAAGAAGATTTCAATTCCAGAGGAAGGACAGAAAGTTGTCAACGAAGGGGGTGGCTCAACTTGGTTGATGCTTCGGGGAGCCCATCTTCAAGACAAACTCGAAGATTCTGATGTTATTGCAAACCCAGAATCATCCATCAGGACTCCTGAGTTATTTGACTCAGGATTTCAATCAATATTGGATACAATTTTAAGCGCAAAAGATGCTGAGGTTAGCAAGAGAGAGAACACAGGAGCGCTGAAGCCGCGAATCCTCGGCAACAACTTTTCCACAACATTAGAGGAAGACGATGATACTCTGCGATGGTCTTTTTTGGCCAACCCTTCTGCAGATCGAACTTCTATCGAAGCAGAAATGCAGTCTGTGGTTAGTCAAATCAGAGAGTTGCTCTCCTCTTCGTCTCTTGATGCGGCTCAAATTACCAATACAGCCATCATCCTTCGTAACATGGCAGACTTTCCAAGAATTAACGCGGAATATGGCAAACTCTTTACAAGGCCGAACCCACCATCTCGAGTCACTATCTCATGTGGTCCTCTACTTCCACCTGGCTACAACGTCATGGCGTTTCTCACAGTCCCGAGGTCAGGAGTCAACTCTCACAGGAATGGCCTCCATGTTCAGTCTCGGTCATATTGGGCCCCGGCGAATATTGGTCCGTACAGCCAAGCTATTGATATCTCTGCATCGGCAAAAGCAGACGAGATCGGTATACGAGCCATATATATCGCCGGCCAGATTCCCTTGATACCTGCATCAATGACGTTGCCACCTCTATCAGACACCAGTTACGCCATGCAGATCGACCTATCCTTGCAACACCTATGGCGGATTGGGCTTGAAATGAAAGTTCAGCTCTGGAGCAGCGCTGTAGCCTACTTTGCTAAGTCATCGTCACCTGATGAAATGAAACGCTATGCCAAGGCCGCCGGTCTCGCGTGGAAGCTCGCTCATGGGTCGCCGGAGGATGACGAAGATGACGAAAGCGAGTTGGACCCTTGGGATCTTAAACATAACTCTCAATATACCTCACTCGGGAACAGCCAAGAAAATGCTCGCGCAAGACTACCTGATTGGTCGATCTTTACATTGAGACAGCAGAACGAGCCAGAGTCGTGCATCCCTCCCTTTTTTGCTGCTGAAGTGGAGGAGCTCCCTCGACAGTCCACTGTAGAGTGGCATGCGCACGTTGGCCTATCGCGAGTCGAAGAGAGCAGCGTAGAGATTGTCTATCATCCAGAAACAACGTCATCTTGCTGGAGGGCATGGCACGTGTTTGTTCGCACAGCGAAAGCTACGCTAGTATACACAACGCTGGCTCACGTCCCATCGCCTGGCCACAGGAACAGCAGCTGGAGCGATTTACAAAAAGAGCTCTCCGCTTCATACGAAAGCTCAGCGAAGGCACTTGGGCTGGCGCCTCTAGTGCACCACGCAACCCCTCACCTGGCGTATGTAGAGGCCACCAGCGTCACATCTTTGTTGTCGGATGTCGGCGATGCTGGGCCGTCGGTGCCCTTTGCGACAATCCCGTGCCATACAATCTGGTCTGCGGGAGGAGAGAGGATAAAGTGCGTGGCATTGTATAAAATGGTTCTTGGGCTGTCGCCGACAGATTAAATAAAAAGGTAAAAGAGAAAGAAAGAGCGATTCTCAAATACTACGCTGCCAATGGCATTTGATACTTGTCTGAGTCTGTAGTTGAAAACATGCAGCGAGAGCCCCGACGAGCCGACGAAGGTGGATTGCGCCGCACACCATGCGCCATACAGCCCCACGCCTGTCAGACGATCTATAAGTCAAGATGCGAACTTCCTTCTATGCCTGGGCATGAGCAAGACTACTGGTTCCGTGTGACCTCTCGCCAGGACTGAGATTGACACGGCGCTTGGAAAACGCTGGTTTCAGCGCAGATCTAGTCTTCATCCTGGCGTCGTTGGCTGACTGGGCTGTGCCGCAAAATATGGATTTAGAACCAACGGAGGTGAGTGCTGCATAGACGAGAGAGGGATTCAAGCAAAGTCAAAGACCAGAGGCAACATGAAGTCAAATGGAAAACGTCAATATCAAACTAGAGGCTGCCCCGGCACTTATCTCTCGAGGCGCGTAGCTGGCGCAATGACGTACATAGCGGCGTGCATCGTTGCAGAGCGGATCTCGCTCTTCGAAGGGCTGACAGAGACCCAGTGGCCACTCACTGCGGGTAGGATAAATTACCACTTATCTGTGCATTGAACTAGTTGTACCGCGCGGGAGCCAGTTTATTTCTTAATTCGAGTGTTTTCCTCTTTCTGAGATCGATCTCAATTGCTTCACCCATCTCCACCACGCTGGTTGTGCCGCCACTCTGAACCGCAATCACGCAACCAACCTTAGTTTAAATGCGCCGCTTTGCGCGCCCGAGTCGAGCCTCCGCCCATCCCCACAAGAGCTTGGGCACATGTGCCGTAACACTGAGGTCTAGGGACGGAGCAGTCAAGTGAGACCTGCACCCCTGCGCCAGGCGTGGGCGTGGACGCGGACGTGACCATGGCTTCTCAGACCAACGAGTTCGATGCTGCAGCAGCCAGTTCTGTGGCATTGCCGAAGAAGACGCTGTGGAAAGCTGACCTGCAGCAGCGCCGTCAGTCGACTGACCGTATTAATGACATTCTTGAGGTGAGACGCGGCCATCCTATTTTTGTTTAACTTTTGCTTAAAAGGCGGGCGTCTTTGTGCGTGCTTCTCTATCTTTCTTATCTCCATCGCCACCCTCCTATCTCTCTCCCTGCATCGAAGCTTGAAGTGTCCTAGCATGCAGGTTGGCTTGCCACGGCAGCTGAATCTTCCATCGCCACCGTGTTGAATATAAGGGGAAAACGGAAGAAAAGCGTGCGACGCTAATCACAATGTTGGCGGCAATGCAGACAGCTTTACAACGGGCGGAAACCATGGATCCCGCCTCTTTGAGCCTCCTCCAGAAAAGCTCCTCCCGCAGTGGCAGCGCCGACCATGGCGCCTCCGGAGCGATGGGAAGAGGAATTTCGCAGGGCTACCAGACCCTTCCGACGAGCGATGAAAGCGATACCTCTCGCCCGAGAAAAGTTTCATACACCGATACGACGAAAAAAAGTGAGAACCACCACAGAGACCAGAACCATTCTTTGAGGCGGCGGAACGGAGCCGCCAGCTCGGAAGATACGGACGAACTTACCAAAGCCAAATCATCGAAATCATCGTGGACGAAGGAGACTTTTCGCAAGTTCCAATCCCTCGAATTGGAGAACAAAGGAAGCGTTGCAAGGGACCATCTCGCTCTTGGTATGTCGCATATCTCACTTCGTCACAGCGCCACGTGCATATGGACAGCTGAGATGCATGTCTCGGGAGAAACCAATTGGCTGACCATGCTGACATTTTTTCTTCTTCCACTTCTAGAGCGAACCTTTTTAGCATGGCTACGAACGTCTCTAGCCTTTGCATCCATTGGCGTCGCCGTGACGCAGCTATTCCGCCTCAACACCGATACTGCCTCTGCGAATATGGTCGACTTCGATCACACAAAGCTGCAAAAGATGGGCCGGCCATTGGGTGCGACATTCCTCGGGATTAGTATCGTGACTCTGCTGCTAGGTTGCAAGCGCTACTTTCACGCACAGGAATGGATCCTCAAGGGCAAATTTCCAGCCAGTCGCGGGACCATCCTCGTCATGTCATTCGTGGCGCTGGCTCTCATGATTTTGTCACTGGTGGTTGTCATTGTCATACAACCTTCGTAGTTTGATGCTGGGTGACTGGACGAGTTTCCTTTTCTTCTTTCCCCCCATGAAGAATGACTCAAAGTAGCTACATACTTTTGGAGCAGCATTGGGATTGGCGCAGAGATATTTTGGGTTTTGCATTTTGCATTTGCATTTTTTTTTACTCTTTGGAGTGTAGGAATATGGTGTATTAGGTGCATGTCTGCATATGGATAAAGCGAATCTCACCAATCAATACCTATTTGACAATTTGGAACACAAAAAGAAAGATAATTGGACATCTACAGAACAGATTAACCTTGTCAATTGATTGTATTACACTTGTGCACTCTCGTCTGTCGTACATGTGAAAATATGCTGGTCGGTCAGCTTATCGATGCGCCTCTCCAAAGCCGATAAGCTAGATATGTGGTGTGGTCATAGATGGTGGGGGTTTGCTGCTGCTTTGTCACCCCTCTCATATTACAGGCTGCGAATTGACATCACGTCTGGAGCTCTCCAAGCTGCACGCCGTAGTTTCGCAAGACACCGTCTATGGATTCAATATACGTGCCGTCTTTTGCAGCGACTCAGCTTGCCCTCCTGGACCAGGAACTGCAGAGCGAGATCCAGGAAACGAGCACACTCATCACCAACCACAGCCCCACTGGTCTACAGCGAGCTGGGCTTGCTATTACGAATCTGACAATATCCTCGCAGAGGACAGGATTGGGAGGCAAAACAGTGCTAGAACTAAGTCCGGATAGCGCAACATCAAGCACAGGAGAGCTGCCCGAACATGGCATCCGGACTGGAGACATTGTCCTGGTGGCAGAGCAGCCTGCGGGAAGTGCAAAGAAAAGAGAAATCAAAGAGCTCGAGAAGAAGGGAGCTAGAGGCGTGATTACAAGGGTGCAGAGAGCGACTGTTAATGTTGCGTTGGATGAAGGGAAAGATGAGGTTTTGTTTTCTGGGAGAGTGTGGATGGTGAAACTGGCCGATGAGGTTACATATCGACGGTAGGAGCAACAAACGCTTATAAGCACCTATGCGAATGGAACCGGAGCCTTTAAGCTGACTATCACAAGTATGAACCAGACTATGGAGAAGCTACAAAAGATGGGAGAATCAGAGTACTCGAGCTTCATCAGAGTACTGTTTGGGTTGTCGAGCCCCTCGCCAGTACCGCAGAATCTATCAGCGAGTGAAGAGGTTGGAAACATTGAGTGGATAGACCCAACTCTGAATGATTCCCAAAAGGATGCTATTCGCTTTGCACTGGCTTCTCGAGAAGTAGCTCTCATTCATGGACCTCCTGGGGTAAGTTGCAGCCGGTGTATTCTGATATATGCTCCTCTTATAAAATGCTTGGTGATACTAACTGAATGTAGACAGGCAAGACTCATACATTGATAGAGCTGATTCTACAAATGATTAAGCGTGATCAAAGAATACTGGTCTGCGGCCCATCTAATATCTCTGTTGACAACATTGTTGAACGACTCTCACCACACAAGATACCCATTCTTCGTCTTGGTCACCCTGCTCGACTCTTACCGTCTGTTCTGAACCATTCTCTTGATGTTCTCACACAGACTTCTGAGGCTGGTGCTATAGTCAAAGATGTCCGTGCTGAAATGGATGCTAAACAGGCGTCGATCAAGAAGACCAAGAGTGGTAAAGAGCGGAGGGCCATCTACACGGAGTTGAAAGAACTACGTAAAGAATACAGGGAGAGGGAGAGAAGATGCGTCAGCAACCTCGTTGGTGGTAGCAAAATCGTCCTTGCAACACTACACGGTGCTGGAGGATTCCAGATGAGGAACGAACAGTTTGATGTGGTCATCATTGACGAAGCGAGTCAAGCTCTGGAAGCGCAATGCTGGGTCCCGCTGCTGTCAGCAAGGAAAGCAGTCTGCGCTGGAGACCATTTACAGCTACCACCGACAATCAAATCACTTAATTCAAAAGTTAAAGCAAAAATCAAGGATGGGGATGACGGTACACCTGTCATTAGGGGCATGACGCTTGAGACGACTCTCTTTGACCGTCTTCTAGCCCTTCATGGGCCGTCTATTAAGCGTATGCTTACAACGCAATATAGAATGCATGAAAAGATTATGCGATTTCCGTCAGACGAACTTTACGGGTCGGAGCTCATTGCGGCTGATGCGGTGAAAGCACGGCTGCTCAAGGATCTAGAATACGACGTGGAAGACAACGAAGATACATCAGAGCCGCTCATCTTTATTGATACCCAGGGAGGTGATTTCCCAGAGCGAAATGAAGATGACGACAAAGAAAGCCCAAAAAGGGGCAATTTACACGGAGAGAGTAAGAGCAATGATATGGAAGCGGTTCTAGTACGCTTGCATGTGAAGCAGCTGGTAGAGGCTGGCGTTCGACCCGAAGACATTGCTGTTGTCACCCCTTACAATGCACAGGTAAGTGACGAACTCTTCGTCAATCGTACTTTTGAAGAGTACTTTTTAAGAGAGATGAGTTCATATATCAGAGAGAGAACGATTCTGACTAGTGAGAACTAGCTTGCCGCGCTTGCAACGTTGAAAGAGAAATTCCCGGGCATTGAACTTGGTAGCGTGGACGGTTTTCAGGGGCGTGAAAAGGAGGCTGTGATTGTGAGTCTTGTGCGAAGCAACCCTGAGGGCGAGGTAGGATTCTTGGGGGAAAAGAGACGATTGAATGGTAAGTCATTACATGTGAAAATCTGTTGTTGATTTCTGTTTTCTGTGTTTCAACGCAGTGAATTCGGTAGCCGGACCATTCGGATGCTGACAAGCGATAGTCGCCATGACACGACCTAAGCGATCATTAACGGTCATTGGAGATTCCGAGACGGTCAAGAGGTGATTTCCCGTCCTCCCGTTGATGGCCACAAGATGGAAGCACTAACGAAAGTTCTTTTTTTCTCACAGGGGAAGCAATTTTCTGAAAAAGTGGATGGAATTTCTGGAAGAGAACGCTGATCTGAGGTATCCTGACGCGACCGAGGTTAGCCGAGAGTAAATCGAAATAAACTGTACCCACGATGAAGAATAAACGAAAGAATACGAAGTACAAGTGTTATGAAGCATCATGAAAAGGCAATATACTCGATACTTACTAAAGCATACTCAATTACGGAATTAGGGTATCTCATGCCGTCAGTATTAACAGCCATTTCGCCAAAAAGGAATAAAAAAAAGAACAAGGAATACCGAGATTAGGTAACCAAGGTTACATTGTATGTCCCGAATGGTTGATTACATGGAAATAACGCCGGATTAAAATTACACTTTAATTTCACGTGTTTGCGGTGCGATGGCCCTCTGCGTTTCCGACGGGCCTTGATGTTTATTTGCCGTCAAATCTTGGAATTGATTCCGTCTGACGTCTTTGGGGGGCCCATGTTGTGTAGCCGTGCGTTTGTGCTACCGCTGCTTACATGCAGTCGTCGGGTTGAGGTGGTGTGCAGTGGACTATTAGAGGAAGTTTGTGTGACTCTGGTGCATACAAGGGTAAATATGCTTTTAGAAGCTGCAGGTGGACAATGGATTGAAAGATGTCTTCACATCTGTTGACATACCCGTAGCGTATGAGGGTTTTATCCCCTGCTGTGTACGAGTGTGTTCTTACGCTGGGGAGGCATGTCTTTCATCTCGGTAAGGGGAGACGAATTCTGTCAACCTGTCAATCTCAGCAGCGAGATACTGGCCATGCTCACATTTACTCCGCGTCAAGCAAACAAACATGCACATCATCGCCATCAGAAATCACGAACTAGTATCTCATGAGAGCATGGCCTCTGCGTGGCAATTTGAGATGAGAGAGCACGGCCCTCCCTTGCATTTCCTTCTAGAAAGAGGCTTGAAGCCACGCGGATCTACGCATGAACCACACGCATTAAAGACCCCCTGGTCCAGATCTCCAAAATGGCCTGAAACGATTGGGCGAGGCGCCCAGTGCAACAGGGCTGACTGCCACTTTATGCTTTGCATAGTGCTTAGTCGGATAGCGGCTCCGGGGCTTGGCTGGCCGCATGATGGAGGAAACAAAAAACGGAAAAGGTCAGTCTGGAGTAGAGATGGAAGGACGAGAGACGGATTTGGGGTCCAGGAATTGCAATGCCAGCTGAGCTGGCCTCTCGGAAGGGGAAATACAGAGCCAATTACAGTAATTCCACCGGCGCTTTTAGATTCGATGGCGGGCATGGTCTGACAGGGGAGGTTTTCGCTTCCCCTAGCAGAAATTTCTCGGTAACCTTTTCACACGAGAGGGAAATCACAAACAGCCGCTGCCTCGGGAGAGGTCTCGGGAGAGGAAGACTTGGTAGAGCAGGAAGAGAGCCTTGAGCTATTTTGGCCTGCTTCGGAGATGCGATAGACGCCCGTTTGGCAGCCCGTGGAACGAGCCACGCATGCGCTTGGGACGGTAGCGCGGCCTATTTCGTCACTTGTCACAAAATCCTGGTGCTCGCAAGATGGCCGACCAGGACGGTTTCGGTGAGTGAGTCGATTTTCTGTTTGGGGTTGCGTTATTCCGCAGTCCCGTAATTCGTAGCCCGTATATACGCTACAACGCCATGCCGGCCCGAGTCCGGCGTACCTGTGCTAGCAGTAGTTTATAATACGCTACTGAGTATTAGTGATGAGGGCGAGGATGCGGTGGAATTGAGCAGCTGCGGAGTTTGGAGATGAGGCTCTCTAATGTCCACGACATGGATTATTTTTGCTTCTCTCAGTCTCTGATTTTTAATACGTATTGGATTTACTGTGAGCGGAAATTCTGCGCGCACCCAATCATTTGTCATCTCCACACGCTGCCATGGGCCTGGGCAGGTGCAGCTTTGAGTGCTCAACTGGTTTGGCACCTGCCGCTGCAGTAGTGTCTTACCGTGCCTCTCACCTGAAGCTTAGAGCTTTTAGCGGTGGTGACGCTGACAAGGACTTTGCCGATGCAGATGCAGATCTTTGTCTCTTTGCCTCAATGGGCCTCTTTGCAGGTGACATTGCCTGATTCTCTCCACCCGCTTCGCTCTGGCTTCGTGATCGGTATTTCGCCAAATTTGGTTTTGCAATTCCCTGCGGCCTCTACTTGTGACAAGCCACAGCGGAAGCTGCACCACCACCTCCACCACTAGCATGAAATAGCTGCTCCAGCTTTCTCAATGGATATCAATGATTGCGGTCCCGTCGGGTTCAGCCGCCCACCAAGCATCTACTAGTCCTTGCAGCTATCGCACCTACAGCCACCGCCAGCGCTATTGGAGCCACGCATCGTCTCTGATCGCTTAATCGAGGAGCCAAGGCCGGAGGCCCTGTCCTGTAGCTGGCTTTTTAGCACAGGCCGGTATCAATATCGACGCTCGCTCTCGCTGCGGTTACAGACTTTGCGACGCTGCGCCGAATCTGTGCTCGCCAGGAGCCCCTTTCTTTGTTGTCGGAGTGCGGTCCAATCCCGAGACCCCATCAGCCCTCCCCCTGCGAACAACGTGGCCGGCATCTCTTGGCGGAGAGCCCTGCTGGATAACGGGGAATCCTGAGTCGCTATGGATTGGTGGCTGCAGCTGCCACGACAGAGTTCTGTCAAATAAACTCCTTCGGCGCCATTGACATGCAGAGAAGTGGTCTCGGCCAGGAAGAGACACTTGCCTGCGCGGCCATTCATTCGCCTGCGTCCGTTCTTGTGCCGCCCGTCGGTGGCTAAAGTGCAGCTCGCAGCAGGCAGCAGAAAGAGAGGGGCCCTGGGCATTGCTGCTCCATCATCCTTGGATCCGGTACTTGTACATACGAAGTGCAGGCCGTATTTCCACGCACGCGACCCTCGTTTGAATTTTGCATCCGTCTTCCGCGCTCCGGAGAGCAGCTCGCCGTATTATATTATACATGGACGCAGAGACACCGGCCCTGGTCCAGGTGTATGGAAAGGGAATAAAGCGGCCGGCCTGATACCGGTGCACCGCACTCCATACTAGCACTTTCATATCTTGGGTGGTTCTTTGGCGCGTTTCTGACCTGCCCTTCCTGGGCGTTTCAAACTATGCGCCTCGGCCGGCTCGATGCCAACTCCTCATCACTCACTAGCTTGGCTGCATGCTTGGGGCCATCTGGGGGCTCCGTTAAAATGCGACCAGGGCGCAATCGTGTTTCATCCTCCGCCGTTCCAAGGCCTATTACACAAGCTCTTCGCCCCAGTCGTGGCCGCGAGCTATCAATCTTCCATGCCGCTCCATTGCTACCTTGTGCCACTTCAACTTCTGCAACTTTCTTGTAGCGACTGGCCATGGCGCCGTTGGCCGGATCGCATTGACCTTATTTCGTGTCTCTCGTTTTTTAATTGTGATATTTTCTTTTTTTATCTTTTGCTCTAGTATTCTTATTTCTTGCCCCGCGATTTGCCCCCCGGACGCTTCGACAACGCCTGGCCCAAGTTGACTCTCATCGCACCGTCGTAGCCTGGCGAGCTGTCAGTGGACTGAGGACTCAGAACGGCCTCTGCTCTCGCCAACCTGACCTGACTTAGCCGACTTGACTCACCTGGCGCCAAATTAACATCAACTGAGGACGGAAAAGCCGCAGCTCTCACCAACTGGTCTGAGAGTTCCTTCTCAGAAAACCGAGATCAAATAATCATAAGCAAACTCTGGAGGCCCATGGTTTCCTGCTGCTGAAGCTTTCCCTAACCAATCGCCCCTTCTCTTCAACCCACTTCTCGACACTCGTTCAACTTACTCTCCTCAACTTAAATACTATCAATTTCCTTTTTCCTTTTTCCTTTTCCTTCTTACATGTCATTTTCTCAGTATTATTGCAACTAAGGATGCATCGATCATCTTCATCCCCCCTTCCTCCCCAGGGTATGCCCCGGTCATCGAGCGCCGCTGCCGTCAACAACAACCCCAAAGTTCGCCCTCAGCCCAGCTCCAGGATAGTTCGAGGCCAAATCTCAAGCCCAATTCCAATGCAAGACCCGCTGGATAAGGAACTGTATATTAGACCACTCGACACCGGAGCTCCTAGGCACGCATCTCCGTATGTCAATATTTCTAAACCGTCTATGGAAACCTCCAGGCCATCAGGAGAGTTTGCTCGCCGTCGCATTTCTTCAACACCCGAGCGATCAAAATCAGTTCTCCGAACGGCTCTTTCCAAGATATTTGGCCGCAAAAAAGCTCACCGGCCTATTACACCTCTAGCCTCTGGTGACTCGGAAGATGAAAGGCAAGATTCGCATTTCAGTGTAAGTACATCACTCTGCGGATCGAGTAAATCATAGCTTCTCGTGGATAGTGTATTGATATAAGCAAATAGGATACCGCGAGGGATTCCATTCCTGCGCAAAGGATAGCTCCAAAAAAGATTGAAACGTTCCCCATCTCTGAATATGATCGAGCTTTACGCTCTCATTCCGTTGGCCCCGAGGATGTGATGGCCATCCGGAGTGCGCGCAGCCCAGTCAACGCTGAATACAGCGGGCATTCAAGAAAACGCAACGGAACTGGTAGTGATGCTCATCCGGCTAGTGCGCGCTGGGTGAAGCCGACCGGCCTGACTCCGCGCCCTGCCAGTACGACGGACTGGGGTAGCAGGCTGGTTGATGCCAGCCATGACCCTGAAGAGATTGGCCGCGCTGTAACCACCGGCCTCAAGCGCAGATCAAGGAGCCTATCGTTCATCCCGTTAATCGAAACCGCGGATACCCCTAGCATCACACGACGCCGCAGCGATGAATTCCCCCGTGGCTGGCGGGAAAGCTATGATCAAGATCCCGCATCACCTATATCATCAACTGCTCCAGATGGCGGGGATCGGCGCACCTTCATTAGCCAAAAGTCCAACGACGAGGCAGAGCTAGCAGACGAAATTGATTCGCCTGTGAAACCTTTTACGTTTTCGAACATGCCTTATATGGCAGAGTTTGCTGGCGGGAAAATTACAGATGCTGTTGGTTTGGAGACACGGATTGGCCAAGTCGAGAATCGTCTGAGTCTGGTGGAAGGTCTTTTGACACATGCCCGTCAAGCATCTCCAGGCGGTGGATTGACAAACGACTCCTCTGAGCGATTGGCACCACCTATGCCTGCATGGTCATCTGCCTTTTCCACGGCGGTTCGACCATCTTCTCACTCTTCTGCCCAAGTTTCTGGAACATCTAGGCTCTCCTTTGGCGAGATACCGACCTATACACGATCGGCAAGCCAACAAACATCAAAACAGCCCATGTTTGCAGCTCCTACCCTTTCCAAGTCTGTGCCCACCGGGTCATTTATCATGGATCATGAGACCTACAATGCACTCGTATCAACAATGGAGAACGACCGAGCTGCTCGACTAGCACTGGAGGCGCAGGTCAAGGAACTCAGCCGACAAATCAGTCGCCTTTCCAAAACCATACCCGCAACTCGTGCAGCCCAAACGAAAGATGTAGCGTCCCCGTCCTTTGGCCAAACATCAGTCTTGGATTTTGGCGAAGATGAAGACGACAACGAAGATTTGAGAATAAAGGATGGTCGACGAAACTTCAGAAAGGCTCAAAACGAAGATTCCGGCATTGGAACCGAGCCTGGCGACAGAGACTACCCCGAATCGTTTGCTACATTAAACGACGAGCATCATAACCCCAAGGCAGATCTGCCATTTAGCTCACCTGATGCGATATTATCGCTTTCTAAGCTCACAACGCTGGATGCCATGGCACACCCAGCATCGCAACAACCTTTATCGCAGCCATTCTAGATGGAGTGAGTCTGGATTGCGATCAAGGAGAAACAATAACATATGGTGATATTGGAAGTTGCTAGCGCTGTATTATTTGTATACTATACCCCATTCAATCGATACCAAGTATCGTCTGAAGCTTTTGCCTATAGCATTTATTATTTTGTGAGGTGTTGATTGGCGTGGGCCAACGGAAGTTCTTTTGTCACAAAGGGTTTGGGAGGGAGAATTGGAATAAAACATTATCTGGTGCGGGGAGGGTTAACCGCGCTTTATACATATATATTATTAGACCATAGCCAGAAAAAATGGCTCGGCAGTTTTTAAAGAAATAAATGAAGAATTTGTTTCTAAAAGTTTGTTATTCTATCGTGAAATCTCTATGGGACAGTGATCTTCAAGGGACATGCTGGTCCGTGGTCCTCAATGACTTATAATGTAAGCTCTCCCCCCTTAACGCCAAGTAAATATTCTTTTTTTGTCTCCCATTATTCATACATGTTATTGAGTCTTTTCATCATCTATTCAGTTTACTACTCTCAGAATCCCGTCATCTCATTAGTGAGAGACGCCATCTCTGAGCCCCCAGCTGCCCACCAGAGCCATAGACTTTTCGTCTCCAGGAGCCAGTCGGTCATCCTGCAGCGTATCAGCAAGGCACGTCCAGGGATCTCGGCCACCACCCCATTTGAGCAAGTTCTCCTTTAGGCGCTCGCCGTTCTCACGACCGATGGCGGCACCGTCCTCGCCAGCACGGAAAACGACTCGCCAGACTCGCTCGGCGAGCACGCGGTCGAAGAGGTAGCTGTAGTAGGTGCTACCGTAGCTGTGCAGGTGGCCGAAGAAGCCCTGCCAGCGGGTCTCGGGAGGATCGCGAGGTCCATGGGCGAAGCGGCGCTGGATTTCATGGAAGGCAGCCGTGGAGTCGAAGGAAGAGGAGGTGACTTCTGGGGAGTGGTAGGCCTGGTCGACCATGGCGAGGAGGATCTGGTGCTCGGTGTCGATGCCCTCGAAGCGCTTGGAGACGCGGATTCGCTCGGCGACGAGGTCGTAGGGCAGGGGCTTGTCGGTCTTCCAGTGGCGGGCGAAGAGAGAGAGGACGGTGCGGTCGGCGGCGAAGTGCTCCATGAGGGTGGAGGGGAGCTCGGCGAAATCGGTAGCGCAGCGGGTGCCGGAGACGTTCTGGAAGGATGTGCGGGCGAGGATGGAGTGGATGGCATGGCCCATTTCGTGGAAGAGTGTCTCGACTGAGTAGAAGGACAGGAAGGCGGGCTCTTTGGCGTTGTCGTTCTTGGGGAAATCGCAGACGAGGGCAATGGTAGGGAGCTGCTTTAGGGTGCCGTCTTGTGTGGAGATTTCCATGCCGTCGTTGGCGGCCTGCTCGGCGGATTCGAAGGCAGGCGTGTTGGGAGAGTTGAGGTCGGAGCCAGCTTCTTCAACCTCGTCGGGGAGGATCTCGCGGGAGCATCGGACGGTGAAGTGTGCCGGGTTTGGTGACTTTTGCGGCCGGTAGAAGAGATCGCAGTACAGAACGGCAACCTGGCCGCCGTTGTCAGATACCACGTCGAGTCGCTTGACGTCTGGGTGCCAGGTCTCGCCAGGGAGAGTCTCCCGCGGTACTAGGCGGATGCCGTAGAGACGATCGAATAGACGGGACAGGCCTTGGATGACGGTGCCGACGGAGAAGTAGGCTGTTAGATGGTCATCAAACCGGACCCGAGATCGCATCTCAGCCCTGATCTGCTCCATGTAAAAGTCTCTGTCCCAGGCCTGAAGGGTGGCATCTTGCATAGCAAGCCTCTCCTGTTTCTTCTGGGTCAACTCGCTTAGCTCGTGCTGAATGATGGGAGCGTTGTGATCTCTCAGGGCAAGCAGAAATTCCATCACTGAGGCGGGCGATTTGGCCATCATTCGATCCTTCAATGCCATGTGTCCGTGGCTCTGGAAGCCAGCGAGGTTGGCCAGCTCAGCTCGAAGCTTGAGCATTGTCTCCAGGAGCTTGATGGTCCGGCCGGATGCTCTTCGCTGAGCAAGATAGATTTCCTTCCGGGTCTCCTCATCGTAGACGCTCTGCAGGGCGGCCGCGGCCTCGGAACCGGTAGTGGGGATCGAGATGTTGGATCGGGTTTTGAGCGATGCGGCAAGCCCGGGGTATAAGCCGTAGAAGCGATGAGACGGCAGTGTGACGACTTTGCGCTCTGGCTCCATGCCCTGAACAAACGCTGAACCGACATCGCTGATGTGTGAGGAAAGCTCAACAAACTTATCGCGGGCAGCTTTGGGCAGGTTGACGGCAGACTTCATGAAGTCGAGCTTCAGTAGCTCTGCCACTTGCTTCTCCTCCTCGGACCAGGTTGAAGTGACCTCTGGCCGGGACATGGCCTCTCCCAGCTGGTCACTCAGTCCCGTCATGGTGTTGAGTTGATTCATGTACTGATACACCATTGACCAGGCATCTGACGCAGCTTGCTGGAAGCGAATGTCGGGATGCGTCATGCGAACGAAGTCGGCCATGTCGAGGACTCGGCATAGCAAATCGCTCAACCGGTCGAGGTCTCGGACGAGGGATTGGTACTCGCGGGTCGTCGAGGCTGAGAGCACACGGTGGACGATCTTGGTCGCTCTCTCCAGGTTCTTCTGCGCAAAGGCAAGGAATCCGTCGGGGCTGGTCAGGTAGCGATTCTTGAACAGGCCTTGGCTCTTCTTCAGGCTGAAGTTGGCGAAAGTTCGCCCGGATGGAGCGTCGAACAGCTCGCGGAGAACCGCATCGTCATGTCTGGAGCTTGTAAAGTGATCGAATGGGAGCTTCGCAGAGTCTGTTGCCGGCGTCGTAGTCGCAGTCGCAGTCGCGGCGCTTGATTCCCATCGGACCTGGTTCAGGTTCTGCTTCCCTCTGATCACGCGACGACTGCATCGGGTGCAGACCCAGAGGCGGGAACCTCTGGAGCTAAGCATTGTTGGAGTTGGGGGCGAAGATGACGATTGAATACATGCGAAGAAGTCTAGTTTCTCATAATACACATGCGCGACGCATGATCAAATGGCGATTCCAACTGGAAGTGTGACGAGGCAGAAAAAAATCAAGGTGGGAGGACGATTTCGGAGTTGCGAGGGGTGGGTGGTGGGTGGTACCTCTAGGATGTACCCGCGAGATCCCGAACGCCGGCTTTGTGTTAGAGGATGCCCCTCCAATTGAGTGATGAGAGTGTCTCTGCTGCTAAACTAAGCCCTTGAGAGTAGTTTTCACATGGGAATTGATTATATTTTTGATTATCTCCAGGATCTCAATGGTAATATTTTACACACCATCTGATTTTGATCGTCTCATTACAAACCATCCATGAACCCCTCATCCCTCCGCGCTGTCCGAAGAACTCACTTACACAGACGGAAGGGATCGCTGGTCTCGTGCCGTGCCGCTCAAGAACAAGGTTGTTTCCTCGAACTCCACATTTTACTATGTCTGTATTACAATAAATAGTGATAAAATAGTGATTACTAGCTGGTTGCACAACATAAGCTACATTCCATAGATATCTACAGTAAGGACGACTCTTTTAAGCCAGTAAACTCGGCCGCAGCGTAGCCGGTGCTTTTGCTCATGTAATCCGCGGTTGGTGTCTCACATCTTGTTTTGCCCTCGAGGGACTCCTTATTCATTTTGCATCAATTTTACTTTGCTTGTCCATGATAACTCGAAACAAAGTTCGTTTCTTAATAGCCTTTGATCGTTGGCGCGAAGCAGCTAGCAGCTTTACTAAGAAGCTGTCCATATGAGAGTTGCGTAGTGAAATCGCACACTCTGCCAGTCAATAGCTGTGGGAATATATGCATATCCTTTATGGTTGGTTATTATTTGCAAGCTGAGTGTGCTGTCTATATTGTAGTTGTACACATTCTGGAAAAGTCTCGCCATCAATTGACGTCTTCACTTGTCTAATAAAGCGGACCTTGATATCCAAATCTAATGCTGTATTAATAGTAACAGGTTGCCTATATCATGTGAACGAACATATTGAAGCTAATATTCCATATGCCCTTGCCGAAGCAGATTATGAATCTCCAAGCCAGACCTTAGCCTGGTCGTTGATCTGATCTAGATTGATAGTTTATCTTGAACTGAAGGGTCAGTTGGATGTAGTTTTAATATAAACTGCCCAATAGACAGGCTGCATATACTATTGCTCTACTGCTGAATTAAAGACAGTGGAGAAGTCTTGGAAATAGCACACCCCCATGACACTCAGCTAGGAGTACCTCTTGCTCCCACGAAGAGTCTTCCCCTCTGACACCGCCTCACAATGCCTCCAGAAATTCCCGATCAGAATTCCCGATCAAAACAGATTCCGACATCCCACATGTGAACCCCTGAAGCCAGAGACCAAAGGCTTAGGTTTGTAAAGCCGTCCTATATTTATGCTAACGTTATACGAGACAGTAGAGAGGTAAATAAAATCAATCGTCAGATAAATCCATGATAGTAGTCTGATTTCTCGAAATATTAGGTTGTATAGATGAGTAAGTTACCTTTTAATCGCTCTTTCTTTATCAAAACTATTAATAGTAATTAGTATAGATAAAATCCTAAGTAATAACAAAGATTTACATGTGATAGCTTGTCAGTCAGCTGTAACTACCCGATCATGACTAAGGGAAATCAAACAGTCTAGACTCAAATGCAGCAAGCAGAGCGGCAGTTATCAGGTACATACCAAATATACACACATATATGTGCTTATGTTGTTGCTTATACATCGTTCCGGTTATTTACCCTTTTTGGTATTCCTCCGTCATATGGTTTATCCACACTGGTCACACCGCGTAAAGCAACGAGATATCAAAGCACGAGATGTTGATAGGAAAAAAGAAAAAAAAGCCTCGCAGACCATCGAATAGACCTTTGACCTAAATAAGATTTTAGCGCTTATTTGGAACAATATTGCTAGAATAAACATTGAAAAATCGAAACGAAGAAGGGAAAACTACCGAGTATGCAGTCCTGACTAAAGTAAGCATCACATGGGAAAAGGGTACACCACCTATATTTGAATAAGGAGATTTGATAAGTAATTATTTTCCCTTTGCTTTTATATATAGGTAGTACAAGCAAAATAGAAGCAAATGGCCTTGCATTAAGCTCCATTGCTGTGTTTAGACGTTATTCACATCATCATCATGTTTATTTTCGTGCTATTATTTGGTGTAGTCCTTTGGCAGGTTGGAACAGCAATTTACCATCTCTGGTTCTCACCACTCTCAAGAATCCCAGGTCCTAAGTTAGCAGCAAGCACTCTTCTTTACGAATTTTATTATGAAGTCATATGCAGTGGGAAATATACACGCCGCATCGAAAAGATGCACGAAAAATATGGTCAGAGAGAGCCTCAAATACAGTGTTAGTGGTATATAAAAGGCTGACCGTAGTATTCATAATCTGCAGGACCAATTGTGCGCATTAGTCCATACGAAGTGCATATCAAAGATCCTGATTTTTGCGTGGAAGCATTCTCTCCAGTCAAAAAACTAGACAAATGGGGCTGGTGGTATAGAGTGTTTGGAGGACCTGGCGCCACTGTCAGTACCGAACATCATGATGTGCATAGAAGTCGACGTGCAACGTTCAAAAACTTTCTATCTCCAGTCGCTGTTAGAGGCTTCGTACCCACCGTTCTTGAAAAAGTGAAGCAAGCCGGTCTCATCATGAGCCGTCACGCTCAAATGGGAGAGCAGTTGAACTTGTCAAATTTATATCGGTGTATAGCAGCGGATACAGTGTCAGCATATGTCTTGCCGGCTTCGTTCAACCTACTTGACTCTGACGATTTGGGCGAAGAGTTCCAATCTGGCTTGAGATTATTTTTCGAAGCAGCCACTACTATGAGATTTCTCGGGTTTCTTCAGCCTCTGATGATGATGATACCCGATCTAATATTCAAGCGATTGTTGACTGATCCCGCAAAATCACTAATAAAACTTATCAGAGTGAGCTACTCGATGCTGGCTGCTGTAATATCATGGGGAACAAGTGTACTGACTATTTGAATACAGAGATTGGAGGCTTGTGTTGATGAAACAATCCGAAAGCCCTCTGACATGGAAAAATCAAGTTCATATCTTCTTGAACGTATCAAAACCAACAACTACAGAGAAAATGGCGACTTTCGTGAACGCTTGCTTCAAGAAGCAGAGCAGTTCATTGTTGCTGGTACCGAGACTACCGGCTACGCGTTATCCGTCACTACCTTTTATATCCTCCAAAACGCGGATATTCAAAAGAAGCTACGCCAAGAGCTTATCGACTCACAGATCAGCCTGGACGACGATCTTGACATTGCATTGCTTCAAAATTTGCCTTATTTGGTTAGTTCTTCTACATTGGGCAACACAGTTGTATGGAAATGGAAATAGCAGCCAGAAGCTGACATGTTGCCAAATTTCGTAATTTTAGTCTGCCGTTATTACTGAAGGGCTTCGGTAAGGTCACATCAGCTCACACAGTGCAAGGATCTGACCGAAATGTGCTAATATATCTTCCAGATTCGCTCATGGCGTTGGCTCCAGACTGCCCAGGGTAAATAAGTCTAACGACGTACAGTATCACCAATGGCGAATCCCTGCTGGCGTACGTCGAAACCGCCCCCTTACCCTTTACAGCTTTCCCAGGTAGCTAATTAAACATGTTAAAGGTGCCGATAAGCATGACATCCAGGCTTCACCATGAAGATCCGCAGCTCTTCCCGGACCCGCTCACTTTTCGCCCAGATCGATGGCTTCAGCCTGAAAGCAAACAACTAAGAAAGTATCTCAGTCCGTTTGGTCTTGGGTCAAGAATATGTCCTGGAATGCAGTCAGTTAATTCCATCGTCTTGCATTAAACTATGAAGACTGTATACTAATGATGTCAAAATTATAGCCTGGCGTTCTGTGAAATGTATATTGCGGTTGCTTATATATTCACCAATTTTGATGTGGAAAATAGTGGCACAACGAAAGACGATCTTATATCTGCTCACGATTTGGGGGCGCCGTTTCCTAAACGAGATTCCAAGGGGCTCCAAGTAACTCTACAGCTTAGATAAATGCAGATGTTAAGCAAACAATAGAGAATAGAGAATATATTTTGAGGATTACAATTTAGAACTAGTCTTTATCCACAGCCCAGACGCCTCTAATTTGACTTCTTCTCGGCCTTGTGATTGACCGTTGACAGGCTCTATTTGAACAGCTTGTGCCTTCATCCAATGTTTCCGTCCATTATATGCTACGCACCAAGATTTGACTATCAAAACTCCTGGAGTCTTAACTGGGCGTTTGAATGCCACTTCGAGTTTTGATGTCAACAGAGTTCTCCTTACGTTGTCGATCTCTTTTGGATCAGTTGAGAAGTGCGCAGCTAGTGTATGAGCCATGGCTTCATCAAGAATAGTCGATAAAAGACCTCCATGAGCTGTTGAAGGATGCGAGCAAACACCCGGGCTGGATAATTCAAACAGCGTGATTAAGTGGGGAGGCGTATCTTCGTAAGAGTGAACAGACGAGGAGAAGCCATTCTTCGACTGTATGGTAGGATCGAATTCTGGAGCCTCTACTAATGCCGGAAGAGTTGCTTTCTTCAACATCAAGCAATGTGGTATTGTCGATCCAGTTGCAAGAGTCTCGGAAAAGAAAAAGTCTTCGCCGCTGAGCTTGCGAATCCGCCCCCAAACTGGCACAACCTCATAGTCTTGTGACTGCAAAGTTGGGATGATGTAAGAAATCTTAGAAAAGTGCTCCATTTTCCACCAATTGTTGCAGTGTATACAATGTACAGCTTGAATCCTCTGTATTGAAAGTTGAGAAATAAATTCTGATTAGATGTTGCTATTTTTCAAGTCTAGAAGATTATGCAGGCTATTGATTGCAGTATCATAAACGCACTTATAAGTGTTTGCTAAACTAGCTTCGCATGATGAGGCGCAACTATTCGCACGACATACCGTTTTGGTCAACTAGGGTATAATTTACTCTGCAAGGGGCGGAAGTTACCCTCCTTAGACCGTACAATCTACTTTGTAAATGCCGAGATAAGATGTATCGCGGACCTCGAAATATGCGCATCTCTCCGTGCGGGCGTCAAATATTGACTTGTAAGCCATGGGGGCTGACAAGCTCTCTTTTTCTGGTCAGAATATGCACACCCCGCAGCATCATGTGTTTCCCCCGTATTACTATTTTGCCGGATCCCATCGGAGCTTTGCACAGATTTGTAAGAGTGCCGTTTTCAGAGATAAAGTATAGTGGGCTAATATGTTATGAAATAGGTATACACTTCTAAAACTAAAAAAAAAAAAAAAAATACGCTGCGATAGTCGCCGTCTTGCAGCTTAATTATGCCAGATAGGATAGAAACTTGGATGTATCTATGGTTAGAAGATCCACAGTAATATTTAGGTCGCATGCAATCTAGCATGTGCTTTTTTATATCAGCATTTATATATTAAAATACTTTATTAGGACTACGTTGTTATAATCGTGGTACCAATGTATGCAGCTGTGCTATAATTATACACTTGATACTCGCCCATAACCGGATTCGCCTCAACCATTGCTCTCATTACCATCCTCTGTGTACCATATAAACATGCCAAACAACGCTATAACAGTCGATTATAAAGGGCGTATTGCTGTAATTACTCTTAATCAGCCTGAAAAGTACAATTCCTTCAATGAAGATCAGTTCTATTTTCTAGGGGAGTGTTTACGAGAAATTGCGAAGCACCATGAGGTTGCCATCACCTTGCTCATTGGAACCGGGCGGTTTTTCTCATCGTATGTTATAATAATACTTCACCCAATGTCAATTGCTTTGTCCCTCTGATACTTGATCAATGGCTAATTCTATGAATTTTATTCAGCGGCGCGGATGTAGCTGGTCTGGGTAAGGTAATGGCAGCGCCAAGCCGCAAAGATATTTTGGCGGCATCATTGTTCAACAATGTTGACCTTACTCGTGCGTTTTATACGCACCCCAAGATTTTGGTTGTGGGCCTTAATGGCCCCGTTGTCGGCTTTCCAGCGGCATTGATCTCGTTTGCTGATTTCATATACGCCCGGCCTCATGCATACTTGCTTCTTCCATTCTCATCACTTGGGTTTGCAGCTGAGGGAGGTGCTTCACGTGCGCTACGAGATCGTCTCGGCGTAGCCAAAGCAAAAGAAGCTCTGATGATGAGCAAACGTATTCCGTCTGAAGAACTTTTGGCGTGTGGATTCGTGAACAAGATTCTTCAGCCGCTCTCACATGGATCGAACGCGGATGGAGCTGACCCGTCAGAATTCCTGAAACAAGTCCTCAAGGAGGTCAATAAGGACCTCGGTAGTCATCTTAGTGACTCTAGTCTATTGGATATCAAGCAACAATTTTTCCAAGATGATAGACGGACATATGAGCATACAACTGTGCAGGAGGCATATACGGCGGTGGAGAAGATGTGCGCTGGCATTCCGCAAAAACAGATGCAAAGAATAGCCGCTGCCAAAAAGACGAAATCTAAATTATAATCGGAAATATATGAAAATAATATGACGGCAAATAGCATATAGTATATACTAAAGAAGACATCAAAGGGCGAGTCCCACGATTAGGAACCCTCCATGCCAGTCTTACAAAGATCTATGTCAGCACCCAAAAATCAACAGTTCTTGTATAGCTCGGCGTATCGCACTGTTATTCATTCCCTTGTTTGTATTCCATTAGCTCTAAATATTATGTCAATAGAGTATACTCCTAGCAGTACTGAACATTGGCGGAGCTATTAACATTGCGTACAAATGCTTTCTGGCCGTTGTTATATGGAATCTAAACTTATGGTGATCTAATTAGCTCTCAGATAACTTGTAATGGAAGAAATCTAATAAAATCCATCCATCAAGTCATTGCTTGTTTCAGGGGCGCCATCCTAGTAGTTTCCAATGGGGTAGGAGTTGGTTTGATCAGGTGGTAGGCGTTGGCAATCACGACTCGAACATTATCAAAATTGGTCAAAATGAGAACTCAGTGGAAATAAATATGTTAATTATTCTTGATATGTATTTGAAAAATACTAAGCATTACAAACATAAAGAGAAAACTGATATCCACAAGAAGAGATAACTGTTCTGGAGGATACGAGAACTGCACTAGGCTTAGGCACTAGTTTGTTTGCTGAAGACAAGTGTATTTATCGTGACAATAAGATGTATGTAAAAAGGGAGTGGGAGAAAAAAAAGAAACCACTGTACAAATAAAAAATAAGAGAAATTACTAAGTAAAATAACTGAGATACTTCCTATGCACTGAATGCATGCAGTAGAAATGACGGGATTGAGAGCGTGCTCGCCTCTTGGATTTCCCAATCCGGCAATAATCTAGCACCACCCAAAAGCCCCCGGGCCGGAATTTCTCTGCGCCGCTCCATCCATCGGAATAGAGCGGGTAGGCGAAACAAGATCGCATGAGCGGCCTTTTCCAAAAATACGTCGTTGAATCTTCTCGAAGCTCCGCCAGAATCGCCTGCAATCATGGCCGCGAGAGTGCTCCTGCAACGGGTAGGTAATTGGGAATTGGATTTACAGCATGTGCAGGCTAATTGACTGGTTTTTTCTGCTTTAGCGCTTTGCGCCGCTGGCCGCAGCCGCCCTGGGTGGTATTGCTTTTTCTCCAGCGGTTGCCTTTGCTGAGGCTCCCAAGGTATGTCGATAAAAGTTGTTTCTATTTCTTTTTGTAAGATATGACCTTCTAATCGGGCTTGAACAGAGAAAACCCATCTACGATGACGCCGAGCACTACTCTCCGCTGCCCTCAGCGCCATCACCGCCGGCGATTCTCCCGAGCCAGCCCATCCAGGACAACAACAGCAGCACCGAGGAGGAGCAGCCGTCCTGGACCCCTACCCCTACAGACCGCCTAGCCGTCCAGATCGGCCGAGCGCGCCTGTTCCTCTACGACGTCGCCGTCGCCGCCGAGAACAAGGTCAACCAGACCGTTGACTCAGCCTTCGACCTCGAGCAGTCCTTCACCCGCACAATCGCCTCCCTGGCACCTCCCCGAGAGAGCGGCGAGAAGCTTATGCCCGGCGCCATCTACGTCCTCGTCGCCGCCATGGCCGGTAGCATCCTCACCCGCAACCGCAGCGTCGTCCTGCGCGCCACCATGCCCTTCGCCCTGGGTGTCGGTGCCGGCTGGACCGTGCTCCCCATCACCATGAGGAACGTCTCCGACCTGGCGTGGAAGTACGAGCAAAAGTTCCCCGCCGTGGCCGAGTCTCACATCAAGCTGCGTGAGGGTATCCAGAAGACCATTTCGTTTGCCAAGGTCCATAGGGAGGTCGGTGTACAATATGTCGACGACAAGGTCACTGATGTGCGGGAGGCGTTGGAGAACTGGGTTAAGCAGGGGAAATAAAAAAGGGGAAAACATACGTGTGTTATTAAAAAAGCGACTGTACCATTACATAGAGATTTTTGTTGTTAAAAACCGTTCTTTTTACATCTCATTCGGTTCATAAGGAGACTTCAACACGGCTGAGACGAGATATAAAAAAAGAAAAGAGCAAGAGGGGCATGAGATGTTGGGAAGATAGTAACAGAGATATTTCAGAATATACAAATACATATTCATTTTTAAATACTGCAGCTGAGGTATAAATTCGTGTCCATTGAGGCGTATGCTATTGGATATGTCTATTGTTCATTACTTATGATATCTGTCTAATATTTGAGCTACATCACACTGATATGATGGGTTTCAGCTCCATTTCTGGCTGCGCACTAGCTACTCGCTCAGATAGCGTCTTTTTCTGCTGTGTCTTGACTCTTGCTTGACCAGTCTGTCCACCGGCGGCCAGGGCAGTGGCGTTTGATTTACCCTTTTTTGATTGCTTCACCGGTAGCTTGTCGAGTCCTCGTCTGACGTCTGCCTCCTGGGCCTGCTCCATAAATTCTTCGTGACCCAGCATCTGACAAACAGCTGTATAATTCTTGCTTTGCGTCAAGGGCTGGTGGAGCCCGGCTCTTCCGGGAACCATCTGAGCCAGGAGATATTTCGTGTTGCCGAATCGGTTCTCGACATCCATGGCCGTCTTGACGTATTCCTTGACGACCTCTTCCCAAGGGGCAAGGCCCCCATCAGCCTCAGCCCTAAAGCAACTAGGATTCTTCTCCGCAGATACGGCAATCATGGCACCATCTGCGCCGAATTCCTGTGCCAATTTTAGACCTTGGTCTCTGGACTCCACATCGCCATTCATCAAGCACGCCACGCCAGCCTCGTGGCAAATGTCGGCAATCATACGCAGCTGGCCACGGATAGCACGTTCTCGGGGACGCATTGGTGTGGTTCGGCAATGGACCGTGAGGCCAGTAATGCCCGTGGCGACGAGTCTTCTGACAAGGGCCTCGGTCTCAGCTGGCGTTTCAAGAATGCGAATTTTGACGCTAATGCCGATTTCGAATTCGGGGGTGATGTTCTTGACAAGTGTTTCTAGAATGGCGCATAACTTGTCAGGAGTCCGCAGCAGGGCAGCGCCCATGCCGCCGTGTGTGCTGAAGGGCTTAGGGCATCCGGCATTGACATCAATGCCAGCAACGTCCGCTGCGACCAATCTTGCGGCTTGTAATGCGCGGTCCGGATCAGATGTGCCAATCTGAAAGATGAGCCTGTTCTTCTCCTTTTCAGGGTGAGTGGCATAGATGATGTTTTCCTTTGCGTCCGGCGGGGGCTCTTTCTGTCCATGGGAAGCAACTCGAAACCATTCGACCGTCTGGGTAGCCTCGTTGTAACGTCTCGTCGTCCCGATAATTGCGCGGTCCACAGTTTCAGGGCCTATTATGTTTACGTTAAAAATCTGTAATATGGCAGAGAAAAGAAGTCCTGTATATACTCACCCCACACGAGGTCGGCGCCGTACTTGAGTGCCAACAGACGAGAGGGAAGTTCTCCAGAGCGCACCATTGGCGCAAGGACAACCTTGCCGCGGTAGTCGACGCCGCGGCGAGGGATGGGGACCATCTTGACCTCTGAAGCCATGATTCTATTCAGCAACCTAGAGAGCATGCCACTCGGGGAGGGAGGCACTACTACATGCTCTTTTCAAGGTTGAAACTAGATGAGGCGAATCAAAAGTTGAAGTGGGATGCCACACTAGGCCGAGATGATGATTCATCTAGCGTTTATCGGCGTTATCTCTTATCGATAACGGCATCTTTATTAATATACTCTGGAGACTTGCTCCGAGGTGGGGTCACGGACTCGGCGCCGAAGCGCTGCTCCGCTTGTTGAATCTAGATGCTTGTCTCGCAGCCACAGGGACTCAGTATATAATATTAGATATGTGTGAGACCAAATGTGGAAATGAGGAGCAACAGTCCAGGGCGGCAGCTCGCTTGCGTCCGGAATGCGCCCAAAGCACCACGTAGCAACGATGGGAATGCCCGCAATCTTAAAATCTACGCAGATGGGGTCCATGGAATATTGGCTAAATTGCAGGCGATAAAGGCTTGTGGTATTGGGAGTGGAAGTAATCAAATGCTAAATGTCGCGTGACAGTTTACTTTCCGCTAAGACTGAGGACAAACTTCGTCTGGCGGGGCGCTGGACTTGCAGCTTGATGCAGCCGATAGCGGTTGGAAAAAAGAGGTACCACCTTGATTGCTCGGGGCCGCTTCTACTCACGTTCCCGAGTATCGTCTACCCAGAAGATGCTTGTATGCAGCTCGACAACAAGCGCAAAAATAGCTGCAATTTCGAAAATAGTGCCACTAATAGTGGTCCCTCGGATTAGTCTGTAGTTTAGTGATCCCTGACGCAGCTGGAATGAATAATGCTGCTATTTCAGGCCTTTCTCCCCGACGGCGATACGATGTTTTGTCGACGATGTTGATGAGTCGCTCCTTCGCAGCGCTCGGGAATATGTATGCGAGGCTGCGTCTATTTTGGGCGCACGTACCAGGAGGGTGTGTGGGATTGAGCGGTGCGGTGCAACCCATGATTACGAGGCGCGATCTCCAAGCGCACAAAGAATTTCGAATTCGGGACGCGACTAGGAGACAAGATCTTGATGTGCCCCCCAGTCGCCCGCTATGGATAAACAAGGCTATAACTTGCGTAGATCAAATGCTGTCCTGCCCTAAGACCTAGTACCAATACACGTTGACTATTGCTACAGCTATTACTACTTTCAGAGGATCCTTTTTGTTCAGACGCTGAGAATAGTTTTGAATTGGCTTTGATTTGAATCAATATCTTCGAAACATTGGGAAATATGTATGTAGTACCTGGGCAATTATAGCGAATATGTAGGCCCATTCCTTAATTCCCCTTATACAACTATTGCGCGGCCAACCCTCGCCCGCGTAGAGCCTGATTTGTTTCGAAGAGAAGACAAGGTCGACCAGCCGACAAGGGAGGCGAAGAAAAAAGGGAACAACAGCCTGATCTCGCCGCATGCGTCGTCCTTCAATATTGAACGAGATGAGTTTGAACCTCGGGTTAGGGTGGTCATGGCGCTTGGTTTCAGGGATCTCGACAGGCTGGCTCTAACGTTGTATTAGCCGGGTTTAGCACTCAAAGCGGCCACCCAAGGGACCTCAAAGCACCTGAAAGGCTACGGGTGATTGATAGCCCTGGAGGTTGATTCGACTTAGCGGCCAACAGGACAGCGAGCAACAGACAAAAGAAAAGAGATGCTCGCCTGGGCCTGCGGGCTCGGCGCTAAAGAAGGCGATGCCCCCAACTTTGGCTCGCTGTTCTCGTACCAGCTCTGCCACTCAGCGAATTAGGCGCCATCAGGCTGGGCAGATGGGCTCTGACCCCACTATTAAGCCACTATTAAGCCCCTCCTGGCCCGCGATGAGCACAAGGAGGAGACGCTCAGGGGCTGGTTGGTGGGGAGAGCGACGAAGAGAAATGGAGGTCACTGCGAGCAGAGGACATGTACAGTAGATTGCCTTAGCTCACGACAGTGGATTTCCATGTTGGTGGTGGCGTGGTTGAGGACACCGAGAGAGGGGAAAACACGAACAAAGCATTAATAGAATATGCACAACAAGACAGAGTCCCCAGCAAAAGCGAGAATACGAAGCGAAGCTTTTCGTATTGGCCAATAGACAATGCTACGGTACTTGTTTTATTTAGTACCGGCTCAGACCCTGCAGCCGGCCAGCTTTGTTCGTCCCTGGGAGTACATGCTTTGCGGTACCTGCACCCCTGGGTCTGTGATAAGGGTCGTCTCCATCTCCAGAAGGGCTGTGGGTTTGCGAGCTGCGTGGTCTAGCCGTCTTGAATGCTCTGAAACTTCCTTGCCATTCCCTGGAGACGCCGATCAAGTCCAATTGGATTCCCTCGTGACGACATAGCACCTGGTGCGGGAGTAAATCCTAATAAACCTGCCGTGCAAAAGTGCACCCTCCCAGGCCTCTGTAGCAGTTGGTGGTACTTGTACGAGTTGCATCCCAAAAAAACAATCGACGTTCCCGCCCCATGCCAAGGCCTGCGTCTCTTCTGCATATGCTGGCCGGCCAAACACATCCCTCCTACAGCTTCATCGCCCGTTTCTTGCGGCTTCAGCGTCTGCACTGCAGTCATCTAGTCGTCGCGCACGGGGAGTAAGACTCCTCGCTGCCAGTGTTTTTCCAGAGCCGGCGACGGGGGGTGCCAACCACGTACCATATCTTGGCGGTACAGAACGTCCAGGAGAGCACAGCGAGACCATCCTCCCGCCCGCACCAGGTCCTGTAGTCTATCAACAATGGAGAACGCACAATCGTACATGGCCGACGAGGGCAAGTCGTCCAAGAGGGGACGGCTGATGGGCAAGCTGTTTAAAGGCGGCAAGGACCGCAAGCTGGAGGAGAGCAACAATGCATCCAACCTGGACGCCTTCCTGAGCTCGGCCGACACCCTCAACGTTACACATCCTCCTCCACCGCTTCCTCCCACGGTCGCCCTGCCGAAGCTCGACACCAGCATCTCCCGCTTTCCCCAGGCCCTGGCCGTCAACCAGCAGGCCCAGCAGAACCGTCCTCTCGCTCCAGGCGCCGGCGTCGAAGTGCGATCCCCAAAGCGAAGCCCACGACCGAGCCGCAAGGGCCTCTCCGTCAAGTTCACGGAGGTGTACCCCGACGTCATCGGCGAAGGCGGTGACGAGTGTGAGAACCCAACCATAGAGATATCGAGGCGAAAGGGCCAACAGTCGTCTCCCCCGCCTATGACTCCCCAGAGTCGACCAAAGCCCCCCTCAAGCAAGCCCTCTTACTCGAACAGTGACATATCATCAGCACAGGATGATTTCATACCCAAACCTATATCCCGAGTTCAGACTTCGTTCTCGTCCATCTATAGTCCTGATGCTGACACCAAGACTCTGCCAAAAACGAGAACGAATTCGTCGCTCGGGGCGGACCGCCAGAACTCCCTGGACCCTGGAAGGAACCTCTCCCCAGGAGGATTCTTGGGAGCTCCAGGTGGAAGAAATGATGAAAACAGAAAGTCGTTTATCGAAGTCCAAAACGCGCAGATGGCATTGGCCGAAGGAAGAGCCTTTGCCAAGGCTGTCCGCACCGCCAGTGCGGCTTCCGAGCACGACTGGGGCGAGAGGAAGCTGCCTCCATCCCGCGAACTGAACGATTCGCCAGAACCTACATCTCCCGAAGCCCAAATGAGGCCCACGGAATACAGTCCTGTTACCTCCCTGTCTACAACCTCCAGCTCGCCGAACAATTCAAACCCGCCAAAACAGATACCACGACGCCCCAGCGGCACCCAGAATGAGCCCGCATCGCGCCCTCCACCCTCCATGGCCTCAAGAGCTCTTTCGGTCCGAGTGACCGATGCAGCGGCAGCTAATGAAGCTCTCAAGACTTTCATTGCTAGAAGCAGACACCTATTTGCGCTATTTCGACTACATGCCGAGCAGGTAAAGCCGCTGGGGTCTTGCACTCAATCACAACTTGCGCGGGGTAGCTTGTGGTGGTTTTTGAAGGGCAGAATGGGTTTGGAGGCAGCTATACGAGACCGCCCAACTACCCCCCAGTCACAAATGCAGCTCGATCTTGACCGACAACAGGCACACTCTAACCTGGCCAAATCGTATTGGCTTTGCCAGGAAGTCCTTCCCGATCTTGTCGAATCCCAAGGTCAAGCCCCAGACCCCGAGGTTGCTGATGTGGCCAAGAATCTGGTCACTGCCTTGTCGAAACTGGCAATTTCGATGAAGCGAAATGAAATTCTGCCACCGGAAGATGCCGTACTACCGCAAACCATCGACAAGTCAATCTGGGTGGAATATCCTCCTCTAAGCCAGGATCTGGTGGCTTTAATGACGGGCAACTGGGGCGGCGGCCTCACCGCAATGCAGCATCCCATGAACTATCTGGAGCTACTGGACGCATTCCCTGTGGGTGATACGGCAGAGACATTTTGCTACGGGAGAATGTCGGCGGATGTGTTCTTGATGGAGCAAGGAAGAGAGAACAAGCAGCTACGCTTCCCCTGCATGGTTTCCTTGGTTCGACCCAGCAAGCATAATGGACTCATCTTTGTTGTATCTAGCCAGGATGGTAACATCCAGCTACCTATCCAAGACCGAACCAAAGGAACCGGACCAACGTGGGAGGATATCCGCTGGAGGCCCGAGACATCTTCCTTTGATCTACGTCTGCCGCGTGGCTTCAAGGTGGCCTTGCATTTATCCCAGGGTGATTACAAGATGCTTTACAACATGTACGACTACGCCACAAAGCTCCAAGCGACTCTCCAGCCTCGGCCAGACGAACAGGTCGTGTTTCGAAACAGCCTCCGATCATTCCAGTACCTGGATGCGGATCCCAACTCCCGAGCTTTCCCTAAAGAACCGATACCTTCTTGCGATGTAGCTCTCTTCGAAAAACTCCGAAAAGAGAATGGTCCTCAAGGCCAACGAACCTGGCACACCGGATTCCGTATTGCAGTTGTCACAGGACCAAAGACGAGGACAGCTTGTGGAGTGTCTCACTCTTATCCTCCCCCGCTGCCTGTGCAGTTTGGATTCTTTAGAGCTGAAGGAGACTTGCCTGCTTTTTCGGTCAAATTTGAAAATGGCCGGCAGAAAGGACGTATGGTCATGGTATTTAGTGACGAAAAGGAGCGAAATCGCTTCCACTCTCTACTCACGGGTACATCTGTAGAGCCTGGCGAGAAGGTTTTCGCCGATGTGCCAATTGCCGCCGTTACTATTGCCCAAAGCCTTCGTGAGCCACTTGGCATGTCACCCTTCAGCCGACTGCAGTGGAAAGCAGGCAGAGTCGTGAATGACGAGTACGGCGCTGATGGAGAGGAAGTCCCTACGGTCCTCGCAGACAGGCTGAGGATTGTTCTAGAGCATCAGTTTGGTACGATTACTGACAGAATCAATGTCGAGCCTGGCGAACTACGCATGCGTCTGGAGGTTAGCAACGCCAGAGTGCTCAAGCTCCTTCGCCAGCCCCAGCAGGATATGACTATTGCCATTGCAGAATCGCAAGTGGGCAAGGACGTGCCGAGGAACATGTGGGACTCGCTGCAGCTGATCAAGATGAATCAAACGATACGATCAATCGAATTCAACAACCTCAAGGACCTCCATGCCTTTCAGTTTGCGGTTTTCGGCTTCGAAGTCATTTTTGATTCATTGGCAGTGACCTTTGCCATTGCTCGACGCCGCATGGTTGTGCCCATCCACAAGAAGTGGGAGGCAGGATACACCAGAATCCAGATCATCAAGCAAGAGGACAAGCAGCTGCAGCTGTTGGCATTTTTCGAAGAGTTTAGCCATGGGCACTGCATGAATTTCGTGTTGAAGCAAACAGATCTGTACGAGGCCTTCCATAGAAGCGGCAAGTCGGGCATCAGATTTATCGACGCCAAGTTCCCTCTCCCGCGGCTGCCGGCCGACAAGGATGGGGATTACGATGATATGGCCTTTGTCTGCCTGGATCTACCGGACCTGCCGGGCGAGCATGATGATATTTCGATCATGTTTGAAAACGAAGAAGGTAAGCCCACGTGTTTTTGTCGTATTTACTGATCAAGAAGGAAAGGGATGAGCTGTTTGCTGACAATATGCATGCATAGACCGGGATCGCCTTGCGCAGTGTCTTCCAGCCCCCATAAAGGGCTCTTCGAGAATATCACGAGTGAAATGAGTGGATAGCAGCTACGAGGATACGTAAAATGTCAACTTGAATGAAACTGGTGACGGCACGCGCGCATGAACAGTGGTCACGCTGCGTGCCCCCCAAACACGTTGTCTAAGAGCTGCAACATAGCAAGCAATATGCATCCTGCTTTCTAGCGTGCCGGAGTTTTTGGAGTAGACTACTATTAGTATCATGGGATATTAAAAGCAACGAAAGAGCGGATTCAAGGAGTAGAAGAGCAGAGCCACGAGGAAGTCGGACATGGATGTGTGTGGGGGAAAGAGCCTATCGATGAGGTTATCTACCAGTATAAGAGCATGCAACCTATGCTTCTATGGAGGCATACTATATGAATACCCAAGAAGAAAAAAATATGAAGAGCAGGAGCATGACCCTGATATGAAGAACGGCGTCAGATATAGCGATTGATGTATTTTTTTCTTTTCTTTTTCTTGCGCAAGCATTGGCTGAGGAAGATTACGGGAGATAGAGTACCTTGGAAAGACTATGCCCCTCTTGCTCTCGCCGGGCCGACCAAAAGCAGTTATAAATTAACAAATTAACAAGATACTGGTGTGTGTGTGTATATACCTGGAGTATTAGTTTCCTCTTTTCTTCTTTACTGTTTCTAGAACCACAAGCGCCTCTTGACAAAGGGGGATGGTTAGATTAATTGGACCGAATGATGTATAAAATGACACGATGTTGTCTGAACTCGTGGTATTGTGACAAGTCTAGACCTATCTGTGGGAAGAGCGCCACACACCAACCTGGGCAATTGATGGTCCCGTCAGCCGGAGACATAAGATCAAAAGCCGTAGTAATCCTCGGATCAACACAAAAGATAGGCGGTGGCAAGTCTTTTTCGAATCAAGAAAACAGGTCTTTGGCCTATTCCCGAGTAAGTTGCTCCTAACTGTAAGAGGACATGGCGGGAAAGTATTTTCCCAAATGTCAAAGAATTGATTCGGGAGCGGCGGGATACTAAGGGGGGCTGATTCCTTTTCTCCTTTGTTTAAACCGGGAGATTTAAACCGGGAGTAAGGTCGCGTGGACGCCTCTTTTTATGTATGATTTTTTTTTTGTAGGTGTAGGATCCAGACCTATCTTTTAAATGGCCGGAGTTTATATCGACTCCGAAGAGCGTGGGTTGCCTTTTTACTAGGACCCCCCGCGGCTTCGGGGAGAATTCCGGCAACCGAATTGATTACTGCTATGGGATAAAGTGTTTTCTGGACAAGGGAAAGGGGTGATTTTGTTGGGGAAGGATGGCTCTAACTTTTTAATATATTGTTGCTGTCATAGTATGTACCTAGTGAGATCGAGGAGAGAGGGGAAAAAAACAAAAATCGTTGGCTGCTTATGGCTTGTCAAGTAATAGTTTCTGCTGGCTTCTTGCAGTATTACTCATTGAGGGTCTATTACGATGGAGCGCTTGGGCTAGAAAGGAAGTCATCTTGCGCCGAGAACTGCTGTTCTAGGGGTGTACGGTAAGTTTTGGTGCAGGTTCAGTAGGTGATTTGAGGGTCCAGTCATAGTGCTTGAAAGCACCACGATACATGTATATGTTCTTCTAGGCCAGAACTAGATCTGCTCTGTCGATGTACTTGGTTCAGCCCAAGCATCAGTCTGGCTGCCTTACATGTCTTAGTGACAAGTACCGCACGACACGTGTAATTCTCTCATACCTCTAATTCCCTCTATGCATAAATGTCTGACTTGCCTCGTCACTACACCACGCGGCCAAATGAAGATGAGTACGTGTAATGTACATAGATATATCCCGCTGACCTAATTCCGAGCTCTGTTCGCTTGTCAACCATGTGTTGGATCCGTCTGGAACGGCCTTAGCCTGGCGCCTTGCGGAGGGTCCTAGCGCACAACGTCATAGAGAATGTTGGGGACACTAATGTACAGAGGACATGAAAAGCATGTGACAGTCTCGCTTTTGGCTGGGGTATTGAGTACCTCGTATTTCGTGTCCTGACAAAGGCGTCCTTTTTAACATGTGCCAAGGCTTGCTCTTTGTTCCTTTTTTCGCCGCCCACCATTGTCTTCTATGGCATCATCGGCCGCAGAGGAGGCCTCAGTAAGGGTCTACGAATGGCCTTACGTAGCCGTCTGTAGGCACCCGAGCTGCGAAAGAGACAGCCTAATAGCAGCGAACAGAGAGCTCCGGCAGCCAGCAACGGCTATGGACGTAGAAACCAGCTTAACCTTCTAGCCTTTTCCATGTATGATTCAACGCATCTGGGTGGCTGCAGGGTCATTGTATTGTATATCCCGTGTACATGGATGCGGTCCAAAGTAGATCAGCTCATTGACGCAGGGCCGTAGTACACTGGCACCTTCACTTGGCTGCATTCCTGGCTAAAAACATGACAAGACAAAAACTTACCCCGGCTGATCCATCTATTGGTCTTTCTAGCTTGACGTAGTTTTTCTTCTTCTTTCTTTTGCCTTGGCATTTTCCTTCTTCTTTTCCTTCTTTCTTTCTCCTTCTTTCTCCTCCATCGCCTTCATCTTCTCCTCGCATCCTACGCACCTCTTAACTTTTCTGCGAAGCGCCTCTCTTCGGAGCCAAGCGGACGGACTTGAGCCGTCTTATTCACTTACTCCATTAGCCGCCGTGAGCTGCCAGTTAGACAATACGTCAGTATAGACAGACTCCGCCACCGTATAAGGCGCTTCAACGCCCACAAAAACCAGCGGTTACAAGCCCCCCCAAGCCTGTCCAGATATTTGGGATTCACAGTCGATTTCGGCTGCCAAGAAGAGGGCATTCAGCTCGCCCTGCCGCAGCTTCGTTGAATGCTAGCTCTCGCCACGAAAGCCTCTTACACGCGCTTAGCCCGGTCTCTATTTTTTTTGACTGCCCTTGTTCAATCGGATTTTTGATAAGGAAAAAAGGAGTTAGAGGGGCTGCCAGCCTCTGGAATTTTTTTTTCTTTGGTTTTCCCAACCGAAGCTATCCTAGCTACTACCCATTTTTGGGCCATGGGGCTTTCATCCGTGCTAGCTCTCCCCCGGAGGAGCAGATCCTCTACAGCTGGTAGTAAGTGCTAAATGACCCCTCCGCTTCGTCATTTCTTTAGACCTGAGTGACCTCTTTTTTTTTTCTGTTTTACTTCAACAACCTGCAAAACACACGCAACGCAGCTACAGGGCAGAGACGAAAAGAGTATTTTTTATTCATTTTCTCTCGTCCAGCTTTTTACGCAATAGGGAGTGCATTTCCTATGCCCTATTAGCCCTAAGCACCCCTTAATTTCTACTTCCTCCTTTCGTCTTCCGAGCTCGCAAGGCTTGCTCGGCTTTACGATCGTGCATCTTCAACATTTTTTTTTTTCAACTTCATATTTACTCTTTGAAACCATCCCACACTTTCAAAATGTTAACCAACTGGTTTGCGCAACCACCTGCAGGCAACCGATCGTCCACCGAAGAAGGGAGAATCGATAACGATGACGATACCCAGGTGATGGAGCCCGATCAGGGCAATGGTAAGTCGCAGCAACCTCATATACATGGCGGGGGAGGGGGGAATAGCTTGGCTTTGCTTGGCATTGCGATGCAGAGGGCTGGATAAAGCTTGAGCTGTATTTCACTGCTTGAAAATCTCTTGCAAGCCAGCTCCCCAACTGGGCCGTCAACAGAAGGAAACATCGGCTGACCAGAATGCATGCAGTTCTCTCTCACATCATCTCTCAGCTGCGCCCTGGTGCTGACCTGAGTCGCGTCGTCTTGCCTACCTTCATTCTTGAGCCTCGAAGCATGCTCGAGAGAATAACCAAGTGCGCCGACAATCGCCCACATCATACTCTCAACAGTAGTGCTGACTGTTTCTTAGCTTCATGTGCCACCCCGAGATGCTTCTGCATATTCCTAATATCGATGATCCCACTGAACGATTCGTATCCGTCGTCAAGTTTTACCTGAGCGGCTGGCATATTCGACCACCGTAGGTATCCTTTCTACCAGAGCGAGCTGGCGCAGTTGGGCTAACGATTCATAGGGGAGTCAAGAAGCCGTTAAATCCGATCTTGGGCGAAATATTCTCCTGCTACTGGGACCTCGAAGACGGCAAGCGAGCTTACTACATCTCCGAGCAGACGTCACACCATCCTCCCAAGTCAAGCTATTTCTACATGGCACCTGAGCATCACATTCGGATCGACGGAACCCTCAAGCCCCGGAGTAGATTCCTGGGCAACTCTGCAGCCAGTTTGATGGAAGGCATTGCTTTCCTTACCCTATTAAACAGAGGCAGCAACAAGTACAAGGGAGAGCAATAGTCAGTCTTCGCATAATCTGCCTTGAATTGCATATAAGCGCTAATATTGATGCAGCATACTGACACAGCCCAACATGTATGCGAGAGGAATTCTGTTTGGAAAAATGAAATACGAGCTTGGCGATCACAGCTTTGTGCGATGCCCTGAGCTGGATTTGACCGCTGATATCGACTTCAAGACAAAGGGCTGGGTTGGAGGAACTTACAACGCTATCGGCGGTGTTATCAAGAGGGAGAGCACCGGCGAGGTTTTGTTTGAGCTATCTGGCCTGTGGAGCGAAGAGATGTTTATCAAGGATATGAGGGTAAGTTGGCTGCGCTCACCACTTAAACTAACGTTTGTTGCTGACGTGGGTAAATGAAGACTGGACACCGAGACATGTTCTTTGATGCCAACAAGTCAAAACCTAGCCCACCATTGGCACGACCTATCGAAGAGCAGGAAGAGCGAGAATCCCAGAGATTATGGGAGAAGACTGCCAAAGCCGTCAAGGAGCGCAACCACGAGCTGGCAACAGACGAAAAGACAAAGATTGAAGATCGGCAACGTGAAGAAGCTGCCCTAAGGGCTCAGGATAATGTTGAGTGGCTTCCGCGTCTCTTCCGTGCCGTCCACAGCGGCCCGGGAGAGCCAGAGGAAGGCGAAGATAACTTGGAGTGGATAATTAATGCCCACATGTTGGTCCCATCTCCCTTGAATTACTCTGATCTTGAGACTAATATTCTACAGTGACTCTTCAGCATCCCCGGAAAAGCAGACTGAGCAAATTCTGGCCATATATCCTGTTTTAGCCGGCCAGCCAATAACTCGGAGGCCGTCTATCCCAGCACAGGCTTCCTCACCAAAGTCGGTCAGAAAATCGATAAACCACGTCGTTGAGAAGCCTAAGGAGGAGGACAGCTTGATCGATTTTGGCAATGACGAAGCTTCCACACCAGCCACTAAGAAGCCTGATGAGATTGAGACCCTGCTCGCAGCGACGGGCAAGCCGGCTGAGGGTCCCTTGATTGACTTCGCTCAGGACATGAAAAGGGACTTGCCAGCCGACGGCGACTTGCTGTGAGAGACGCAAATAAAATGAAAAACAAAAGAGGTGAATGAATTTTGTGTGAGAACTGAAAACTTTGGGAGTAATATCATTGGCTAGGAGGGCGGGAAATACCTTAACAGTATAACGGCGCAAAACATCGGACCAGGCTACTACTATATATAAATGGGCGCGCACCATGATGCATTTGTGCTTAATGTTCTTTAGTGTTGGCAGGGAGCGGGTTCTTTTGGTCTAGGACTAGCATGGGCAATACGATTGGACGGATAGCGTTGGCCAGCTAGAAAATATATCAACTATATCAACCTTTGAATTCAGGCGAAGTATTCGATGCCAATGCTAACGAGAACCGTAAAACTCTTCTTTTTGATGACTGATTACATTTTTGCTTTATGATTCCTACCGAAACGCCAAGCCTTTGAACGCAGAGCACATATAATCCCATCTGTTCATCCTGATTATCCTCAATTCCAAAAATAAAAAGACATTAATTGCACATTATATCCCCATTCTTCTTGCCCTTTTTAAAACCTCCTTCTAGTAGGCTCCGGTGTGGGCGATCGGCTGGCGCTCCGCTCGTCCCGGCCACGCGACTTGAGCCACTTCTTGGTGCTGAGCGTGAGCTCGCGGTCGAGCTCCTCGCTGGGGTTCTTGCGGTGGATAAAGTTGCAGAAGCCGCCGCGGACACAGCCCTCGCCGGAATTCAGGCGGCAGCAGGCCTCGCGGAAATCTGTGACGGGGCTGAGCTCGCAGTATATGGGGCGCGCGGCGTACCAGCGGCTGTTGAGCGTGTCGGCGGCGACTTGGGCGCTGTCTTCGTATTTGAATCGGGCGTAGACGTTGCCGATGAGGTCTGTGGAGAGAAAAACGTTAGTTACTGAACTGAGAGAGAAACAGAAAAGGAAAGGGACATGTTAAAACGTACGATCATTGTTGTTGTCGCATACGACAAGTTCTTCCAGCTCGCCATACTTGCAAAGCTCGCACCAGATGTCCTCGTAGAAGGCGTCAAAGTGGTTCTGCAGCTGCGAGGCGTTCATCCGGTTCTTGGGGTCGTAGGCGGGGTTCTGGTAGAGGTTGGGCATGAGGATGGTCTGGCTGTAGGAGGGCTTGACGTGTTTTCTGGAGCAGCGATCACCGTGACGGCATGCGCCGATTTTCTGTCATGTTGGTTAGTACTTGGTCGTTTTTTTTCCTTCACAAGAACGCGGGCGCGCAGTGAAACTTACAAAGTAGAATGAGCAGTTGACCTTGTCAAGCTCTGTGCCGAAAATGGAGGCGAGGAAATTGGCCATTTTGGGTGGTGATTGATGGGATGTGAGGGCTGATGATGTGGATTTTTTGTATGAGGTTCACCTGAAGGCTGGATATATCGAAGCTTGGAAATCGTAATAAGGATGGCACGCTGTAGAGAAGTAGGAGTGGCGCGCCACAATTGAGCGACGAGGCTGAGGTGGCGTATGTCACGTGATGTGGCTTATTGATAATTCAATGGAGGCTTCTGGACCCACTTGGAAGCATCCGTATTAAGGATGGGGTATGGGTCCACGGGGCAATATTTAGAACCACGTTTTTGCTGTCGGGTTGTACTCCGTATAGCAGGGGAATATGTATATCGATATTGTGAAATGCTGCTCCTATACACGACGAATTTCATGAATAATTCTTTTTTTAGACGAGAAGAATTTTCAAACTCAATCTCAGAGCCCAAATCAACCACTTGTCACTAATAGAAAACTTAAAAAAGAGAAATTGCTGCAGAAACGCGCCCCGACGCGCGCAACGGTGCTGGGAAAAAAACCTGGGACTAGGCCGGGACCTGCAGAACCATCAATCGACTATGCCGCATTGGGCGCGATAGCAATCTAATCCCCTGATACTAGCAGTTCGACTCGACTCGAGACTCCCACAAGCAGTCGCCATATCCAACTAAGCGACACTGATAGCTGTCCTGAGCTACGGAGTTTCGCTTAAACCTACCCTCTTTCAAAGCAATGGTTTTATCATCGACGAACCATCACCAAAATACGTGCGCTTGGTGAACCTAATACCCCTTCAACACTCACACGAAACGCTTCGCTCCACCATGGACCAAGCAGACATCCCCGCGCTGCTCTCGAGGCTGGCCAGCGATGAAGATGCCGCCCGTAAGATGGCCGTCTTCAAGCTCCAGTCGTCGATTAACGATCCTGCCTTTGCCGACGTCTTTATATCCTCGGGCGGTCTCGTTATCTTGCGGCGACTCATCATGACTTCTGGCGGTAACACTCTCGCCTATGCGCTCCAGAGCTTGTCGCGACTGCTGGAGGTGGACATGGGATGGGATATCTTCGAGGGCCCTACTGCGAGCGAGCTTGTGGAGCGCATTGTGGAACTTATAGTGACAAATCCTCTGGTTAACATCCTTCGAGGTGCCATGTCGATTCTGGTTGCTCTTGTTGGACATTCGCAGTCGAGCGGTGCTGAGTCGCCGATTCAGGATCAGGCCTTTGGATTTCGAGCGCTCAAACCAGCGGTGGCAATATACCCTCAGTTTTTTGACTTGGTCGTTCAGCAACTGAATAGCGCCGATCATGCTCTTTGCGCGAATGCGCTCATGCTAGTTAATGCGCTGATTCGAGATGCTTTGTCGACTAAGAGTGTTATGGCAGGCGGCAACGGAAAGTCTACTGGCGATGATTGGCCAAAGCTGATGAAGCGGCTGCAGGACTTGGGCTTGATCAAGGCGGTTTATAAGCTGATGCAAGGCACTGGGCTCCAAGATCTTGCGCATCCTGCACTAGAATTTCAGAACTTGAACAAGGTCATCCAGCGAAAGTGGAGAGATATCAAGGTAGACCTAGAGCGTCCGGAACACAGACGATCGCTCAAGAGCTTGCATCTCTCAAGCGCCCCGGATCGATCAACAACCAATGGCCACACCAGGGACAATTCAACGGACACTACCGCAACTAAGAAGGATGGTAAGAAGCACAATCCGGAGAAATGGAGAAGGCTTGGTTTTGAGACGGAGAGCCCCGCGCAAGACTTTGATGTAGCTGGGTATCTAGGAATGATGGACTTGGCGGACTATGTGCGCAAGAACGAGGATAGATTCCAAAAGCTGCTGCTGGAACAGGCCACAAGGCCAATGAATGAGCGCTGCCCCGTTGCTCGAGCGAGCTTGGCCATGACGATGATTCTTTATGAGCATTTTGATGTGGATAAAGCAGACTTGGAAGATCCAAAGGGATACCAGCAAGGCGTTGATACGAAGGATTATGATAGAGTCTTTCAACCTCTGCTATTGCAATGGTCCCGCCTGCATGTCGCCGGGCTACACAGCTTCTTTCGCATCTGGAAAGCCACAGGTGCCGTGCAGGAAGACTTTGACAAGGTGGCAGAGCTAGTACGCATCTTGATAGAAAAGGTGGCTGGCCAGGCTCCTCGGACCCGCGATATACTGGAGATTGAGGAGGATTTACAAGAATACGACATTACGAGACTACGAGAGCTCCAGATGGAACTATTGGAGATGTCGTTTGAAGAAACCTGGGGCAAGCATCTCTACCAGGTGCGAGACGTGCTAAAGCAAGAAGCCCTGCAGTTTGTTAAAGAGCAAAGAATCAGGTGTCTCCTCGAAGGCGCCTGGTTCCAGAAGAAAGAAGATGCGGCGGAAAAGAAACCCTGGAGGTTTGCCAGGCTGTCTCACAATCGTCGGTACTTGCACTATACCGACTTTGAGAAGCAGATGGCACAGGATCCCGGCCTGAATACCCTGATGGAGAAGATTGATCTCTCTACTATCAGCTCTGTCGTGTCCAACGTCTCTGCAGCCAACGACGACTCCAAGACAACGGCCAGCGGGGCGACTATTCAAAACATTACCAGCGGCGCAGAGAAGGCGAAGACCAAGATTACCATATACAGCTTCGTGAACCCTGCTGATGCGGCTACTGGCGGTGGCGGCGAGGCCAAGGAGCAAGCCGTTTTGTCTCTCTGGCCCACCAGTCATAGCGTGGCTTCCGAGTGGCTAGATGGATTACTCCTTTTGCTTGGTCAAGCTCCCGTCACGACCGAGACGAGCAAGCTTGTCAACTTGGTAGGCGGATATGGATTAAAGATTAGGCTTCTCAACGTCAGGATGGACACTGTTGAAGGCCCTCCAGCTGGAGCTGGGATCGTGCCGAGCCGAGAAGGGCTAGATGAGGACTACTTTTATGAAGTCTAGACTGTGTTTCTGAGGCTCTCTTTTCACCTTTACGACATTTATTCTCTATACCACCAGTCATTTATTTCCCTTTTGTTCGATATATACCCCCTCCTTTGTATGGCAGGCCCTGGCATAGCGTGGGAGCATCAATAGGTAATGCGTTGGATTCTCCCTCCGAATTTTTTCTGATTCTTTTTGTATGAATAGTATACCTGCTGTGTGATACTACCGAGAGCATCCGCGATCTAGATGTGTTGCGTCTTTATATGGAGATGAGAGAAGAGGACATATATATGTAATACAATGAGTTTTAGCCTAGAGTCTCTATAGAATCTTTCACAATAATTGCTTTATGCGTATGGACATAGTAGATGAGATATCTATAGTGTTTCAATATAGTAGTAGAGCCAATTGAAATAAAAAAGTATGCAAAGATACTATTCGCCCACTCATATTTCAATGTGCCGTCTTCGATTTTCGGCTAAAAGTGATATCATTTTTTCACAAATACATCGTCAAGCACAAGATCAATGGACGTGCCATAAAGTTAAAAAGGTAGACTAGACAGCAGAAGTTGACTCTCGTATAGACTGCCTATCAACTCATGTGCACTTTGCATTGCATATCTCTAATCAGCGTGGCAGGCGAATGGCAGATATGCCTCATAAATCAATGCTTTGACTCCACTAGGAACGCCAAAGGCAGAGCCACCATGACATGTACGATACCTATATGAAAAAGCTGGAACATTATCTAAGCGGGAGCCGCAATTTTCCCTTGGTGTCTGACACTGCTAGGTGCTTATGTCGTGATGCCTAGACGGCCAAGCATTAGTGCCCAAAGAACGGTGAGGGGCCCTCCACCAAGGGAAACCTGTTCGCATAAAGAGGCCCTGGGATGGTATGATGAGGAGATGACCTCCAATTCAACGTTGGCACATGTTTGGAGTAAAACAGTAGATATTCAGTCACAAGACGGATAGGAATGGGAGGCGGCCAAGGTTACATCGAGATATCGGATGGGTGGCAGCACTCACCGTATAATCGCGGGAGATCAAATTGGGAAGCTGGATATTAGCGCTAGAAACGGCTAGAGATAGTTGAAGATTGCCTGGAGACCTTCTAAAGCTGCTGCTACCGACACATCCATACAAGTGTAGGTGCTAATCATGGCTGTCCAGGTATCGGCATGGAGGCCGGCTCTTAGTGGTTTCTGCAAGACAGCTGGTCTTGGATCTCATTCGTCGACTCGGGCCAGCAAAGAGTTGCGGCTTGCATGAAGTGGATAATAGCGGTAGCAATTGAGACTCTGGGACATGTAGGTGCCCGAGCTCGCGGATTCACGCTGATCCGGCCCTTCTCCCCTCGCTTGTGTCTCTCGCTTCTCGCCTCTTCCTTTTCTTCTTTTCCTTTCTCTCTTTTTTTCTTTCTCCCTTCTTAGTCTCCTAGTTTCTTTTTCTACGGCTTTTACTTCTCCATCAATATAAGGTTTCGGGGGAGGAAACCGGGAGAAGAAAGCAGAAGACACCGACGCCAACCCCAGGTGTGGCGGTCTGTCAGGCTGCGGGGCTTCCGACCATACTGAGGTGAGAGTGTGTGTACAGTACAGACTAATACGAGGTACGAATCTCACGCCCGCGACCATTGGGGAGAAGAGAGAAAAAGAATCACAAAGAAAAAAGAGAAAAAGAAAGCAAATGGTGAAAAGGTGGCCATTGACACCCGGAAACTATCACGCCTCTTTTTTTTTCTTTTTTCAATTACTCTCTTTCTTTTTTCTTTTGCTTAATCCCACCATGACAGTGGCTCACATGTGATTTCTTAGAGTCTGTGGCTTTTTTTACCAAAACGAGAGGCGTGGCTTAGCTGAGGCGAGTACGTACTTTTGCCACGTATTCGCAGCACGTTCCTCTTGTACTCCGTAGCACAACTTGTGCGGTGCTTGTACTTCCACCCCTGGCGCAATCCAGGAACCTCAAAACTTTAACAGCGATCGACGCCATTTACTCCTTTTCAAAAATACAGAAAGTCGACGCGCGACCTGTTCTTTCGCATCGCTCCGAGTGTCTGACGTCCACTTGCTCTGGTATGTGACTTTTGCTTTCAGGGGCACTGCGCCTTACGTGTTCCTCAGCAAGATTGAATGCGATGCTGTTAGCATAGCCTCTCTCTGTCATCTTCTATTGTTTTGACGCATTCGCCTTTGCTGGGGATTCTGTACCCGCTCCGCCGCGCAATCTTCCACGACCACACCTGCTAACAGGATCCTCTTTTTGTTTAGTTGCGCATCTAGGCACCTTGCATACATAAAACTATTACTGCTACCGTGGCTTCTACAATCGTGGCTGCCTGATTGCTTCATCGGTATTTACACGTATACAACAACAAGCAACGAACCTAGCTTGAGTCTCGTGCGACCAATTCTACATATACAAGCTCTTACTACGCTCGAAAAAGAGAAGAAGAATCATCAACAATGTCTCGCATTCAGATCCCTCTCGACCTCATCACGTCCCGCCTCAACCTTGGAGAACGCTTCCAGGGATTGCGCGCGGGGCCTCTGAGCGGTCGATTTTCCAACCTGAGGCCAATCTCTGAGTTTTTCGACTTCAAGCGCCTGTCCAAGCCTGCCAACTTTGGTGAGGTCCAGTCGCGTGTCAACTACAACCTGAGCCACTTTTCCAGCAACTATGCCGTCGTGTTTGTTATGCTCAGCCTGTACGCCCTGTTGACCAACTGGCTACTAATGTTCGACATTATCCTGGTCGTCTTTGGCATGTGGTTTATCGGTAAACTGGATGGAAGAGATTTGGAAATCGGCAGCTTCAAGGCTACTTCGTCGCAGCTCTACACTGGTCTCCTCGTTGTCAGCATTCCCCTCGGTCTGATTGCCTCTCCCTTCTCTACCCTCCTCTGGTTAATCGGCGCTTCTGGAACAGCAATTATTGTAAGTCAAGTCGTCTTTTGGGCTACTAGTGTTTTTTCAGTCACTAACTGAGTACAGGGTCACGCAAGCTTTATGGACAAGCCCATCGATGAGGCTTTTTCCGGGGAGGCGGTCTAAATGGTCGGCCGCGAGCTCCCAAATTTGCGCCCCAATGGGGAAGACCATCGCGGCGCGGGCGGAGGAAAACAAGTGGGGATGCTGCGCACTACGATGAGAGAGTCGAGGAGCTGGCCTCGGATGACGATAATGAGGATGGAGAAGGTTTAGGAAATAGAGAAACTGGCGTCGTGCGTCGCAATCAACGGCGATACGACTCGGGAGATGAAGAGGATAGCTCGTCTGGCGATAGCTATGACGAAGACTATTCGGACGATCAGCAAGATGAAGAAGATGAGTGGGAAGCGGCCTTGGTGGAAAAGGCGCTCTATCGAATTAATAAGGCACAAGCCAAAGGGCGGACAGATGTGAGGCTTAGCAAAGAAGAGATCAAAGCCCTCGAGCGAAGGCAACGGCGCATAGAGGCAGAGGAGCGAAGGAAGAGCAGGCGTCGCCAAGAGCGTGTGGCTATTCCACTTTCTCAGTTTGGGTCGATGACTCGGCTGGGGGGTTCTGATTCCGGTTCCAACCCGGTATCAAGACAGCCATCGGGAAGCGAGGCGCATGACGAGACCTCTCCTCAGATGGGATACTTTCCCCCTCCATCCGGTTCACGCCCTCGGCCAAAGTCTACTATTTCTACATCTCGACCAACCAGCTTCCACGAGGAGTCTTCCAGGGACCCCTTTAAATACCAAACAGCTGGCCCTCGCTCCGCAAATTCTGCTCCCAAGCGCCATGGCTCTGGTCAGTCTGATCTAAGTTCCATGTCACGACACGGCAGGCCTGAGTCCGCGTCTGAATGGAGCCGGCAAGGATCGTCCAGACGACAGAGCTCTGATGATACAAGCGAAGAATTGGGATTGGTGGAGGAACGTTCAAGTAGAACGGCGAGTTCGAGTAGAACAGCAAAGGGCAGAGAGGAAATCGTGGTCGAGGTTGAAGTTGACTCTCCTTCCGGGCCTGAGACGGCACCGTCTCGCACGCGCTCGGTAAGCAGGAAGAAGCCTGAGCCGGCACCAACGAGAAGGACAGTATCAAGTAGGACGGTTACTGGATCGGGGGCTTCTGCGGGAGTGCGAAGGAAGAAGCGGGAATAAAAGCAAAATGACTGCGTGCGCTGATATCGGGTGTTTTCGTGTTTTCGTGCGGGAAGCCAAAAGAATTGTTTGATATAGCTCGTATACCATGACGAATATGTTTAAACCAGTATACTTTGCAAGAAGTTGCTTTAACCACATATGATAAAGAAGTACTCATCAAACAATGCCTTTCCTCATCGCTTCTATATCGTTATGCAGCACTAAATAAATTATAAACTAATTACTGTAACCATGCGACTTAATGGATCGTCTATGGAATTCAGTAAAATCGATAAGTTGACTCGACTGCGCAAATCACGGGCTGACTAAGCTTGGCGTGAATGTCACCCGTAGCCGCGGTTGGACCCCTGCTCTCAGCTCCAAGCTCTAGCCGATAGCCTCGTTGTTGTTTGTTATTGTTTGCAATTTCACATCCTATACCCGCAGTACATGATACTCGCATAGAAGCGTTTCCAGTTCGCGCCTGTTTTGATTTTCGATTCCGAAAGCGAAAAGCGATCCTCTTTCAACTCTACGCGACATTCTCCTCGCTCGCAGCAATCCAGCAAAACAAGAAAGACCAGCCGCGGCATCTTACCTGCGCCCAAGCATTTAGCGACGCATTTCGCATCTATTACAAACAAATACACAAAACCAACACATCACAATGTCTGCCAGCGCCAGAAGCGGAGCGAAACGGCTCATCAAGGAGATGGAGAATTGGCGAAAGGAGCAAAAGGACGAAAAGGGCGTGGAGAGGCTGGGCCCGGTGAATGAGGATGACTTGTTTGAGTGGGAGGCCGTCATTAATGGCAAAGGGATTGGATCTGGATACGATGGTGAGCTTTTTTGCCCTTTACCCCTTTATTCATCCCCTTTTCTCTTCTTTTCCACTTGGAAACACCTCGCGATTAGAATCTTTGCTAAAATAATGCCACAGAGGGCCGATGGCTCATCAACATTCAGCTCTCAACGTCGTATCCGCTGTCGCCCCCAAAGATGCGCTTCGTGACGCAAATCATCCACCCCAACATTGCGCTACAGTCTGGCGAAATCTGCCTAGACCTGCTCAAGGACAAGTGGACGCCGACGTACAGCGTGCTGCAGTGCGTGCGCGCGGTGCGCATGCTGCTGGGCTATCCTGAGACTGACAGCCCGCTGAACGTGGACGTCGCGGCGCTGTTGAGAGGCGGTGATGTCGTGGGTACGCGGAAGCTGGTGCAGTATTGGTGCTCTGAGCCGGAAGGTAGGTATGATGGCCCTTGATAGGTAATGAGAGAGAAAGGGAGAGGTTAGCGTTGTGGGAGATTCTGTTTATGTCTTGACACTTTTGCTTCGGTTCTTGGTTTAAATATATGGCAATATAATTGGTATAGTAGTCGATGTTTTGTAATAGGTTTTGGGTACGTGGAAGGTTATATATAGGCTGGCTGGACGAGACTTCGAGTGGTAGCTACGAGGGCTTTATATCACGGATTCAACGCTATCAAGATTGATTGAAAAAGAGTTGCAAAAACAGCATATTGTGCATCGCTTTCATTTGATTCTATCCCAACATACATACGATACGCATAAAACATAGCTCTACTGCCGCCATTGCCCCATCCCAACATAACTTTGACTAAAAGGCATATAAGTAATAAGCACGCATCGCAAGGGAGTGTCCGAAATCATCCCTAAGAAATAACTTCTTCCAGCTCTCTCCACTTTTTGAGAAAAAAGAATGGCTTCAACATCCACCACAAGCAAGGAGAGTCACCCAGCATCGTCCCTTCATATCTCTCTCTGCTTCCCTCCCTCTTCCCTGCTGGTGCCTGCGATTCGACAATAGTAATTGAAATATAAGATAAAAATAGTGAAGGGGAAAAGGGGTTATCTATATAAATTTCATATGCCAGAGGTTAATAGGTAGATGCTTTCAACGAGAAAAACGCCCGCGCCACGCCGCGCCGTGCCTTTTTGTTTTTTTGCCTATGCCTTGCCCTGCCCTTGCCCTGCCCGGACTTCCCTAACCAAGACACCATCCGAGCATCTTTCCTTTTTTGTAATTCGATTCTAGAGATGCAAAGACAAACAAAAGATCAAATAAGTGGCCATTGATCTTACAGCACCTCTTCATTCGAGCCCAAATGCCATCAAGGCCTCAGCCCAACAAAGTCGTAATCGTAATGAAATAAAAGTGACGAGAAGAACCCTCTCAGCCGCTGTGAAGTAAAAGAAAAAGTAGATTATGTATTTTTGATTTACTCATTATAATGGTAGACCTGGGGTATCATGTTAGCTTACTGCTTTGAATGATGGGAGAATTTCCGGCGAGGACTCACTTTGTAGTTGGGAAGGCCGTACGGCTGCCATCCCAAGCGCTTCGCCATCTTGGCAAAGCCTTCGCTCTCGATCAAGTGGTAGAAGGAAAAGGGAGGGAACATGGCTCCATCTCGGTGCACGTCGGCCTTGACCAGCAATGCGGTGCTGCCAACTCCGTCCAGAGGCATTACCAGGTCCTTGGAGCTACCAGGATTGCTCTGGTACGCCATGAGGGTCCTGTAAGTCGCAAGCTCTGCATAGCCCTCGAGGAGGATGTCATCAGGTCCCATCTGCTCAGCCATCTTGAGCGCAGTCTCGCTATCTTGCCAGCTGTTGAAGTCGTATGGCCGCTCAGCCATCATTTTGGTTTCGGTGTCGAAGTATTTCTGGTAGCAGTTCGCAACGATAACGGGCTTATCGTGGGAGGCGAGATCCTGGATCAAGGTCGGAGGGGTCTCAACGATGTCGGCATCGAGCCACAGCACCCATGATGTAGACGGGCCAAGCGTTGTGAAGAGTAGCGAGTTGCGAGCCTTGGCCATGACCTCACGGCGAGCCTTTTGGTTACCCAACTTGTGTCGCTCAGCTTCGTCCTGAGACACAACCGCAGGGTCAAAGTCTTGGCGCAGAATGATGATGCTCTTGAAACGATCCTTCTCTGCGCCATGGTTCTGTATCTTTTGAATCTGCTGCTGCAGCGCCGCAGTGGCCTGGTTTCCCTCCTTCGTCTTGGGCAAGATGAAACCCAGAGTAATCAGCTCGTGGGGATAGCTCAGTCGCAGGAGATTGTCCCAATACTGTTGATAGAATCTGGCCATTGGGGTCAGAATAAGGATGTGCTCCTGATTCTTGATGGGATCGGCCGTGACCGTAACTTTGTTGAGGTCATATCGCGTAACTGGCGGGGGTCCTTGAACACCTGATCGCGAGCTCTTGTACGGCGACGTAGGGGGCGACAGATGATGTTGGGCCGAGACGATGTTAGACAGCCTGCCCGCGGAGGCAGGACTTGACGGCGAAACGAGGAAGATGATTATGAAGATGCATAGTACAGCACCCAGGAGGAGGGTCGAAGAATTGGCCTTCTTGAGGCGGACTGACCCCATGGGTCGAGCCATGGAGCCTTATCTTGTGTCTTTTGGTGATTAGATATTAAGAATCTGGCTCGGTAGGCCCTCGTTCGGTTTCGCGATCAATTCGACCGGAAATCAGCGCAGCGCAAAAAACGAAGATGCTGCGTCCAGCTGAAACGAGCGTCAGGGTATGCAACGTTGAAGACACTAGTCGTAGTCGAAAAGGTGGCCCGCGCTGGGGGATGTGTAAGAAGGAAGAAAAAAAGAAGAGAGAAGGAAGACAGACAACAAGGCGTAATTGGTGCTCACACGCTGTATCTCGTACTCCCACCGTACCCTAAAAAAGGACAGAGTCAAGGAATACGAGCCAATCGCCGCCCAAACAAGGGATTTGCTTGTGAAATACGACAGCAAATGCTCTACTGGCGGGTGCCACTGCTAGTCGAGCATGCGATTGGCAACCTTGGAGGTTCAGGGGCACCGGATTAATCTGGGGCCGAAGCCCATTTTCAGTTGCATTCTTCGACACCGTTATCGCTGCTAGTGGCGGGACAGGCTGTAGATGCAAAAGCAGCCATTGTGCGCTGCAAGCGTCCGTCCAAGCGTCGAGACTACAGATTCCTCTTGTCTTCTATTATAATTTTTCACATTATGTAATTACATTCTGACTCTGTCATGCCGTAGCATACAAACCTCAATTCTTGTCAAGTATTTTTTTTTTTTTTTTTTTTCTTGCAGCGTATTTCATAGAAGTGCAAAGTTCAGCGTAGTATCCGTAGTTGCAGTAATATCATCTTACTAAGTAGCACCTGAAATAGCAAGGCTAAGACAATGATGGCTGGAACCTTTCCGGCCCAGCACGCTGGAGACCCCTAATCCTTCGGCGACCCCTACGCGGTAGCGGCATGGCTAGTACATAGCAGCACTACTGTGCCTCCCATACCTATCAAATCAACTAGCCTGACATTGCCGCCTCAGACCTACGATTTGACTGTTCTTCGTTTCCTTCACATCTCGCATCTTCTCCTATCCGCCCAGTCCAGAGCCGTGCACGTATCCGTCTGCGGCATTCCACAACTTCGTCTTTGCAATGGCTTCTGATAAAATGGACCGCGGCCTCGACGAAATCATTGCTGACAAGGTTGGTACCTCCGTCCATCTCGAATCCGCCAGCCTCGCCTCTGTTGCGAGGCCGCAAGACCACGGCTAACCAGTCCATCAGCGCAGCAATGGATCTCGAAACCGACGCGGTGGTGGCGACCGCCGCCGTGATCGTCAAGATTATCCCCGTGACGGGGTGAAAAAGGTACGTGTTTGCCATTATTCCTAGGAGACATTGGGGGCTGCAAGTTGCCGCGCGAGGCTGACTCGATGCTCAGGTTGAACTTCCTCTCCTCCTAGCACTCGACTTCGTCTGATGCTCTGCGCACTCCTTCGGGCAATCGATTTTCGGAGTTTTTGCCGATCCAGCAATGGATCTTACACTGTAAACTTCCTCGCTAACCAGCTCTTTGGTCGACCCTGCAGTCTAGTCGCAACGAACCTCGAAACCTGGACAGGTCAGTCATGAACCGGTGCATAACTCTTCCCACGGGGCCAATGCTAACCCAATTATTACAGTGAATGGGTTCATGATCGATACGAAGAAAATAGTACAGTCACATCCTACCTCTACTAATAATTTTCCTCGTCCATTGAACTCGACTCATCGTTTCCCAGCCTATCGCAACAGTAGAGCAGCACCGCGTCGCAGGCGCGATTCTCCCAGCGGGTAAGTCGGTTTGAGAAGAAGAAAAACAATCACATCACAATAAACAGGGCTAATATCTATTCTTAGAGGAGATACTCGCGGCACCCGACTTCGCGTGGAGAACATCCACTACGACCTTACAGAGGAAGATCTCGATGTATGTCATACTTACAATTCAACATTATACGGAGACTTTGGCTGATCCTTTCATAGGAACTTTTCAGAAGAATTGGCCCTATTACGAAGTTACAATTGCGCTATGACCGCTCTGGCCGGTCTGAGGGCGTTGCCTTTGTCACATACGAAGACAAGGAAGACGCTGCTGAAGCTATCAAACAGTTTGATGGCGCAAATGCCAATGGTACATTATCCTCCATTGAGCTCAATATCCAAATTTTGCAACTAATATGATGTATAGGCCAGCCAATTCGGCTGATTGCGCTGTCAAATGGCCCTTCTCGAAACCCGTTCGATACCGCCGTTATGCCAGGAAAGCCCCTATCAGAGCGCATTTCTGCTCCTGGTGGCAGATCCCGATCACTCTCCCCTCACCGAAGATACGACGAAGAAGACGCTGCTCGCAGGGGCATTGATCGATACGTTCCAGGCGGTGGTAGCCGCTCCAGAAGCCCTATGCCGCCTCGCCGCGGCGGCGCAGGAGGACGTCGTCCTGGTGCCCGCCGAGAGGGTGGTAGAGATCAAGATACGACCCGTGGTGGTCGGGGTGGCCGTGGAGGAGCCCGTGCTGAGCGAACAAACACTCCTCGACCTAAAAAGACTCAAGAAGAATTGGATGCTGAGATGGAGGATTATTTCAACGCCAATGGTGGAGCTGCAGAGCCTGCCGCGGAAGCTGCTGCAGAAGCCGCTGCACCAAGCGAAACGGCCCCTGCGCCGGCTCATGCTGATGACATTGATATGATTGAGTAGAAATCACGTATGGCAAAGGGAGTGCATTTCATGTGGGTGTTTGGATTCGACAGTATGGGACTCATTGTTTTAAGAAAATGCCATCTGAAGCATGGGAGACAGAGCATATATAATTCAGCATAGTCTGTTGTCATTACGAATGGATTGCTTTTCAGGTCGGGTTAAGATGCTTGATGCCATGAAATCATCTGTCGAGATTTTTATATCTGAAGATGTCTTTCCACCTATTAATACGATATCCACCTTAAGGATGCAGGGATTTCTAAGAGCCCCTTGCACAATTAATGTTGGCCAAGAGTATTTGCTAAATTCGTAGTTAAAATCCATGTATTATACGGCTTAAATTGGCCATACACAATCTCTCTGTTGGGGGCCATTGGCTAATAGTAGATAGATCCACCACAACGGCATAGCGGCCCGGATATACACCATTCGTCAACTAATTAGTTTAATACGCCATTATCAAGTTATAGCCAACGGAGCATAAGCATAATCTTCTCTCTCTCTCTCTCTCGTTCCTATACTAAAATACAATTCCGTCAAAATGTCTTCAAGTCAGAGCACCCCGACTAAAGTCGGCATTTTATCACTGGGCGACATGGGCGCTGGCATTGCCAGGCTCTTAGTTGCTCATGGATTTCCCGTAGCTACCAACGGCCAAAATCGAAGGTACGTAGAATCGCAAGGTTCGTTGACGAACCTGGGTCAAATTAAAGAAGATGAGGGTTATTAGAGACTAAATCTATTTTGTTAGCCAGGATACACTTGAAAGGGCCCGCAACGCCAAGGTTGAGCTACTCTCGTCAGACTTGGAGCTCGTGCAGCAATGTTCTGTCATCTTCTCAGTGGTGCCGCCGCGGGATGCTGAAGCTACGGCTCAGCGAATCGTTGATGCACTGTCAGGCGGTTCTCAAAAGGAAACGATCTACTATGTTGATCTAAACGCTGTGGCACCCTCGACATGTAGGAGTATTGTGTCCTTGTTTGAAAAGGCTAGAGTGCCCGTCAAGTTCATCGATGCATGCATCCTGGGTGGACCTCCCAGCCTTAAGAAATCTAGCGAAGAGGGTAAAGAGGCCGAATGGGATCAGCCTAGCATTCCCATCTCGGGACCTCACTCGTTATCAACATTGCCGGATGGAGAACGGCTTACGTCAGTCTTACAGCTGCGTTCTATTTCGCCGGAGATTGGTGCGGCCAGCGGCCTCAAGATGTGCTTTGCCTCAATAACGAAAGGCTTCACGGCGTTGGTTACGCAATCCTTCACGACGGCGCACAACCTGGGGGTGACGGACGAGCTGAAAAGGGAGCTGGATATCATGGTGCCGGCCATGTTGGCGAGAGCGGAGAAAAGCGTTCCAGGTATGCCGCCAAAGGCCTATCGCTGGGTGAGAGAGATGGAGGAGATTTCCAAGACGTTCCACGAGGAGGGCCATTGGGATAGAACGGTGTTTGAAGGTATCGCTGGAATTTATAAAGCAGTCGCGGATGATGGAGTTCTTGGAAAAGAGAAGATTGGAAAGAGAAAGAGGGGGAATAGCATAGATGATGTTGCAGCGTTGATGGCTGAGGGGCTGGAAAGAAAGAAGAAGAAGACTGAGTAGATTGTTGCGATTATATACATTAATTATCCAGACGAGAGGTGATATATACAACTATTAGATAGAAGAGGGTGGTTGCTTGAGCCCCAAACTCGATATATGATACAATGAATCTACCCTTATTCATACAACATGCTTCAGGCCTGCTACTACGGCTGCTGTTGCAGCATCTGGCAGTCCCACCAGCCCCTGCGCGAAGCTCTCTAAAACACCTGGCTCAGTCTTGGGTTCCCTACCGTACACTCTGGAGTCAGGGACACTCAGTTTCGTCTCTTTACCACCGGGCAGCCCTTGCCCTGAGAGATAAATGGCTGAGTTCGAAAGAGCGCCAAAATGCTGTCCTATGAAGCCATTGAACAGCTCGGCTCCTTTGGGAACCGTAGCATCCCCAGCAACCCCGAATGCAACACCAGGCTCAAAGGGCTCTGTGATATCCATCACAGCTGGCGCAGACATGAAAAACTGGATCTGCGAACCTTCAGGGGTGAAGCCTCCGCCATTCATCGACTGTATAAAATTCTGCATCTCTTCTTCTTCTGAAAGAGAAAAGTGCGCCCGCTGAGGGTCAAGAGATAACAGTCCCTTTTTGGCTCCCCAGCCGCCGCCACCGCTCACTAGATGACCCATATCAGTATATAAATTGTGTTAAATGACGTTGCTTGAGAAGCAGAAACACATACATATCTTATACAAGCGACCTCCATGGCTATAAAGCAGCTTGAGATGCTGCGCTGTAGCTATCACAGTGTCCTTCATATCGTCGGCTAATGGCAGCGCCGATATTGGCTCGGGAGCTTCTTCAAACCAATCTCGTAATGCACCCGATGTGCTACGATCAGGGGTAACTACTGCCCAGACTCCTACTGGGCCAGATAAAACTCCAGATGAGCCATGCTGCTTATGAAGCTTGTTCACAATGTCTTCTAATTCTGTAGATGCCGGGATAGTCTTCCCGTCAACCTCGATACCTCGAATGATGTTACCAAAGCTTTCGGTCACAGTTCGAGGTTGAGTCAAAGGCATCAGAGGTGCCCATATATCAAGATGCGCCAGTGACTCAATATCATAATCCAGTGAGACTTTCACAAACTGCGAGTGCTTTTCGGCCTGTTGAGTGAGTCGGGCGGCATTGTGAGTCAATTCAAACTCAGATGTCAAAAGTGTGGATGGTCTGCTGTTCTGGAATGTAGTTCTAGCCAAGGGCAGCGTTATTGAAGGATCTCCTAGACTAAACGTCAGAGCAGATACTGAATCTGCATCATCCTTGGACTTCGGTGACAGCGGCTGCCATAAATGTGGTAGCATATGATTCAAATGGCCTCGTAAGACTGACATGCCCTGCAGAGGTCTGAATGACCCTGCTGGGGCTGCGAGATGGTCGACCACGGCACTTAGAACATGAAATTTCCCGACATCTGCGGAACCGGCCATCAATCTGGCAAATTGGCTCATGAGACCCGCATCTTCAAGGTCTCTAGCAAAGCTTGGCGTTGTGAGGATGACTGCTGCATTGTGGCCATCAGGATTATCTAAAAATCTGTTGTCTCTCGCTTGCTCAAAGACATCTTCGTATTTGATCTAAAGAAGAGTTAACAGTCGTGACTAAAACGTCTAGGAGCTAAAGTTTACTTTTGTATTCTCTGGTACAGCATATGTGAATCTTGTTTGGCTAATTCCTGAAATGCTCGAGTATGCTTTTCTAAAAACAGGTACATTTCGTACACTTCGTCGTAAAAGTGAGCTTCTCACAGTTTGTGAAGACGCTCGAATAATCATTTTAAAAAGAGCTTGAATTTCCCGATAGAATAGCTTTTCGAAAAGTTACAATTGTTAATATCACCTTGAAATAAATGAATCAATTCGCCGATTTAGGCAAGAGGATATATCAAAGGATTGATAGTAAGCTTGAGAGCATCGTGTAATACACGCTAAACCTGCAAACAGGCACACACTTAACATCATTTGTGGCGCACGTTGTGGCTAGATCGCTTATCGATTACTCTTTGACCCCGCGACACCGCCACACCCCTCCAACGCCCTGACTCAAATTTCAGAATCGAAGGATCTTTGTTGATGACTCTTTGCTTACATGCGGCCCTGTAACACTGGCTTACGTCGGTCTATTTAAGTAAATATCGGCGCATAAGATTGAAGAGGAGGCCAATTCACAATAGGGCTTCCCGAATCCCATCCGGCACCACGTTCAGATTCGCGGCTCGAGCACTTCGAGTGCGGCCACTTAGACTTACAAGACCATCTGCTGCTACACGTGCTGCTACCATGGCGACCAACAGTGGACGAGGAAACCCCAGTACGTCTGCAAACAAGGCTGCGAAAGGGTCTGAAGCATTTGGCTAACGAGAATGGTGCACAGTCGCGGCGGCCGAGGGTGTCGAGGAGAGAAATGCAGCTCCCCCCAACGTTTCTGGTGAGACCAAGCAAGAGATTGCTACTTCAACTCAATCCGCCGCTCCAGGTGCTCATTCGTCAGGTCAAGATGCAGGTGCCGAGCCTGTTGCTCAGGGAGCTCCCAAGGTGAAGACTGAGAAGGAATGTAAGAGACTAACCCCAAACTTCCTCTGCGTCCAGCTTCGCTCCTCAAGAACCATTTGTCTGATCTGTTGATGTAGTGGAAAAGGAGCGAAAGAAGGCTGAGAAGGCCGCGAAGCTCGAAGCAAAGAAGGCCAAGGCTGCTGCTGCCGCTACGGCTCCTACGAAAGAGAAGAAGGCAAAGAAGGAGAAGGTGGAGGAAGAGCCGCTGCCCGAGTACGTCGAGGACACCCCTGTCGGAGAGAAGAAGCGCATTCGATCATTCGACGACCCTCACTTCAAGGCATATAACCCCATTGCCGTTGAGTCGGCCTGGTATAGCTGGTGGGAGAAGGAAGGTTTCTTCAAGCCTGAGTTCAAGGCAGACGGAAACGTCAAAGATGAGGGAAGCTTTGTCATCGTTCACCCGCCCCCCAACGTCACTGGTAGCCTGCATATGGGACATGCTCTGGGTGATTCGCTCCAGGATCTTATGATTCGATGGAACAGAATGCACGGCAAGACTACTCTGTGGCTTCCTGGATGTGACCACGCTGGTATCTCGACCCAGAGCGTTGTCGAGAACATGCTGTGGAGACGGAAACAGCAGACTAGACATGATCTCGGCCGAGAGAAGTTTGTTGAGACTGTCTGGGAGTGGAAGGAGGATTATCACAAGCGAATCAACAAGGCCTTGACTAGCCTGGGTAGCTCCTTCGATTGGAGCCGAGAAGGTGTGTATCAATCCGAGCAGTCTAGGTTTAGATACTTGAGGCTAACGTCACGCAGCTTTCACTATGGATCCTAACTTGACCAAGGCTGTCATGGAAACTTTTGTTCAGCTCCACGAAGAGGGCATCCTTTACCGTGCAAACAGACTTGTCAACTGGTGCACAAAGCTCAACACGGCTCTTTCAAACTTGGAAGTTCAGAACAAGGAGCTCACTGGACGAACTCTCCTCGATGTCCCTGGATATGACAAGAAGGTTGAATTTGGTGTCATTGTTCACTTCAAGTACCCTATCGAGGGTAGCAATGAGACTCTGGAGGTTGCCACTACTCGTATTGAAACCATGCTGGGTGATACTGGTATTGCTGTTCACCCCAAGGATCCGAGATACACTCACCTTATTGGCAAGAATGCTGTCCACCCGTTCATCGAGGGTCGCAAGCTTCCCATCATTGCTGATGAGTACGTTGACATGGAGTTCGGAACTGGTGCTGTCAAGCTGACACCCGCTCACGACCCCAACGATTTCACCCTTGGTCAGAAGCACAACCTGGAGTTCATCAACATCCTCACAGACGACGGTTTGATGAACGAGAATGCCGGACCGTACAAGGGCCAGAAGCGCTTTGACGTTCGATATGCCATCCAGACCGCCCTGAAGGAGAAGGGCCTGTATGTGGATAAGAAGGACAACCCCATGAAGGTTCCCATGTGCGAGAAGTCCAAGGACATCATTGAGCCCATCATGAAGCCCCAATGGTGGGTCAGAATGAAAGAGCTTGCTGAGCCTGCTCTCAAGGCCGTCCGAGATGGCAAGATCAAGATTCGACCCGAGAGTGCTGAGAAGAGCTACTACCGCTGGCTCGAGGATATCAACGACTGGTGTATCAGCCGGCAGCTGTGGTGGGGTCACAGATGCCCTGCATACTTTGCCAAGATTGAAGGCGGCTCCGGTGACATCCCTGAGGAGAAGCTCTGGTTCGTTGGAAGGACCAGAGAAGAGGCTGAGAAGAAGGCTCAGGTGGCGCTGCCTGGCAAGACCTTTACCCTCGAGCAAGATGAAGATGTTCTTGACAGTATGTTTAACCAGTTCCTGATATAATTCTTGATACTAATAGCATCAATAGCATGGTTCTCATCTGGTCTGTGGCCATTTAGCACTTTGGGCTGGCCTGAGAAGACTCTCGATCTTGAGAAGCTGTTCCCTACAAGCGTCCTCGAGACTGGCTGGGATATTCTCTTCTTCTGGATTGCCAGAATGATCATGCTTAGCTTGAGGCTAACAGGAGAAGTTCCGTTCAAGGAGGTTTACTGCCACAGTCTCGTCAGAGATTCAGAAGGACGAAAGATGAGCAAGAGTCTGGGTAACGTTATCGACCCCCTGGACGTCATTTCCGGTATCAAGCTGGAAGAGCTTCACGAGAAGCTCAACCAGGGTAACCTGCACCCTAGCGAAGTCCAGAAGGCTGCCAAGTACCAGAAGTCTGCTTTCCCTGATGGTATCCCCGAGTGTGGAGCTGATGCCCTCCGTTTCACCATGATCAACGCCACAACCGGTGGTGGTGACATTAACTTGGAAGTCAAGATGTAAGCAACGTGCAGCTTCGGTATTGTGTCTCAGCTCAACTGACCATTTACTTAGTATCCACGGCTACCGAAAATTCTGTAACAAGATTGTATGTCATGGAGCTCTCAACAATTCATTTTGGCTATGCTAACTTCAAGTCTAGTTCCAAGCAACCAAGTATGTTTTGGGAAGTCTGCCCAAGGACTTTGTCCCCTCAAAAACTGGTGCTGTGCCTGGCAAGACTTTGGCAGAGAGATGGATTCTCCACAAGATGAACCAGGCTGCCAAGGAGATCAACATCGCCATTGCTGATCGCGAGTTCTCGAAATCCACCATCATCGTTTACCGTTACTGGTACAACGAGCTCTGTGACGTGTACATTGAGAACTCCAAGGCCATCATCCGCGATGGTACTGAGGAGGAGCGCAACTCTGCTATCCAGACCCTGTACACTGCTTTGGAGGGAGCCTTGACTATGATCCACCCCTACATGCCCTTCATCACTGAGGAGATGTGGCAGAGAATGCCCCGACGACCTAGCGATGAGACCAAGTCCATCATGGTTGCCAAGTACCCCACCTACAATGCCATCCTCGACGACCCGGCGTCAGAGGCCGCCTATGAGCTTGTCCTCGACTGCACCAAGGCTTCGCGATCACTCATGTCAGAGTATGCTATCAAGGAGGACGCAGAGAGTAAGTAGTATCTCACAATTGGCTATTTTGTTCATCAACTAACATGGAACCAAAAGTCATCATCCAGGCGTACAACGCAGAGTCCCTCAAGACCTGCCAGAACGAGGTCTCTTCTATCAAGTCTCTCAGTGGCAAGGCCGTCAAGACTATGGAAGTCGTCGGCCCTGACGCTCCCAGACCCCTTGGCAGCGTTGCTTACCCAGTTTCCACTGCCGCCTCCGTCTTCCTGCACGTCAAGGGCCGTGTAGACATGGATGCTGAGATTTCAAAAGCCCAGAAGAAGCTCGACAAGGCCTCTGCCACCATCCAGAAGCAGGAGAAGCTTCTTGCTGACCCTGGATACAAGGAGAAGGTGTCTGCGGCCGTTCAGGAAACTGAGCAGAAGAGATTGGCCGATGCCAAGCAGGAGAAGCACAGCTTGGAGGAGACGATTAAGCAGTTTGAGCAGCTGAAGTTGGAGTAGACAAAACTGGATCATATACCAAAAAGGTAGCCTGGGGTTTTTATAAGGCTATATAACTCTCATGTAGACAGAAACAAAAGTAAAGGATCTCTAGAGTACATGATAAGAGAAAAAAACACGGGTGTTAAACAGGCGTACAATTTGATATTTCCCATGTGATAAGCTGCAGACCTAAACTCCCCCTTTTGCGTAAAACGTTATATATATATCTAATTTGGCCATACTTTACAAGGCATAATTATAAGCAAATTACCAAGTTCCCTTGCCGCCTCCTCCCTTGCTACCCTCAGAAGCGGCAGCCTCATCCTTCTTGCCAGCTCCGCCGCGAACTGGCCTCGACTGCGCGGCTTCATGTCTTCTAAGCTCATCCGGTACCTTAGAGATGGAGCTCTTGCTCAAAATCTGCTTGAGATCATACAGGACATCTGAGTCCTCGTTGCCCAAGAAAGTAATAGCAACACCACTCTTTCCAGCACGACCAGTACGACCGATACGATGAGTATAACTCTCGATATTCGTAGCCATGTTGAAGTTGATGACGAGAGAAACGTCCGGCACATCGATACCACGACCAGCCAGATCGGTAGCGACAAGGACCTGAGTCTGGCCCGAGCGAACGGATGCCAGGGCGGCCTCTCGCTGCTCCTGCGTCTTGGAACCGTGCAGTGTGACGACGGACCATCCCATGGACTTGATGTCGCGGGCGACGGCGTCGCAGTTGCGCTTGATGTTGACGAAGACGATGATGGGCGGCGCGTAGGCGGCAGAGCCGAGGATCTCCTGAAGACGCTTCTTGCGCCGGTCTTCGCCAGAAATGAATTCGACGCGCTGCTCGACGGTGTCGACGGCTTCGCCTGCATTACCGATTGTGACGATGGCGGGGCGACGGAGATATTTCTTTGCGATCTTTTCGACCAAGGGGGGCATAGTGGCCGTGTACATCATAGTCTGTCTGTAGCGATCCTTGCCTACGTAGCGCTTCATGAGCTGGGCGTTTTCAGCCTCGTCTGTGTCTGGCTTCTCGTTCGTTACAGGTAAAGCGTCGAGGATCTTGTTGACCGAGTCCTCGAAACCAAGGTCAATCATACGATCGGCTTCGTCCATGATGATGTAGCAGCATTGCACGAGGACGAGCAATCTTCGCTCGATACAGTCCACAAGACGACCTGGTGTGGCGACTATGATCTCAGCACCGTTGCGGAGGGCAAAGACTTGTTCTTCAAGAGAGTGTCCACCAACGATACTGACACATCTGAAGCCGAGAGGCTCGGCGAATTTCCTAGCCTCGGTCTCGATCTGCTGCACCAGTTCACGAGTGGGCGCGATGATGAGCGCATATGGGCCGTCGTTCTTGTTGGCTTCTGTAAGGGGCGGTAGATCGGAGATGTACACCAGCAGGGGCAGCAGGAAAGCTGCAGTTTTACCGGAACCCGTGACGGCAACACCAATGAGATCGCGGGCCTGCAGGGCGATGGGGATGGCCGCTCGCTGAATAGCAGAGGGCTCCTTGTAGCCAACCTTGTCGACAATGTCAAGCAGCCGCCGCGGCAGCCCGGATTCTCCCCAGCTGCGCATCGGGTTCGGTATAGCGCCTCCCTTCGTGGCGATACCAAAGTCCTCTTTGAAGATACGCCAGTCTCGCTCTCGCATCTCGTTGAGGTCCTTGTCTGACCAATGCCGTCCTAGACCCGTCCTTTCCGCCCTCTCCTTTGCCCTGTCGCGCGCTCTGTAAAAATCCTCCATGATACCCTTTGCTCGTTCCTTTCCATGCTCCAGATCACGCTGCTCAATCATCCTCGCTCGCTTGCGCGCCCGTGACTCGGCCTCCTCGTCGAACTCGCCACCAACGCCAGCCAGCGAGCCACCTCGATTGACGCTCTGGCTTGTGTATAGCGGATCGTTGTCTCTGGATGTGTCTTCTTCGACATCCCATTCAAAGTTGAATTTCTTTTCCGTCGTACGCATGCGCTTTTTCTTGGCCGAAAAGTTGGACTGCTTGTTGACTTCGGGTCCGAGGTATCGCGACCGAAGCAGCGAGTCCTCAATCTCCGCCGCCGATCGCTTGGCGTTTTCGGCTTTCGAGTTCTTCTTTCCCTCCCTTCCTTCTCGTCCTTCTCGTCCTCCATCACGCCCTCTGCCGCCAGACTGCTGGTTCATGGCTCTGGGGCCAGTAGGAGGCGCGACAGCGCCATTGGGAGCGCCGTTTGAGACTGGCAGGCCATTTGCGCGAGCTTCCCATTTCCTTTCATCTTCTCGTCGCTTTTGTGATTCATCAATCGTCTTGCGCTTCTTTTCTTCTTCTTCCTGCTTTGCTTTCTCGGCCGCTAGTCGCTCGCGTTCGGCTTTGGGGATGAATCTGGGTTTGGCGGCAGCAGCATCGGCCGCTTTCTTTTTCCTTAGGATCTCCTCCACATCGAGAGGCATCTCGATTTCGGTGCTTTTTCTGCAATATTTGGAGGTATTATAAGTTAAAGTATCAATGACTTGTTCTAAAGAAGTTATCGTCGAAGATTTTTTTGGTGCTAAAAGTTAATTCAAGAAGTTGGATTGAGCAAGGCATCTATCTTGGATATCATAGGCAAGGCTATGGACTACGGGGAGTTCAAGGCCCACTTAAGCAAGCCTGGCCAATAGAGAGCTCAAATTTAGCGGGCCATTTTAGTGGGCGCTCAGCCTTGGGAATCTCGAATTCGATCAAATTAGGAACCTCTGAAAAGAACCTCCCCGCGATAGCCTCAATCCCGCGGAAGATCAGCCCTGGTCTCTGCGCCGTCTCTCCCCTCTCGTTCCAAGTCAATGCCAGGACCTGGAACTTCATAGCATCCATGGCTTCACCATCAAATTTCGTCCAGCTCGCAAAGAGCCTGCCAGAGCCTCTGCAACGCTTCTTTGCCCGCTGGCCCCCAGCAGCGCTCGTTGCTCCCGGCACTGCTCCGACCCCATTCCAGGAACAACGACCGAACCCTTTCCGATTCTACAAGCACCCCGTCACTGGAAGATGGCAGGACCCGGTCTATTCTCAGAGGAGACAGATGCAGCTCGTCAAGCTAGCACGAGAGCACGGTGTTGAGGAGCTGCTGCCTCAGACGAACAAGGGCACAGAATACCAGTTGGCTCAGCGTGTTGAGCATGGTTTGAGAGTAAAGGGTACGGGTGTGGGACAGAAGGTCAAGGGTCACATCCACGAACGACACATGATTGCAAAGTATGTTGTTAATATCTCTCTCTTCGTCGGTGGATCAATTCATAACTAACAAATCTCGTTTAGGATGGAACAGAGGAGAAAAGCCATGCTGGAGATGCCAAAGCTTATCCGAGCCTGGAAGAGTGTAAGCACCATCTCTAATTCCTCTATGCCCGTTATCAAAATGCACATAATAGCTAACTCATGGAAAAACACAGGTCGGGAAGAGGAACTGGACCAAGTTCCCGAAATAAACGATGTGACGCAGAAAATTCTTTACTTTATCCTGGCGACCATGTACATACGCCGTGTATTTCTATGTACAACAATGAGAAACGAATATTTGAATTCACCCTGTTCTCTTTTCATGTCAATTTGCCGTGATCAATTGCGATTTCCAACATCAAAGGCTCAACAGCATCACGTGATTCCTATGTCTAAATTTGCCGCCTCAAAATATCTTCAAGTAAAAACGTCCAAAACCATGTATATATAAATCCACATAAAGGTCGTCTCTCATGCTCCATTTTTCTTAATAGCTTCGTCAGAGGAATCATTCTCCCAAAATCATGGCCCTCACTTCGCCATCTCACTACGAAGTCCTCGGCCTCACCCCCACCATCCTCAGCTCACAGCATGACCCCTCCACACTCATAAAACAGGCCTATCGCCGGGCTCTTCTGCGGCATCATCCAGACAAGGCTGCATCCGCTATTACCTCATCAACCTCGTCATCAGCCTCTCTGTCGTCTCACGCAAGATCTTCAAATTCTCAGCTCTACACCGTCGACCAAATCACACAGGCCTTCACAATCCTTTCATCACCTCACCAGCGCAGCACTTACGACGCAGGGCTGCGCCTCTCTAGAGCCAACGCTGGTGATTCACAGGCCCGTTTTCAGACAGGTATTGAAAACGTCGATTTGGACGATTTGCCGTTTGACGAAGAAGGAGAGCGCTGGTATAGATCTTGTCGCTGTGGCAATGATTACGGATATTCCTTTCAGGAGGCAGATTTAGAGGAGGTTGAGCACGAAGGGGTGCTCATGGTTGGCTGCCAAGATTGCAGTCTTTGGCTCAAAGTTCACTTTGCCGTTGTAGAAGATGCCGGAGATGAGAATCATACATCAGCATCAGATAAGAAAGAGTCAAGTTGACCAGGTCGTGGAGTCGCTGAATTGGGAGAAAAAAGGATTTAAACAGGGAACATATAGAAAGGTTGGGGGAAAATGTGTTTAAGCAAGGCGCATCTTGGATTAAAACGGATCAATATTCAAGCAAAATTATGAGCGTTGTCGGTTAAGTAATATAATATTAAAAAGCAATTTTAGTAGTTTTTATTTGTCCAGACGGCTACGCATCAAGAGTCTAAAAGCAGAACCTCCAATATGCTCTTCTTCATCCTCCCTGCCAGTCCGTGAAGGGGGAACCAAATCGATTCTCTCCCGAAAATAGTTTGCGTGTTTTACCTAAAACGATGCCGAAGCTCTTGATCAAAAACGAAGTCTTCCATCCACACCGTAGACACCAGCCCATCCGATAACAAAGCGACCAAAGCCTAGAGATTTATACCGTGCTCCCCTGAACTTACTCAGCCTTGGGTTCCTCGGCGGGAGCAGCGGCCTCAGCAGGGGTCTCTTCCTTAGCGGGGGCATCAGCCTGGCCGGAGGTCTCGGCCTCGGAGGAGGTCCAGAGGGTCTTTAATCGAGTTAGCAAGAAACATGTAACCAGTAATGAGAGTAGAGTATATACGTACGAGGTTGTCACGCAGCAGCTGCATGATGAGGGTAGAGTCCTTGTAGCTCTCCTCGCTGAGGGTGTCGAGCTCTGTAATGGGTGTGTTAGCAAAATAACAATTACTAAGCACCAAGGACGCTGCTCGTCTTCAGCAAGTTACAAAGGAACGTACCAGCAATAGCATCGTCGAAGGCCTGCTTGGCGAGGTGGCAAGCCTGGTCGGGGGCGTTGAGGATCTCGTAGTAGAAGACGGAGAAGTTGAGGGCAAGACCAAGGCGGATGGGGTGGGTGGGAGGCAGCTCAGTCTGGGCAACCTCGGTGGCAGCCTTGTAAGCCTCGAGGGACTTGTCGGCAGAGTCCTTGCGGCGGTCGCCAATGGCGAACTCGGCGAGGTAACGGTGGTAGTCACCCTTCCTGTAACGAGTAAAAAAAAAATAATTAGCTCAATACGTCATGCTACGGTATTGGATGGCATGGCGTGCGCACATCTTGTGGTAGAAGACCTTGGACTCGCCAGACTTGGCAGAGGGGATCAGGTGCTTGTCAAGAACGTCGAGGATATCGTCGCAGATCTTGGCGAGCTCGTTCTCGATCTTCTGGCGGTACTCCTTGATAAGGGTGACCTGGGAAGAGTTGCCCTTAGACTCCTCCTTCTGCTCGATAGAAGTAACTATTCTCCAAGAGGCGCGGCGAGCACCAATGACGTTCTTGTAGGCGACGGAGAGAAGGTTGCGCTCCTCGACGGTCAGGTCGCGGTCCTCGGAGGCGACGATCTTCATGTTCTCAACCATCTCTGTTGGCAGCTGCTGTCAGCGCAATCGATCCATCGAATAGGGAGAGAGATAAACTCGAGCAACGAACCCTCATATCGCTCAGCCTGCTCGGCGAGCTTGGCCAGGTAAACAGCATCTTCGTGACCCATTGTGACGGTAGATTTTTTTGAACTTTTTTGTTGTTTTTTTGGAGCAGCTGTTATCAGTCGGTTAGCAAGATGTACGCGTCCCAGGTGGTGGCGTAACGCAATAGGCGTGTGTTCGATTAGGAGTTGAACAAAGAGGAAAGCAAATGCAAATGGTAAATGAAAATCGCAAATGGGAGAAAAATCCGGTTTTAGCAGCAAGGCAACAGCCACAGCCTCATCAAGGCAGAAACGTGAATCTTTGCGCAAGAAAAGCACCGTGGCAGGAACAAGTGCCGCAGGGCTGACTCTACGACAAGGCCCAAAGTGAGGCTTGTTCCCCCGCTCCTAAACCCCACCAAAGGGGGTTTGAGAGCAAGCAATGAATGCGCCAGCTACCGCGACAGGCACGCAGGCCTCCAATCGACAGATGCGAGGCGACCGAAGAGCGCTGATACAATCGCAAACCAGATGCTCGGCTGTCCCAACGCGACTGACGACCCTCGAAGCGCTGCTTCTGCTGAGCCAGGGGTGGTGCCAGCCCATGACGAAAGCGATGAGGGGCGCGCGCCATCCCATAAGGCGCTCACATACCGAATTGCGGGAATGCTGCCAGCGGCAGTTGAGAGGAATATGGGCTGCTGTCGAGGGGGGGAAAGGGCAGGGACGGCGGTTTCAGCGAGATGCACGGGGAGTGGGAGATACGTACGGTCGATGTGACGCGGTTCAGAAAAGGGGGTATTTGTTGTTTCGTTGAGAGAAGAAAGGAAAAGAAAGGGCAAGATTAGAGAGAGCTGTAGATGAGGGTCCCGAGCAGCCAGCACACTGGCTTTAACGTGGGAGCGGCTTTTGCACTGGTCTCACGTGCCGTACAGGAGCCTGGCGCCTCACCCTTTTCAGGGCACCGGGGGTCAGGACGTTCGGGTACATGGAGATACCTGACACTAGTTCAGACGCTCAGCGACTACGGGGGGGGGCTCTAGCACGTTTTAGCACCACTAGATGCACTGACTCAGCTGAGTATTTTGTATACCGCAGGTACCAAGCCCTCCAACCATCACGTCACAGATGCAAGCATCTATCGTTCCTTACATCCCTGGCCTAACGATGGTGAGCAAACAGGAGCGGGTACCTTCAAGTAAATGAACTGCTAATGCACCTCGCGGGTGGCGTTGACGTCGGTATTGGTTGCAAGGCAGTCCTATTTCCACGTAGCCGTTGGGCTTTGACGTCGTCATCACCATCTAGGCCTACCTCCCCAGCAGATGCTGTGCCTTGGTTGCCCATGATTCGGTCCAAAGCGACCACCTTTTGTGGTTCTCGTGATGGTGACTAGGTGCCCAGCGTTTCTATCACTAATTCGCATTAACTCTACCATCGCTACCAAGGAGCTATAACACCCGTAAACGCAGTCCTCGGATCATTCACTCCCGTGCCATCGCAGCACTGATGCGATAACTGAACTCTTTCACGGGCTGAGTGGCAAGAAGCTTGGTGTTGTCAATAGTAGCGACAATGTCCAATATTTTAATTTTACTGGACTCTCCCATTCAGCGCAGCGTCAGGCCCTAATTTTAGCTTGGTGGCGAGCTGGTACAGACGTGAAAGAGCTTTCCTGTCACGCGATGGATGTATAAAATTACTCAGAGAGCATGAACACAGCCATCGCCGATTCAGTCTCCATTCTTGAGATTCGTCCAGTTAGCTCTTAGGACTCCAAGCCGTTCTGGGCTGGAGCCAATCTCACTGCTCAGAGCCTATGAACCGTTAGAGACGTTGGAATTGGGTTTACTATTATAGACGGGGCCTATTGGTTGGTAGTAAGATGAGTTAAATTACCATTACTCATGCCCCCTACTACACGTCCACGATATCTTCCTCAAGCTCTCCCGATCTATTGGGTCTTACTTTTCCGAAAATCATCCGATACCATTCTCGTTGATGAGCCGTTGCGTAGCAGACCCAATGCGCGTTGTTTGTAGTTATTTACGGAATACTATCTACGGGTATTTTTATAGACCTATTATTATTTAGCATCCCAGTTTCATATCCAGCACCCCAGACGTAGCTAGTGTCACAAAGTTGCAGCTATTTTAAGCTTCTCCTCCTACTTCTACTACTTCATAATAATTTCCGACTTTTATCTCTTATGCAGGGTAATAGAAGGCTAAAAATCAGCAACCTCTTCACCCTAGTCTTGTTGTATATCATATTTATAGTACCCTGCCAGTCTTTAGGCGAAATTATACGCAGCCACGTTGAGAAAGTCTTGGCTGAGTTCAGTATCAGCTTTAACATATGTTTGAATCCTATGAGTATCGGAAGAATTAGGTAGAGACAGCCTGGAATTCGTTACCCTGCTAGTTAGAATTGTTAGAGTGAAGTACATGTATCATTAGGGTATAATACAACCTTGACACTTGGGATACGAATTCAGCCGCTCCGAGATATATTTCGCCAGTGAGTTTGAGAACATGCATCCAACCCGGGAGATCTACCGTCATATACACTGCCAAGACACTCCCATGTAACCTTTCACTACCAAGATACGTGACATTCGCGCTCTTAACGTTATTCTAGCAGCGCATCCCCCCCAATTACATATACTATAAAAAAACACTGCTTACCCGGGATACCGCTGCAGAAAACCGACCAATTAACTCCTTATACCTTGATTTACTTGCGCAGTGGTGTGTTTCAACCATCATTGCAGCTCTGGGCACATGCAGATGCTAAAGTTCGAAAGTTGGCTCTATTTACCCGCATATGGCCATCTGCACCAAAATCTCCCGACGCCTCTGTCATGTGCCCCACGATTCGTCGTTGCTCCGATCAGTCCACCAGAACGTATCGTGATGCGCGGAGCTTGATTTTGAGATTTAGACTTTTTTCCCCATATTCATGAAATAAGTTAACCGCGTATGTTTTCTTCGAGAGCTTTGTTATGAGCGTATGACAAAGCTTGTCTCTGGTGCCCACTTTGTGAATAGCATCGCTAGTAGACCTAGTAATATTGCGCATACACTTCCAAGGTGAATAATGTTCTACATTATGAATCTCCTATTACGTACAATTGATAACAATGCTCCCATTTCCATCGACAATTCACAATTCGTGCCCTGGTAGCTGCAATTCCAATCGCAATTCTACCAACTTCTTCTCTCCCCCACATGCCAAACTACTAAATCTCCATCAGCCCGCGTCGAACCACTCGCTGTCCCCATCCGAAATAGTGGGCGGCTTCGATGACGCTTGCTTTCAGCCCCTCACACCACTCTAAAGAGCTCTATTGTGCTGCAATGAGCATTAGCTCCATTGCTCCATTACAGCGATTCGGCTCCTCAGGCCAGCACCTCGGACAGCTCCAACCAATTGCTGCAGGCACCGTTCCGTTCCGTTTATAACCTCATCTTCCCTCCTCCACATTTCAATTTTCTTCTCTTCCTTTTCAGCAACAGAAACAACTCTCCACGAAACCCTCTCACACCATCAACATGCTCCGCACCACCCTCACCAAGACGGCCGTATTCCGTCCCATGCGCGCTGCCTTCAGCACCACTGCTCGCGCCATGAGCGAAGGTGACACCGGTGCTCCCCCCAAGACCGGCGGCGCTGGGTAAGTGACAAAGGATAAAATCCTTCCCAATCAACCTGTTCCCTCCTCCCTTTTGCTTCCAATTGCGATATTTCATCTCGGCTATAAGTCATCGTGTCTAACAGCTTGCTTTTCGCAAATGACTTGCAGTGACGCCTTCCAGCGCCGTGAGCGAGCCTCCGAGGAGTACGCCATCCGCCAGCGCGAGAAGGAAAAGCTCCTGGAGCTCAGGAAGAAGCTTACCGAGCAGCAAGAGCACCTCGATCGCCTTGCCAAGCACATGTATGCGCATCAGAAGTCCTTGTAACCCCTTCAATTCAATTTAGACGGCACCACTAATCAAGTCATGCTGTTTCTTTAGCGATGAGATTACCAAGGACCAGGGCGGCGAGCAGAACTAAAGAAGAAGGAAAACATTCCAAAAGAGATATCAGAACTTGAGAAGGGGAAAAAAAAAAACTATCTCATGTCAGGCCATTCAATGAGCTGAGCTGAGCTGTTTAAGCTGAAGTTTGTGAACAGCTACCCTGGGTTGAACTGCGCTACATGTTGTCTTCATATGCTTGCGTATTTTCTTTCCACCCGTTGCCGTCTAAGGTACTGTACAGCTACATGACTCTTCTCCATCTCACATAAACAACCAAATATATAAAGGAAATAAAAAAACAAGAGCTACTCCAATGTTGTGTCCACCAGATGTATGTCCCTCAATTGGTCGTGTGTGTGAAAGACCTTTATTAGACTGATTCTTTCCTGATGCCATCCCAGAACTCCAATTTCAATCATCAATACCCCGTAATTACATCATCCATCACCTCCGTCCCATGTAAGATCTGTAGAAGCTCTCCGCCACATCACTCTCTCCGCTACCGTAGTGGCTACCCAAGTTGCTGCTCGACTTTTGCGCGGCTGTGACCTTAGCCTGTAGAGCTGAGGCATTGGCGTCGATCCATTGCAATTGAGTAAGATGGCTGTTTAGTACGCGAACAATCTGGCTCAGCTGCATCACCATGTTAGCATATACACTTCGTTAACATTTTGCTGGTAGTAAAACTTACTGGATCCTCAGCCTTAGCTCCCTTGCTCAATGTTCCAGAAATGTCATTAATCTCCTTGACCATCTTGGATAGGTCTCGCGACTTCTCATCGAGTTGCTGTGTGAGCTTCTCCGCTAGCTTATAGGTGCGCTCACGTTCCTGGTCAGGTCCTCCAAGCTGTTCACCAGGGCCCATCTGCTTAGAAAACATATCCTGAACCTCCGATTCGTATCGGTTCAGCCAGGCCTCCAGCTCCTCCTGTTGACTCTCCACAGCAGCAAGTTGGCGCTCAATCTCATGGCTGGCTCGCTCTGCTTCAAAGGTATCGAGATACAGTTTTTGAATCTTTTCACCATTGTCCACCAGATTTCTGTCCCAGTTGGACACAATAGTGGCTTGGTCCTTGAACTCCTTTTGGTATTTTGATAGATCTGAGGCCCATCGAGTGACGATATCCTCCATCGTCTTATTCTTTAACCTGGCCATCTGAGAGGGAGGTCCGTTGGTGGACGCGCCCAATGCGCTTGTGGTGGTAGTTTGAGCGGCAGGCTTCGCCGCATCTTTGTCACCGGTGGGTTTGGCTCCGAATAGGCCACCGGCACCAGCAGTAGTGGTCGTGCCAGCCGCTGGGGCTGCTGCTGTAGTAGCTGCGGCGGTGGTGGCGGCAGGCTGAGGTGTGGCAGTACCGAACAGTGAGGCTGCAGGCTTGGAGGTGGTAGCAGGAGCTTGAGAAGTGGCGCCAAAGAGACCGCCAGTTGTAGCAGTTGTTGCCGGAGCTGCTGAAGATGTAGCCGTAGTAGCAGTGCCAGCAGGCTTCAGACCAAAGAGACCTCCTGCAGCAGCAGGTGCTGGAGTAGATGCCGAAGCTGCAGAGGTTGTGGTGGGAGCGGCGGTACCAAAGAGGCCACCACCAGCTGCCGCTGGGGTTGTAGTGGCAGCGGGCTTGGTTCCGAAGAGAGTATTCACCGTTCCAGCACTGGCCGGTGCTGCGGCGGCTGTAGAAGCTGCAGGCTGCGCGGTACTGGCACCGGTGTTGCCAAAGAGTCCTCCAACAGCTGGTTTGGCAGCGGGAGCAGCAGTAGCAGCCGGTTTGTTGCCAAATAGGCCACTCGTAGATGATTGGGCTCCACCGCCGAACAGTCCTGATCCTGATGTAGTGGTGGCGGCAGGTTGCGTGGCCGCGGTCGAGGCAGCAGCAGGCTTAGCAGCTCCAAACAAACCGCCAGTAGATGGAGTAGTGCTGGCAGCGGTTCCGAACAAGTTACTCGCAGGTTTGGGTGGGTTTGCGGGGGGTGCGCCGGCAGGCGTTGTCGATTGTGCGAATAATGGCCTGGCAGGTGTTGTTAATCCAGCAGCAGTGGCCGGGGTAGTCGTTTGGGTAGTGGGAGCTGGTGCTTTGTTTCCAAACAAGCCGCCTACAGCTGGAGTCGGGGTGGTGCCTGGAGTCTGGCTGGCATTGTTTCCGAACAAGCCACCAGTCGATGGAGTAGTAGATGCAGGTTTATTGCCAAACAGACCGCCAGCGGCTGGTGCTGCAGTGCTCGTTTTCGTGTTGCCAAATAGCCCACCGGTCGCTGGTGTAGTCGAGGCTGCTGCTGTAGTGGTCGCACCGCCAAACAGGCCACCGCCGGTCGCTGGTGTAGTCGAGGCTCCTCCAAACAGGCCCCCAGAAGCGGCCGGAGTAGCAGATGAAGAAGCAGCAGCTCCGCCAAAGAGACCACCAGCAGGCTTTGATGCAGCGGCAGTGTTCTGACCTCCAAAAAGGGATGATGGAGGGTTGGCAGCAGGAGTTGTTGAATTTCCAAAGGAAAACTTGGGTGCTCCAGACGTAGCAGCAGCATTGCCAAACAATCCTCCACTGGCCGGCGCAGTGCTTGTTGTGCTGTTGGGCGCGGCACCTGAGGAGGCCGGGGTTCCGAAGAAAGACATGGCGACTGGCGCGAGTTTGTCTTCTATTTATCTGAATCGTCGGTGGTCGCGAAGGGCGAGAGACAGCAACTTGTGAAGAATTAGATTCAACAAGTTTTCATGATAGTCCGAAGCTCGGCCGAGATGAAGGAAAGGAATTGAGAACCGGGGCGGACTGCCGAAAGCTCGCCTTGGGATGGTTCGGAGCCGATGTCGAAGAAAACAAAAGGTCGAAGCGATCCAAGGCTGGCGGTTGACCAGGTGCTTTTTTCGCGGTAATGTTTTCTAGGAGCTTTAGATCAAGGCCCAGCACGCGCAGCCGTGCTGTGGCTGGGAAATCCACCATGCTGGGTCCCTAGCCACACTACTTAGTGCTGCATAGCACTCAGCCACAGCTGACCCCTTGAAGCATGGCATAATGGTCATTCCCACGTGATGATAGTACTCCCACTGTCGAGAGCTTCCATGTTATCGGGAGGCTGATCGACTTCAACACCTCCGGCGACGACACAGACTCCTCTACGTGCAGTTTCAGACCTATTGCCTCTCTTTTTATTCCGAAATCCATCCGGGTGCATTATACACCGCCGAGCCATTGCGCGGGACCGTTATGCCCTGAAGGCCTTCGTGTGCCTGGCCTCGACGCCGAATATAGAATTGCAGCCTCGTTGCTTCGAACCACACACTCGAAATTCGCCTCGGCCAATTGGAACCTGCAGTTGAATACGACCCCCTAGATTGATTAATAGCTCCTCAGCTTTATAGAGAACCAGCAGAAAACAATGGCGGACTCCCGGGATCTTGAACCCCCGCCACAGACCCACGTCGAGGACCCGGGGGCCCATCAGCTTGGTAGGTCATCAACTCTCAGCAACTGTATGTTGTTGAAGTCGTACTGACATGCTTGGATAGCTGAGGCTTCAGATTCGGAGGATCAGTTCACAGACGCACAGTCCGCACCTACGAGCCCCGGCGTCAGCTCACCGGTCCCTAAGACACGAGTGGAACTGGTCGACAACGAACCGTCATATGGAGAAGTGCCTGGCACTGAAGCGTACGAGAAGAGAGAGCAAGATGCTGAACCTGACGAGATCGCCGTGGTGCCCGAAAATGCTTCCGAGCCACCACCACCTACCCTTCTCGAGCCGGCCGATATACCTGTAACGATGGTCGAAGAGTCCGTTGGTGACTATCCCGGCCAGGACACTCCGCAGGAGCTGGAGAAGCAAAAAGCAGACGCTACCCCTGATATTATATTGAGCCCTAATGGCGAACTAAGGAGCGGCAACGACGATGCTGTTTCTGGTACGTATATGCCTAAATTGTAGAAATCTCCCAAGATAAGCTATTGACTCAATCAAAGATGCCCCTCTTTCACCCGCCTCCTCTGCAGCCCGCTCGAGAAGAGAGTCTATGTCATCTCAGCCAACAGTCTTGGCTGAGCAAAAAGAAGTAGCGGATACCAGCAGCGGTGGTGGTGATGACGATGAAGGTGTGGCAGCTGAGGAAGTGGCAGCTGAGGAAACAGTGACGACTGAGGAAACAGTAGCAGCTGAGGAAGGCAATCAAGAAGCTGATACAGAAGGTGACCAAGAAGCTGGCACAGAAGGTGGTGAAGAAGCCGGTATAGAAGGTGGTGAAGGATTTGGTGAAGTAGGTGGCGAAGAAGGCGGCGAGGATGACGATTTCGGAGATGACTTTGATGACTTTGAAGAAGGCGGCCACGATGATGACTTTGATGACTTTGAGGATGGTTTCCAACACGCTGAACCTACTACGACTACGACATCGGCACCTCTCCCAGTTCAACCACAACACTCATTACCATTTGTACGTGCATCGCAAAGCTATACATATTAACTCAAATGCTAACCCCTTTATAGTCGATACCCGACTTCGATGGGCTGAGCCCCGATGAAGTCACTTCCACGATTGAACCGTGTTTGCATGACCTCTTCCCTCCTGAGGAACTCGACTTCCAGGCCTTCCCACAACTATCAAAAGAATCATCCATCTTCCTCACGCCACGCTCCGCCTCCCTATGGTCTCAGCTCGTTGCCCCTCCACCCCTGGCACCCCCCGACTGGATTCGTTCGCGAACCCGCCGTCTATTTCTCGTCTCTCTCGGTGTTCCCGTAGACTTGGACGAAATTCTTCCGGCATCCAAGCAAAAGAAGCTTGTGCTGCCGTCGCTTAATATCCCCGCCGCCTCACCTAGAGGATCAAGTGACCTGCGGTCAGCCACAAGACTAAACCAGGGTGATGGGAATATGTCATCAACATCGGTAGACTCTCATGGTAAACCGTCGGCGTCTAAGAGGAGGAAAGGACCGCCGCCCCCGCCAGAGTTAGATCTGGTAGTGGCAAAACATGTCTGCCAGACGACAGACGAGGCGTTGAAAGGAATGACTGATCAGGAACTGAAGGACCATGTGGCCAAGTTGGAGGCAATGCAAGGAGCAGCTAAGGAGGTGCTGGATTACTGGACAAAGCGGACAGACGAAAAGATTGGGGACCGAGAAGCATTTGAAGGGGTTATAGAAAACCTGGTAGCACACGCACGTAAAGTACGAAAGTAGAAACTTGCATGATGATTTATATATTATGGATTGTCCAATTCTTCAACTCAAAAATTGGCCCAGCAGCGATTGTGCTTTTCTCTTTTCACCGTATCATCCTGGGTAGAAAAAAAAAACTTCTATAGCTTTATAGCACCAATGAAGGGACCTTTCCTGACGCCGCTACCTAGCCTCTGGAAGACGCATTTTCAATCCTGCGCTGTGTGGCTCGTTTTAGAACCGACTAACCGCTGTCTCCTTTTTTCCCCTCCTTCATCTTACCCCATTCTTCACATCGCTGCAAGAAAAATTGCTGATTAGGCCAAAAATTCTGCTGATATACTACTACCTGAGGCATAGTTTTTTGCTTCCAACCCAAATTCCATAATAACACATCGCTTCATAGACAAGTTAACTCTTTACTAGCTACATGCTTATGCTGAGCTAGGCTCCAGAGTAACACCACTGTAAAGATGCCGTTAGCTTCAGATTTTCAAGACATAATAAAAAACAGAGAATATAGCCTCTGAAAGACAGTGAGGCGAAAAAGGGGAAAACTTACGCAGCAATCGTAGCCCAACCAATAAGGCGCCAGTGCTTGTCGATACGTCGGCTGAGGGCGACCTTCTCGCCGATATCCGTGCAGACGGGGCTGGTCAGGATCAGCTTGGCAGCATCGTTCTTGATAGCAGCAACCTTGGCACCGGTGGAAGTGGAACCAATGTTAACCATGATGACTTCGTTCTTGGCCAGCTTGGCGACCTTGGCCTGCTTGCCATCGGCAGTCTTGACACCGAGCAGACGTCGGAGGAGGTAGAAGTTGATTTCGATTTCACTGTAGATATCGGGGAGCTTGCCCTTGAGACCTAGGACGAAACCGACCAGACGATCGGCACGGCAAAGGGTAGGGTCGATCTGGGTACCGACACCAATCAGACCACCGGGAACAGCGTACTTGAGGTCGTTGCCTTCTGAGTTGAGAGAGATGACTCTGCTGAAGAGAGGAGTGCACTTGAGAGCACCGCTGTTGTCGCGGGAGACAATACCAGGGCGAATCTCGATCTCGTCACCCAGCTTGAGGACACCGTGCAGGATACTGCCACCGGCAACACCACCCTTCAGGTCGTCAATCTCAGCACCGGGCTTGTTGACATCGAAAGAACGAATGATGATCATGTGTGGCGAGAGGGAGAGATCTCTGACGGGAACAGGGATGGTGTTGACGATGGCATCGAGAACGGCATCGACGTTGACCTTGAGCTGAGCAGAGATGGGGATGACGGGAGACTTCTCAGCAACAGTTCCACGGATAAACTTGAGGATAGAGTCATAGTGCTGCTGAGTGATCTCTTCTCTCATAAGGTCGACCTTGTTCTGCAGGATGATGATGTTCTCGAGCTTCATGATCTCGATGGCGGCCAAATGCTCGGATGTCTGGGGCTGAGGGCAGGATTCGTTACCAGCGATCAGCAGAAGTGCGGCGTCCATGACAGCGGCTCCTGACAACATAGTGCTCATGAGAATATCGTGACCAGGGCAGTCGACGAAGCTGGAAGGATTAGGTATCAACAATACAGCTCTCATCTAGCAATTCTAGGTATTATGGGGGGGGGGGGGGGGGGGGGGGGGGGGGCGTGGGGTGGGGGGGGGGGGGGTGGGCCGGGGGGAGGCCCGCGTGGGGGACAGAGTATACAAGAAACTCTCCAAGG